>NC_066343.1:50909972-51509972 GCF_022539315.1 Serinus canaria
TTGCTGTGTATAAAGGAAAAAAATTCTGCAGAGTAGCTTGCTAGACTTCCTGTGACCTGTTGCATAAATGACATGCTGGGTTTTTATGAATATGTTAGCTGTTCTGTCATTCAGATATGCTAGTCCACATGAATTGCTTGTAGCCCTTATGAAATACTTTCTATTGGTTTCTGTTTTATGAAGTAACTTTGGGCCTTGCTCAAATGTTATAGACAGTGATAGCCTTTTCCCCTCTAACAGACATACATTTAGTACTTAAAAAAATGAGATCCTTACTAAAGCAGTATCTTTGAAGTGCAATGTAAGTCTAATCTAGCGGTCAACACACATGTGACATGCCGTGGAAGTGTCTGTACAAGGAGCGCTCCCAGTACGCTCCCAGTCAGGAAATACTGGTGTAATCTGCATCTTCAGACTCAGACTGAGGATAAAGGTATGAGCAAAATATGTTCTTAACTGTAGCAGTCTAAATGGAAGTAAAGTACCTATCTGGTAAGTTTATAGTATTCTTCGTGCGTAACTTGGTGTTCAATCCTGGACTCAGTGGGGTGATTATTTTTCTTTTTCAAGATCCTTATTCTCTTGGTAAGTAGTTTAGTTATGGTTTTCCTAATCTGTCACTAATTACTTGAAATTGAGAATAGTTGTGCTGATGTTTCTCATCAGGTTGAATTTCTGGGTAACCATACTGTAATTATGCTGTTACGGATTCGTATCTAGCTTTACTCAAGGAAAATGGCTCCCCATTCCTAATATTTTGGACAATGAAGAAATGAAAACAAATGCCTCTGTTTCTGCTGAGATTTTTATTTTTAAAAGGCTAAAGGAATGTTCAGGTTCTGTAAGATTAAGTTCTGAAATAGCTTAACTCAGTGAAGTGGTTGGTTCTAGTGAGGTTTTTCATAATATTTGGAACAGATTTTTGTGAATATTTTCATAATTGTTAATCTTATACTTTAAGGGCTTTCTAGTGTTCTAAAATTAGTATATTCTAATATCAAAACCCAAACAACAGAAACCTTTTGGGAGATGGTGAAGCCATGTGTTTTATTAGTTGTGTACGTATGAAAGGCTTCTAACTATGGTTTTAAAGTAATAATGATTTTAAAGTTCTCAAAGTCACCTTGCATTATTATTACATGCTTGTTCTTATTACTGAGGTCTTGTGAGTCTGTGATGTTGTCTCTTAGGAAAAGTAATAATTGATAATTTCATGTAATTTGTAGTGCACATTTAACATACATGACAAAGGAAGAATGTGGTTTAAAATTTTCACAGCTCAATACTTTAAATTCAAAATCAATGCTTGTGTATCTTCTTATATCGGTTTGCCTGGAGTGTGGGGGAAGTTAAGTGTAGTTGCCATATCTGAAATTTTGTGCTGATACTGTGTTTTGTGGGTGAAACATCATACAGATAATTTACTTTTCCTTGAGTTGTCTACTGTATCTGCTGAAAACCTAAATGTGTAATGGTACTGTTGGAATAACAAGCTATTCTCTCCTTTAAATGTGGGAATAGATTGAAACAAGTTAGTAGACTGGAGGGTTAATATTAAACAGAGATATAAGGAAGTCCATGTTGATGATGGACTACAGCCCTAAGTGTGACTGGCAAGATGGCGCTATCTGTAAAAAGGAGAGATTTCTAAGCCAAGTATTTTAAAATATTAATAAGTACTCAGCATAAAATATTAATAAGTACTCAGCATGTCTTGCACTTAACTAATACATGCAGTGTGGTTTCTAATTTTTCTGAGCTATTCTTTCTTAGTTTTCTGTCATTTCAGCCGCATCTGTGAGAGTTGCTGAAAATGTTTTCTACTGGATATGATAGTTGTAAGATCCTGACCAGTAACAGAGACTGGACTCTGAGAAGAAATCTTACTTTACAGAAAAAAGGATCTTACGGTGCAGCTGAGCCAAGCTTACTTAGCTTAGGTGAACTGTCTGTAGCATGAGGAAGTACCATGATTGGTTTGACTATGCGGTGAACTCAGTAACTTTAAAGATCGATGAAGAATGGATGTATATGGAAGCTTTGAGAATGAGGAGTATGACTATTTCTATGTGTTCTAATTGACTTTAAGCTGTGGTTTCTTGGTAACATGGTACCTACAATTTTGTCATGGAAGTTTTAACTGCTTTGCTAATATTATGTCTTCATGTGCGGATTGTCATTATAAAATAATGTTAATGAATAGAAGGAAGATATTTTATGTAATACTATTACTGTACTGTCTTGCTGTAATCTGGTTATTTTTATAAGAGATTTAACAAATGTAATTTATATTTACATTGCACCTAAGGTATCCTGGTAGTGAAAAAAAGCCATTTGAACAATGTTTGTGTAATGCAGGGATTAGTAATACTTTAACAGATGAGTTACAGCCCAATGTTTTTCATTGCTAGTGAATCCAAACAAATCAGAACAATTATTGACCAATTAGTGTTGTAATGGTATAGGCTGTAATCATTAGTGCCTATGTCTGTAACCTCTTGCATGGGTGGAAGGCAGAATTCTAAGATATCTTGCTGCTAGTCAGATTGGTTGAAGCTCAGTTAGATCTTGCAAAAGCTTTTGGTTGTGATACCCAATAACCAAGATTAGATTTGCAGCACATCCTCACAGGGATTTATTCTGCAATTCTATTGGACAGTGCCTTTTTCTTTTTTTTTTTTTTTTTTTTTTACTTTTCTGGAAAAATGTAGTAATGGGCTGTATCCTACTCCAAATTTTTAGGGCACACATGAAGTTGAGTTAACATTCTCTGTGTAAATTGTACCTGAGTTAATGTCTGTAAGGATTATGCTGGAGTCTCAGAAATTTCAGCTCTGAATACCTGATAAGTATTGTGCTTCACAACTGACATGTAACTTGTAGCAAGTGTTGCACCTGCGTATTATCACTGGTTTAAAATGATGCAATAAGATTAGGCAATATTTCAAATTGTTGAAAGTATCAACTAAAACAGAGGGAGCTGTGGGCTTAAGCTGCCTCTTCAGGGACTGTGACTAATCCTGATATTTTTTCCTGTTACTTCCAGTAACTGCATCAGGCAAATGCAGATGTAACTGAGTATACAACAGTATCATCAACAGTAGCATCTCTCTGCAGTGAGCTTCTGTTTTGTGATGGATTTCTAGTAACTGTGTGGAAGCAAGACTACTGCCACCTTTCAGAACCCAACTTAGATGTTCTAAGAGGGCTTCTTGCCCTCTTGTGCCTGTAAAAAGAAAGATGGTTGCAGGTGCCAAAATTTATGCTTGTGTGACATTGGTGTTTGATATAACATCTGTGGTATTACACTGAGACTGTCGCTAGTCACAATAGAGTAGAATGGTGTTAAAATGTATGGGGTGATGAATGTATTCCTTGTCTCTTCAGTATAGCTGCCTCTGCAGAAGTAGGAGGAATTAAAAGTAAAAATCCTTAGATTATTACTCATTAGAGCCACATAGGTGAGTAACATAGCTAAGGTGCAAAAGGAGCCTTAAGTGGTTAGGAGCCATTTTTATAACATTTATAATGAACAATTCATCTTAAAGACTTTTGCATTTGTGCTAATTTCTAACATTATTTCGCTTCACATGTCCAGGTCAGGCATCTCATTTTGTTGTGTTAGATTTTTGGCATTCATCTGCTCCCAAAGAGCACGAGCTGTATGTAAATACACGGTGAGGGTTATGTGAACATGTGTTTGAAGGATTCAAACCCAAACTAAAAATGAGATTAAGTGAAAAAATTGAACAACGGTGTCAGCAGAGTGGCAGGTTTATTGATTTGTGATGTCCATTATAAGTTTTTGTTCCAGGGACAGTTGGTATTCAAAGCACTAGGGAGAAGTTAATTTGACAATTCCTTTTTTTCCCCTCCCAGCTGCTTTGCACCAGTTAGTGTTAGGAATCAGTAGTTACTACAGTTCTTTCTGGTTTAGGGAAGCTCCTAAATAGTGTGAAACCAGCAGAGCCAGCTCATGTAGCTGGGGTTTGCCTTTAGTGTATGTTGGGGGCAACATTTGGATAAACAATTCCCATGTACATCTGCAGCATTTCATGCTCCAGTAATTACTACCCGGGGGTGATGATATTTAAGATTTTTTGGCGGGGGGGGGGCGGGTTGGGGGTGGGTATGTTTTTACTGTGTAGAAGATAGACTAGCTTACAGGTCTCAGGATTCACTGAGTCATCATCTTCCACCAGCATACAAAATTCAGACTTGCTCAGATGTGACCTTGTGCACGTATACACTGGTGTCTAGGCTGACCTCTGTCAGGATCTGTATTCTAGATGGATTGTCTCCTGCTTAAGTGCGTCAGCCCCTGCATTTGTACAACAGACCCTTTACTCATGTTATACTTGTTCCTCATATTTTAGCATTGTCCTATTTTAATAATTTGTACCTTGGAAATGGGTGATTATTTATTTCAAAACCTCTTTGTACTCCTGATTATGTCCCATCTTGGCAACTCTCTGGTTTCATCAGGATATACAGTATATTTGACAGACAAACTATGTAAGCAGGCTGTAAAATAAATTCCAGTGGGGATGCAAGGCTTCAAGGATGCACCAATACATTTTTCTGGGATGCTGCGGACCTTCTGGAAACAGTTTTATGTGAACAGAAAATCATAATGCTTCTAAACAAAACCTTTTTGGAGACAATGGTGGTGTTGTTATGCCTGTGATTTTACCGTATATTTGGAATAGATTATACCATGGTTGCAGAGTAGATAAGCAAGCTATTTTTGTGATACTTTTGCAGAAATAATTGTGTTGAATCCCTTAGATGGTTACATTTAAGACGGTCTAGATGTAGTCTAGTGGCTACAAAAGTGGGATGGAAGGATCTATGTGGTTTAGCAAACGCTTGCCTGTTTTTCCGTGGTGCTAGGAGGCTGAATAAATTCTGGCACATCAAATGTGCCTGCAGACTATGCATCATTCAGTGTCCTTTAGCTGACCACAGTACGCAAGGTTGAGTCCAGCCGTTTGATGGTTTGATAGGCCTTCTAAAATGCTTTGCAATGGTAAATACTAGAATTGGTGTGAAAGTGATGCTGTTCTGTAAGTTTCATTTACTATTTATGACATAGAAATGTTGATGTGCTTGAAAATTTTGTAGGCTGTGAAAAGCATGTGATGTGATTGTACTTGCTGTGCTTTGATTTCACTGCTAGAGAGCATGTTCAGTTGATTTACATAACGAATCAAAACAATATCTCCCACAATGCTGGTCAGGATTTTTCAGAGGATTATTTAGGGATTACTTAGGTTTATTCTTGCAGGAAAAGGATGAGCCATACAGTGCAGTCCCACAACTGTAATCCACCTTGTTGCTGCGTCCAATTTACATCTTCCTTTCTGTTGGGGTTTGCAACCTTCCCTGCTGATTTCTGTGTACGTGGTTGGCCTCATCACTGCTCATCTGCAGAAGATGGACTGACATGCTTACAGTCCTATATGCCTGGAGAGTTGCTGGCTTAATTTGGTGACAAATAACCCTCAACAGAAAGATCTATTCAGACGTCATTCCTAGGACTATAATAATATATAACCCCTAACAATATCTTTGATCTTTAAAGTTCCAAGTGACTGGATTCCTAATTCACCCAGTTATACATTCATTGCCAGATGGAGCAGTGTACTTCCTGAAAGCATTATGTGCTGCACAGCGGGAGGTGCATGCAAGCGGAACTGCTATAACAATACTAATGATGATCATTCTAGTGATGGGCAGTGTCTGCACTCCAGTGATTTATACTGTTGTTGTAAAGGAAAAAGGTCTGGTCCAGAGTGTTCAGGAAAAACTACTGGAATGCCCCTAACATTAGCTTACTAGTTAAAAATGCAGAACGTATTTGAGTCTTTCATTTCAGTAAATACAGTGTGTCCTTTTTTTATCTATCCCTCATTCCAGAGAGTATGGAATTACATCTGGTTGATGCTAGGTGTAGGCTAGAGCTGTGAATGTGAACTGCTTAGCCAAAAGTTACCTAGAATTAGGATAAACTTTCACATTTGACATTTTTTTGTTTCAACTGTTATAAAACACTTGTGGAAGATGACTAATAGTTCTGGCATTAGTTTACAGCTGTTTCCTCAGGCTGAGCTAAGCATCATTATCAAAGTTTAAAGAAGCAAGATTTAAGATTACTTAAAGGTAGATTGTAGGACCAAGTCACAATGATGTTGCTCTGGAAATGCAAAACTGGTGCATGCTGTAAATAAAAGTTTGTCTCATGTTGTTTCTCAGCTTAAGAGTAAGGTCCAGTGACTGGTTTTCATTTTGGAGTTGTGCAACATTATTTCTTACTGCAGGAATACCATTGGGGTATTGGGGTGGGGGGGTGGGGGGGGAAGTGTCATGGGGCACTTCCATCATGGCCCTGGGACAGTTTTCCTCTAGTGCCACAGTGAGGAGCCAATATCGTCTCCTGTGGATCATGGAAAAGGTGAAGAGCAGAGGCCCCATCTTCCATCACTTGGCTTCCTGCTGTGGGCACCTGCTCCCTGTGTGGCATAAGGAAGTGTATGATACAGACTTTTTTTTTTTTTTTTTTTTTTTTTTTTTTTTTTTTTTTTTAATGCCAAGGAAAAAGCCCACAGGAGGGCTGAAGGGAGATTATGCTCTACCCTGGGAAGGTCTGGCGGGAGGTTGCTGCTTTCTGTAACTGTCTCAGAAATACAAGTGGGGAATTCAAAGTACAAGACAGATGAACAAAGAAGGCAACAGAGTGGAACTAGTAACAGCCCCAGGGAAAACCAGAGCAGACAGGGAAGAGTGTTACAAAGTGCTCATCAAATTTACATGCAAATAGTAATGCTAACATTGTACATGATTAACCAGAATACCCTGCAAAGTCAAACGGGAATGAATAAAACAAAGACTTTGTGCAGCTCTGAAGCATTTGGCTGTTTCTGCTACGTGAAACTGCTGGCAATCTGCTTTGTGAGCAGAGTTCATGACATCTGTGTTTACATGTTGCACATTGAATTTGGCAAAAATTTAGTTAATCAGGAAAAGCAATTTATTATATATAGATCTTAGTTCTCTGAAAGAGTGCATACTGTCATTCACGTTCAAGTTTAAAAGATGAACAATTACTGTAAGAAATTACACTGGCAAGAGCTTTTGGTAAAAACTTTGGAGAAAATCAGCTTGTAATTAAGATTCTGACTGCAGAATTTTCAAACTCTGGTCCTGTCACAAGGAAACCTTTGGACCCATTGGTGTGGTTCAAAGGTAAGTCTGTCTTAGTGTCTTTTCACTGCCATCAGAGGCTACAGAAATCATTCACTAGAGTGAAATCAGAAGACTGACCTTTCAAAACACTTAACCACTTAACCAGTGCTGAAGTTCCCACCACTTACATTTTTTGCCACTATAAACAAAGAAAAATGAATACTGAGAAGTATTTACACCCAGAAAAACAAAAATTTATTGTTGTGCCTCAGAGAAAAACAAAGTATGTGGAGTGAAGCATGCTGTTAATATTGCATAATCACCAGTTGTCTGTGCTTTTTACATAGGGATTTTTTTCCTGTGAGTAAAGCTTTTTCTTTGCCTAGATTTTTTATTCCGCTGTTTTCTATCTCTTGACTAAATTTTCCTCAGGGTGTCTGAATCATAGCTTGTGAAATAGTGCTGGTTGGTCCCTGCTGCTTGGTCCCCCAGAAGACCCATTGAAAACTTCAATTCCATGTTCCCTTAGCAGCATAATGTTACATAGTAGAAAGGGCATATGATGCAGGTAACAGCTTCTGAAAAATTACCATCTTCACCTTTGTACTCACTCTTGTGGGAGGTGTTGTGATGACTATCTGACAATTGCTTGAAATTCTGCAGCAAAAAGATGGAAGAAAGTTAAATTGCACTGTCTTAATCTACATTCCTCTCTTCCAATGTCTTCACATATAATTAAAAAATGCATTTTCTGGGATATGTTTTGAGGCAATAGCTAAGAATTAGTCAGTTTTATTTCCTGTATGTTATCTCATTGCTGACTGGAATTCAAGAAAAAATACAGAGCAGATATTGAAGGTTCATTAGTTAGAACAGGTATTTTCCTGTAACACAAATAATACAGGAAAAAGAAATTTTGTTCTTTAAGCATACTGATGTAGTTTTGTCTATACATGAGATGTCTTGTAATTTAAGAAAAAAATGGCTCAAGTTATGGTATCCCAAGGAAACACAATTTGCCTTTCATTTGCATTTGTTTTCAACAAATGTGGAAATTTGTTGAAAACGAATGCAATTGTTTTTACATTTGTTTTTACAAAGGACATTAAATCTCAGTATTAAATTTTTAATATACAACTTTACAGTAATTGGCACTTCGTCTTATTTTATTTTAAAATTACTTACATGAGACATTTTTCTGGATTTTATTGTGAAACATTTTTTTCTCTCTTGCTTCCAAGGCATGTCAGATTTGTTGTTTCTTTCATCTCATTTAACCATGCATGATGCAATAAAACTGGTGTAAACGCTATGCAAGAATACAGGTGTCAAAGCCTGGGGGACAGATAATGGAGCAAGGATTTCAGCAACACCTGCAAGGTCAGTTACGGTTTTTTGCTTCACTTCCCCTAAGACTGATTCAATTTCAGATTTCAGTGTCTTGAAAGAAATACATCTCTGCACTGGCTCTTGCACCACCTCTCAGAGATTAATTCTGACCTAGTGTACACCTTATATGTACCACAGATGTTTCCGTACATAGAGTCAGAGGGAAATTAAGCCAGAAATCCCGGTTTAATCCATGGAGGTTTGGAGTTTTCTTCTACATTTGCCCCTTTTGTATATTCAGTCACTTTGTTATTTCAAGGATAGCATTTTTAATTCATTATTTTTTGGTTCTGACTCAGAGAACTTGGCTGGATTGTTCTCCAGCCTTGTAGTCCCTTTCATCAGAATCATAGTGTATATTCTTTAAATAGTACTAATCTATGCGTATGGATTTATTTTCAGATTGAAAAAATTAGCACAGTTTAGACACTGTACAAGAAATACAGGAACTTGGTGTTTGGACTCACTACCCATGGACTGGAGAAGAAAGGCAGGGATTAATGGTGTATGGATGTCAGTAGATATCAGACCTCTAGTGGACACAATGGAGAAATGCTTGGAACCATGAACATTACATGGGGAAAACCCCTATGTACTGGTGAGGGAGAGCTGCTGGAAAGTCTCTTTCAAAAACTTATCTATTATCTGTGCAAAACTGTTACGTCCCATCATTCATTGTAGATTTGAGTAAGTGCAGAAGTCCCAGAAATTCAGTTAACATTGTCTGATTTTTTCAAACTAATTTCCAAATCTTAATTACTGTTTTGACTGAAGAGCTACACTGGGACATCCCTCAGACTTGAGAACAAGAGGCTGGAGAGCAGCCCTGCAAAAAGAGATGTGAGGGTTTGAACTGGGGACAAATTGAACATGAGTCAGCAGTGCCCTGGCAGCCAGGAGGGCGAGCTGTGTCCTGGGGAGCATCAGGCACAGCATGGTCAGCCAGGCAAGGATTGTTCTGCTCTGCTCTGAGCTGGGGTGGCCTCACCTCGAGTGCTGGGGGCAGTTCTGGGTGCCACAGTGTAAGTGAGATACAAAACTATTGGAGAGTGTCCAAAGAAGGGTCACAAAGATGGTGAGGGCCCTTGAGAGGAAAGCAGTATAAGGAGCAGCTGAGGTTACTTGGTCTGTTCAGTCTGGAGGAGACTGAGGTGACCTTATGGCAGCCTACAGCTTCCTCATAAGAGGAAGTGGAGAGGCAAGCACTGATTTTTCTCTCTGGTAACCAGAGTTTGGACATAAGGAGAAGGAATGAAACTGCATTAGAGAAAATTTCAGACTGAACATGAGGGAAAGGCTCTTTATTAAGAGAGTGGTTGGAAATATTCTACGATCCAAATGCCTGAAGAAGGCTGTAGGGCAGGAGGCTGTGGCTTTTCTATCCATACAGCTGATACCTGCTTTAAGCCACTGCATGAAGGATATTTAGGAGATAGGAGTTCTGTAAAGCAGTTAGACTTTCTTGTACCAAGGAAATTTCAATCTACAATGTGTTGGCCTAGTTGTTCCAGGACTAATGGTGGAAGGCAGGAGGAAAGAAGTCAGGTACTGTCAGTGTTCCCACAGAAGTCACACACTGCTCATTAAGACTCCCTTCCCCCTGTGGCAGACTAGAGAGAACTGGAGGCACACCAAGCTGTGTGATGAGCAAGACCCACTTACTTACTCCATGCAGCTTTGATGGCATGGCGTGTAGGAGGGACTTCCCCTTTGAACATCCGTGCCGGCACTGGCAGTCAGGGTGCCAGAAGACTGTGAACATCAGTTTAACCAATGGACATCTAAATTGCAACAACCAAGTCTCGTCACAGGATTCATCGTGGTAATACCTTTCTACTCTTATAATTTCTTTCTCATTACTTTCCTTATATATTTTCTTAAGTGTTACTTTTATGCTTTTATATTATTACCATAGATAACAATAACCAAAATGGCTATATACATCCTCTCCATTGCAACCAAATTCTAAGTTCTAAGTCAAACTCTACACACACATGCACACGCACGCATGTACACACGCATGCACATATATATAAAGCCACCAATCATTCAATGTGTTTTCACTCTGTTATAGATACATATTATAATATTGGCTTTTCACAAATATTAAAATGGATTCTATATGTGTGGTGTTAAAGTAACTTTGTTATAAAGATAGAGTTTTTATTTCTGTTAATTAAGCCTAGATGTAGGGAAATTACTGATATAAGTATGCTTGTGTTAAAATGCCTTCTTGGATGGGACAACATCCAATGAAGAATATGAAGAGGACACCTGCTACAGATATGCCAACTATCAGCACTCACCATCTGAAGACAGGTGAACCAAGGCCCAAAACCTGGAGGAGATAAGAATGGACTAAAACCACAACCAAGGAATACGCATGATCTAAAAAGGTGGACCCAAGAAGATTTGGAACATGTAAACTAGTTTGGGGAAAAGTTTACTATGCATAAGGGTCTATGAATATGCAAGAGGCTGATGTAAGGAAAAAGGTATTTAAAGGGTGTCTCTGGAGATAAGTGTGGTCTTGGCTGAGTGCCAAGATGCACCCGGCCATAATAACCTTTGCTCTGTGGTCTTTGTCTCCTATTATCCTTTAGTAAACTTTTTAAATTTTCACAGGAGAGTGAACTTGTTTTTCACACACTCTACTCCACCCAAAAGAATCTATCTGGTCATTATTCATATCCCTATAGACTGTGCTCAGAGTGAAAAACACGTTCAAAATTTTAAAAGTTTAATAAAGGACAATAGGAGTCAAGGACCACAGAACAAAGGTTATTATGGCTAGGTGCATCTTGGCACTCAGCCGAAAGCTCACAGTCACCTTCGGAGATACCTCTTAAGTACATTTTCCCTTACATCAGCCTGTTGCATATTCATGAACCCTTATGCATATCCATAAAGTACTTTACATTTTCCAGGCGCTATTTTACATAGTCCCTCCTCGGGTCCACCTTTTTAGAGCATGCATGTTGCTTGGCTGTGGTTTTGGCTCCTCTTTTATCACTTCCAGTGTGGGCCTTGGTCCTCACTATCTTCAGATGGCGAGTGCTGATAGTTGGCATATCTGTAGCAGATGTCCTCATCCTATGTCCATTGGATGTTATCCGTTCCAAGCAGGCGTTTTAACACAAGCAGAGCTATTTCACTACTGCAGGAATAAAACCTATTCAACATCACACATCTGAAATCCATTTTAATATTTGAGAAAAGCTAGTATTATATTATGTATCTAAAACATTCGGCACAGGTAATTCGCTCAGGTACTGGATACCTTTTTCCATAGCATTCCACCTGCTTGGGTGCACTACTAGATCATGCTTGATCTAGTACCTTTCCTTCATGCTTGACAAGAGTTGCCTCCAGGGTCTGAGTTTTTGTCCTCTTCCCAATCCTCTTGTCAATGCCCACATCCCAGGGTTAGGGATCGCAGTTGCCCGGCTTTACTACTGTCTGGTTTCCATCGTGGCCTGCAATATCTCAGTACTGGGTCAGGCAGGTCACCAGGGGCTCTCCTGACTGCTGGCTGAAAGCCTCTTGTGCATCCCACAGCTCACCTAGGGATAGAAATGGGGTGATTGTCTCTGCGCCTGCATCTTCTTCCTGTTAGGAGGACCCTACTTCCTCCACAGTTCCTGTGTGTGTTCCTTCCTGTGTGAACTCATTTGATCTTGAATTTCTTCTTCTGTATAGGGGCATCTGCTACTGTTACCTAAACTGTGTGAAAAACCAAAACTATCTGACAAAATTCTTAGTGTTAGATAATCAAGGCATTACTTTACTTCTGGCAATCTGTTGTTGCCAAGATGTGCAACAGAAATAATTTCATCCACACATAGCCTGGTGTTCAGAGAATATAATTTCATGACCCATTAATTTTTCCAGATTTTTCACAAACTTTATACAGTCAAAATGAAAAAATTCGTTGGTTTAATGTTCATTGGTTCCAAGTTATGTAGTTCTTAGTACTTGGTTTCTCATTTGTCACAGATCTCTTTGCCTCCTATGCTAATTAGGTCCTCATCCTTATCTCTGCTTTCCCTGACCTGGTGTCTCTGACCGTGCCAGGGATGTTTGGAATCGATGTTCCGTTAACGGCCCTTGATGGCCGTTGCTGGCTGTTATCTTTTGTGTCTCTTCTGTGCGGCTCTCAGTCTGTTGAGATGTTAAGCTCATCAGGCCTCACCTAGTGGGATGATGGCCTGAAAACAAACTTCAGATCCTTTCCTCCGGGGCAAAGGCGAACAAACCTGACTTAGGTTATAAAATTAAAAAAAAAATTATATATATACTAGCAGAGGTTGTTCTGGTTCAGCTGCAGTCTGAGTGGTCACGGTGCCTGGTGGTCTGCTTTCTTCCCTCTTCCCTGAGCGTGCTGTTTAGGGTCAAGCAGTATCTAGGAAAGAGTGGCCAGGGCCCAGCACATTGCATAACTTCGTGCCTCTTTGGAACTGCTACACCAGTTTTCCTTCACATATGATGCGACTTTATCAGGATCTCGTAGTTGTTCAGGAATGAGGAAAGATGTGTGCTAATGTCTTTACAAATAATTTTATGGGTGAAGGTATGAGTGTTAGAGTCTTTGAAATGAGTCTTACTGCCTCTATAAATTCAAGGCAGCAGATTTGTTGCAGAGACCTGACAGCTTGGCTCCTGAGATAGACAAGAGTCTGCACAAGCCTGAACTTTTAAACTTTGGGGTAAAATGATAGGTTCAAGGGGGCATTTGGAGTTGGTGGTTTGGGAAGGCTGTACCTTTCTAGTACCTCAGCCAGTGGGGAAATGAAGAGGGAAACGTGCGGCCAGGAGCTTAGGATAAAAGGAGGCTGCACCCTCTGAAACCCCGAGAGAAATCCCCGCGGGCGTGTGCCCCAGAATACAGTTGAATTAAGTTGAAGGACTCCTCTGTCTCCTTTTTGGACATAACCCTCTGGCGTTTGTAGATTTTCCTGACATGGGTTAACTTCCAAACCACTGAAGCATAATCATCCTTCAAAAGCTGGCCCATTTTTTTCCAAATTCCATGCCACTCATGACTATCTACCCTCAGGGCAGATGTCTGAATAACCTCCCTACAAATATCTAAACATGATGTAAACCGAACTGAGGAGACCTGCCAGACTTAGCAACAAGAACATGCTCTTCTTAACCATCCAAAGGGAATTCAGAATTCTCAAAAGCTCTAGTAAGAGGAGTGAAAAGATGGGGAAAATCGTCCTCTCCAATTCTCCCCTGCCAGATTGGATATGATTATTAAGAGAGTCCCAAAAGAGTAGTGCCTGAGGTAAGGGCAGGAGAGCAGCACTGAATACGTATCTCAAATGACCCTCACTGCCCTTGATGTTACCATGCCATGAACTGATGTCACACAGTACAGCTACAGAACAATCCTGATCCCTCTCCCTCCTCTGAAAGATAGCATCAGGAGGAGCACATACGGGAATATAGAAAGGGTTAGGTACAACACCCACACCGACAGACAAAGCAACACCGTGACCAGTGACTCCCTACCTAATGCAGTAAATGCTTAGATCAAATTTGTTTCCAATTCCCTCACATCTGTAATCTCAGTCCTTCCTGGTCCATAGCATGCCAAACAAGACTGCTGTGGTTTAGGAATGGTACTGCCCAGTTTAGTGCTCCCACTGAGACACTTCAAACACACTGCCACTTGCCTGCTTGCCCACTCCCTCTTTGCTTTCCCCTGGGGTGAGACGGAAAGGGGAATTCGAGGCAAAAAAGGTAAAGATCACAGGTTGAGATAAGAAAAATTTAATCGACACAGCAATGAGGTAAAAAAACCAAGCATTAATAGCAACAATGTACAAAAGAGAGAGCGATTCACATACAAAACTGCTTACTGCAGAGCTCCACCGACCCCACCCTGACTGGAAGGAACTCCTCCACCCTGGAAGGGACCGCCTCCTTTTCTTAGCAGTGAGGTGAGGTGATACAGAATAAGCTCTCCTTCCTAGCCCCCTCCTCTCTATTGCAAAAATCAACCTTGCTCTGGCTCCAGCCAGAATAAATATAAACAGGGGGTCTCAAAAACTTCACACACAGTGCACATTTTGGTATTATTAACAATAAAGGTATCTATCTTTTGTGGTGATATCCCTCAATATCTAAACACATTTCTTCCTGTGAATATGTATCAATGATGTGATGAAGTAGGACAGTTGGCACAGTGCCACCCACTGCACTCAGTGTAAACATTTAGATGGTCAAAACTGGGTTTATTTACAAATAATTTCATGCATGACAACTGACTCTTCTAAAATTATAAAAAACATATTTAAGAAAAGGATGACATTGCACATTTGTACTAACAACAGTGAAAGAAAAGGAAGAACACTAAAAAGCTTAACTAAAGCCAGCAAATAGTTGCACTGAGGTCAAGTTACAAAACAACCAACTCTTGTCACTGGTTAGAGCTAAACAGCAGTTCAAATCTCCAAGCCAAGATGTGGCACCTGCAGAAGAGCCAACCACTATTCCTTGATATTTTGAAGTAGCTTTAATAAATGAGACTCAATAACCTGCTGAACTAAAGCAGAGAAAGATATGAAGTTAGTATTTATTTTTTCTGTATTTTCAGAGTTATACTGTTTTTTCTAGCAGATATCTGCTTCTCCTGTGCAATCATTTAATAAAAAACCAGACATGTATAAATTCACTCTGTGAATAAGTCAGCATTCCTTCAGAAAACAAAAGCCTTATATAATGCAAAAACAATACTGCCAGATAGGCAAACAATGTTTTTGGGGGTCATCATCAGTCTTTGGTTTGAATAGACTGATAGCACATGGAAAGCAAATTTTTAGCCTACAAACAGAAAACAGGAAGAAACACTTATGAGAAACTTCTGTGAAACACTTGGAGATTGAGCTCTTGAACCAGTCTTCTATGTAAACTCCTCTGAAGTTGTGCTGGTTTCAGCTGGGATAAAGTTAATTTTCTTCTCAGAGGCTGACATGGGGCTGTGTTTGGATTTGTGCTGAACACAGGGTTGATAATACAGAGATGTTTTTGTTATTGCTGAGCAGGGCTTGCACAGAGCCAAGGCCTTTTCTGCTTTTGGTGCAGCCACACTGGGGAGGGGACTGGCAGGGTGCTTGGCAGGCTGGGAGGAGACACAGCCAGGACAGATGACCAAAGGGATATTCCAGACCACGTGGCACCAAATTCAGTGTAAAAGTGGGGACAAGAAGCAGGAAAGGGGGGGACATTTGTGATGATGTCATTTGTCTTCCCAAGTAATCACATAAGCTGGGCATGATGGGGCCTGGCTCTTCTGGAGATGGCTGAACACCTGGCAGCACATGGGAAGCACTGAATCAGCTCCTTGGTTTGTTTTGCTTGTGTGCACAGCCTTTGCTTTCCCTATTAAACTTTTTCTCTCCCTGATCTCTCTGGTGGGGAAGTGAGTGAATGGCTGTGTGGGGCTTAGCTGCTGCCTGGGTTAAACCATGACACTGGCTCATTCATAAGCCCAAGGCTGTGCTTGGAGAAGCTACACATACAGTGCTCGGCTTACTTTTTGATTGCATTCATTTCTGTAATGGCAGACATTTCACAGCTTTCAAAATGACAGCAGCAGTGAGGGAAAAAACCAGTAAGGAGTCCCTTCCTTGCTTCTGGTTTCCATAACCAAGGCAGATATTATAATTCACTGATTACTGTCTACCTCAAGACAAACTAGAGCTAGAGATGATTTGACTGAAGAAGGTTTAGCAAACTACATAACATCATTCCAGTGAAGTAGGGTGATGGGTTCAGGAGGATTGCAGGCCTTATCTGAGTCATGGCTGCATCATACCATTGTTTGTGTCCAGTGATATACAGCCAGGTCAGGGACATTTTCTTACTAAGTACCTGACTTTCTGAAACAAGAATGGAAGTTCCTACCCATTTTGGCCTGATGCATTTAGGTTTATTAAGAGTTGTAGGACAAGTAACATGTTGAGAGCTGCAAAACCTCTACTGGGCCATTACAGCAGCTACATAAATGAGGAGCTGCAAAAATTAATTTTTTTTTAAGGAGTTTACATTTGCAATACTCACCACTCCGATAGCCCAAGGCAACAGCCAAGTCCATAGAATTATAGCCAGCATCTGTTTCAATAGTTGGATCAGCACCACTTTCTGTGTAAAACAGGGACAGAATCTTGTATTTCTGACAGTGAGAGCTGATCGTACATTATTAATGATAATTTGGACAGTCTGCTTACCAAGAAGAATTTTAACACATTTCACATGGTTCCCATGTACTGCATATAGCAAGGGTGTACCTCCATTCTGAAAAAGCAGAGAAATGCCTCAGACACTTAACGATTAAGCAGTTCACAACTGTAATTCCTTAACACACGAATATGCTTCTATGTACCAGTAAGAAACTTCCTAGGTTTTATAAAAATGAGGTTCAGTTTTAGATCTTCACAACTTTCATCATTTTTGTACACACAAAGATCACAAACACAAAGATCAGACTTCTACAAGAAGTCAGCATTAGTCTCATTCTCTTTCTACCATGAAGTCAGAACTAGTAGCATCAACTTCTCCTAGCCTATGAAAGTTTTGAAACTCTCACGTTTTTCGAAGAGGCAGAACAATTTTCAAATTCAGGCCAGTGCTATGTCCTGCTTCAATTTTCTGACCAAAGCACCCTCTGACTAAATTAAACTAGAATCTTACCCAGTCATACTCATTGACATCAACTCCACAGTCAAGCAGCATTTTGACAATATCAGTGTATCCTTTACTGCAGGCCAGTGAGAGGGCACTTTCTCGCCCCTTCCCCAGAATCTGAGGATCTGCACCCTGAAATAAAGTATCAAAATAAAAAAAAGACGCAAATTCGAGGTTTTACACAGACCTTAACTTTTAAAACTTTTAAGCTTGTAGCAGCATTGACAAACTTAGGAATGCAAAACAAACTAAAGAGTAAATGAAATCAAAATCAATTGTGATTTTTTCCTTACATTCTGGAGGAGAAATTCCACTACTGCTATCTGCCCATGAGCTGCAGCCCACATCAGAGGAGTAAATCCTTCTTCATCCTTATGATTGATTAAATTTTCTGTTCAAAGAAAAATATTTAACTTAGTAATCCTTTCCTCACTGCACTGTATCAGCTGGTGAAGGGTGATTTATTCACCAGGAGCCAGTGTGACCTAAATGTCATTGTCAACTTTAAAAACAAAATTCTGTCCCAGTGGGGGTGGTAGTATCTCTATTCAAGAAAGAAAAATACATCCAACTGACCAAAGAAAAATTTCAGCCTTTACTGTAAATTTTAAGTTTTTAAGCTCTATAAACCAAACCCTGATTTTACTCAGAAAATTACAAGTTGTCTGGGCTTCGCCTATGTAAAGAAGATAAAGGATGTTTGAAAAATTAAGAGGTACATCCAGTATTATAATGTAGACTATGTTTTTTTCAAAAGAGTGAGCCACACAATTTTGTAAAGAATGAACTTGTACAGCAATATAGATAAAACAAGTCCATTCCCTACAAAGTTTGTGTAATCAGTAAGGTGGTCTGTGAAAACAATTAAGGTCTACATTGAGTGCAGCTGGAAGAAGAAAAGAACTTCTTTTAACAACTGTCTGACAAACATTTCAGCTGCATTTTCTAATATCTAAGTACTTTATAAATCCCATACTTATCATAGCACAAAAATAAGCATTTTTAACTGCTACCAACACTTCAGAATTGATTTGCTTTTCATATACACGGCTCATTACAAAGTGTTTCGACTCAGTCACTCATTACATGTTTTCCAGTAAACATTTCAACAATGCACTGAAATGCACTGAAAGCATGGGTAATTACTATTAGTGCAGTAGGAATACTATTAGTGTTACTAATTCACAAATATGTTAGGGAGAGCTGAAATTTTGTGCATGTACTACGGACACACAAATGCCACACTATTCAGAATATGTAGTACTATTAAACTGCAGGTGTGAGGCATGGCTTACATTAGAGACATGCAGATCTTTATGCTGATTGATTAAATAGAATTGAAAAGCCACCATTAATAGAAATATGTTTTAAATAACAAAGATAAATTAAAAATAAAATGAAATAAACTGCTGTGACAGAACTAACATATTCCTTTCTTAGTACCGTGGATTACCTACATAGCTAGAGAACGGGGAGAGGAAGGGATTTACCTACTGCTATTAGTGTTAATGTTTTAATTTAAAATGCAAATGACACAGGGAGTGAGTAATAGATTAATACAAAACATTAGTCCACATCTGCAAAGAACCTCAAATGTCCTCCAGTTTGTACCAGAATTGAGGACTTTATAGCTTTGGTGAAAAGGTCAAACACAACGGCATATAAATGGCCCAAAGAAAAAAAGAAGGCACTTAACCTCCTTCTGTCCCACCTTGTTCAATACGTGTAGCCAGATATAACATTTCTCCCTGAGCAGCCAGCTGATGAACAGATAAAGCTGTAAAAAAGGAAGCAAAAGCCATGTTACATACACCAGTTTTCCTTCTGCTCTATTTAGAGCTGAGCATAACATGTCCATTGGCTTCAGCAGTACAGAACTTGGAATCAAGAGTGTAGATGACTTTACCTTATGCTCTGAACTTAAACCACAATTAAACACTGAAAATTTTCTGAAGAGTTTCATAGATTTAGGTAATTTTTAAACCAAAGCAGCAGTCATTCTTGCAAGCAAGGATACTTCCCACACTGACTCTTTATAAAGTAACATGCTCTCTTCACTGCTGTTTGGTCAGCAACCCAAGATTACTTTAAGACCCATTTACTAAAAGAAAATAAACATATTTTGATAAATTAAGCATGTTAATTTAAGAATCACACTTGAATCACCAGAAGACCTGTCCTACTGGTCAACAAAGAAAGCCTGTAGTGTCTCCCACTCACTACAATGTGAATAGATCAGACATTACAAAACGACACACAACTTGAAATATAGAGAGGAAAACAAAGATCGTATGATTTCTTTTTTTATTTCAGAGATTATGAAGAAATAGCCTCAGATCCCACAGAAAACTGCATGGGTGCATAGTTTTGATAACTGCAGCTAGGAGCAGGCCTGAAAGGTAATCAGGAGGCTAAATGTACTAAATTATCCACATGATGTAGTAACAAAATTAGTTAATGATTAGATTAACTGTAAATGTTCACTGTCCTTCTCCAAGTCACCACATGAAAGTTGAGTTTGTTCAGAAAGATGGCATATTTTTTCCAGTGGCCTACACTGAATTAATTTTTTCCATGCAAGTAGCATTTTTCTTTAAAAAAATTGACTTGTAATTTATAGAGAAAATAATTTACTGACAAAGTAAATTACATCAAATTAATTTAAAAAGGCAATGCTTGACAATTCAGAAAAAAACCCCACCAGAAATAATGCTTCCTTAATTTTCAAGATCTGTGACAATCATTACACTTACAGTATTCTATTTTTACATTACATCTTAAGTATCGTGCAGCATTTACTAATCATCTAATTTTAAGATGCACAAGTGCTGAAAACATGGGCATGAAGTACATTAACTTAAAACTTAAAATCTAATTTTTGAATTAAAAAATATTGGTAATGGTTTTTCTGTTTTTTTCCTTCTGGAAAATAAACTTCAGTCACAAATTCCATAAAACAGGTGGATGACTATTTTATGGCTAGACCCACGTGAAATTGGACAAGTCTAACTCAGAGCTTTTTTCTTACTTTTAAGTTCATTGCAATACCAAAGAAAAAACTGCACAAATTTGTCAAGCATCCAACATACAGTTCACAAAACAATTATTAAGAGAAAGGCAGAAAGATACTTACAGTTTACCAGTAGAGGTGTTGTAGAGACTTCATTTCCCCTGTGTTTGTTAGTTAGTGTAGTTGATTGTTTTATTGGTGAGAAATGCTTAGTAGTTGATGGAGTATAAACATGTCTTACTTGGATACCAGGGGAAGGAGAAGTGTGGCTGTTGCATTCAGCTACATTGAACAAAAAACAGAGAGGGTTTCAGTATTAATAAGAGCATTAAAAGCAAGCCATAGATTCTAAGTCACACTGTAAAGCAGCAGTATCACAAGACCTTTAAAATCCATGTTAAGAAAGCTTTGTGATATGTGCTTTTCCTACTGTATATTGTGAAAGCTGAATAAAGGGCTGCATTAATTTTTAGCATAAAACAATTATGCTACTTCACAAGTTCAGTATGGCATAATGTCACCCAGAGACAAGTTAGTATCTAAATTATGTAAGCCTTTGTCTTGATTTTTCAAAATGCCTGGCATGGATTTCTTACATAAGAAGGCTCTACTTAACTTGTCATCTTATAAACACTCTCCAAGACAATAACATGATGCAGCTTTGGTCAGACATGCACTCAGGTACCTGCTCAGCCTTCTCCTGCTCCCTAACCAGTCCACTGCACGAGTGGAGACAACCTTCATTAACTTCTTCACCAGGGCTCTTCCCACTCCTGGATAAAGTTTTAACAGCATTATGAATGCCTGACGAATACTTATCCAGTAGAAAGACAGGTTCCACACTAACTTACATAAAATGCAACAGCAGGCCATCGCTTAGAATTCAGGAAGTCATTCACTACTGATGTGTTCCTTCATACTAACTTTTCTTGCTTTCTCCTAGAAGCTAATGGCATTTTATTACATTTATATATTTATATGTTGTCTTGGCTTCTAGTTCTCCCAAGTAGTTTTTGGTTTTGAGATTAGGTACTTAAAAGACATATTCAAGGATTAAATTCCATATTGGCTTAATTGATTTGACACCAGTAATTAATGACTATAAGCTAATTAATACATGCACTGAATTTACACCACAGAGAACTCTGTGATCATAAATACAAGCACAAATTCACTAATTAAAGAAGCAGAGTGTAACAGGAAACAAAATTATGTTTTCTTTGCCAATCAAGCAGCTACAAGTGATTGAATTAAGAGTCCTACCACAGATTTTGACCTGTGATCCCAGGACTACTTCTAAGGGACTTAAAAATGTTACCCAAGAAAAACTACTCTGTTGCTGATGGGTGTAAATCTGCCACTCAGACCTGCAGCTCTGCTAGTGAGCACTTGGGGCAAAATAAAAAACGTTTGAAAATTACAATGGCTGAAATGCAGCCAAACAACAAAAGTCAGTGAAACAATCAAAATTCAGAGGAGGCCTGTGTTTGCATTTGTCACCGGAAATAGGTCACATGGACTTCAGGAAAAGACACACCACTAATGGTCTGAAATAAGACACCAAGCGCTAGAAACCACAACAGTTAAGGGGAAGAAGATGGCAGTTTAAATTTTGCTCCGTATCGATATCCTCAGCTGTGAAAAAGCATGGCTCAATTCTGATGAAGCTGCCCAGCAGTGGTGGGATTAGCTGCAGCGATCCAGCCCTGGAGCAGCATTTGCTTTCAAGCAGCAGTGAAGCTACAGTGGCAAGCCCATGGCTAGGACCAGAGGCTTTGTACAGCCACAGTGACAAAACACACCTGCCCTATGTTGTCTTTTATCACCCTCATGAAAAGATACAATGTGCTGCTGAAAGCTACTCAAGTGATCATAAAGTGCTTTCAGTAGTGTTTTGGAAAGAAACATGTTGCTGTAGGACATGCCATAGAGAAGCAGCTTGTTTTCCTAATTAGCATCAGCTCTTACTAGCTTGAAATACTTTTTGTGCCATGATTTTTCAGTTAATATAAATATTCGAAATTTAGTATAAAAATTAATCTTGGAGAAAATTTTTATATTAATAATTCATTAAGCATACAATAAAAACATTAGAGGAACACATCTTAGAAAACTGATCAATACACATGTAACACAGAAGCTCTTTTTAGAAAAACATAATAACTTCACAGGATGACACAGTACACAGACAATATTTTGTACCATAAATTCAACCTTTAAATAAGACAGATGCGACTTCAAGGTCAGAGTTGACTTGATCTTGAATATTTTTACTGTCCTCCTCATTCAAAGACTTCACAAATCGTGAGCAGACATTCATATCAAATCTATTGGGCAAAATGAATTTCATCCCCATGGTGACACTCTGAGCTGGGCCTTCCTCTGTGCTGGTGTCAAGCTGGTGCTCCACTTTAATGTCTGGCATGGGTGGAAGGCTGTAGCTGGTGGTACATTCTTCCACAATTAACTGAGCCCCGACATCTAAGTTTGTTGAAGATGCCATGATCTCAGTCCTGTACAAGTTTCATGCAAAACGATGCTTCATTGTTTCCAGCCAGGAGCAATTCTGGCCAGACAAGCCAAATTTTCTGGACAACCTGCAACTGAACAGACGTACCACTGGTTAAGAACATTCTGGTAAAACAGTGCATAAAAACACATAAAAACTTTGTTTAAGCTTATGGCATTTAGTTTTGTCAAAACACTGGTGAAATATCAATCTTGTTGCTGTCACAGTTAGTGATCAAAACCTCCATTTATGTTTCAGCACCTGGATGTTTAAACCAAACTCCATTATTAAGCCAGTAGGAGTTTTATCCATGTGAAATGATGCTTCAGAATATTTGCCTAGTTACAACAAAAAACCCCACACGACAACCAGATTTGTACCAAGCCAAGAACAAGCTATAATATGACTTTCCCAGAAACATTAGACTTGAGGGAACAGTTAGAGCGACTTTAAGCTCCCGTATGTCTTCTGCAACCTGAGCAAAATAAACTGCTTCTAACACACAAGTAGGAAAAAAACCCCAAATTCCTCTAAACCGTTAAAGGCAACCCCAGAATACCCGGCTTGTTCACAGTACCGCGGGAAGTCTGAGGCGGGGCCGCGCTTCGCGCAGCTCCCGGCACGTCTGGAGGCGTCCCCTGTCCGGGCAGGCAGTCCGTGAGGACAGGCCTCCAGTCCCGTGTCCGGGCAGGCAGTCCGTGAGGACAGGCCTCCTGTCCGGGCAAGCAGTCCGTGAGGACAGGCCCCACGCCACCCAGGCCCGGCCTCACCTCGGCTTCCAGTCGCCACCGCCGGAAGTGAGGCCTCACCGCCCCGCCGATTGGCCGGCAAGAGGCGCGCTCTGATGACGCGCTACCGGTGCCGCCGCCATCTCCCCTCGCGGTGTGTCGCGTGTGCTCCGAGCCCGCCGGACCTTTTCCTGCTTCCCAAGCCTCTCCCTCTTCCCGACCCTCTCCCGCGGAGCCCCGGTCGGCCTCGCGTCATGGCCGCGTACAAGCCAGTGGTGGTCCAGGCGTGCCCCAAGCTCGGGGAGAAGATCACGCAGGACACGCTGTACTGGCGGGGATACAAGGTAGGAAGAAGCGGCCCAGCAGTCGCAGTTATTGCCTGAGAATGCTTTGTTTTACTACTTTCATGCAAGTGTTATTTTTTTTTAACACGTGTGAGTTAGTTTTTAAATTCAGAACACATAATTAATGGGTAAGTTGTAATGCGTGAATTGGAAAAAGATTAAAAGAGCAGGAGTAGCTTGTCAGAAGTGAAACTCACTGTCATTGTACCCAGAAAACGTTTTGATTCTAATGGAGTCTTGAATTCTTTGTAGGAAAAGAATTTTATTTTTCTGTTCTCATATTTGATGGTGTGCTTATGTGTTTTTAACGATCTTTATCACGACTGTTTCAGACACCTGTTCAGATAAAGGAATTCGGTGCAGTAAATAAAATTGACTTCTCCCCGGTCCCACCATATAACTACGCTGTCACAGCATCCTCGAGGGTAAGTGGCTTTTGTGCTGTTGTTCTTCAGCTGGTATGACACCCGGAGATGTAATAATCCCTCTTGTTCTGGCAGATCCACATCTATGGCCGTTACTCCCAGGAGCCCATCAAGACGTTCTCTCGCTTCCGGGACGCGGCGTACTGTGCCACCTACAGGGACGACGGGCGCCTGCTCGCCGCTGGCAGCGAGGACGGCAGCATCTGCCTCTTCGACGTCAGCGGCAAAGCACCGCTGAGGCAGTTCGAGGGTCATACCAAGTAAGGCAGAGCTGGTTTGCTTTGTTTGTGTGCAGAAGCTTCTGTGCTGTATTTGCACACTGCAGGCTCATCACAGACTGGATGGTTTCTTAAAGATGGTCTGGTTCACTCCTCCTGCCACAGGGCAGGAACACCTGCTGCTAGCCAGGCTGCTCAGAACCCCATCCAGCCTAACCTTGAATGCTGCCAGGGAAGGGGCATCCCCATCTTCTCAACCTGTTCAAGTGCCTCAGCAATATTCAGTATTTCCGTTAAATTGTAGTCTTATGTCTGCTTCACACGCTGCTGAAAATGAGTAGAACTGATTTACCTAGCTGTCAACTGTCTCATGTAGATCTTACTGAAAAGTAGATTTAAGTTAAATTTAAAACGGGAGTGAGTTTTAAAAAAAAATCTAAATATGAATCAAGTATGCAGAAAAGTAAATACATTTTCTCTTTCACATGCATGTCTCTGAATATGTTGTGTAGATACTCTCTTGTGAGTACATTGCATTGATAAGAACATCTTACGTGATGCTAGTAGGAAAAGAGTTCTAAAATATGTCCAAACAGAAACAATGAAGAAATACACCAGTAAAAGCAGGAATTCTTTAAAGAGCTCCAAAAACAAATCTAAAAAAGTGTATAATGGTAGCGTGGGGTGAAGAAGAAATTAGGAGTTCTGATGTATCTGTGAGGAAAAGACAGTGGTAGTACTTCAACAGACTTCTGTGCTGTGAAGAATCAATTTGTGTTTTATCTGCATAGAATAATAATAATAATAATAAGAAGAAGAAGAAGAATCCCCCTTTCCCTTAGTGGGAAATACCCAGACTGACCTTGAGAGTGTTTATTTTTGTTTCTCTTTGCAAATTGGGCGTTCTAATGGCTAAGTCAACTGCATACCTGTGCACACTTGGATTTGCATCCCTCTGCGTTCTGCCAACACCTGTTGGGATATTGCAGTGATAATAAAGACTTCAATAGTGATTTTAAAGGGCAAGAAGATTATTCAGAGCAGCCATACTTGAAATTTGCTGTTACAAAGTGAGGTTTTGTAAGTTCTGATATTAAACACTGCACTTCTAGGTTAGAATCCTTTAATAAACTCTTTGTACAACGAAACTCTTCTTGAAACATGAATATATTTTAACTTTGGGTGTTGTGGACTTTATTTTTTAGGCCAGTTCATCTAGTGGGATTCCTGTCTGATAAATACCGCATATTTTCTGGTGGTGATGATTATTCATCAAAATTGTGGGATATTCCCAGTGCCACAGAAATGATCTCTTACAGTGAACATACTGACTACGTGAGATGTGGCTGTGCAAGTAAAGTGAATGCAGATGTCTTCATAACAGGTTTGTTTTTATATTTTTTTATACTACTTTTGGATTGAATTGAAGAAAAATGCTGAAAGATAGTTTTTGATACAGTAGGATCATATTTATTGTATTTTAGTCATGAAGGATCAGTCTGCCTGTGCAGTGCCTACTTTATTGTTTCCTTTTTTTTGCTTGCTTTTTAAGCTTGACACTGATGTTCTAGGGGAAGCTGCAGGAACTGAGTTTTAACATCTTTATGGTTTAGTCTATTACAGTTAACAGAACTTGTGAAATAAAATACTGTGGCTGGGACTGAAATGTTGTACCAAGTTTCTGGAGCAGGACACTAGTTGTGCAGCCCATAACTGGCACACTCAAAATGTGAGGTCATGTGGAGTTACTTGGAACCAGTTGCTTTTGGTTTTCCTAGCAGTAGCTTTGTATCAATCTGTGGAAAACACCTAGTATTACTTTTTTCATGAGGCACAAGAAGCTAGGTTTCATCAGGTTGCTTGATATTTATTATTATAAATACACTTCATTCGTGGAATTGTAATGAAATGAAAACAAATTACCTTTACAGACTGATATGTTGCTAGGGCTAGAATTAGAAAATTTGTTGCCCCAAGGCTGTAAACTAACCAAGGTAAGTCAAAAGTTGTTTTTACATGCATAATTTAAAACTATGGCTATTAGTCAGGAACTTCTTTAGATGATAGGACACAGCTGTTTTAGTTCCTGAACTAGTTGAAATTATGAAGTTGATTTATGCTGATGTTTGTAGGTTCCTATGATCACACTGTGAAAGTGTTTGATGCACGAACAAAGAGTAGTGTCATGACGATAGAACACGGCCATCCTGTAGAGAGCGTGCTTCTCTTTCCATCTGGTGGACTTCTGGTATCTGCAGGTAATTCTGTAAAAGCAAATAAATCAAATATCTTTTCTTTGAGGAATACTTCAGCTACTTGCTTTTTGTGTGCTGTTTTAGTTTGATAATGAACTGGTAAGTGATTTAATAATTTGAGTTCTCAAATATCTTCTGTAGGAATCTGCATTTATGTGGTGGGTGTAGGGGTCTTTCCTTTTTGTCTTTGTTTTAATATTCTTGTAGTTTCCACTTCCCCCCTGCCCCCAAAATCATTTGTAATAACAAAATGCAGACTGTGTTTTGAAAGGATGGGACTTTTCTTTCTCATAATGTTGACAAGCTTTTTTATTGCCTTGTTGCTATTCCATCAGAGGTACTGTAATCCCATAGTTTAAATATTTTTGTTTTTTTGGTAATGAGTATGATTGGAGAACGGTTGAATGATTCAGGTCCATTCAGAATGGCCTAATAAAAGAGCAGGCTTGTGCCAGGAGATACAATGGAAGAGGATGGTGAGTAGGGAGAGAAAACTGTTGAGAGGTAAAGGTACTTGTGAAGGAAATACTGCATCACTCTGTGAAAACTTCTTCAGAGAGGCATAAATATATACATATATATGTTTTGTGGCTTCCTCTTCACAGGAGGTCGATATGTCAAAGTTTGGGATGTACTAAAAGGTGGACAGTTACTAGTTTCACTTAAAAATCACCATAAAACTGTGACTTGTTTGTGCCTGAACAGCTCTGGACAAAGGTTATTGTCAGGATCCCTTGACAGGTTGGTATATTTTGTGGCTTCCTTATGGTGATATTCTTTAGGACTTTTATTCTTTGAAAGGTATTATTTCACATCACTGTTGACCTGTGTGTGGTTTTTGGGCTTTATTTGAGGGTATGTTTTGGGGCCAAAGTACCTACTGTGAAGCTGTCCCTACTTTTGCAGGGGCCTTGGTCTAAATGGGCTTTAAAAGGTTCCTTCCGACTCAAACTGTACTATGATTGATTCTATGATACAGTTTAACCTTTTCCTCTTACTGATAATATCAAAAAGGATTGTGTGTGCCATTTGGGGGTGCATATGGGGAACTTCTGAATAAGTGTTCAGTTTTTTAAATCTCTAAACTGGCCTTTTTAGTCTTTGTAAGTTAACTATTCTTAACTTTAATACAGTTTAAATATCTGAAAGTGTACTAGCATTCACTTTTTAAAAGCCTGGGGTTTGTGTCTCTGTGCTTTTGCTTCTTGTACCCAAGAGTGGTTGTGAACATGACCTCTTTGCTTTTTTTGATTGATTTCAGTTGATGTCATGTGTCTGAGACATTAGACATTAGAAACACAAAGTGATGTGAAATGACAGTGAATCTGTTTTCCTCCTCCCTCCTGTATTTCCTAGGCTACCTCAGGCTTTACAATTACAAAACACTAGCTTTTGTCCCTGTAAGATAATATTTTGTTTTCCAATTTGTTAAATATTTCATGCTTCCATCCAAATCCATAAGGGGCAGCTGGATACAAGAGTATCTACAGATTTACTCCCAGATATTGCTAGTAGATCTTGTATTTAAAATTTAAGAACAAATTTGAAGAGATTATGTCTTAGTGTTTTCCTAATACATATTTCTGAATTCAGATAGTCACTATGCCTGCCTTTAATTTCTACTTCTGTTCTTGCCCCATTTTCACCATTTTTGAGGTAAGGACACTCCTGACTTGACTCCTGACTTGACTTGTGGCTACCTTTTAAAAGAACATTACTGTTGCAGGAGTAATACCCAAGAAGCTCAGTGGTAGTCTTAGGAATGCATTGTATTAATTCTCAGTTTTCCTTGAATGATCTGTAGAAGAGGAGAGTGATGAAGTTCCTGTAAAGTGACTACAGTAAATCTTTACTAACAATTTTTTCATCTTTGCTCTCTGTAGGCATGTGAAGATTTACAGTACTACATCCTACAAAGTGGTCCATAGCTTCAACTATGCAACATCCATCCTCAGTCTTGCATTGTCGGTAAGTGCATTAGAAGTCTTCCTAGACTAGAAGAGAATTCCTGATACCTTTTAAGTCACTACAGCAAATAATTGTTGCTTTCTTGGTGTTGGGTTCCAGAAGAATGCTGTACATGCAAAGTAGGGTTGGATATGTTTCTCCTGAGTAACAAACACTAAGAGGTTTTAAACATAATAGAGTCAAATACAATGTTACCTTACTAGATCAGTGCAATGTCTTGTGTTTATGAATGACAGTGTACATCATAGGGAAAGTATTCACTTTAGAATGGAGGTCCTTGGACTTAAAGATGGTTGTACTCACCTTTTGCCTTTCAGGAATGCTGTGAGTTCTTTTGCATAGCAGGAAAAAAACAAGTAGTTAATTTGTTGAAAAATTCAGAATAGGGTGTGAACTTGCTTTAAAAGTTGGTGTCAGTTGGCTTGAGGAAGAAAGAAGGTTGTGAGCATAAACAAATTTGTCAAGGCATGTCTTGGAAGCAGACAGTAGACACTCTTACTTCTCAGAAGCACTTGATTTCTGGTGGATAATTTCTGCTGGCCAGAAATTTCGAGGCTAGCACCAGTTTTTAAGCAATACTGTTGTCATGTAGGATCCCGTTATGTAGCCTCTGAAGGACGTGTGAATGGGCCTGTGAGGGATCTTTACTACCTTTGCTAATTGTTCTGCTCTGCTGGAATGTAGGGGAAGGTATGTGTGGGGAGTGTCTTCATTCCCTATTGTATTACCTAGGGAGCTGAGCTAAAATAAACTTGGATTTTTTTTTTATTTTGAAGTGAAGAATCCATAAGATTCTTTTAAGACCCTATGGCATCTGCAAAATATGCAGTACCTGTAGTTTGGCATCTCTAGAGTGTGTGTAATACATCTTCTGAAGCATAGTCTTGTTTTCTGTTGACTAAACCATTTGAATTTTAAATGGTCATATGAGAACATTATAATGTCTTTATTGAGTCAAATCAAAGGTGGGTCTGATTCTAGATGCTGCTTCCAGCTGTAACCAGCCATAAGGAAATGCATATAGAAAACCAAACGCAGGGCAAGTGTGTCAATATTCTCCCAAATTCCATTTTCAGATAAGATGTGAACTCATCAAAGTGTAGTTTCAGTGTAATTCAATGAATTACTATTGCATAAGCCTGTTCAGTCTCTCCTTGAGCTTGATTAAACTTGAAACTTACCTAGATTCCTTGATAAGGAGCTCCACACTTCTGATACTTGTGTGAAGAATAAAAAGGAAATTACCTTCAGCCGGCCATACTATTGTTTTCCAGTTGTTCAGTATCTAAGGCTTGGTGTCTCAAAGGTTACTTTCATTACTTTCAAAATCTTTTGCCAGACAATCATATTTATAAGGCTTTCCTGTTTCATCTTCCCCAACAGGTGTTAATGTATAATTGAGCTTGATTCCCTAGCCAGTCTATAATGTTGCTTATGAGCATAGCCTGGAAGCTGTCCCTGCTTTGAACAAAATCATTCAGTGATGGAACCTCAAAGAGGTGCCTTCCACATTAAGTCATCTATGATACTATGATTATCAAACATAAAACTATAAAAATGTGTATGATAGAGCACAGATAAAACACTGGGTCCTAACTCTGTGCTTTCTTTGTGCTAGCCTGAAGACGAAACCATAGTTGTAGGCATGACCAATGGGGTGCTAAATGTTAAACACAGAAAACCAGAAGAAAAGAATGAAAACTCTCAAAAGAAGAGACAACCAGCATATAGAACCTATGTGAAAGGAAGAAGTTACATGCCAAAACAGGTATGATGTGGTAAGAAAATATGTACTGAAACATTTCTGAAAAATTTGTTTAGTTGAATGTGCTAAATTGGAGAAAGGGAAGGGAGGGAATATATAAAATTATTCATGGTAATGTATCTAATCCATTATGTGAGTGTGTGTGTATTTGTCTTACACTGAACTATTTTTTTGAATTTTAGGAAGATTTCTGTGTCAGTAAACCTGTAAAACGTGTTCTGAGAAAATATGATAAGCTGCTGAGGAGCTTTCAGTCTTCCAAGGCTCTTGATGCAGTACTGGAGGTGAGGCATTGGTTTTTCTTCTTGTCAGACTTCTGTGCTGTCACCTTATGGTAATTTTCCCTGTATGTCATGCTAATTTTATTTTATTGTATAACTAGAAAGGAGTCTAAGTTGGCTTCCATTTTGGTTTTGCTGACACCAGTGTTGTATGTAAAGATGTTGCTTTGGTACTAAACTCTTTTTGCTTCTGTCCAGCCACCCATCATGCTTCATACCCCTGAAGTCACGGTTGCAGTCATGCAGGAACTACATCGCAGAGGAACACTGAGAAGTGCACTTGCAGGCCGAGACGAGAAACAAGTTAATCTCCTGCTTACCTTTGTGGCAAGGTATTATGAGCTCCCTCTGACTATTTTGATGCTTCTGTTTCCCAATAACATGCCACAGTTTCAACAGATCACTGGTAGAACACTGGTACTCCTGAAATCTCACACGCCTTTTCTATTGATGCCAAGGTTTTGGGATAGGTTTGAAAAAATTTACCTGTTAGCACAGAATGGTTTTGCTGATAAGCTATTCTGCTTCTTTGCCAGACACTCTCCCCTTATTCATTTATTTTCTGTCTCTTTGATGAAATTTGTGTTTTTATGTACTCAAGGCCTTTTGACACTCCTCGAGGCCCCACTGGCTTCCTGAAAGGAAGAGGGTAAATACCACCACATATGTGGGTTTTTTGACTTGCATCTCTGACTGCTGTTCTGTGATATCTCTTCATCAAGAAAAAATTGTCTGTATGCCAGTGTGAGAAAGCTGCTTGTTGGTGGTGGAGTACAGTTGACAAAACCAGTAAAATACGAATGTCTTCTAATTTTGCAGGCGTGTGATTGAGCCTAGATTTACTTCTGTGCTGGTGATTGTTGCCGATATGATCACTGGTAAGACAATACAAAAAAGATTCTCAAAGCTATATAGCTGGCTTGCAAATAAGATTGAAAGTGCTATATTTTAAGGAAACCAAACCTTTATGGCTCTGTTTATATGTGTGGGCTTAGTGTCAAGAGAATGATCCAGAAAGAGATATTTCCAGATAACTTTTACCATAGTCAGGATTTGATTTGTACAGGCTGCAGGAAACTCCTTGTGGTCTTTAAGTACCTTTGATACTCCATGTTTCTGTGTTTACATAGTACAAATAGCTTCCTCTTATTTAGTGAGGTAAAAATAGTATTTGAGGTCATAAAATCTTCTGTTTCTGTTAGTTTGGCATACAGCTGCTGAAAGTACATACAACTTTTGCTTTCAGAACAGACAACATTAAAGTTGTCTTATTTTTTCAGAATGTTTGGCTTCTGCTAGAATCCTTAAATGTATCTCTAACTAGCTAATATAATTTTTGCCTTTTTATACATCTGTGGATTCTTAACTGGTATTTTTCTTTACAGACATTTATCAGCCTGTGGTTGGGCAGTCAGCAATAGTTGATAAACAGTTCTTGAAACTCCAGCAAGCTATTGGAAAAGAAATTGACTATCAAGAAGAACTATTAGAAGTTTTGGGAATGATGGATACACTGTTTGCTACTTTTACTAAGAAAAGAGATACATGTCTAGAAGAGAACAAAAGTAATGGTGTCACGGAGATCATTGAAACAAATAGGAATTACTGACACACATCTCAACAAATTGTCACAATTGTGAACTTGAAAGACTCGACCTGTTCTCGTGGTAACTTTTTATAATAGTGACTTTCAAAATAAGCCTCTCTGTGTTGAAGTTCTGTCTTTTAAATTGTATTGCTGAATAGGCTTGATTACTGAAGATAGAGGAAGAGGACATTTTCAAGATTGTCCATGCAATATTTTTCAAACAATTTAGTTTTAAAGTTTTATTTCAGAGTTACAAAACTTCCTACATTTACATGGGGATTTACATGGCCTCTGTTTTGGTAGCAACAGGACTGCAGGGGTGGCTTCTGTGAGAAGCTGCCAGAAGCTTCCCTCATGTTTGGCAGAACCGGTCCCTGGTTGCTCTAAAGATGGACAAACTGCTGGCCAAAGCTGGGCCAACTAGAAATGGGGATAACAAAGTTACTGTGCCAGAGAAGAGCAGAGTGAGAAGATGTGAGAAGAACAACCCTGTGGACCCCGAGGTCAGTGAAGGAGGAGGGGCAGGAGATGTTCCAAACGCCGAGATTCCCTGCAGCCCATGGTGAGACAGCCCTGCCCCTGCAGCCCCTGGAGATCCATGGGGAATGCAGAGATCCACCTGCAGCCCATGGAGGAGCCTGTGCTGGAGCAGGTGGATGCCTGGAGGAGGCTGTGACCCCGTGGGAGCCCCATGGAGAGAGGGGCCCTGCTCCCAGGCTGGAGCAGCCTGTCCTTGGAGGAATGCACCCCTGGAAGAGAGACCCACGCTGCAGCAGTTTGGGGAGGACTGCTGCCTCTGGGATGGACTCACACTGGAGGAGTTCATGGAGATCAGTCTCCCATGGGAGGGGAGCCCACAGTGCAGCAGGGAGAGGACTCTTCTCCCTGAGCAGTGGGAGAAGCCACAGGTCATGAACTGATCATAACCCCTATTCCCTGTCTCCCTGTGCCACTGGGGGAGGAGGTAGAACTGGGAAGGAGGGAGGGGTGAGGGGAAGGTGTTTTTAAGGGTTTATTTTACTTCTCATTGTCCTGCTCTAACTTTGTTTAGTAATAAATATAATTAATATGTCTTAGTTGAACCTGTTTTGCCCATCATGGTATTTGAAGAGTGATCTCTCCCACTCTTTATCTCAACCCATGAATCCTTTGTTACATTTTTTCTGCCCAGTCTAGCTGCAGAGGAGTGAATGAGGGGCCTTGGTGGCTGCCTGGTGTGTGGCCAGCACCAGCCCACTACAGTTGTGTGTCCAGTACTGTCAGCAGTCACCAATTTTCAGTTTTTATTTACTAGAAAATAACTGATGTTTGTGTAATTTTAATGTGTCACTCTATTTAGGATTAACATCTGATCTCACATCCTTGAAAATACAAAAGCCAGCAAACACATTTGATAACACTTGACTACATTGTTTTTTCTCTCCCTGCTTCATCTCCATTTAAGATCTTCATTAATTCACAGCACACAGCAGAATTGACTCAAGAAGTGCGTGCTTAGGTATACTGAAAAAGTTTAGTCAACTTTTTTATTGAGGTGTATGTGTTTATGAGTTACAATTTTCTAGAAAATTGTAAAGGGGAATTAATTTGAATTAATGTAATGAGTAAAGTACCAGTGAGAAAATACCAAGTTAAATATCAAAATGCAATTTTTGTGGAATTCTGTCACTTTTAATGTACAGTAGTTGGAATTTGAGTCTGTTTTTTGAATGCTAGGGTAACGGTTTATTTTAACTTCAAGCAGGGCTGGATCAGTATGAAACAATGGAAAGAGGTGTGCTAAAGGCTGTTGAGTACATGTAGTCTGACATTAGGGTAGAACTTTGTTCTTAACCTGTTCTGTGGCTTGGAATTTGGTGTGTAATAGGAATTTCTTGCAGAATTAATTTGCTCATGTAAGACACTGAAAGGCAGATATCAGTGGTAGAAATAGCTAGAACAGTTTTGCAAGTTCTACCTAAAATCTTAACAATCGTGACTGAAAAGCATGGAGTGCTGTTAGGTCTTCCCTTAAATTGCAACTAAGCTCAAGAAAACACCTCACTGCCTCCTTGCTGATGATACTTTCCATTTTGTAACATTACTTTGTGTGTGTGTGTTGAAAGCTAAGCATTCATCTCAACATTCTGATCCTTATTAATTAAGGTAGTAGTTGTCAAATAATATTCTTTCCCTTCAGCTGTTTTCAACAGCCAATATATTCAAGCAGAAACCATTTGGCACATTGTCAAAAACTGAGTAACATTACCCAGTGACATAGAAGGCCTAGGCAACAGTACTTTGATTGATGCTTGGATGTTTCTGAATTAGAAGACAGTCTCTGCAGTGTATATTTTTCTTCCTTTGTTACTCGAATGTGATTTGTAAAAGCTTACTTGTCATAAGTTTTGCTAGATACATAGTCCCAATGCATACAAAAAGCTTGCCTAAGTCCTTATTTGCATGATAGAAATGCAGGAGGTGGTTTCCTCTGCAACTGAGGCCTGACATATAATAATATCACATTGTTACATTGGAAACTATGTAAATTAACCTTTAGATAATAATTCTTGTATCTTTTTCAGTTGTCAGTATTTGGCATTGTCATCCTAGGTCTACAGCTGCTGTAGATGCGCCTATGTGTGTTTTCTTTTCTAGGATAAGACGCAGGAGGATAGCTTGCTATATTCAGTGGTGAGTGAATGTAGCAACTGAAGTCAAGCAATCCTTATATATGCTTCCAGTAAAGTACTTTGGGGCTGGATGTAGAGGAAAGGTGCTATAAGATGGTTGAAAGCCATCCCTAACCTGGCTGCACCCCATCAACCTCAACCTCTTTTCCATCTGGCAAGTTTAACTTTCCGAAGTCCTGATCAACCCATAACCAGCAGGTTCTCTCTGTAATTTTGTCCCTACTTCCTTGAATAGATGATTTTTAGTGATCAGCCACACAAAGCAAAAACAATGAAAAGTTTCAAATTTTAGAAATGAATGCACACATATGTAAAGTCATGAAATTCTTGGTGAAAGACACGGGATGGTAATGGGGTTTTACTGGCTTCTTTCTCTCCTTTAGTGTTTTGAGAAATAATTCACTTTTCCACAGAAATGAGAGGGGAACTCGTCTTCAAGGCAAAAATGTTCATATGAATGAGTCAATTGAGTCAGGCATGTTCCTCTCCCAGGTGAAAACACAAAACCCTTTGCTTCAATGGCAATCTTTTTATATCCTTTCCTGACCCCTTTCCCATTGGTTGGGTACTTAGAGACTTAACAGTCTCTCCCACCGCCCACCTTTCTTTCCTCTCCCGTTTCACCTTTCTCCTCTTTTGGTTAGTGTTCAACATAGCTTCTTTCTTGGTTCCCAACAGCACTTAACAGTTTCAACGAACAGATCAAATTAACCATACCTAAACTCTAGGTAACAAGTAGAAAACAGAATTAACACTTTTCCTTCATTTACCCCATAGTTCTTTTGTGCTGAAGCAAAATCCTCTTTCATCTCTCACAGGGAGGTATCTTTTTAACCTCTGCTATGTTACAGCAGTCTGATTTGCTTAATATTAATCTAATGCTGTTACAGAGAAAGTATGCTGTCCATCTACAGCAGACAGGTTATGAATTAAGTTACAGTGGAGCAAGAGGACACTTGTTGAGACTTGCTCAGTCTCTACCCCCAGTCTGATACTCCTAACCCCACGTCTTCAGTGCTTCACTGTCCTTAACCAGTGAAACGTGGGCAGAAAAGCCTTTGGGAGTCAACATTAGATGGCTTTAAGAGCAGGTGAAGTTACATATCACGTATACCTAGCGGCTGAGAAGGTAAGGATGGCGTGGTTTGTCTGGGTCCATGCACTATGCAACACGAAACACGTGTGGAAGGGCTGGGCAGCAGGCTGTTCAACCAGCCCCTTTCGTGGGCAGCTCCCAGCTCAGGGCTGGTGCCTGCGGGGAGCGGAGCGGAGCGCTCCAGGCACCGAGCGGGAGCTCGGGGGGTGCCCCGCCCCACCGCGAGCGCGCACCCTGCGCTCCGCCGGAGGATGGCAGCGCTCTCCCTTCCCGAGGGCGCCGGGGGCTCCCTCACCCGTGGCCGGGTCGCCGTCGGTGCCGCGCACCAGTCCCCGCAGGGCTCCCGCCGCGCATTCCCTGTCCTATCTGGGAATGCTCCCTATCGAGCAGTTCGGGATCTGCTCTCCGGGAGCCTCCCAGCGCCGGGGGCTGTCACAAAGCGCCTTTGTTATCCTGGTCCCGCGGGCTGCCGGGGCGGGGGCGGCGCATCCGCGGGCCCGGGCGTGCCCCGCAGCGCTCCCGCGGGCGGCTCGGCGGCACCGCCTCCCTGCCCGCCTCCCTCCGTCCCTCCCTGCCCGGCGGCGGCGGAGCCTACCCGATACGCCACGCACAGGTAAGGCGGCGCTGCCGCGGAGGGCAAGCGAGGCCCGCGGCACCTGCTGCCCCGTGGGGCCGCGCTCGCTGGGCGGGGGGCGGTGGATTGTCCCGAAACTCCGAGGAGCCGCGGCGATTTTCCGCCGGCTGGGACCGCGCCCCGGCGGGCTCCGCTAGTGTCCGCGCAAAGCCTTTGCATGCGCTGTCATTCTCCTTCAGAGCCCCAAAAGGCGCAGAGGGATTTGAGTGTGGCTTTGTCGTTTTTTAATATATGTTGTTGTTGTTTGTTTTTCTGTTTTAAGTTCACTACTTTGCCATAAAATCTACTCTCTTCCCCCCCACCTAGTTTTTGCCTCAATGGGGACGAGGTATTCGGTCTTAATCATAAAGGTGCTTGCCTTTCTCATGCAGAGCAAAAGAAGTTTTGAACTACGTTACTCTTAACTTTTTTAATAGCCAAGAATGTAAAGGAAATGAAAGCTTTTCTGATGGTAAAATTCTGAGAAACACCTTTCAAAAGAAACACCTTTCGTTGGGGCACTGCTGTGCGCAGCTTAGAGATGTGCCAGGCTCTAAAAATCCTTCTTCATTTTTATGGACTTAACTCCTGCCTCTGTATCTGATCTTATACAAAAATGGATGAAGTTCTTCTCATAAATCTTTTAAGGTACACAGATGTGACTGAAAATCTACCACATGTTTTATTTTACAGAAGTAATTTGCTCTTTACTGCATGTTGTGGAAATAGGATATCAGGGGGCATTATACTAAGCGGGATTTTTCCACATAAGTAAAGATGGAACTGTATTCTGTAAACTCGGTATGAAAAATTGACAGGACAACATCTGGTGGAAATACTGAACTACTTAAATGCTTTTATTTTTCCACAATGGGTTTGAATATTAACTGAAACAAAGAAACTGATTGTGTAGGTGTATCTTGATATAATAGGCGACTCATCTAATTTGCAAGTTAACTTCTCAGTTAACTTGCAAATTAGACATTTATGCCTATGATTTACAGAATTTTCAAAAACTTACAGATTCTCCTACCAATTAGTTAAGTTGTATCTTTCAGGCTTAGCATCATTAAGACAAGCAGACATCACCAAACTACATCAATAGTTAAAAGAGGACTATGAGGTGGAATAGTTGCACTTCTCAATGGAAACTGCGCTTTCATTATTAGAACTATGTTTAATGAATTTTGGTATTATTTTTTTTTCTGGTTCTTAGTGTAGAGCTTGTAGCCCAGTTCTAGCTGTCCATGAAGGAGAAATACCAATTACAAAAGTATCTTTAAATACACAGAATATCTTCTTGCTTTGTTAATTATAGCAGTTTGGTGGATGGCCAAGCCTGAGGAATGATGAAGTGTCACAAGCTAGCACTGGAGCCCTCATTTGGATGAATTTGTAGAACCATGAGTTTCTGATCTGTTTCTTTGCTACCTTGTCATTCAGCTGTACAAGTGTGCTGCATGAACTCTTTAAAGGGCTTGCTCTTGTGCTGGTCCCATGGGTTCACAGTGCCCAAACTAGGGAATGCTAGTAGTAAATGTTAAAGCCAATAAAATTTCATAATTAGAAAGCTACTGTCTCTGTCAAAACAGATGTTAAAAGAGTGAGATAATACAGGTATCTCACAACATTATGAAACATTTTTTTTTTTTTTTTTTTGTTTCAGTAGCCTTAGTAATACATTTGATTTTATTTTTGTCTTTTGGTAATGTATAACCCACATTTCACATTTTTCAGGTTTCTTCACTCTAGGGCCCCATTTTCTTTTTAATTGAAATGAAAACGCTACATTAAGAAGGTTGATATGGGAATAGATAAAGAATGTATTTTGCCAACCTTGACAGCAGGCTTCTGTCAGAAGAGAAATTCTTCTGTGTTCTAAAACCCAAGACTGTTCTTTAAAGAGGTGAAGAAGTGTGGTCCTTTTTTGGAGACTCTTGAATTTCCATCTTAGGATTGCAAAATGGCTATGCTTTTAACAAATTAATTTGTACATATTTTGGTATTTTAATAGCCCTGAATAGGGTGATTTTTTATTTAAATAAGATTTAAGCTTCTGTTTGTCTCAAACTGTTGAGAAGAGTGACATTTTCAAAGGTGGTTAGCTGCACTACTTCTGTTCAGTTGCCTTCAAGAGCAGCTAATGTCTGGTGAAGTAATCAACACTAGTGCAAACTGCTTGATGATAAATGTGATAGGCAAAGGTTTATTTCACCTCTCAGTTTGAATAGTGTTAGAAGACAGTAAATGAATGTGCTTGTGAAGCTATGAGCTGAGGGTTCTGCTTTGTCCCCTCCCTATCCTCCAATGCTCTAGATATTCAGGAGACCCCAGTGGAAAAATGGAAGATCATGTCAAAAACCTTAGCTGTAAAGTTAAATCTATTACTTCTGTGAATGTAGTATTTATTATGCATTATTTTCAGCTTGCTCATTTTTCCCCTTTCATTTATTTTGTCCAAGATTGTACTTAAAAGAATGTTCTGTACCATATTTGACCTGATGGCTGTGCAGTGTTGTTCCTGGTGCTGGGGAAGCTGTGAGCGAGTCTTTGGTGTACGAACATAATGTAACTCAGGTGGCATCTATAAATTCAAGAACACAGTTTAGTTCTGTTGCTGTGCTTTTATAGTGGGAGCTGTGGGATGAGTGTTATTAATGGAGTCTGGCTTGCCTGTGAGCACCATACTGAAATCTCACAGGTTTTTAAGAGTATTAAGATCTGAGAAATTTAAACAGACTTTTTGCATGGTAAAAAAAAAAAAAAAAAAAAAAAAAAAAAAAAAAAGGTGATAATGGTTAGTTATGCAATCAATATGCAGAAGAGAGCTCAGTAGAAGACCTCTTGATCTGCATGTGTGCTAGACTTCTACAAGACATTTTGGTAGGACAAATATATTGGATTTTAAAGTATTACAAATGATGCTCTGAGTATTCCTGCTTGCCTTCCAGCAGCCTCTGGGTGGGATGTGTCCCTGCTTTATTGTTGTTTTGGTTGACTACAAATAGAGATTTAATGTGCCTGTCTTGAGGCACATATAGCAGTAATAAAACTAATTCTCAGTGTTTTATAGACATGAGTTTCTGTGTGACCATCACCAAAAAGAAATGTAGTTAAAAAGGAAGAATTGAATTCCAAGGCACCTCTGCAGCATTGTTTAGGGTTTATTTACATAACATATTTTTGGCATTCAGTCAGTTGCTTTGCTGTTATGAAGCAGCAGGTCTGTGGCACAGAGGTGGGGGATTGTGATCTGAAAGGAGAATATAGCAAACAGAAAAGACCTTATGTTTTGTTACATTTGAATTTATACCTGGGAGTATGAAATTCATGTTTTATACCACTGCCATCTGTCTGTAAGGCACAGTATTTTTGCACAAACTGATCCAGTGCAGCTTAATGAGCCGTGGAGGCTTGCTGGAGCAGCCACAGAGCATGAAGTTCAGTGAAGTTTGTACAAGTGATTGCTGGATTGCAGAGCAGCCTCAAAGCCAGAATCCTGTCTTCAACTTCTCTGTCTCTTTCTTCTACAGTGATATTCTTTATTTACAGGGAAGAGGAGAGAGGTGTGTTGCTGGTTGTGAGCTGGGTTGCTGAAGGATCAGGAAGTGCCCTTCTGTGTTTAGGAAAATGCTGTATAGACAGCAAATGCTAGGACAGCCAATAGTAGTCACAGTGTTGGCTGGTAGAAATACCTTTCTGCTGATCCTTAAATAATTCTTCGCCTTATCTAATTTCTTGGTGTGTACAGAGTAAAAATGTTTAATAACTGACATCTTACAGTGCAGATAAGTAAATAATGGATTTTTTAATTTTCCATTGGTTTATTTTCTTATTGTGGTCCTTCTAACATATCATAATAATTGGGGAACTGATGCTGTAAAATGCTAAAATTTATAATGTTGAAAAAAATTGAATATATGACAGTCTCATAATTGACAACCAGTAAATAAAATATTGCGTGAAGAATATTGGAATTATATATTCCAGCTATGACTGAAACCTCTGCTGCAAGTCTTTCCAGTTTGCACCACATCACAATATATGATTCTATTAACTTCTCAGCTGTTAAACAGGATGCTGAGAAGAGGGGTTTTTTTGTGTGTATAGATAAATTCTGCTACTGCTGTCATTGACAGTGTGGGCAATGCCTGAAACCAGACCTGTTTGTTTGTGCTGGTTTCTGTGTCAGACGCACAGATGTCAGAGGAAGGGATCAGGTGTTGCTCTGTGGAATTATGTGCATTCATGATGTTGGGAGCTTGACCCTGCCCTTGCTGTGTGGGGTAGGACTCTGCCTTAGCACTGGAGAGACTTTGTCTGTGTGGCATCTTGTGTGTGCTGGGGGCCCTGCCTTTTGTGGATGTGGGCAGTTCTTTGCTGTGCAGAGGAGGTGAATGGTGAGTAGTAAGCTGCATGTGTTGTGTCTCTTTCAGTCCCTTGACCTGAAATGGAGATTGCACAAGTGCTGTGCTGTAGCCAGAGCTGAGTATTTCCTCCCTACGTGCATCCTCTTCTTCCTGCCTCTCCCAGTCACTTCCAGCAGCCAGGCTGAGTTACTGTAAGCCCCAGACAGAGGAAAGACGTGAGCCATTCATGTGCTTTTTTTGCTAAACAACCAGCATTCTTCAGAGTGTGAGAAAAGCAAAAGAAGCCACTTAGTGCTGTGTGTTGATATTTATTGATTCTTCTGCAGAAAGCAATGAGTACCATTAGATACTCCTTTGCATCCAGGAATCCATGATGAGCTGGTTTGTCAGGCCAAGTACACAGGGAAAGTACTGATACTCTTTCAGCATGGTTCTGTTCTTGTCAGCGCTTGGTTGGTTCTGATGAGCTTATTCATCCACTCAGGATTCATGGTGAGCTAGGTACTTAGTATTTCCGATTGCTCAGGCTCCCGGGGGTTCCACAGTGTGATGCAAGCAAAGGGTGGAAGTAAGCCAGGATGGCACCCTCTCTCCAGAGAGTTGTGTTTATAATACAAAACAAGTTTGTTGTGCTGGTGATGAAATTTTTATCCTCCAAAGGAAGAGTTAAGTTATGTTTTCTTGCCCACACTTTCTGTAGAATAGGGAGACGAGACTGGATACCTGCCTATCGCATCCTTGCAGAGGAGGTAGATGTTGAGATACATCTCTTAAGGCTTTGGAGATCAGAATAATGATTTGACAAAAGCATCCAAGAGCAGTTCTTACTTGCTTGGCATGGTATAATGATTGTAATGTGCTCATGTTTTCTTGTAGTGGAGATGGTGGGTTTTAGTTTGGATGTGTTCCTTTAAAGATTGAGAACCATTGTAGTTGGAGGAGTTTTATACATTGGAATAGAGCAATGGTGTCACGTGGCTGACTGATGTGTCTCTTGTTTCAAACAGCCATGAAGTGATGCCCACTTCAGAGGAGCAGCAGTAATTGTGAGGGCTGGGGTAGATATTAATTTACATCATCTATTTTTGTCAATTGGCACTTGTGGAAGATTCTGCTGTAAACCACTCCTTGTGGAACTAATGTTACTGTTTCTTAACTTCTCTTGTAACTCTGTTTTCTTCTGTACCAACAGGGCTGTGCTTCCAGCGCTGGTGCTCTTAAGGTTGGGCTCCTGGAAACTGCAGAGCTTTGTCTGTGGAAGTGAGATGCCATGGAGTCAGCTGGAGGATACCTCCTTTTTGCACAGAAAATAAGAAGCCCCTCTGTCTGAATCTTGCTGCTGAATAGGCTGGCTGGATTAGTGTTCGCCTTGATATCTTTTTCTTCCAGTACGAAAGGTTTGGATGCTTTTTGGCTGAATCTTTGTGACCAGTGATTTTGTAAGGGATTTTGCCTTGTTTTAGAACTGCAGGAATGTGTGGATTTGTGAATGTACTTGGATTGATGGTCACCCGAAGATGAGAATTAACAAATTTGAGGTTTAAAAGGACTGTATGCATGGATGGTAATCTTTGGCTTCAACTGAAGCCATGCATTTAATTTCTGCATTTGTAGGCAGAGAACTTCTCAAATCCTATCTGACTCATACAATGCTGTGTATATACATTAACGTGCAATGAGCTGCACAAATGTGTTGTTCTTGGAAACTGTTCCCCTGTGAAAACAAGGCCACATCTGAGCTGAGACAGCCCTCTTTTAAGACGGGCTTCTTTTTGCGTAGCCTGTTTCAGCAAGTTGAAGAAGTCTTGTGCATAGTTGTTGAGCCCACCTTGCTGCTTGTAAAGTGTTGCTTCTGGTATGCTTTTTCCAAGAAAGGAATACCACTTTTAATCTATGAATTTTGAGGGTGTAGTGAATCTCAAGTATAATGATGGAAGTCAGAGTTGCTGTGCTGACTGTCACTGTATTAGATCTGGTGATGACTTGTCTCAGTAGTTTTCTGTTTATGGTAGTTGAGACAACCTGCCCTGGCTATGACTTCTATGAAGTTGCTGAAAAAAATCAACACCAGATACTTGGGATATTGGTGGGGAGCAAAATTTGCTACAATGCAGTTCAAGTTCAATTTTTTTACTTTGAGGGATAAATGCTGAAATTCCTGCTAATTAACTGGCTGCAGCTAGGAGTGTCTCAGCAGCTGGGCTCAGCCTGACCTGTTTTATTCACTGTTTCTATTATCTGAAATGCATGTGACATGTTAACTAATACCAGCTGCCCCTCCTCCAGCCTTACAAAGGCATTATTTCACCAGTGTTTTCTCATTCTGGGGAGATTTAGAGTAATTGATAAGCTTAATATCATTTCTCCACCTTGCCCCCACAATTCTGGAAGATACTGACCTAGTTTGCAGACTGAATTGCACATTATATCAAGGCCTCATCATGGGTATCTAGTAATTCCACTGGTTTATTCTGTTTGTAGATGCTGTGACAAGGGAGTTAAGCTGCTCTGAAGTACCTCTTTATGTAAGTCCTACAACACTAGGCTTCTGCCTGGAGAGTTGCTTTCTTTTGGGTAATAGCTCATTCAAAATCAGGATGAATGAAACTAAAATCCATTCTCTGATTTTCTGAGACTGGAGGTTGTTGAATGTTGCTGTCTGATGAGGCATGTGTGAAAGTGATAGTTTCCAGCACTGCAACTCAGCTCTCTGAAGGAAGTGTTAAATTATTTCCCCTTTGTGATAGTTATTTTGTTCTCCTTCTATTCTCAATTGCAGTTTTCAAAAGCAGTTTTATTGCTGGTAAAGAGACACCTCTCATTCACTTTCCCACAATTTTTGGTTGTTCTTTTTCCTTACAAAATTCCAAACTACCATTCTCTCAGTTTCCACAAAGCAGGAAATTTTGTGTTATGTAAAAAATTAAGTTGAAATTTATAACCAAATGGATTTTTTTTCTGTGAAACCTGAAATAATTGCTTAAAAGAGATGAACTCCAAGTTAAAAAACAAGTAGTAACATAGGTCAGGACATACATTGGATGACTTAAATTTTTTTTTGTGCCTTCAAGGGCATGTGATTGTGAGTATTAAAACTTGGTAACGCTGACAGTTATTATTAAGAAAAGTTATTGTGTTTTCTATACCTTTTCTGCTTTTCAATGAGGGTAGCAGGAGTACATGGATGATGCCTAGCAGGAAAATGAGAGAACACTGAATGGTTTTCAAAAGGGTGGTAAAAGATGAAACAAAGACAGAAACAAAGCAATTATCTGTTTATTGTCGTGAGATGGGGATGGAAAAGGAGGAGTACAAATAATCTGTACCCTGGAGTGTTTAAGGAACATATGATTGGTAATGCACCAGCATGATTTTTGATTGTATATGTCAGCTTCAGACTCGGAACCTCAGGCTTGCAAAAATTAGATGCAGTATCTTTAAAGACATCAGGAGAAAAGTATTTTTGAGGCCTGCTCATGTGATGTTTATTGTGTGGTGCAAGGCTTTAAAAACAAATTTTTACAAGAAAAGTAATAAGGGACATGGCAATATCTGATCTGACTGATCTGGTATCTTCTCACAGTAGGATAACCGACCATTTTGCAAAGGGCAATGCTGTGGTGTTTTATCCAGGTTGCTGAAAATGAAACATTTGATACTGTGTCTTGCAGGAAATTCTTATGGATGATAAAGAAGGGGAAGATTAATATAAAGAAAGATGTACAGGTACTGCAAGAGCTCTTGGGGTAGAGGTATTACAAGTGACAGTCCTTAAATGTCAGACTTAAGGCTACTTTAGTACCTTGATTGTAACTCTATGAGTCAGATGTAGGCTTGCAAATTATATGTAAACTTATTGACATCATAGTTTTGGGAGATGCTGGTTAGGACCGAGAAGAATTCAGTGATTACGTGGGAAGACTGAATTTTCCCACCTGCTATTCATGCCAGTGAAAAGTGGAAGGAATGGTTCAAAACTGTGCTTTTGAATACTAATAATGGTACATCTCTTATGAACAAGGGACTCACCAGGGGGAGGCTTGGAATGTTTTAGTCACTTGTAGTGTGTTGGATGAGAGAATGTGATTTCAGTTGTGAACATTCACCCCGGGCTTTGCACAGGTGAGAATCTGTACCAGATCTAAGTAAGCTTTGCTGGTTCTCGTCCTGTGCTTTGGTAACTTTCTTGTTGCGGTCTTCAGCCTCTCACCAGCCCAGGTGAATAAATACCAGAGAGGGCTCATAACTTGCTAGAAACCCAGTGAGGGCAGTTTGAATTGTCACCAACTCATTTTCTTGTGGGGGTAGCAGGTGGAGATGGTGTCTTTCTTGTGGGTCCCCAGTGTCCCAACATACCTGAGGTTAGTGAAGAAAAATGGACTGCCAGGGACTTGCAGTGAGAGTACCTGGGGTGATTTTCCCAGAACCTGTAGTAATTTTTTGAACAGTCTCCTATATTTATTTCTCTGTGTGTGTGGGGGAAAGATGGAAAGTTTTCTTTCAACCCACATCTGAAACTTGGAGAAATCTTAGCAGATCTTTTACTGACCATGTGAGGTTGATGTAGTTAATCTAATGAGTTGGTGTCTGAAAGTATTGCAGATTCACAATCTTGCACATCACAGTATTGTTCATAGTCAGAGTGCCTTTGCAGAATGTTTGGGAAGATCAAAGAGTTCTGAGTGTCCTAAAAGAGGGCAGTTACCTTCTTTAGTTAGATCAAATTATTTCATAAGTTCTGGGAACTCCTTCCAACTGCTTCTCCTTTACTTGAGTGACTTTGTTGGAAAACACAATCAAATCAGCATTTGAATTAAACATGAAAGCCCCTTCTGATTGTTCAGTTCCTTTGCCAGTTTTCATTAAGCAGCTCTCTGACAAGCTGAGCTTGTCTAAATGTTGTTCTGTCTCCATTGCCTGAATGCTACTTTCATGTTCCATAAGCAGGGATGGAGAAAACACCTCTGGAAAACTGAGGAAACATGACAAATACTTACACTGCTGTGAATTTGGGTTTCTCTTTGATGTATTCCAGTCCCTTCTAAAGGCCACAGTGGAACTCCAGAATACTGTGTCATGGCAGTTGCACACTGTGCACTTGTTGTAACTTCAAATATGTCACCATATGGTTCTAACACATTGTTTTCCACAGAAAAGTGGAAGAGATCAAAAGATAGCAAGTAATCTCTTCTTCCCAGCTTCTGTGAAAGCATTTTGTCCATTGAGGGAGGGAGAAATCTGCTGTATTCTGGATCCAAAATTAGGATATTTTTCACACTGTGTGTAAACCTGCTTAGCATCTATATCCACTGGATTTTACCCTCTTCTTTATGGTAATGATGCCAGTTTTGAGAGGTTTGTATTTCATGTCACATCGTCTGAGAATAACTGCAGTTTTGTGTTTATAATACACATTTTTAAAGATTATGTGTAGGATATTTTGTTGATTCACTGTTAACACAGCTGGAGCACATGTCCATACAGTGCAGCTGCTCCAAACTGTCACACTTCAGCATGAAGTGTGACACTGAATTGCTGAATTTCTTGGCAAATCTAAAATAGTATTTAATCCTGTTAGCCTAGTGATGGCTGTTCTGTTTTGTTACCTAAGAGGGAATGCTTTCCAAAAGCTCAAGGATCTTGCTGATTTGATATAATTTTTCTGAAATATAATTTAAGAATACTCTATGCAATTACTCTATTTTGAAAATACATTATTTAATACACTTCTTCTCTATTTAATTTTGGTGGCAGCAGTACATTAAAATCTAATTACAGCACACATCAGTGCCATGATTTAAAAAATAAATGGCAATGAAAAAGAAAATCAAGTATTTGAAGCACATTTCCTCAGTTAATTTGAGGAGCCTGTTTCTGCCTTCTAGAACAGCAAATTACTGTTAACCACTCTATAAAATTACTCTTTAAAAGCCAATCTAGTTTTCAGGATTGAGTAGCCAAGAATACATTGACAGTTCATAGACATCTCTTTTTTAAATGCTAATAATACATCTTTTAAGTATATAGAACTTGGATGTAAGTAGCTTTTGCCTTCCTAAATTATGCTTTTTTAAAGCTGATACAAATAAAATTATATTTAGCCAATTCTATCTGTAAGAGGAGCAGCAAGCTGAGTTTTTAATTTCATTGTGTACTTAAGACAGCATGTGGAATAAAACCTCGCTATCTTCTGGAAGACACTGGTCTCACTGTAGATGGAAAAAAGGCTATTCATGAAAGATGAAAGATAAAAGCAAAATATTTGATGAAGCACTCTTCAGATATTAAAGAATTTATGTACAGCAGTTGTTCCTCCTATTGTAAGCAGTTTTTAGTGTGGAGAAACAAATCTCCCTCATGGAAGTGTTCCTTCTTATTTAATGGTAAGTAACTGGTTTTTGTTAGTTTTGAATAACAGTTATTGATTACCAACTTTGATATTGGCAAAGAAATACCTTACATGGGGCAAACATACTGTGGAAGTAGTGGGCTCCCAAGAGCAGTATATAAGTGTTCTCAGATGTTTGTAAATTGTTTTCTGCTGGGAGCCTTAGGAATGTTTCCCATGGGAACTGGAGAGATAAATAAATAAATAAATAAAATAAATGCTGATCCACAGGATATATGCCCAGCAGTTTTGTGGAGACACCAAAGGGACCTCATCTCCCCAGGAGATGGTGCTGAAAGTTATGCATCTGTCTTTCCAAAGGAACTTTTCAATGTTAATTCTCTGTGAGGAGGCAGAATCAGAGGCTCCTGCCTTCAAGACTCACGATCTCCTGGAAATTATAACTTCCATTTGCTCTTGTGCTGCAAGGTGCTTACTATTCTTAAAATGTACATTCCTAAGGTATCACATGATCCTATGTAACCACTGGAGCTGGCTTAAAGCCCTCAAGGTCTAAGCCTAATTAACTTCTCTTGTGTTCTGTTACACAAAGTCTCCCTCTTAAGGTGTCCCTGCTCCAATGATTTTACTTGGGGACAGTTTTGTTTCTGACACTGTTACAGCTTCCTGGGCTAAGCATAGGTGCCCAGGAGAGAGAGGTGCTTAGTACTGATATATGGAAGTATTCCTACAGGGAAGTTTTGGGAGGGGGGGGGGGCGGTTCTCTGGCTGGGTTGGGGAGAGAGTAGGATGTGGCACCAGGCTGCTTGCAGCTGCAGTGTCTGAGGGCCTGGAGACTCTCAGACTTTGGGTAAGCTCAGTGATGGTCTTTGCCTGGGCTGGCTCTGCAAAGTGCCAAACACTATTCCAGCCTGCTTTTGCATGATTGGAGTGGGAAGTTACAGTAGGACTTAGATATTGATTGTGAGTAGTTGATTGATCCTTGCCAAGCTGTCTGCCTTCCCAGTTCCTCCATGCTGTAGTTGATGTTTGAAGAGAGGTGTAAGGGGATGATTTTCCATGGTTGGATTCAGCTTTTGTATTTGCTGTTCTTTCCAGGTAGTCAGTATCTTCTAGCATGCCCTTTGTGGAAAGAAGATGATTTCTAGCCTGTCTTGTCATTCTGTGCTTTCACATTCTTTACTCTTGCAGTGGGTCTGGCCATAATTCTGGGTCTGTCTGTGTAATCAGTGAGGCTGAAATGACTGTCTTACTTGGACTTCAAAACACAAAAAATAAGTGTGGTTTAAAATATAAATTTGTATTGGCCTGTCAGCATGCCTTTGCTAATGCACGGAGCTGTGTTGCACAGAGCTGATCCAGCTGTTGTCTGCTCTGGGAGCCTGGTCAGGTCAATCATGGGGCTGCACAAAATAGTATGCACAGGCTGGCCTCTGGGTGCCAGCTTGCTGCCAGAATGAGACTGAGAAAATGTATCTGAAGAATGGGACCTATTTTAAAAGATATGAAAGAAAAGAATGGGTGCTTCAAAGGGTGTCCATCAGCAGGCAGATAATTTTTGTTCCACTGGTATAGTAATTTTCTCCCCCTCAGTCCTTAATCGGATTTTTCTGGGCAGGGACTTTGTGTTCACATGTTTTTGTGTAGTGTCTGCAGCAGTAGAGCCCTGATGTTACACAGGACATGAGAATAATAACTAGTCTGATTTGTATATTTTAAATCAAGTCAACTGAAAGAGATTACTCCTTTTCTTTTAGTCAGCAGTTTCACGTCAGAAGGGAAGTTAATTTTCTTATTGCAGAAATTTTCTGACCTATGTTAACAGCTCTTTCTTAAGCTTCCTAATTCCACCATGCTACTTTATACATGAACATAAGTTGTTGTGTCCCTGACAGCAAAACACTGAATGATATTTTCAATGATAGATGAGCAAGAACATTAATGTATGTTTAGGCAACGGGTGTAAAATTTTTTCTATTTCTTCTGCTTTCTCCCTTCCCCTTTCTGATTTTTATTTTTATCCAGTGGTTCCAGAATTAAAAGATAACCCTTTTATTTATTTATTAATTACTTTTTTATGTTATGCTGTTACCATATAGGACTCTGAAAATTTTTTTCCAACTTAGCTGTTGTAACTGTTTGATAATAAGCTAAACACAGCTTTTAAAACTGGTGGTGGCAAGGTAAGGAAAATAAAGTCAGCTTGATATAAAGTGCTGATTTGCTATAAACTTGTGCTGTGGTTCAGATTGTTTAAAAACACTGATAGATTAATTCTGCATGAGTGGTCAGTTCCATGACTGTCTCTTATACTGCTGCTGACACAGAGCAGGCATAAAAAGCACAAAGCCAGCATAAGCTCTGTGTCATATGTTCTCACTTATGCCTTAGGAATTTAGTTTTTATATTTTTCATATATTTGTAATCCTGCAATTCTTTAGTGTATAGCCTTAAACTCCATACAGAGTGTTAGCTACTGCTTTCCCGTTTTGGCCAGACAATACAATTCCTCTCCAGGCCTGGGAATCAAGGACATCTCACTGTCTCAGGCCTTCAGAAATGTAAACAAAAGTGAGTTGTGGGGAGCAAACCTAGGGTAAATGACTTTATTACCTGAAACTGTAATTGGAGGATTAACTCCCAAAATGCAAATGGGCCAAACCTATAAAAGTATAAAAACCTGTGACCCGTCATCAATTTTGGGTGTCACCCTAAATGTACCTGGGGGCCCTTCAATAAATATAACTGCTTTTTATTCCTTTAATTTTGTCTGGTCTCTCTTTTTAGGTAGCTGCACCAGGCATCATCATTAATTCAGCAAAAATGAGGTTGTGTTCCCAGGTCTGACATGGGTCAGGTAGTGTGGCTGGATGTTGCTTGTGGTGACATGGAAGTGGTGTTGCTGCTAGCTGTATCTTAAATTGAGTAAAGGACTGGTTGAGAGGAATGGGGGCTAAACAGAAGAAATTCCTCAGGACTGAGGAGGACAATTTTTTTGTAATAATGCCATAGAAAATAAAGACCTGGAAAGCATTTGGACATACTGCATGTGCCCTAAATGAAAAGCATATGTCCAATACATGATTTTTAAAGTGCATAATGTTAGAGGCAGCTTAACAGCGTGCAGTAGCATAGAGACTTGCAGACATATGTATGTCATGACCTCTTACTTTGTTTCTTCTTATTAGAGGATTTTTTTCTTTTTTTTCTTTTTTTTTCTTTTTTTTTCTTTTTTTTTCTTTTTTTTTTCTTTTTTTTTTAAATTCAGTTGGATTCTAATTCCTATTGCTGGAGGCAAATCTTGCAGTTCTGAACAAAACCCCTGGTTTTTCTGTCTGTCTCTGAAGAGAGTGAACCTTTGGTGAGGCTAGTGAGGAGGTAGAAGGTGTAACTCATTTTGAGACATTGCCTTTGGGTAAAAGCCAGTGTATGCAATTTCAGAAACTTCCAATACAGCAGATGCATTTCAGTCTGTCACTGAAAAGGGAGTATTGCAATAAGCTTGACTGAAAACACAGGAGGTTTAAGGACGGTCTCCTATTAAACCCCATAAACAACATAAAACAACCCTTTATCTCTCTTCCCCTAATCAAGGCCAAAGACTTGTTAAGCCGAAGAAGCACCAAGTATGTACCAGGCACAGGAGGTGGGAGACGCCAGACAGGGATTGTTTGGGAGGGAGGAAGTTCACAGTGCTGTTTGTTCGGGGACTTGTGTGAGTGGTGTTTTCAAGCAGGGTGGGGAAAATCCATCTCTGAGGAGTAAACTTGGGCAGCTTTTATCCTGCTGTGAGGCAGAAGAGTCAGCTAGCTAATTTGTCAGTATCTCCTCCATCCTTCTTTGCTTGGATGGAGGAGATACCGACACTTTTGTGATACTGAGTACTTTTGTGGTACTCAGTACTGATACTGAGTACTTTTGTGGTCAGTTTGGATTTAATAGAGTATTTAATTTTTTCCCAGTTTAGGTGGGCTATTGACTCAAAAAGGTGGCTCTAACTTGTACCAGTACTTACTTTTTCTTTTAAAAAGGGACTGCATCTGAACCATAATGAGGAACTTCCTGCTTTTTCATATCAAAAGAGGGAAGCTTATTAGGAAATTAACTTCATTAGGAAATTTCTCTTTTAGTGCTTTTCCATTCAAGATAGTGCTGGGACCTTGCTAGAGGCATCCTTCAGATTTTGTTTTGGTGGTCACTGAACACTTCTCTTGCTCTTTTGTCAAGGGCACAGAGCTGCCTCAGCTGCTAGTCAGTGGACTTCCTGTGTGCTGTATTGCCTTAAGCACCTGTGGGGCTGATGCTTCTTAATTGTGCTGGAGGTATCTGTACAAATACATCATCTGCATTTCTCAGAAACCTGCCACATACTGAAGAGATACCGGCAGGTAGTTGGTGCATAAGGCTGATGTGGTTTGGAGAACCTGCCACGGTGCAATTCCCAATGTTGGCAGTGGCTTTTCCATTGGCTCAGGGGCTGAACACTGGCCTTGTGCTAATGAGTGAGTTTCTCTGGGTGCTGGTGGAGTTTTGCAGTGTGAATCAACAGAGGACTGGCTCTGAGAGAAGCAACTCTGCATGCATATTCAATTTTTATGGAAGTGTATGTGTGGGCTTTTGGACAATATGTAATGTTAAATATAACTCTATTAACACATGCTTGTCTCCAGGAATGTATGTGGAATTATGCTTATTACATTACTCTGGATAGAAGAAAAATCATACTCAGTTGCTTCTTTCTGTAAGTCATTAAATGGGGGGAAAATCCACCCTGGTTTTTACTGATATTTTTAGTTATAAAGTTAGAAAGCTAATGCTTCTAGAGAAATGTTCAGCTTTCTTCTCTTTTTTTGTTCAGTTTGTAACTTCTTCCCTTCCCTGAATGCAGTGTTGCTGTTTCATTGTGTGCTGAATCCCATTGCATTCAATTCAGTTGGAGGGCATGCTTTTTAAGCAAGTCCATGACTGCATTTACTGCAATCTGTAAACAAGATCTGTCTGGTGGACACTATAAAAACATCGCAGAACATTAGAAAGGCATATTTATAACTTTTTCGTGCTATTAATGTTTTGAATATGATTGACTTGTGTTCATTTAGAATTTCCCTACTGCTAAAATTTCCCTATTTTAGTATCTTTTGTGTAGAAGCGTTCACAGTTGCAGGTGAGTTGCAGAAGGGTCATTAAAACTGTATGGCTGCTACTGTTCTTGTCTAAGCCCAAGTAAACTATAAACATTTTCTGAAGTGACTCTTCTCAACAGTGACAAAATATTTATGTGAAATTGCAGAGGCCAATATCAGCTGACATAGAGGAAAATATTCCTGTTATTGCTGGCAATACTTGGAGATTTGCATTTACTTCAATGTGTTGGGACTTGTGTTTTGGGAACAATTAAGCCTTTGTTTTACCCCAGCACATAAATGTTTTTCTTACAGCATGTAATTACAAAGCTGGTATTTCTTTGTCCTGTTACATTTAGAGATGATATCCTTGAAAGCCCTGGATAAAACATTATTTCTCAAGCTATTATGCTGCATGCTTAGTTTAGTAAGGAAATTTTTAGTGTACTTTAGAGTGTGTTATTTTTATGGTAAAAAGCTGCTGGGAAAGTAGATTTATCCAGGCTATGTATACGTGGATAGAGAACAATTGTTGAAATTAAGCATAGTGGCTTGGATCTGGAAGCCCTCTAAAGATCTTTTTATGTTGCACCTGTTTTGCTGGGGCAGGTTCCTGGTGAGGAAGATGGTGGTTTTCAAAGTGGAAGAAGCTCAGCTCACCTTAATGGCCAGTTATTTATAGAGGGATGAAGTGTCTGGCAGCATGCCAGGGGTGAGGCATAGTGGAAGTGCCATGGTGATACCTTCAGCCCCTCCTGCCTGCCTGGATGCTGCTGTATTTCAGCTGTGAGGGATTCCTACCCCCATTGCCTCCTTCTCCTCACAAAGCCTGCTGGGATGCAGAACAGAGGCAGATGAGTGTCAGGAGGTGGAAGCTCTCCCAAGTCTGGACTTTGCTGCTTCCTACCCAGGACATGGGCTTCAGTGGACCCTGCTGCTGCATGCCTGACACTGTCACTGCTCAAGTGCCCTAGACAAACCAAGGGAAAATGTATGTCTGGAAAACCTGATTGGTGACACTGAAAGAGTGCATAGACCTATAAATCTTACTAAAAACACAAATCTTGCTAATCTCCTCCCTGGTGCCAGTGCCAGGACAGTGTCTTCCCTGGTAATAAAAGGTAGGCTTTACTTTATGGATCCCAGAGAGGTAAAAACTAACACTTCCTCAGCCACAGGTTTAATGTGTTTGGAGTTGAGTCTATGTCTCACTTAAGGTCCCCATAACTGCAATGTCTTCTCCCCAATTCCTGTGTATGCTTTTCTGTTTTTTATTTAAGGATTACAATGACAATCTTGGCTTTCTTTAAATTGATGTCAAAACTCCTCTTGGCTGCGATGGGCTGAGGACTTCTCCCATGTTCTTTTTCTTCTGTTTTCTGGTATCTTTTTGCAGTCAAAGGTGTTGATGCAGCTGAAGTTCTCTGCTGTTACAAGTCTGAAAGGTGTTTGAGAGATCTCCGGTTTCCATGTGTTCCTGTGGTGGTTCTGTAGAGATGAATACCTTTTTTTAGCCGTGCCTGTGTAAATCTAAGTAAGATAGTGGCTGGTCAGTCTCAGTAAGTGCTCTTTGACTTAAAAATTTGTTTTCTCTGCAAGTCCATCAGAATCAACATTCCCCTGCTCCTACCAGAGAAACGAGCTGTGGCCAGGGACTGTGTTTATTTGCTGAGATGGTGAAGTGGCACATCCTTCCCCTTGCTTTGATTAAGTGGGGACTGAACTATGTGAGGTTCACGTGGACCCTGAAAACATGCTTAAGCATACCTTCACATAGAAATCAAGCTCTTTCTGTTACATTTTTCCAAGTCTATGAGGATACAGGTAACCTTATTAAGGCAAGCAAAGACTTGGGAGAGAGGTTAGGCTGTTGATAAAAGGATGAATGAACCTGTTAAAATGGTTTCAAAGACATTTAGCAACTGGATTGTGAAGAATCTGGCTCTCCTGGATCCATGCTCTAACAGCTTTTTTGTATTCAGTATCCTTGGTCACTTTTCCAAAGATGAGGTTCCACTGTGACTTACCTCATTTGGGTTTTAGTATCTGGAGGATAAGCTTAAATTTTATTTTTAGAAATGTAGAAGAAAGAGTTGGGATGTGTTTCCAGTTTCAGTTTCTGGAACAAACTCAGACCAAACATCATTCTGTAGAAGGCTGAGAACGCTTTCTCATGTCAGGTGGTGTGTATACTCTAATCTATTTCTGTTGATTTTGCCCTTTTGTACTGATATGTGAGTTAGGGCTTAATTACTTACTTTTAAATGCCAATAACTGTAGTTTTAGTTTCTTTGTGCCTTAGTAGTAAAAGTCAGTGCCAGGGTTTTTTTTCAGACTTGAGATGGTGCTTTGGTCGTGCCTTGCAGAATGGGTTGTGAAGCAGTGGAGAAGACTTTCTCTCACATTTGGTGGCAGTGATGCTGGGCAAATGAGTTTTGTAAGTGTGAATTTCTCATGGAACTCCCCAAAAAGTGTTTCATTGCTGTTTATGCAGACCATTTAATTGCTGTAATAGTTAAGTGAATGTGCTTTGATAGAAAACCTGGATTGAGCACTCTGGCTCTGCCAGGAAGCAGTGCTTTCACAAAAGAGGTGTCATCTCCGAAAAAACTCCAGTAAAGCCTTGTGAAGCAGACAGACATTTCTTTGGTGGAAGACTAAATTACTGCATCTCATTGCAAGATCTAGCCAATGCTCCCCTCTTGACTGTGTGCCTTGTTAGGAAAGGAGGAGGAAGATGGGAGCTGGAATTGCTCCCACTCCTGTGACTCCGAGTTAATTTGTCCGTGGTGGAAAGATCTGTTCAGGTAGTTCCTGATGCAGCCTGCTCCTGGGGCTGGACTGACCTAGCCTGAGAGACTCAGGATATAAATACTTCTGCAGGGATTGAGTATAAAACTTGAATTACTTTCTCAAAGTATTTTTCTACGTAGGAGTTTTCTAGAATGGACTGCATGTGATCTTTTTAGGAAAAAAAGTGATTAAATAGGTCCTGTTACATATTTGGCTTCACACAGAGACAATTTGAAAGTAAACTGATACATGTTTTAGTAGCAGCAGCAGCAAGAAGAAATATGTTTGAAGGGAGCAACATGAAACAGGAATATCTGAAGTCAGGATAGAAAGTGCTGGAGACGATGATGATAGGAGCTTGCATGAATTAACTGTTTCTGATACCAGATGTGATAACTGTATAGCATCAAAAATAATATTCCACTATTACTTTCTGTGTTATCTCTGAATCATATACTGTATTATAGGGTTTAACCTCTTTGTGGATAATTTGGGGCTTTCCAATTGAATCACTTAATTGTTTGGCCAGACACAAGGTAGCTGCCAATTTGCCTTCTTTCTGTAAAATCTTTGCTTGAATGACCATGACTTTGATTTTCTTGAGTGTTGTAAGGAGTGAGATCTATAAAACTTGCTTTTTATTATGTACACATGAGCTTTCCACTGTCTTTTTTCCTCCAGACAAGGATTTGTGAAATTCTCCGTCATGCTTATACATTATGTAATGCAATTAGTTTTAGATGTTTCTCTGTCCTTTGTGAACCCTCGTTAACCTTTTTTAAAAAGGAGCAGTATGGCTAAAATTTGGCTTGAATTTTTTTCCCGCCATCAGTGGCCAACTAAGCGAGAAATGTTTCCACAGAATATCTCCCTTGTTTTGCATAGTTAGGGCAAAGAAAACAAGAAAGTTATGTGGCTATACACTTTCTCGGACTCAGGGGTCCAGAGGACATAGAGATGGTTTGGGAATTGTGGCCTCCAGTGCCCATGTGGAAGAAATTCTGCTGTGCTTCTGTTTACCAGGCAGCTGTCAGCTGAACGCACTGGAGCAGACTGTGGGGATCTTCAGAGACTTACCCTATTCCTGTATTCCACATTATTAATTCCACATTATTACTCAATAGACCCAAATGGTTATTCATAACTACAATAAATTATTTTTAAAAAGAGATTGTTTTAGTAACAACAGTAAAAACAGCAACTGCAATAATTATAAGACATGCTGGTTATAGTAGTGCAAAACCCAGAGAGAAATAGGAGAAAGTACTTTGCAGCCATAACAACACTTCAGGCCACTAAAAAGAGGGGTGTTATCAGTGTCTGGGGATGACAGGCATGTTTGCCCTCAGTACTGAACTCATAATGTTGTTTACATCTGTCCTTATGGGAAGAGGACAGATGTAAACAACATTATGAGGAAACAAAATCTGAGGAAGAATTTGTGCTTGAATCCAGCTTTTGCCTCTTCACCCCAGTTCATTAGATTTGTCTGCATTGAAGAGGAAAACACATGCAGAATTATAATTGTTATGAGTGACGCGAAGGATGTCCTTGGGGAAGGCAGGCTGAGATGTGAAGTTGTTGAGGGTGGCAAGAGTCACACCACAGTGAAGTGTTTGGCTTATAGTGAGCAGGGTAAGGACAGTCAGAGGCATAAGTGTGGTTTTCAGCCACAGAATTTTCTGTGGTACTGTGTTGTGCTTTGTTTTTTACGAGACTTGTTTATGGAGCTGGTGGGGTCAGTGCTGTGGTAGCTGTTTGAACAGAGCAGGGCAGACATCTTTGGAAATATGGCTTAGATATTATTCTAGCATGCTTTCTGCCAGGTGTTGGGGCAATTCTGCCTTATTTAGAACAACTGTGGCAGTCAGGAACTGTGCTGTAGCACACTGTCCTCCTCCTCAAGGAAATGCAGCTTGATCTAAATTTCCTCCCTCAGACTTGTCAGGCATTTGTTATTGTTTGCTGCTTCTTAGATCCTTTTCCTGTTCTTTTTTGAAGCTATTGTATGACAGGTTTTTCTTGGCTGGTTGCTTTCTATTTACTATAAAGAAACCCACAGACAGATATCTGGGAACTAGTGTTCTTTGAAACCGTTTGTAGAATTGTGTTGGTGCTTCTTTTTGAAAACTTAAGTCTAAGGTAATTTAAATCACTTCTGATTTTTTTTTTAATTTATTTTTTAAAACAAAACTTGCTTTTGTAAAAAACAAAATATTTGTGTTCAGGTTATTCTGATGCATTTTAAATAAAAAAGCCAATTATATTTGTGTGGGGTAAAATGAAAGGAATTGCATGAAAGACATTATTTAAAAGGCATTTTTTAAAATCAGCTTTGCTATTGCAGGCTTTAAAACAGTGTTGTTTTCTAAGTGGAAGTTAGAGACTGAAGATTTGTCACTGTATCAAAGCCTCTGTATAGTAGAGTTATGAAGATTACAATAAACTTAGACCTGAATTATACATCAGTGGGTCTGTTGAAGATGAGAAATTTACTGGATGTTTCAGAATGCCCTTTCAATTTCAGGGGCAAGCAAAATTTGACAAAGACATTTACCTCCTAGTGGATGCTGAGTTTTACTTTGTTTTTGACAGATCCCTGAAGAGACACAATATGTTTGCTGAGCAAGTTAGTGACAACACTCTTCAGTCCATAGCTCCAGGTGTGCCTTAGTTCATGTTTGTATTTTTCTGCTCTTTGCTCTACCCCAACTCCATTTCAAAGCTCAACATGACTGGACAGTTTGATATAACTGTTTTATGTCTCTGTGATGGAGAAAATGCAGGGATTTGAATGATGGGCTTTAGGATCCAGGCTGAGTTTGACTCTCCATAGGTGATCCTGCCTTTTGTAGCAATCCATGCCAATGCAGTATCAGATTAAGCTTTACTGGACTAGCACCATGGGGCATCCATTAAAGTACAGTCTTCAGGGATGACATAATTTTTAATGTGACTTGATCCCGTGCCACAACTGTTTGCCTCTGGTAATCCTAACACCTGCAAAAGTCCTGTTATTTCTGAGCCTTCTGTTGGTGCAGCTGTCAGCCTGGCTTGCAAGACCCTCCTGCTTGAGATGCTCAGAGTTCTGCTTGAGCTGCACATGGTACAGAAGTGTCTGGGAAACTGTTCCAGGGTGCCTCGCTGGAAACAGGCAGCTGTTACCTCCCAGCTGACTCTCTGCCCTGGGCTTGTCTCCCTCATAAATGTAACATACACCCTGCTTGTCACCTTTATTGTGTGCTTTGTGACCTTGTAATTTGTGTGAGATGTGGTGTACCTGTGCAATAGGATCTCCTTGTTTTCTCTTGTGTTCTAAAGGGGATTTAGAGTCTGAAAATAAGCGCAGAGTATGAAAAAGGGAAGTTCATTGCTGTTACGTAGTGGCTTCTCTGAACCTGTAAATGCTAAATAATTGTCATGGATTACAACTGGGGAAAATACAATGCTAGGCTTGTTCCAAGTTGGTTTTAATTTTGTCTGTAAAAATCTCAGCATATTCTGTGACACTGTTAAATAGTTGCTTCTGGGATAGGAGCAAAATCTGATGGCTACAGGCAGCCCTTAATCATGACAAAAGCCATGAACAGATTACAATAAAATGTGAGCTTAAACTATATCCCTGCTGATATTAGTGTTATTTTATGGTAGCCAAATTGCACATAAGGGAGCACAGAGCGCTTTATAAACAAGTAGTTGTGGTAAGTACATGCTTCCTTCTGCTGTTACTAGATTGCACATGTTCTTGTAGCTTTTCAGAGTACATTGGAAAACTTAAACTTGCCTTTAGTACATCGTGTTTAACTCTCCAGTGAGAGGTACAGCTTGCCCCTCTTTAAAATATCCTCTTTTAGGCATCCACCCTGCCTTAGATGTCAAAGAAGTAGGAGAGAAAAACAAAATGCTGAAGAGGTTAAAGGGAAAAACTCCCTGGAGTTGTTTTGAGGGTCCCAGCTGTAAGTAATAGAATTGGTGCAGCATTTAATCAAGTTTGCCAAGACCCTGAGCAGTGCATTAGTTAAAAGCTTTTGGGTTTTGGCCTGGGTAAATGCAAAGTCAGTTTTAATAAATAGATGTATTATTCAGAATTCATTTTGCAGGCCACAACCCCACTCTTTTCAAGAGCATCTAATTTTTCATAATATTCATCCAAGAATCTTTAATTCCTTCTACTGTGGTTGAAGAACCCTCACTTAGAAATACGAATTCTAGAATTAATCAAGTTGGTATTATTGGGAGGACTATCAATTTAAGTCTAATTGAATCCAAGTTCATCAGTATAAATGCTTGGTGCATGTCTAAGACAAATCAGTGTAATGAAAAGGAAGAATAAAATAATTCTGAATGAGCAGCCACAGCTCTTAGATGTGGATGAGAATGAAAAATAACTGATGTATTTTCCGAACACAGATGATGTTAGTGATTAATTTACATTATAATTACAGGCCATGGATACCAAGAAGCAGTTTCTGTGCCTGTGTTAGTGTGCACGGTGGGTTTCTCACCTGTGGTCCTTGGCAGCTGTCCCATCCCTTACAGAGAGAATCTGTCATGCAAGTTGTCTCACTTTCTGGTTGATCATGTAGAATGTGTCACCGCCAGTAATCACAAGATGTTGCTGGGTAAGTTTGGGCTAAGGATGAAAGATCTGCAGTCACTGGATAATGACTTGATGATGGCCGTTGCTTATGAAAACTTGCCTTCAACCTGGAACATCCTTGAAAGCTGCCCAGAAGGTGGTAGAGTTTGATTTGAAGTCAGAAAGCTTTTAACAGAGGTCTGGTGCACAGTTCAGAGCAGAATATCTCACTGTTTGGTCCAGTTTCTCTACTCTTGTGCTTTATTTTGTGGTTATTATGAAAAATTGTTCAAGTGTGAGAGGGGTAATAAGAGATTTTGTTTGTGCCCAGAGAGTTAAAAAGGATGGTTATTGTAACTCTGTCTCCATTGAAGGTTTTTCTGCCTTGATTCACTGTGAACACAGTTCTTTATTTATAATTAGAGCTGTTTGAAAGAAGCAAGAACTGTATCTTGAAGCTTTGCAGCCATAATTCTAACCAAGTGATGAGATATTTTATCTTGGGAGAAAAAGGTGGTAGTCAGAGGAGAATATGTTACTGTAGGCGGTTCAGTGTGCAGAGTGAACGTAATTTTTGCCATTGTTCTGTCAATGTTTATCCTTCATTTATGACTATGGTCATTCTTTGGGGAAAATATCATTAAACCAGTTTATAAGTTTTTTTTTTTTTTTTTTTAGTCATAGAGGAAGAGGAATGGAAATATCTGTGAAAATCTGTGTTAGGGTATGCTACTGAAAAACTCCATAACAAAATCAGGTGGGATTTTCCTAGTTTCAGGTTTCATTTCAAGCAAAAAATTGTAGTTAGGGTTTGCTGAAGAGTATATTTCTCTTTTGCAGAGTCAGCTGATTTATAGCTGAGGTTGGAAACTGTGTTATACTTGATTGCTTCACATGTTTTTCATTAAAAATTTGGTAGTTTGGGCTGTTTTCCTTTTAGTACTTTAAATTGCTGAAAATTAGAAGACAGGCAGTTTCCATGTCAGCCAGACTGAAAGAGATGCATGCAAGCTTTTGGGAAATAAAAACGTATCAGTTAAGCTCATTTCTTAGGCTAAGGGCTTTTTTCACAGTTTAAATCTTTCTACTTCTTAATGACTGGTAACTTAACATCTGAAGAATATTTTTTGTCTGTCTGTTGCAAACAGATGTAAAACCAATTGCCAAGTCTCATTCAAATATTGGCTAGACAGAGAAAAAATAAAGGCTGTTAGTTGTTTCATTTTATGTGGAGTAAATATTTGCTCAGCTTCTGAAAAATGTTTGCTCAGCTTCTGTATTTTAGCAATGAGGACTTTGTATCAAAGCCTGAAGAAATCAACTGTAGTTTTGTTCACAGGCTTATCTAAGCACTTCATCAGCTGAAACCCAACCCAGAAGCATCAGCAGGATGCCAGGGGTACTGAGAGATGCTTGGGCATAGCCAGCTGGGTACCTGCTTGCTTGAAACATGGGAAAAGGTTATCCTGGTTGTGTTGTGGCCAGAGAGTCAGAGATCATCTCAGCTGGTATCTGAGTAAGCTCTGCCAGGGCAACTGCTAGCCACATAGCAAAATTCTTTCAGTTGTGCTAATTGTTAATTTTCAGGTGTACTGTGATGTTTATATGGAAAAAGAATATGTTGCCCTTGCAAGACTTTTATCGATCTTGTATTTTTTGTTTCTATGTATTTTTCATACTTTGTTCACTTTTCTGATTAAAATACTGTACATAAATGAAATGTCATTGCAGCCAAAAAGGTTGGGACATGTGCCCCTATTGCCATACAGAGTCTCTGCGAACATTTGAAGTGTTAGACAAGCATGTCTTCAGCGTACTGTGGTGGGTCTGCCTCGTGGGCACAGTTGCACTTGAAGAGGTGACATCTCTTTTTGTGCAACAGATGCTGCTCTTCAGTGAAGCCAGGGTCTTTTGCCTGGTTTCTGAATAAGCAAAACAAATTCCTGGGACCTGGGAGTAATGCTCATTTACAGTGGGATCTGTTAGTACACTCCTGCCTGGGCAGTGCTTGGGCCCACCCTTGGTGAGGGACTCCTGAAAGCTTTCTGGACAGCTTTTTCTTCAACCCAAGGGAGGGTAGTCCTTTCCTGTGTCTCTCTCTGAGGTCCAGGCTTCGGCTGGGCTCATATCTATTTTGCTCTCCTCTAGGCAGATTGTATAATCTTTCTTTAACTTCTGTGTCCTTTCTCTCTCCTTTTGGAAAGTATCGTTTTGATCCTCTCTCCTGACTCTGAGCACCACCGACCGGAGTTGCTTCCTTGTGCTGTCCCCATCGCTGTATTTTTGTCCCCAAAGCCAAGAAAGCCGAGCAAAGCTGAGGGGTGACTGTGGCTGAGGGAGATCTGTGCACGGAGGGGGAGGAGAGGGAGGGAGAAGGGACTGGGGGAGAAGGACTGAGACTGGACAGTTCAGATGTCTCAGCACACGAGGAGAAGTCCATCTTCAACAGTGAGGTGATCAAGGGTTATCCCTGGACTCTTTTACATGCTCTGAGAGTTCAAAATGGGTGAGAAACAGGATCTAAAAATTTATGAGTATTTGGAAGTAGAATGAGAACTTTCCCTGCCTACTGTCCCTACAACTTCTCGTACCAAAGATTGGAGATGTCTTGACGCTTGACCTTGTCAGGATGCTCTTTTTAATATGAGTGTTATGAAAGATATGGGTGCTATCATCCGTCACTACTTAGGGCATAACACTATTGTGATTCAGTCAGTTTTCAGAGCTGCAGGGCTGTTTTTGTTGGAAAAAATACTTTTGAGTGACATGTTGTTGGAGAAAGCTATTGCACCATCTGCTGTTTTTTGGCCTCATTGATTTTTATGAGGATTTAGAAATGTAAGGGTTCATGGAAAGACAGAGGAACTATTTAGTCATAGGAGTTTTGGTGTTCAGGAAAAATGGTTGTATTCCTTTTATAAGGTGTAAGAAGGATTGGATAAAGAGAGCGAAGAGGTTGTCTAGAGGGCATTGCAAATAATTCAGGAATTTAGTGTAGTTGCACAGGTCAGGTGTAATTGGCCACATTATAGGAAGTTGAACAAAAGAAACAAGAAAGCATGACCCTTTTTGTAATCCTCACTTGTAACAGATGTCTGTGTGACAGCTGTGACAAGAGCTGCTCACTCCCACAGAGTGGTCAGATGCTGAGATCAGCATCTTGGTGCTAGAGAAAACTGGGGACTCAGCAAAGGTGCTATGCTTAGACATTTATTTGTTGGTGGGTTTCAGGAAAGGGGAAGGAGGGGTAGGGAGGAGGGAGAGGGAGAAGCCGATTTTGTTTATTGAGCTTTGATAAAGGATACTTTCCTTCTGAACTGGATTATTAAATTTATGGAGACAATCAGTATTAAATAATAAGCTAAGGACATTGTTAGTGCTGCCAGAAAAAAAGGAGAAGAGAATCTTCCCACAGTATTTTTGTTTACCAAAAATTTTTTTAAAAAAGGGAAATATGCAAAGAAGGAAGGGAGGAAAGAAAGACTAAAAAAAGAAAAAAAGAGAGAAACAAGAAATTAATCTGAATGAGAAAAATGCTTCCAAGTAATGCTTTTTTTCTTAGCACCATCAGGTTATGGCAGCCTTCCAGTACTGGCAGTCCCAAGAACCATCAGACATAGGTTCAGCATCTTTCTTGCAGCTTTTTTATCCTTGACAGATACAGGTTTACATTTCTCAGCTGTCAGAGGACGACTGGGAGCACGGGAGGGCACTTTGCAAGCAGTGCACTTTATGGACAAGGAGCTGAGGGCATCTTGGTTTCTGGTTGTTTTGGAGGCGCTGTCAAGAGAGTGAGTTCATGTTGTCTGGGTTACTTAACTGTGCTGGTAAACAAAGAAGAGCACTTGCTGCCAGCTTTGCCACAATTTACAGTTATTTTCAAGAGGAAGACTTCTCTTTTAGGTTTTTGTCTATTAATAGAAGCTATAATGTTACATCCTGAATTAAAACAAATTGCAGATCGTAGAGAAGGAAACAGTGTTTAGTTCCCTTTTGCGAACAAGGAGATTTTCAATTTTTTTTCATAAATGCATTGTAATTGTTTTCTAGGGATAGGTCTTGTGGAATGAAGCTACCATGTTGCTTTAGGGTCTGCCTTTGGGGCACACTTTCACATTTTCTGTGTCACTTTTTCCTTTATGGCTCTTTCCCTCTCCTTTTCTTCGTAATTAATGTTACTCTTTTCACTTGGTATTTCACATATTCCTTCTAAGGTGCACAAGCTCAAACCTGACTGATGCATGTCAGGGTTGTGTAAATTAAAGAAAACTCTGTCTGTGTCTTCTCTTCAGCTGGAATTTTAGGTTACTTTTTTTTCCCGTGGAAGGAAATGGAGAGGTGTGCAAAGTGCCTGATCTCCTTCACAGAATTAGAAAAACACTGGGAACAGTGGATAAGTGTGTCTAGGTCTAGTGAGATTTGTGAGGAGAGGTAATTCAGAGAATTCAGCAAGTTAGAGAAACAGATAAATCTTTGGCCCAGTAGAAGTTTGTCCTTTTGGAAACTGTGCCTGGCTGAGGGAGGAGGATGTTAGCCTGTGTGTTGTGAAGCAGATGAGTGTCTTCTAGAGCCTGCTGCTGACCCAGAAACCTGCATGGGGCAAGATATCGCAATCACGCTTCAAGCTATGGGTTTCCATCAAGTGTACGAGTCTCATCTCCTGCTCAGTGGAAGTAATGTCAGGGAGGAGGCATTTGAGATCCTTTTGACCATGAAGAGACTTTTTTGGGAAAAGCACTGAGCACTTGGAGATATACAGAGTGACAGGAGAGTGAGTACTCTAAGAGATACAGAAGATGGAAGTACAGAGAAATGGGGCTCTGGGGCCGTTCTACTGCTGAAGAGACCAGATACGAAGCCGTGGTCTGACCCAGACCTCAGCCTTCAGTTGGTACTGGGCTGGAGAGCCTTGCTCTTCTGGCTTGAAGGGTGTCCCAGCTGGTATTCTGCACTTGGGTGGAGCCCAACAAACAAGTGTCTTACACCAGACACCTCGAGGGAGTGTTTGGCTGCAGAACTAAAGGATGAGGAATACCCCTGCCGGCAACAGACACCATCTCCTGTGGTGTTTTGCATCATAGCTGGGGTCACCCAGTTAATAGAGTCACTTCATCTGAGGTGTAGGTGTGGCATGATGGTTCATGGGGCTGGTGGATGGGAGCGTTTTCTACCCCCCCTGCTGCTAAAACTGCTGGGGCAAGACTCCCTTTGCAATGGACCTATATCTTCTCTCCTTTTCTTCTGTAGGATTGATGCCAGTCTCTGGGAGTTGGTTCTCGTGGGTATGCTCTCATACCTGTCTGTCACATACCTGACTTCAAGCATTGTAGCCTGATGTCCCTCAACAAAACCACTTGTGTGGGTTTTTGCAGAGGTGGGGTGCACTGGAGACAACTTTATAAATAATCTCATTCCTAGTGGAGAAACGAAAAAATTAGCAGTAATGTGTAAAAGTATGAAGCCAGGAAAAAACATGAACTTGTCAGCCAGTTTTGATGTCTCCCTCTGCTTTTCAGTCTTGGAGTTTTTAGTCTCTTTCCAGGAAATGAATGAGATTCCGAGCCCAGAATGGGCTTAGTCATTTCTGTCAGAGAGAAATATTTGGTTTTAGTTTGTTTTTTTGGACATAGGAAGGGATTCAGGTGCAAGGAAGAACAAAAGGATTTTTTTTAAATGTTTAAAACAGACTGTTTGGCTCAGGTTTGTGTAACCCAAACAGAATGTTTTGGCTGGAAAACAGGGATGCAATGCAAAACAGTCTTGATAGTGCCTGTCATTTACAGCCCCACCTACCTTGCAGTAGCTGACCCTGTCTGAATCAGCCCGCAGCATGTCCTTCAAATCATTGGAGTGGTTTTGTTTGTACATTGGTGGAAAATGGCATTTTGTACCATTGAAATTAAATAGTATTTTATACCATCTAAATATGAATATATTGAAGAAGTCTTGTGCTTTCCTTCTTTTCCTTATTTTGTTCCAGCTTGCCACAGAATGCAGTTGAGTTATGTTGCATTTTTTTCCGCAAAATTGGTGGTGTATATGTTTATTTCTGGATAGTTCTCTTTCTGTTGTGTTTTCTTTGTGGTTCCCCCCTCTCTGCCTTTTTGCCACATTTAAATTCTTCCCCAGGAGTATGGGAAAATAAAGTGAGAAGTGTAGGAAAATGCCATTTGTTCTGCCACAGTGAGGAAGTATAAGAGATGGTGGTAAAAGAAGAGAACTGAAACTAGAAATTGTTCTTAAGGGAAAGAATTGCTAACCTCCTGTTGTTTCAGAACTTTACCATCTTTTGATGAAAATTTTTTCTTTATAGGCAGGTCTGTCTAAAAAAGCTTATTATCAGTCATCATCGTGTCTTTTTGATTTTTTTTTTTTTTTTGTTTTGTTTTGTTTTTGTTTTGGTACTGCTGATTCTGGAATAGGACAACAGCAGATTTTAGATGTAAGTGCCCCTGGAGGTGATGAGGTCCAGTGTCCCCAGAGATGATCTGGTCCTACCCTCCACTAGGAGCAGGGCTAGCTTTAGAGTTGTATCAGGTTGCTAAGGATCAGGTTTAGAACACCTCCAGGGACAGATAGTCTGTAACCTCTCTGGACCACCTGTCCCAGTGCTTCACCCTCCTTGTGGTGAAAAATCCCTGTACTGAAGAGCATGCTTACCTTTCCATTCATCCTTCTGAGTGGACAGTTTGAATTTCAGATTTTACTGTTGTGAAGGTATTAATAATTGCTTTATGTCGTTGGTTTCTGTTCACTCCTGGGCAAGCCATGTGGGACTAGTAAGAAGAGAGTAGCCCAGCAAACACATCATCTAGAGAGGTAAAGGACAGGGAGGAATGTGAGTGCTGTTTCTGACTAAGTGTATCGGGGCTGAGAGCAGACTGTGAACCTGCTGGGTGGTTCAGCTACCATGTGCATTCAAGCTGGCCATGAACAAATTTAGCATAAGGTTAGATGGAGGTTGTTAGGTTAGGCAGATAAAGATCAGTTACTAGACTATTTGTGGTGAGATAGTAGAAGTTATTGTTTTAGATGGTGGTTTCAGAAGACAAAGATTAATTACGGTTATTTTTAAAACTTGTTCTTTTGCAGCAGACTTATTCATACTGCATTGTTTATAACATTTGGCTGCCAGAAGAGTAACTTTATTTGCTGCAGTGTTGGAGCAGAGAAAAGGCTATTCCTCATCAGGGAGAGGGCTATCTAAGGGCTCCCTTTTTGCTGAGTGGGAAAGTGCTAATCTTATCATCCTCAGAGCAAGCTTATCTGGCTTTTTTTTTGCATTGTTATAGTATACATTGAAACCCAGTGGCCACAGGCCAATGTTCAGAGTAAAGTTTGCCTTTTTGTTTCAGTGCATTTAGTCTGAGGATGAGGGTTGCATCTACAGATACTTGGCATGCTTAATATTGAATTATATGTTTGCATGTGTTTTAATTAGATTAATTTGTCCGCTGTCTTGTAAGTTACAAACAGTGTAGTGTAGTATGGTCTAGTTGGAAGCATCTGAAGAACATAGCTTGATGTCTAAAGTGGGACTTTAGCAGAGTTTCAGTGTTCCAGATCAAGGAGCAATTCTGAAAAATTCTTCTTTTTTTTTTATTTTTTCCTGTGAATGTATAATATTTGTTCAGGGTCTGCATTGTGGACCACATAATTTCCTGGATATTTAAACGTGAACTCCCTGGTGTGCATATTAACACTCCAGACAAGGTTTTCTACTGGGGTCCAGATGGGTAGCACAGCCTTAAGTCTGCTGAAGTCCTTTCAGGGGAGACTCTGAAGTACTGAAATAGCACTGGAGCCACTGCTCTCCATGCAAAGCACATTGATGTTATCAATCTCTATTCAGATACACAGCTAGGGAAAGGGAAGATACTTGTTGAATTGTTGAATTGTTAGGTCGTTCTCCAAGTGAGTGAGAGATCCGGGCTTTGAGCATTGTTTTTCACTTCTGAGGATGGCATAATGAGAAAGGCATTACAAAGGCATCCACATCTAAACAGCAGAGACTTCTCCTAGCTGATTGTTGCATTGCAGTCAGCCTGCTGTTTTCTTGGTCTTGTGCCCTGCATCCCCTGGATTTCCCTCTGCACCATGCCCTGTTTTCAATTACTTGCAATGGAGGGAACATGGTATGCTTCCATGAGATGAAAACAGACTGGTTTTTTGGAGGAAATTTGAGGATATGTGTGTTCAAATCACATCTGGCTGAGGGGGAAATTGTACTGTGGTCTCTCATTTTTGAAGTAGCACATCATCCACAGGTTTTGGGAAGACTTAACTGTGCTTATTTAAATATTCCTCCATAGAAGAAGGTCTCAGATCCAGGTGGACAACGGTGTTTGATGAGAAGTGTTTGACTGGGCTTTGAAGCAGTGAGTTTCAGTCAGATCTGGGCTGCGTTGGTCAAGGCGAGGTTAGGTGGTGCTTTGAGAAACTTCCTCTAGTGGAAGCTGTCCCTGTCATGGTAGGGTCTTTGGAGTAGGTGGTCTTTGAAGTTTAATTCCAACCCAGGCGTTTCTGTGGTTCCATGTTGCTTATGGTTCCATTTAGCAAAGCAGTTTACACATGCTTGAGTTGGATTCAGTGGCATAAAGGCTGCACATGCTCAAAAACTTTGAAATATCTGTGCTATCTCATTTTATAGATGTGTAAACGCTATAGATCATGTAGGTGTTGGTAACTAAAATGTAGCAATGATCATCCTTTCCAAAGACTGAAATTAGAAACACTTTGTAGACCTTGGAGGAAAAAACTACCCCATGATTCACTACTTTCCTCTGTAGCTCTGGATCCTACAGCAGATCCTGTGCCCAGATGGACATATATTTTCCTACAACCTGAAATGGGAAGACCAAGAAAAAATTTTAAAGACTGAAACCTGTGGAAAAAATTGTTGCATAGGTGGGCTAGCAGGTCACATATTGGCTAGCCACAATAAGATGAAGTTTAAAAAAATAGTGGTGTGGCATTTTATATGTGTGTTCCACAAATATTTAGGTACATATTACGTAAATTTTTAGTGATATTCTGGTATAGAGAATTCTCCCTGTGTCTTGTTAATGTGTCTACTTCTGTTAGAACTGCAATAAAAATAGTTTTCAGATGCTACATTCAGGTGTGCCGGCTGTTAAAGTGCTAGAGTCTGTGCCCTGAAGCTCCCTTTTACTCTGATGCCTGTAACTTCTTTCATTTATTGAAGGAAGCATGGCGTGCTTTTTCTGGGATTTGACTGTCTGGAAGTTTTGATTCCACTTGAAATGGAAAGGTAAAAAGTCTGCATGGGTTGCCACCAAATAATCAATACCAAATGCTCAGATAAAAAACTGTATCACCAGAGGGGATCCTACAGTGATTTTCCCTCTGTAGTGGTAGGGAAAGTTCCTTAAGTTCCTTGCAATTCTGGCTCTATGGGATGTGGAGATAAATAATTTTTTTTAATATAATAACACTCTTAAGTCCAGCATTTTTGAAAGAGGCTAATGACTTTTCCCTCACTGCCTCCAAAGACATTCAGCTTTGTAGAAGGCAACTCTTCTGTTAGAATGTCCAGAGAGGATGTATTTGGCTGAGACATGACAGCAGCCTTCAATTATGTAAAAGGAAGCTGTGAAGGGAAAGGAGTGGAAATTTCAGTGACGTTTCTTAAATCACTGGAAACCTAACATATTTTTGCTGATTGTTCTGAAAACTGTAGAGCAATGGTCCCTAACTTGACCCTCATGGAGGAACCCTCATGTTTAACTTAATACCAAAATATCAGTGGAAGAAACTGGTTGAGTGGCACTTGAGAATATTTTATTGCCTTTAAGTTGCAGAGACCTTTTGTTTGAGAATATATGTATTAAGGCAAATAAATCCTTCCTTGAAGACAGGCCAGGGAATGGTGTGAATGATGCTTCACCATCCAGTGACTAAGTCATGGTTGTGTACTCTTCTATTTTAATCTTCATCCCCTTGACAATTATGTGCTAAAAAGTGGAGAGGAGAGGAAGGATTGGCACATGAAGTCACCTTTTGAGAAGAGAGAAGCAGGAATTATCTGGCGTATTCTATGTTTGTGTGTATTATTTTATAGCTTATAAGCTTACATGGATCTCTTACTGTCCTGATAAGAAGCCTTTCCTTGAGAAACCATATCCCTTTTTTTATTTTTTATTTTAGATACTTGGCTACGCTGCTGGATGTTTTGCTGAGGCGAGGCAAATTACAGGAAAATTGTTTTTTAACTATCTTCTACATTGGGACATTTACTGGTACTGAATGCTATATTACATACAGAGAATGAGAGAAATAATAAGTAGCTGGAATTATCTAATTCCAGCTGTTTTCTTTGACAAACAAATTAGATTGCATTTAGCTGTTCTTTAGCTCTGCATGTGCAATTAAGTATGTAACTGCTGGTTTTAGTGAAAGACCTAAAGTCTTGTGCCAAAAGAATTTTGTAGGCCTGAACCTGAGCTGTGTTATTTCTGCAGATGATAATAGGTGTCTTTTGACACTTACCAGCAAGTAAAATGTTGGGGTTTGTTGCTGATGATCTTGATCTGCTTGCTGTGGTTTTTTCTAAAAGCCTGAACAAAGAGAAACTCTTCTCCACCTTGTGATGAAGTTGGGCTTGGTTAAGCTTTCCCTGTTCTTGGCAGCCCAGCCTGGAGGGTCATCAGCATTAACATTACCTAATGAGGATGGAGCTACACTGTTAGATTTGGCTTTGAGGAATGCACGCTCCAAACTTGTTGAGATCTTTACAAAGTGCTCATAGTGGTTTGCTCTTTTCTATGAAAATGTCTTGTCATTTAAGGGATGTTGGGAGTACTGTTGTTTGTCTGGCAAAAGTTGCCTATTTTGTGCTGGTTTCTGCTTCTTTTTGCCAGTATTATAATTTTAATCGGTAAATTTGCATTTACAATTGTAAGTAGTTTATTATTTGTGTCCTTCTTTACATTAGAAGTCAGTTAATAGTCAATTAAATGACAGAGGACCAGCTGCACCATCAGGTACCTCTCTTACTTAGCACTGTGTCAGCTGAATCCTGACACACTAAAAACAAGTAAAGACATTCCTTAAAATATATATATATATATATATATATATATATATATATTTATATATATATATAAAGCAACAATGACAGTGCTGCAGTTATGACTCTGTTTTGCTGGAGAGCTGCCACACTGACAAGTAACTTCAAGGACAAGTGCTTTGTGGCACCTTTCATCTGTCTGGAGCTCTGTCTGTACAGTCCTGAGGAGCTGCATGGGGTGTATGTATGTGTCTTGGGATACCAAATGGTAAGCATCAGACACCCCTTCTTACTTTTGGCTTTTCTTTGCAAATAGAAATACGCAAGAATTGGGATACATTTTTATTTTGGTATGTGGTTCTTTCAGTTTTGGCTCCATGCAGCTTGTAGGTTATGTGAGACTTATCTGTACTTCAGCTTAAAAAAAAATACAGCATGGGTACAGTACATTATGTTATGACTGTCTCATTTGTTTGTTATGTCCAAACAATACTGTATTCCCTTGAGATACTTTCTGTTTTTCACTCTTGTGGGATAACAAATCTGCTAGCTGCCAGTTGTGTCCTACTGCTATATATGGCAACATTGACAGGAAAAGGTACTATTGCTCATTTACAGCAATAAGGAGAAATAGGTATTGTCACAGCTTGTTGTTCTGGCTTCTTTAAGTAGTGAAAAACTGTCTTGAGCTAACATTGTTTTTTCCCAGTTGATAGCTAGAAGTAGCTCTGTGTTCTTAAGGCTGAAAAGAGTCATTGGTACATTTTTGTTTGCCCAGCTGTGTTTTCAGTGGATGTTTCAGATTTTCTGACTCTGTTTTTTTGGGGTGGATGTGTTGGGGTCCTCGTGGGTTGTGCTGAGGGCGAGCCGGAAGCTCCCTGTGGCAGTGCTGTCATTCTGCCCATGTAGAGGGGATCTGCTGTGGCTAAAAGAGTTTGTCATTTCAGCTTCCAAGGCAGTCAGTCGCTTGACATTTCAAGAGCAGGGATCAGCGAGGGTGCCTGCATACAGTTTGTTCATTCATCTGGAGCTCTGGTGCTGACGTTCAGTCACACTGCACAGCACTTGCTGGAGTCAGACATTAAGCTCTTCAGAAAACACTTCTGGGACAGACCTCTTCTTTACCAGGTACCACAGACTTTCTTCATGATTTCCAGCTGCAGACTTTTCAGGCTGGATTTGTTTTGATTGGGTAGCCTTTTAATTTAAGCTGCCGTGTCACTGATCACCTGTATAATTTTGTGATCACTGCTGTGGGTTTCTGCTTTGTGTAGGTGTAGCACGTTGTATGTCCGAAGCTGGGGCATGAGAGGTGTTGAGAACTTTGTAAAAGCCTCTTTTGTCTCCCAAGTTGTTTTTTAATCATGGTGGACTCTAAAGGGAGTATCTTTCCCTGAAATCTGTGTCTTCAATTGCATTGCCATTGTATTCATGCTTGTACTTTGGAATATTTAATTTAGTTCCTTTCTTCCGGTAGTGTAATGCCTGTGAGCCTTTATCAAGAGCCAACCCTGGTCTATTATTTATAGCACAAATACAGAGTACAGACTTTTTCTATGGAGTTTAGTTTAGTTTTTCTTATTTTAATGTAAAATGTCTGAAGTACTGTTGTCATAGCCTCCAGGACATCTCTTGATTGAATAAAATAAAGAGAATGCTTGAATGTATAAGTTCTTTAATAGCAATACAGATGCTTACCTGTATTTTTAGATTGAGAGTGCACAACATACATAAGGCTTGTGATCTAAAAACACACTAATGTTGGCTTTTTTTCTGGTCTTGAAATTCAACTTTTCTTTTCCATTCTTAGCTTTGGGTTTCCTCAGTTGTGCACTGATTTTCCTTGTGTTATCTTTATTTCATGCTGCATTTTTTTAACCTTAGAAAATTATTTATATGTTATGTTTAATATAGAAATGTAAGGCATGGCATACTCTTTAGTCCTTATGTATAATCTTATGTAACTACGTTCCTGAGGTTTTGATTTGTTTCAGTACAAAAAGGTTACTCTCTGTAGTTTGCAGAATCCCTGCAATTTGTGTGTGGTTTTTCCATTAACAATAATGAACTCAAAAGGAAAACCAAGACTATAATCAAGAATGTATTGTTATTTATATGAATGCCTTTTTCTTGCACTCACAAAGTCCTTGTTTTTCATTCAGTCGTTGAAATGGAAAAAGAAAGCGTGGCATGTTAGATATTCTCAAAGTCTCTGAAAAGCTAGAAAATTTTGCATTTGGTATTTTAAGGAAAAAGCCTACTGCCCTGGATGTGTTGGTTCCCCTTTTGCCATTCCTCTAGTTGCAGCAGCCTAGGTTCTGTTGTGGGGACCTTATTCCCATCCTGCTCAGCATTAGTGTTGCAGCACTTTCAATCAAGCAGGAATAGACCAGAATAATTGGGAAATCATGTGGTTTATTTAGTTATTTTCTTATATACAAGCTGTTGTTTTTAGACTATGTATTATGTCCAAAAGGAAAGGTAAAATTAATTTTCCTTCTTTGCAAACAAGAATTTTGAACTCTTTGGTTGTATCTAAAGCATTGGGAGGCATTTATAAATTTTTGGTAGGTATTAGAGATTTCATAGTATGTAGTCTTTTTAAAATAGAGATAGAATTTACTGCTGTCCTGGAGTATTTCTTTCATCTACAGAAGACTAAGGCTGTACATCTGGTGTCTCAAGACTGTATAAATGACCACATTGCTGCTTTATGCTTGAGTCAGAAAGTCATGAACTGAAGAAAGGGAGCTTTGTCTCAGTTATGGTGGCATGTAGTGTTGGATTTTTGTGAGATGGTTGCCTCATCTACTCATGCAAGAAAAGCATGAATCTTTCTGAAGTATATTCTTCACTCTCTGCTGTGTCAGTTCTTTCAGTTCAAACAGCAATGGAAAAGTTAAAGCAAGCTGTCAGTAAGCTGAAGTCACTTGTATGGGAGCCATGCCGTCATTCAGCAGTTCAAAAGTAGAAACCCTGTGGCCACTCTAGGCAACAGAGATGGGGGAGATAGTTGACATTGCTGAAAAAGAATGTGAAATTGCAAAATTCTGTGTGACCTTCTTAGGGCAGAGATTGCTGTGTGGTGGTGGTGCCTGCCAGTGGGACGTTGTGGTTCATTGTGCACCTCCAGTAGAGACCTAGATGGCAGGAGAAGGTGAACCACGAGGCAGTCTGAGCTGCTGCAGGCGGCACAGCCAGTGCCGGGCAGAGGTCCTCTTGAGAGGAAGAGAGATCTGGGGACTGATGTGAAATGTGATTTGAAATGTGTCAGAGTAATAAAGGAAACCAGAATGGGCAAGCCAGGCTAGCCATCCAAAATGATTAAGATAGTTTATGATCATTTAAGTAATTTTTTTTGCCTGATGATGGACAGATTTAATAGTTTCCTAACTTTCTTTTGACTTTTTCTGCCTGTCAGGTGTTCAAGTGGGAAACTACCTAGCACAGCAAGAGATGAGCAGAGAAAAATGCAACTTGCCCCACTGAGATTGGGCTTCATGGCTTTCAAATTAGTTTGGCTGCAGTATTCAGCCCAGGATCAACCCTGGCTTTTTCTTTTGTGTTCAGGTTACCGTGTCTTTTCTCTGTTTGCAGCTCCTAGTAGCTGGCAAACGCACAGACAATCTACTAGAGGGAAAGACTAGAAGCAAGCAGAGTAGTAGATGAAAGGACGCCAAAGAATCCATTCTTTCTTCCTCCCACTTTGTTTTTCATTTCTGAGAGTAATTTTTAAAATAGGAGACTGTATCCCAGCCTCCTCTTCCTTTTGAGCAGGAATGATGTAGTTGGTGTGTTTCTGAGTGAGGGAGCAGCCTGGCCAGGGGCTACAGACATGGGGAGTGGAGTGTCTCCTGCCTTCCAGACTGGATCTATCATGTAGTTAGAGTTTAGTCCCAGTTTATTCTCTTTGTATTACCTAGCCATCAAAATTGCTTACTTTGCAGGGATGCTTTTAATGTAAGCGAGAATTCTGAACAGAGCTGTTGTGCAAAGCTGATGTGCTGCTTTTCTCATAGAGAAATAGGTTGTAAGCAGTGAAGTGCAAACGATAAATCTTTCAATCTTTCATGTATTGTAAGCAGGAGATGATTTCTCTGTGTAGTTAAAAATAATTGATTTGTTTTCCCCTTGAGAGATTGCTGTCAGTTTCCTCTGGAAGGTAGCCAATAAAATATTCCTTGTGGAATTTCTCTCAGTCATTTTGGCATTGCTCGTAACATAAGTGTTTGTCAGTCTTTGGTATTGCTCGTGAGTTTTCAGATAAATGTCATGGGCATCAAATACAGTTACTGTAATTTTGATTTTTTTAATAGAGTATTAATTCAAATGAAGTTGAGACAGTGGAAGGTCCAAAAATGCCCTGCAGTACAGCATGCTGTGTAGAAGGTACAGTGTTTTTATTCCATAATGTTGCAATCTTTCAAAGCTCTAGAAAGTTGGCACAGATTCATGCACTATTTATTTATTCAGAAAGATCATGTTTCATATGGTTTTAGAGACCTGTTAGTAAAGAGCAGTGGAATAGGTAAGTCATACATTACAAGAGTTTTGTAAATTATGATACTCCCTACAGAGCGTTGGTTTTCCAATGTCAAACTGAAACTGTTCACAAAATATTATGACGTTTATAGTGACTGGAAAAGCCTTAATTGATTCCATTTTAGGAGCTAGAAAAACGTCAGGTGGTTCCAGGAGAGGGCAGTGTTTAACTGAATGAACTCTCCTGCAAATTCCAGTAAAGCCTAATAAGTTAATAAAGATAGGAGCAGAGTAATGATTTATATGGGAGGTTCTGGGATATGGCCTAAACTTCTTAGTATGGCATAATTTGTTTCCATTAGATGTTCACTATTTTGGTGAGCAGTTTACCTCTGCAAGGAGTGTGGGATTGCCCTTGTGGGTGAGAATGCTCTTTCATTACCAAAATACCTCCCTGTGTACTTCAAAGCAGGCGTGCCTTAGAGCTGAAGAGAAAAATCACAGAAAAGTATCATTCTTCAGCATCAGAAGTATGAGGCTTGGGGACTTATATATGATTCTTAGGAATGAATTAAAAGTTTTTATCAGTTGTCCATTTGTTTATGTGGCTGGCATTGTACATTTGGATAAAGCAACAAGCTGAAAATTGAGAGCTCTGTGAGAGGCTTGGTTTTTCTCTTCAGCATCTGCTGGAGACAGCCTTCTTTGAGGGCAGCAGAAATCTGAGCACATGACAGGACCAGGACCAGGATCTGATGCAGGGAAAGAAAGGATGGGGACTAGCTGGAGGGCATCAGCTAGTAACTTCAAGTGAACGGGTAAAATAGGGACAAAGTCATGAAGTTAAATGTGTGTGCTGCCATTGCTAGTGCTGAAATAATAGCTTTATACCCAGTTTTTCTGGCCATCTTCAGGCAACAAGTATTCTGCCATTAGAAGTTGAATTTGCAGAGAAATAATAACCAGTTGTTAGCAGTTACAAGCTACATATCTGTTATTGTAAGTGCAAGTGAGAATTTATTCTACGGGTTTTGTGAATGACCTTGGTGACACAGGTGAAAATGCATATACTCTAGGTGTTCACCTGAGTGCTCTGCTCTGATCAGGGTGGTCTTTTTGCTGCTCCTTGGGGGACAGAAAGTGAATGGCCTTCATTTGCAGTACTATATGTGGCAGTCACTTGGCCAGTGTGACTTGTAGGTGATGATTACTTCCATATTTTTCATAAAAAGCAGCTTTAACTTGGTCAGACTTGCATAAGCAGAGTGCAAACATCAATGGGTATTCATACCCCAGAGAGAGACCATGAGAGTCTCCGGATCAGGACATCTACTCTCATTTTGGGTTCTGATAAGCAGCAGAGATATTTGGCATAGGCACACCTAGCTATATGTGTTTTGAATGGAAGCTGTATTCTTTTGTGCTTCAGGCATCAGAGTTACTTTGCACATGTTTTAAAAGAAAAAAAATTCATTTCAGCACCTGGAAAAGCAAGTTTGTAAGTATTGTAAGTATATTTTGTAAATAGCCAGGACCAACACAAACAGATTGTAGTAAACATGTTGCATGTTCTGTGCTCTGTGATATCTACTTGTAGACATGAGAAGTCTGTAACTACTGTTTGTATGGTTTTAGTCAACAAAGCTTTTTCATCTTCTGATATTTTGATATTTAATCGGTTACCTTATTTCTGCAAGGAAGACTGTTTTCTAACCGCCAAGTCAAAAAAATTAAAAATCACTGAATGGTGGATACTGGTGACTGGTGGCTTGTCTTAAAATTTCCATTTGCCAGCATTCAGGAGATCAAAAGAACTTTGTTCCAGATTGAGTTAAAATTTTTGCTGCTGGAAGCAAAAATTATATGAAATTATTGTGCTATTTTACTACCTTCTGAGTTGCATGCACTGAACTCCTTTATAAAGTGTGTGCTAGGTTCAGGACCTTATTTTGGCACACTCATGTCATGAAAGTATCCCCCTCAGATTTTAAAACTGCTGCCATTCCAAGAAGCAGTAGCTACTCACTCCTGAAGTCAAGATCAACAGGCCTTTAAAACCCCGTGCTGTCAGAACCAGTGAGCTGTTAATGAGAGGAGGCTGACATAGCCAACCTCCTCCATTTCTTGAGAAATGCCATCATATGAAAGCAGTGGGTCACTGTAAGGTGGTGCTCCTGTAGCAACTTAAATTCAAATATATGGAGTGATTAGTTATCCTGGCAGGATGCAGAACAAAAGGTGAAATAAATGGTATTTTGGCTAATTTTATAGTTTTTACTTTTCTCTTTTCTGACTTTGAAATTCCATGCCCATGAGTTGACTGAACACTGTTACCTGGAAGATAAGCCAATTGTTGCTATAATAGATATTGTCTAGACAAAATGGCTTTTTATTTCTGACAATTGTGGAACTGAATGATAATAATGACAAATGCATATCAATACTGTAGAAAAATCTTCTCATGGAAACTTTAAAGTAGGTGTCTGCACTTACAGAAGAAATTGTCTGTTCCTACTAGCTGAAAGGTGGTGTCTGGAATGTTTAGTTTAACAGCAAACAGGGATTTTGTGCTCTGAGGTTGTGCTGCATTAGAATGCAAGGAGAGATATATATGTGAGTGCTGCAGGAGTTTAATTAAAGAGGGTGGATTAATTAAAAATGAATGATTGTGGTACTGATCAGCATGGACCCAGTCCTAGCTCTTGCCACTGTCCAGGGGCCCTGCCAAAGTCAGGGACAGCAGGTTGCAATGGGCACACAACTGCATCCCAGAACTTCATGTCCAAGAGACCTGCTGGTCAGATTGTGTGAGTTAGGTAACGGGCAGCTGTCTTTGAATTGTTTTTCCCAAGATGTATTGATAGAACTCTTTTTTTTAAAACCTTGAGTGTATACTTTGTTCAATGCCAGTAAAGGTCCCCAAACTCCATATACACAAGGCACCCTATGCTGCCTGCTAAAGCATACTTTGTTTAACTGTTTGCTGGAGCTGGAGAAATGAAGAGAATATCTGAGAATTAATATGAACCTGGAGATGAAATATTCAGTATAAAATGAAGCATATTTACCACGATGATTCTATCTATCTGATTTCAATATTATTTTATTTTAAAATATGTTTGCTAAACAATAATGTTCCTGGAAGCATGAATGAGGCTTGTGTTCATTTATATTCCTGTATCGAAATTATTCTTCTTTGCTGTTTCACTGTAGTCTTTCAGGCTGCATTTAGGCAAGACTTGAAAAGTGTGGGAGGTGGGGTTTTTTTGGTGTTGTTGTCTCCTTCTCCACATCCCTTGGAAGAAAATAGAAACTAAAACCCAAACAAACAAAAAAAAGAGTGACAGTGAAGTGAAGATATTTTTTTACTTTTTGTGTTAAAAATGCAAAGTCTAATTTCAGAAAATGCATGACATGCCTGCAGATGAAAAGTGGAGTTCAACTGCTCTGTGGCACTGGTGTGAGGCACAGTCCTTGAGCTGTTGATTTTCTGGGTGTGTGGGGGTTAATCAGCCCAAACATAACTGTGACAATAACATAGCACTTGTTGTGCATCCAGCTTGCATGCTGCCCACAGGATCGCTGCTGCGCGGGGATGCATGGACTGCCCATGTCCTTTGTTCTGGCTTGCCTGCGTGCTTCTTGTGTCCCCTTTCCTTACTGATAAAGGAGAGAGACCAGCAGCAGAAAAAGCAGACCCGGACTGAATTTTCTTGGTATGAAAGGCAGCAATCATTGCTCTTGCAGGTCCTGTGAGCTTGGCTTCTGATGAGTTGTCCCAGGATGATACGAAGGTACAGATTTCTCTTTTTACCAATAGCTAAGCTTTATTTAGGCTGAGAAGCAGCAACCTCTGTGTGCCTACCTGAGCTAAGAAATAAATTCTAGCCTGCCCAGCAACACTTGCTACTATTTCTATGCTGCAGGAGTAGTTATGTGTGTAGATGATAATTATTTGAAAGAACCTGTGGGTTCTTTCTAGTTGTGGGTTGGAAAGCCGGGTTGCAGAAGCAAGCTCTGCTTTTGGACCAGAAAACTCCTGTATTTATGGTGAAGCTTAGTGCCTTTAGGGAGCTTGCAGCTGCCAGTTTGGGGTCAGCACCAGACCTACATCTAGCATAAGTTTCATCCTTCAGACAGCATGGTTTGTTACATCTGAAGAGTTAGTCTCTTAAGGGAGACCTTGTGGGTAGATGTGAGTCCTTAACGGGATGTAAATGGGAATAATGCTTGATGCAAAAAAATCCTGCATTTAATGACATTCCCATTGTCATCTGCTTGGAGGTATTTAAACAGCTTTGGGGAGAGACCAAAATATGTGAGAAGTGCCATTACATCTGTATTTCTGTCAGTTGTATTTGATCTCTAGTCTTATATTCTGCTTTTTATTTATATGTATTCATTTACAAAACTGGAAAATCTTTGTCTTGATGTTTCTTAAACACCTTTAAAACAGGAGCTTGATTAGTACCTTGGTGGGAATGAAGCTAAAATAATAATTTAGATCGAGAGGAACAAAATCTGGTAAAAGTGATGTCAATACCAAATGACTACTGTTTGTTTTGGGTTCTTTTAACAACATTTGAATGTAGTGGAATATTGCTCAGCTGACACGTAAGGTAATTTTTATAAATGTGGTAATCTCTTTAGGCTTTTTTTGTTTGGTTGCTTGAGTTTTTTTAATTTTTGTTGCCAGCTGTGAGGAAGATTGACCATTTGTTTGGAACTCACGTGTTGGTATTGTAATCTGTGACATCTCAGAATTAAATCTGCAGTATGCACACATTTTGGTGTCTATGCTGAAAGCGTGTGTTGGAACAGAGTGTTGCAGCTCATGAGTTTTGCAGGGGGGAAAAGAGTCTGGTACCATACTGATTGTCTCTTGTTTTGATCTGTCAGAAAGGCTATAAGAAATCTGAATGAACATTTCTATAGGTGTGAACAGCTCAGGCATTAGAAATATTTCTAATCATAGAAGATACAGTTCTTTTCTCTGTGGCTTGTAAGAGCACAATTAAACTTTGTAAGAGGCTGAAAATCAAAGTTTGCATGGGAAGTAAGATATGATTTGGTCTCTTTTTAGATTTTGGTTAGGATTTGAGTCCTTAAGGTTCACTTGCATACGGAAGTAGCATGCCGTATCAATTGCATTTATGAGAATGGCTAAAATGAAGTGGCTGCTGCTTGATAGTGTTTGAACTGAATTCTGGAAACCTTAGTTTGCAACTAAGCATAAATACAGTGAAGACAGTGTTCGTCTTCAGAAATATAGCTCAATTTTTCTGTTTCTAGCCTTTCTGAGATTTGGGGGTTCCCTCTAAAGAACATGAAGATCATGTCTTGTTGGCCATAGGTAAGAAAGAATTTAAAATTTTTACTTCCCAAAAGCTGCTGATAGGTAGTGTCATGTCAGTTACACACAAGATAGTTTCTTTCAAAGAGGAGAAGGTTATTGACATTGCAGAGTAACTTGCTGAAAGATCAGCCAGTTGCATCTATGTCAAAGAGAGAACCTCTTTTATCTTGAGCATATGTAGATGGTGTAACCAACAGTGCTGTGATGCCAGGACTTTTCAGTAATGTGTTAGGTGTTGTAGGAACAACCACCTTGAAAATAATATCTGATAGAGCAAACATATGGGACTGAAGCCGTATATGTGGCTGAAGGTGAAATAAAGTCTGTAGAAATGTTTAAATGACACAGTGAGTAGTCGTGGGCCTGGTAGGATAGTATAGCCAGCTGTGCTGGACAGCACATTTATAGACTGAAACTCCACTGGAAAGGTGTTTTCAAGCCTTGTGGAAAGCTACAAGAACAGTATACAAACATGGGCTCATGGAAAGCACAGCAAGTTGGAAAATATAATGTGTAACTAAGCTCTGCAAGTGGGAGCTGCTGTGCCAGGCAGAGACTGCCAATCTGACATCACTGGCCTGTGGTCCAGTGCTGAGCTCAGCCCAAATGGAGGCATTCTGCATGCAGATTTTGGTGGTGCAAAGTGAAGATTCACTTTGTGTGTGCAGGAAGGAAGGGAATAGATGTGCATGCATAGCGGGGATATATGTTAGAGGGAAATGAGCTGAGATCAACTAAGAGACAGTTCTAGGATAAGAAGCTGGCAGCCTATTTTATTACCTCTCACTAAACCAGCATCTAGTTATCTATTGTTTTAGTTATGCCAAATACCTGTACTTCAACTATTGGATGATGATTTTCTCACTGTCTCATACAGGAAATATGAGAGCACCATGAGGGAATTTGGGCTAGTAGCAAAAACCCTAATATTCATAGTCATTCTAACTTTGGTGCTTTTGAAAACAGGACACTGTACCACTCTTTGCCTTGCTCAAAAATGCAAGGTATGTGGGATGTTAGTGCCCATGTGTTCAAATCTGTTTTGTCATGCAAGACCAAAGTACTGGACTGTACCTCAGTGTAGGAGTGTGTGGAGCCACTGGGGAGTGATTATGGTTTGTTCATATGAAAGCCACATTTGCTCTGGTCTTTGTTCCACTTATACCATCTGGACAGAACATAAAGTAATTTAAAAGCTGACAAAGTAGAAGTTCTCCACCCTGAAATGATAACTGATATTTCTTTTTCTTACTCCTGAAAAGGACTCTTTCCTTCTAAGACATCATTTTCACAGAGTTGCTTGTGATAGCTGAAAGGCCCTCTGATAGTCAGGCCCTCTGGCTTATTCTCTGATGCTGGATTGGGCAGATGCATCAGACCCTAAGTCCTCTTGGAGGAACAAGCAAGTGACTTTGGCCATGGTTCGTACTGTTAGGAGAGGTAGTGCAGATTTTTAGAGAAGCTAAGAGGGTAAAAAGAGTGGTGAATTTGAGTATGATTTGAGTATGACAAGTTTTAGGTGCTTAAAATTTGATTTAAATAAATTTTCTTAGGCATCTTATTTGCATATAAAGTAAAATAATAATGTTATTATTATGTAGATACACATCTATGTGTTCTTACATGTGTGTATGTGAAGTGTGTCCTGAGCACAGGATTATCTTGTATTAAACTGAGAAAAATTCCTTGTTGTAATGCCTATATGTGAAAGAAGCAACCATCTGTCGCCCTCTTTATCTTAATTACTTTAGAGTATGTTTAAGAGTTGACTTGTTTGTGGAAAAGCTGCAGTGAAATCAGTTCTACTTGTTTTAGAAGTCTCTGTAACTGAGAGTTAGACTGCCCTGTGTAGGGACTGGAGCATGGACTTGCTGCTGGCCGTACTGTGGGCCCGTCTCCAGGCTGTGCACTCAGGCTGGCCAAAACACTCATCACACAGACATCCAATGGCACTTTGCCATTGACCTCAGCAGGGCCTGAAGGGCTTCCAGTGAGCACAGTGTATGAGATCTGATGGGGCTGAATTGCAGGCTAGGGAATGAGTGGACTGTTGAGTGTGCAATAAAAAGTGGAAGTGGAGAAGGATGAAGAAGGATGGAAATAGAGTTTGGTGACAGCCAGAAATTTGTAGGTTTACCAAAGCTATGTTCACTGTTTTATGTGAATGTAAAAATCAGCATATGTTCTAACCTGACTCATTTAACCATATTGCTAAATATCATAGGTTTCTTACCCTGAATTGTTTCAAACTCTTCTTATTAAAAAAAAAAAAAGTTTGCTTGGCAGTGCTGTTAAATGGCAGTGGTTTTGGCAGGAAAAGCACACAGTGGGGGATTAGAAGAGAAATTCAAATAGTTGACAGTGGGGGAGAGGGAAACAGCTAAAGGGGATTGAATGAAGAAGAATGAATAGAAATAAGCAAACTCTGGAATCTCACCAGTAGTTGGATGAGCAAATCAAAGAATACTTGTAAGAGTGAGAATGCGAGTGCTCTTTGAGTGGGGGTACAAAGTCCCCCACTTCTGTTTCTCCTTCCTTTCCTATGTGGTTTTTGCTTTAGAAATCTCCACAAAAAAAATCAATGTTATCATGGAATGGTTTCCATTGGAAGGGACCTACCTTTGAAGTAGCAGTGGCTACTGGAAGGGCTCTCCTGGTCCTGCTCTCTGTGTTCTTCCTCAGATATCCCTTTCAAGCATGTTGGTCATTATGGCACTTTCCCCACAATGTTTGGGAAGTGCCTTTGCAAAAGTGTTTTCAACATTTGGTAGGATACTAAAAGTGCACCAACTCTCCTTGCTCCCTATTTTCCTCATCTTTGGATTGGGACCTGGCTGCCTTAGCCACCAGGTCTAGTACTGAGTCTTGTAGTTTGGTTTTGAGAATTGTAGTTCAATTTTTTTAATGCAAAATGTTTCTCATCCTCCAGGATCTCTGAAGACCCCCAGGGATATCAGTCCTGGGAGTGTGATAGGCCAATAAGAAGCCAAGTAGATGATGAGATTTGGGTTTGCACTATTCAAGAATGGAAGGAATAGGAGTAGGGCACAACAGGATGCTAGACCAGGCTTAATGGGAGGCTGTAGGGAGACACTCCAGTGCTAGTCACACTTGCTGGTGTTCTTTCCCCTCTTTCTGTCTCCTTTGGAAATTGTTAGAGATCTGTTTTATGTTTACGAGAGAAAAAACTGCTAAACAAAACCCAAAACCAACCAATGAAACATTGCCTTCCCCATGGACTTTTTTTCCTTTCTATCATTTAAGGTAAACATGCTGGAAATGCTGAGAGAAAACCACTATCTGTTGGGAAGAACAAATAAAAGGAATAAATGGAAAGCAACAAAAAAAAGGATTTCTTTTTTCCTTTCAATATCATGCATGTGTTTTATTGCCAGGCATTGTCATCCTCAGAATCAGCAACCCTGTACATTTTGGGAAAAGTCTAGAAGGTGACAGCTGTATGCTGTTACTGCTGGGCATGTAACAGTGTGAGCAGGTCATGGGTTTTTAAACATTTTTAATTTCTTCCTGTTCTTCATAGCTGGTTGGGAAAAATAATGTTTACAGAACCATTTATAAAGCTGCAAAAGTTTCTCTTTTCCATTAAGAAAAGTGACCCAAACACCCAGTTTTTCTTCCAAGGAAATACAGCTTTCTGCCCCAACCCCCCCTAAACTTCAGGAGTGGCTGATGATGGTAATTTTTCAAAATAATTTCCATGATCTCCACGTTACATTGCCAGCAACATAGTGGTGTCAGTCTCTTCTATTCTGTTTGTTCTGCCAGTGATGAAAAACTCCTGGAAGCCATGTTTTGTCAGAGATAAAATTACTGATGCCAAATTTTTGGCAGTTCACTGTGTGACCAGGCAGCTACAAAATATTTTTAGTAGAGTCTGCCCTTTGATTTTCATGATTCCACAGACATCCCCATTTAACCACAGATCAGTTTAAGGAACGGAGCATAATTGCCATAATGATCTTTTTTTTCTGTATACCGGTGGGCCTGTACTGAAATATGCAGAAAAATCTGGTTTCAGTGTTGCTGTTTTGTTCTTTTCTTTGATTAGATGTCCTCACCATGGTGGGCAAGACTTAAAAGTGGTAAATTTTTTTTTCTTTTAAGATAGAAAAAAGCATGGTCGTGCTCTCTGGAGTTTTTTCTTTGTGCAGTTTTTGTTATGTCTGTAAAATTATTATATTCTGTACTTACTGTGGTCATATATATGTATTTTGCTCCTTTTTTTTTGTGGTGTTGTGGTTTCCTTGTTTTTTGTTCTTTTTTTCTTTCCTCTGGGATTTTTATGGTAGAATGTTTGCATTTGGAAGTGTTTGGAGTCAAGTGTGCCTGTTTTGACATTGGAACTACAGGAAATAATTTTATGGTTACTGATAGGTAAGAGTGAAAGTTAGTGTGTTAAGTGTTGCCAATTTGAGACAGCTACAAGAGTCCTCTGATTCAGGCTGTGCAGATCTTTTCTGTTTGCAGTCAAATTTATATTCTTCTGGCAGCTTTCCATCCTATGTTTGTTTTAGGTATGCTTTGAGAGAGGCAGAGTGATCCTGAACAGCATTTCTAGTCCAGGACCTGCAGACTTCTGCTTCAGTTTCTCTCTTTAACAGATTTCTAACAAGACTTTGGGCATATCACTTATCTTTTCTCTGCAACTCATTTTTTCCTGAAAGAAAGAGGACTGCAGAGAGCAAGGTGATAAAGGGGCACTACAGTACTTGGATGATTTGAGATATGCAAATACTCAGACTGGTTGTGCTAGTCCAAAGAAGTTCAGTTTGTGGTAAAGAAAAATTTAAACCCCCTAATTTTTAGTCAGAAGGTAGATGACTTGAAAGTTGCAGAGGGAAACAACCACTGAATAAAATTGCACAGTCACCACTGCTGCTAATGATGGTGACAATTGTACTCTGGGATTTTGGTCTGCAGCTCTGACATCTTTTTGCTGCTTCTTCCACTTCGCAAAACCTTTGGATAGCTCCTTGCACTAGAGATGTACCTTGGGGTTAGTCTGTCACAGTACTGCCAGCACCAACCCTTAATTTAAACATGACAGTAACTTATTTCTGTAGATAAAAATGTTCACATTTGTTTGGAGTGTCTATAAACAATGCAACATTGAAAACTGCAGAATAGTTAAGAGCTGCAGAAGATACAGGAAGTCACATTTTCCTGGGAAAATGTTCACAGTTCAGGCTGTGAGTTTAATTAAAAAGCTAGGGAGAAATCTGGAAGAAGCAGCATTAGGCATTGAAACAAGCTTGTTCTTGTTGCTTGGAGTTTCTTCCGCTCTCTTGATTTTCTGAGGCATTATAATTCAAGCTAACCTCAAAAGGAAGAAAGAAAGAAAGAAAAATCAACAAGCTACAAACATACGGTTTCTGGCTTCCCAGAATTTGTTCTATTCCTCTGCCTAAAATCTCGAATAAATTTGCTCAACAAAATAACCCTTCATAAAGGCGCTTTTTAAAAATTGATGTTTAAATTACCTTTTTTTTAGCCTGTCTTCTGCCCAGTTTCATTTCATGCTAACAAAAATGAGCAATCTGCAATGTATCTAATGTCAAGTTACTCTGTAAATATGAAATACAACCCAAAAATATAATATGAAGTAAACAGTTGTGGTCTTGAGCGTGCACACAAGAAAACATTTCTCAGCTTTCTTCCTGCTCAAGAGACAACCTTCCCTTGAAGTCTTCCCTGAAACAAAGAAAATTGGATTTTTAATGAGGTGGGTATTTGGTGAACTTTTTGGCATCACAGTCTGCCAGTGTGAGTGTAGACTCAATAACCAAGTCATTGGCACTGCTTCAGTAGAAGCGAGGTCCAAGTCAAACTTCGGTTTGCTTTCACATGAGGCAGTATGCACAGTCCCTGTTCCTGCTCTCACAGGCCTCCATGGAACTGAAACAAGGAAGACTAATCCCTTAGTTCTGCTGCTTTTGCAAATAATCTCTTATTTTCATCAGGGAGCTTTTCATCAGGATGCTGAACAAAAAAGCGACGAGCTTCCCACCCACATTTGTTCTGTGTTTCCCAGCTAGTCTTTTGATCTGAATAGATACTGGACAAGGAGATCATTTAAGCAAATTATCTCTATATGTGCTTTGCTTACTGGTTGTTTCAAGAGTCAGGGCACGCTGACCGCTGCCATGTGAAAGTAGTATTAATGAGCTTCTTATCCTAAACTGAGCTTGCTTGCTACCCTACAGTGATCTTGGTGTTTTATAAAAAGGATAAAAAAGTAAATATCTGCCATCAGCCATGAACCAGACATCAGAAAGGTCTGGGTTAGAGGAATGCTGTGAAATCCTAGCAGCATGTGAGTGACCACAAAGAGTTTGAGACAAAACCCAAGATGATGCAGAGTGTGTGCCCATGGGCTCTTTGGAGATACATTGAGTCAGTATTAGGCACAGGTCATGTTTTTGCCTAAGTTTTGTAAAAATATTGAACCCTTCTCTATCCCACTCTGGTCAGTGCTTTCCAAGGATCTTGGAGTACTAGTACAGTTTGTGCAAAGCCTTTTCTTTTAAATTTGTGAAGGACATTGCTTTTTAGTTTATCAAAGAAACAAGCCTGAAGTACCACTACTTAGAAACAGCTGCTTTTCAAGAGAGGTACCTATGGCTAAGACATCTTTGTAGGAGAATGCATCATTCATTGAATATCACAAACATAGTATTTTTATCATTTATACAAGTATTATTCTTATTAGAGGTGTTCCAAGTGTAGTTGTCACCCTGCTTTCAAAGAAAGCATTAGAAAAGGAACCTCAACAAATAATTTAGTAATTCACATTAAAATTTGAAATGTATCTGCTTGGGAATAGTAAGGAAGTCGATAGAAATTTAGATAGCATGGTCTTCTCTCAGTCTGGATGATTTGCTGCAACACTGTGATTCCATATGCCTTATCTGGGAATGATGAAAAGATAGAGCCATTTGGAAGTAAATGCAATTAGGCATAAAAACTCCTGGACTGGCAGTCCAGCTTAAAGCAATCAGAACGCATTGTGCATAGATTGCCTCTGCTTTTCCTGCAGCCTGCCATGATTGCAGTGTTTCAGTAAACTTGCTGTGTCTTAGAACAGTGCTTTTGGAGATGGATGGGGTGCTCTCCTGGTCTGTGAAGGCAGCAGCTGTTCTGTGTTCCTTTCAAGGCTAGTGTCCAAAAATTGCTCAAATAAGTAAATGAAAAATTGACCCAAATTTCTAGTGCTGCATTGTTATCTTATGTTTTTCATTATTATTTCTGTTATCTGTCTACACAAGATCTACAGAAGATCTACTTGTTACAGTAAGACAGGTCTCAAATGTGGATGAGTTTTGTCATCAGCTGTTTGAATGGAAGAGTGAAGAACAGAGCATGAGTGGGACATGTGAGCAGGAGATTTCTGGGCTGGCAGTCAGGGCCATTTAATCTCATGGCAGAATGTGGCTGGCTTTGATACCTAAGTCACCCAGGACTGTGCTTTTCTGGGAGTGCAAATTCTGCTGCTTTAAACTCGTAGTGGGAGGAAGAGGCTCTGTGATGCTGAATGGCTATGATCCTCCACCCTGTTGAAACCTGTGGCTTCATCAGGGTTGAAAGCCTGGAAAACAGGCATATACCTCATTAATGTGTATAAATTATGAAAGGGTGGGTGTCAAGAGGATGGACCAGGCTCTTCTCAGTGGTGACAGGCAATAGGGCAAGAGGCAGTGGGCAGAAACTGTTGCACAGGAAGTTTTATCTGAATTTGAGGAAGGATTTCTTTACTGTGTGGGTGACCGTGCTCTGGAGCAGATTGCCCAGAGGGTGTGGAGTCTCCTTCACTGCAGATACTCAAGAACCATCTGTGCTCAATCCTGTGCCATGTGCTCTCGAATGTCTGCCTGAGCAGGGAGATTAGACCCGGTGACCATTGTGGTCCCTCCCATCCTGGGGTTCTGTGATTCTGTTTGCAAGGAAAGCATGCGGTGCAAGAAACTCTGTGGTCTTCCTTCCCCTGCCCTTCCCAGCTCTGATCCCCTCTGGGTGATGTGTTGGTGGGTTCACAGGGTGCTGGAGAGGGAGATGGAATCCACCAAATAGTGCCGTAACATTGGGTACTGGTGGTGGACAGGGACTCCTGCCTGGACCATTTGAAATCCACTGCTGAACAGTTTAAATCCCAAACTACTGGGTTACTTGTGGGAGACCTCTGCTTGTGAAATAAGAAAATGATGGACCAGGTTCCTTAAACAAAGAGCCTGAATCTCCCATCAGAAACTTAGCAATAAGGAGGGTAATAACAACAGGTGAAGGAGGTTATCAACCAAGATCTCAAGGATCTGGGCTTGGTCCTTTGCTCTTTAGTGATTGGTTCATCAATGATTTGGGAAAGGGAGAAGGAGAGAATAGTGATGTAGCAAAGCTTTTCTAACTATTCCTATGTAGACTTCCATAAGAAAGACCCCAGTCTTTACTAGAGAAGAGGAATGGTAAAACTCATGTCTGTGACTGCCATCTTCCAAGACCTGTGAGGATGTTGACAGCCACAGTCTGCCACAGCATCATTGTTGTGGGCAAATAGAGTGTTTCAGTTGGAGGTTGCTTGGTGCCTGGCATCTGGTTGGTAATGTTTTCCTTTTAGTTGCCTTTAATTCACATTTGCTGAGTCTTTTTAAGGCTAATTAGGGTAAAGCAGATAGTTTGTGTAGGTATATTGTCTGATCCTCTCTGTGGGAAGATATGCTCTAATTAGTAAGAACAATGGAGTGAAGAAGGTAGGGAAGTGATGTGTGCCTGTGGATCACAGAGACCAGTGGCAAAGATCACCTAACCCTTTCTATTCTATTTTATCTTGTCAGATGCTTTGATACACTTTGAGAAAAGATTGCAGGCTTCACTGGGCCTGGGACAGAATCAAGCTGGGGGAAATAAATTTCATTGCTGATACCGGGGGAGACTGTTACTGGAGCAAAGTGAAGGGCAAAGACCCAGAGCAAAGGGTGCTATTGGCAGAGCTTTTGTTCAGGTGGCTTTCATTCTACCTGTGTCCAAAAGTGACCCTCTCCAGCTCTGTTTGTGGTCATTAACCACATTTTCCACCCTGTATATGTCCTTTCTCCATCTGGGGAAGGGGTGGTGGCTCAGGGCTGTCCCCTTCTGCTCTGCCTGAGAGAGAGCTGCCAGCTATGGTTTAGCAGTGTGTGGGGACAGGCAGCCCACCCACTCAGTACCATAGTGCTGCTCACTGCACGTGCAGGGAGGCAACAGTGCTCTTGCATGGAGTCTGCGGATGTGGTGACATTCCTTGGCTTCCTTCTGCCTTGCCATGAACCACAGGAATGGTCTGACAATAGACAATACACTGTACTATCTCTGAAAAACATTTAGATTTTATGAGTGTATTTAGGTAAGCATTGGTTGAAAGAATTTAAGGCATTACATTATTTATCAAAAGTGTTAGCCTTAGATAATACACATAAACCCCCATAGGTCTTTATCTTCCCATCTGTACCTTGGTATATATTATGAAAAATATTTTGTCAGTGCAAAGAGAGGTTAATATTTTCCAGCTAAAAGCACCTTTTATCTCGTAAGCAGTCAGATCTCTGCAGTAGCTGCCTGCAAATTCCCTTACTTTGGAAGGAAGGAGTGGCAGGTGGAAAGTGGGTTGGATCACCCTACAAAGTGCAAGAAACAAAATATTTTTAGTCAAAGACTGTAGGGCAAAGACCTTCTTTGTGACAAAGAACAGCATGACATCTTTCACGGTTTCTCCTTTCATAAAGGAGTTTTACAAATAAGAAAAAAGAAGCCTTTCACAAGGCCCAAACAGAGCAAGGAATGTGAGTGATATTCTATTAACCCTTCAAAAGTAGGGGTTAAGGTTGATAATTTATCTGCACTTTCAGACTGGCATTGACAAATTCCCGTGCAAGATCCTATTCAGGAGAGGTTGCAGTGTGCAGGTGAAAAGCCTAAGAACTTGGGCAAAAAAGAGATGATAAACAGCAGGAGTGCATGTTCAAGGTTTTATCACTGCCGAAATTTAGTTGTTGGATTCTCTGAGAATTATGTAATAGGGCTGCTGCTGAAAATTTATTTAACAATCTTAATTACTTGTTTGTGTTAGAATGAACGAGGCTTGTTTAAGGAAGGGAGGACAGGCAATAACTGAGCAGTCAGTGCAAACATTTACACAGTGTACAGAGGTCATTCAGGAAAGTAAATGTCTCGGCATGTAAAATATTTTAATGCTGTTAAATACATTGGCTGCATTTCCTCATGGTGACTGTTTTGTTCAGCTCGAGTCACCCCTCCCTAAACTGAACAGAAGTCCAGAAAGACCAATGAGAGTGAGTTCTTTTAGCTGAATCTATAAGTGAAAAAATCCAGATTTGCAGAAAATGTTCACAAATGGAAGTATCACAGAAGTAAGCAAATTTTACCATTTCTTATAAAACAGAAGAATAATTGATGAAATTGAAAGGTGAGAAATTTTACAACAGCTCTCTACATTTAAACTGCCCTTTTTCCATGGAACACTGCCGTTTATGTATGTCTGAAATGAAAACTTTTATTCTCGGTGGTTTTAAATATATCCAGTGAGCCAGACTGCCCACTTGTGTAGGAAAAATTACTGTGTAGAGGGGAAATCTTCTCTGTTGGAGCAGTTGGGAAAGCTTTCCTTGATATTCTCTGTCCTATCAATTTTTCAAACCATGGGCATGGTGGGAGGCAGGCGAGTGCCCTGGGTGGTGTGCAGGTGGGAAGGACTGCATCAGTGCCTGCGTTCCTGAATGCCCAAGGGATTTATCAGTGCAATTTGAACCTAACATTCCAGGGAGTGGAGATATTTTGAAGTGGATGCTTAAAGCATGGATTTATATCCTCCCTGTATTTTCCATTGTCTGTTGTAATTCCTTGGGGCTGTTAATTATACATATAAATCAAACAAAGTCTCTGAGAGTGTCTAATATTTAAAGTGAAAGTCTAAGGCTTCCAGTGTCTGGGGTGAATTATTCTTTTCAGGCCTAACAAAGCTGGCAGAACTTCAGTTGAGGGAAGGGCAGAACAATGATGTGTTTCAACTGTGTTTTATGTAATTTGTGCACTTTATGAAGGGCTTGTATAATTATTTTATCCCTGAAAAATATGATGGATATTTTTCTAATGGGTTTTGAATTAAATTTGCATTTGAATTGCGTTACTTCCTTCAACAAATACATTGTTATCTCTGACTGAAATGTGGATCAAAGAATCACTTGAAACATAATACAGAAGTAGCACTGCAGACCCTAGCAGCTTGAAAAATAATTGAAGTGGAGTAAGGAATGTTAACAAGCTCAAATGTCATCATCTTCCAAAACCTGACATTTAAGCTGATCCACATTCTCTCTCCTCCTTTATGTGGAATACAAAACCACATACATTGTGGGGTAACTAAAAGAAATGTTTGCTGGAGTTGGTTAGGAAACAGTGGACATGTTATTTTTGTGTTAGCTCTTGTATAGCCTCATATAAGCCTGTTTGAAAAAAATGTAGTTTGTGTAGCGTAAAGACGTTGGGGGGAGGGATAATGAGTTCCTACTGAATACTAATTGCCTATGAGTTGTTCAGGGAGACTGTATAAGAATGGAAGATTTGTTGTAAATTAGTCACTAGCTGTATTGTGCATTGCAGTGAGGTTAGACCAGAGCTGTAAAGGTGCCAGCTCTACAAAATCCTGATGATTCACTGTCTAACTTGGTGACTGTGTGGAGGAGAAATTACTGTGCAGACTAAATATTATTGGAAAAAATGCTTCTCTAATGACAGTGTAATCTTTCTTCACGACGGTTAAGTTTTAAGCTCAGTTGAGCTAGAAAGATGGGAGTGAAAGATTTTGAGTGAGTTATCACTGCTTTTCCAGATGCAACATCCCAAGGTCTGCCAAAATTATAAACGCTGAGAGGAGGGGTGTTGCTCTGGAGTGATACAGATCCCAGCAGATTGATTAGTCCTCATAGCTTGGTGTTCATCTTTGGCTTCCTTAGTTCCAGCATTTTGCCTGACCTTAATTTGAGATCTTCTAACCCCCACTTTTAACATGGAAACAAAGCTTTGCAATAGTTTATTTGCTTTTGAGAAGTATTTTCTCATTCCTTACCCGACTTCTATTGTTTTCATTTGCATCAAAATGGAAAGGTGAGTTAATGATTCATTGGCACACAGTGACCTTTCAAATAGCTCTGGACCACGATGCAGCAGCTCAGCTCGAAACTCTCATACTTCAGCCTTCTTGCCTTTGCTTTAATATTTGCAGCCGATCTGACTACATGCCTGGATGCCTGAAGAGAGCAAACATTTACAGCTTCTCCCTCCCCTGTGTTTAGTGGGCAATTTGATCCTTCTTTGTCCATTCGTTTATTCCACATTACTCTTAGGCTTGACTTGCTATTGAGAACAACAAAGCACGACTTTGGGAATCTGCTCTCTGTTTATTTAGCACAAAAATGGACTCAGACTCTGATTCACCTTTTAATTACTCTTGGCCTTCCTTACCTAAAATGAGGATTCGAAGAAGGGCATCCAAACCAGGTAGAAAAAGCTGTCTTCTTTTAAATGACTCTTGCTTTACAGCTCTGACTCCTTTTCATTTTCTGCTTCTGTGAAGGTGGCTCTATAAACAGCTTGTGTGAGGTAGATTTTTTTCCTATCAAAAGTCCATTTCACTGTTTTTAATGCTTTTTTAGATAATGGAGTTGGAATTCTATAAGAAAAAAGAAAGTATTTTTTCTCCAGATTATGTATTGTTCTTTACAATTGTTTTATTTCTTTACTCTCTTAAAGCTTTTTTTTCTCCTTCTTGATGTATGTGTAGCTCTAATGTGAACAATTCTGACACCCTGGAGCTGCAGCTGAAAAAGTTCTGCTGGTTGCAGTTATTTTCACTTAGGGAGAATTTGGTAATTCAATTATGCCTCAACAGCTAACAGGTCTTTGGTTGTTTTTTTGGTTTTTTTTTTTAATAATATGAAAAAAAGCATACCAGAATGAAGAGAAAAATGAAATGGGTCAGTTACTGTCTTTGCACAATTAGACATTATCCTTCTTTGTGGAGAAATCTTTGGGAGGTAGGGATTATAAATGCTGTCAGTGTGAGAAAGGAGGGTTTTAAGGAGGCTCAAAGACACTGACTGGTAAGTTTATGTAAGGAAAAACTATGATTGGAAGTTTTAATGAGGAAAGAATAATTTTTACTACATGTAAAAGGAAATTAATAAAGAAAAGAGTGGCAAAAAATATGATTTATGCTTCCTTTCATAGAATTGGGAGGGTTTTTATGTTTCAGAAAGGGAAAAAAACAGAGAAGGGAAAAAGGGAAAAAATCAGAGAAGTAAGGTGCATCAGTGTCATTAAATACAGTAAGCCAAGAGACTCATTTTTAGACAGACTGAGACTTTGACCTAGTTTAGAGTGGAAAATGTGTACAGAATGCATGTTTTAATGTGCCATGCACTTCCTCAACTTTTTCCTTCTTTTCGTGAGAAAATCCAGTATTTTCCCTCTGCACAGGAGTTTCTGCAGTGTGTATGAATGCAAATGCAAGGTGAAGAGGAGAAATGAGTTGCAAGTTGCACAGTATATGTTTACTCCATCTCAAAGGAGGATTCATTTAATCTGTAAATGCTGTAACTGTGCACTTACCCTTCATTCACCTGTGTTTAGACAGATCTTTTTAAAATACTTGAGCAGTTGTAAAGCACTGGATACAGATGTGGTGTTTGTGTGTTACGGTATTGCACCTTATTTTCCATCCCTGTTAATAGTATACCAACACAGTATACACACAGCTGACCTTATATGTGGGGGTGTTGGAGCAAGAAGGTGCTTTTGGGTACCTGTGCATATTTCAGTGGTTAAGTTCAAGGGTTTGTTTGTGCTTGGAGGATCGAAATTCTGTGTGTTGATGTGGTGGGAGAAATGCCTTCGGAAGGGGAGAGCAGGCTCATGACCTAAGCTTGTGATCTGTGTTTTTTTCTGCAAGTGTTTGAACATGGCCAGTTGATCCTGGCATGCAGGTGTGGGACACCTAGCTTATGGCTGCATTTCATTCCTATAGAGGTTCAGGTCTCAGTGAACTTGAGTCTCAGACTTGCAGTGCCTGGCAGGAAACAGTGCAGGGTTCTTCCAGCCACTCCACAAATCATGAAATCGTGTGTCTGTGCTGGGTGCTCCAGCTGTTCTGGACCATGAAACTTCAACTGCCACCCTTCCCCTCTGGAACATCAGGCTGTTGGTATCCTGACCAAGGGTTGCTCCTCTTGGGAGGCTGGGGAGCTTTGTAGACTGTCCCACTCTTTGGAATGGAGAGTCAAAGTTATGACACATCATTTCCCATCCTGTACATCAGTAATTTCACATTTTAAGGCCCGCTGCTCAGGAACCTTTCAGGCTGCGTGGGCAGCCCCTGCCCGTCCCTGAACTGGAGTCTGTCAGGAGCCAAGTGCAGACTTCTCTCCTTTGGGACGTGCATTGCAGATTGCCCTCTCCTGCTGAAGCTGCACAGGGGCAATTTAAAGGTAATTAGGCTACAGAGAGAATGGGAACATAACTTTTTCTTAGTGATTGGACGGGGAGATGATCTAGAATTTCTCCTTGTTGCAAGACACCAGAGGTATTTATTTTATTACTTTATGTGAAATTGTCACCAGGTATAGTCCTTACTCTGCACAGTCCTACCTGCTCAGAGACAGCCACTCTCTCAGCCTTTTTGTGAGCTTTAAAAATGTTCAGGGGTGCTGAGAAGATCTGTCTCTGATAAGTCTGTCCTAGTGCACTGGGAGGAGGGAGTTACACACTGAGTCCGCTCGTGCAGAGGTGTGAAGTGTAAACAAACATCCCATATAATGGAAAAGTTTGCTGGGTTTTTTTGTATACTGTTCTATAAAATGAGACACCAACTTATTTCTGTTTACATCTTCATTTGTGGAGTAGGTAAGGCACCTACTTCAGGGAGGGAGTCAAGACTGAATCCCAGGTTGGAAACAAACCACATTTAGGTAAGCAGGGCCAAAAGTCAGATTGACAACTGATTTTATTCTTAGTGGCTGCTTTAGGACTACATCTTGAACATGCTGGCATTATTTTCCAACATCTACATCCCTGATTCCCCTTGTTCAGTATATAGGTAACACAGTGTTTAATTTCCACTTTGTAGATTAAAGACAGTTAAAGACATCCATGACAGTAGGACTTCAAAGCCTTCCTAATTTACTCTCCATATAGGCTTATTCTCAAGTACTTGCTTGATTTTGCTGTCAGGAGAAGTTGTGCTGTCTGAATGAAGCCCTAAGAAACCTCAATTAAGGATGCAGTTCTTCCCCTGAAACTGATTGTATGGTTCATTCTGTAGATGCACAGGTCGTTTCAGTTGGACTCATGCTGGGAACTTCTTTCTAAAAATTCAGGTGACCTGTTTTTAGAGCAGTATATCTGCAGTCCTGCATGACCCATGCGCTTAGCTGTTTGTATTTTTCACTGACTTCCAATTACACATTAACCCCTGCTCAGATTGCTGGGGGTAAATGTGATGAGCTGTCTGAAAACTGTTCATGGTATCTAGAGAAGGGAATTTGTAATTTCTTTCCTGGCTCTTGGCTTGGTCATGTTGATGTATTTAACTGCTCTTTTGCTGTGTGTTCTCCCATGAAACAAGTTAAGTTTTGATTTTTGTGGGAGGAAAAAAAAAATCAGTGTTCTTGCTATTTTCTGACACGGGCCATCCAAGGCTCAAGGCTATACATTTTATTTCACCAACATAAAACATATTTTTAATTACTGCTATGATGATAATGTGTTTCTTTAAAGTTACAGAATTTGTATAAGCTTTGTGGCTGGCAAAATGCACAGACCTTGCTGTATAACTCTACAGTATTAGAGAAGATGTGAACTTGTGCTTAGTTAGTCTTTGATCAAGGTCTTTTATTTTACCCATGTTTGGAGATTATTGTTTCCAGCATGACATCTAAATAGCACGTACATCTATCTTGTCTGTTTATCAGGCAGATGGCAGAGAGCCACAGGGTCTTCTAAAGAAGGCATGTCTTTATTCTTTTTCTCTGATCACAGTGTAGAGCCAGAGGGTGTTCAGTTCTGGCAGAAGGATCAGCTTGTTGAGCTGTGCTTGCTAGGTTGTTTCAGTAGCAAAGGTAATTCTCCTCTGTTCTATTCAGATCATTTTTACTTTAGTAAGCATCTTGAAATCCATTTCCAATACCTTACAGAACCTAAAACCTTCTGGGGACACCTTTGCCAGTTTGCTCTGGCAGTCCTGTCTTTTCAAAAACTATGCTGAATTTTTGCATCTGCAATGTGAATAACCTTTTGGAATGCCCAGGGGAGATTTTTGAGACATTTTATTTGAAAATGGATTTTGTTGATAGTCTTCATCTTTCAGGCAAGTGCAACCTTGCTGCATATTACTGCTGGTGCCCAATTCACTGAGCTGTTACCTGCTGCCATGTTAACCTGGAGGGGAAGGTCTCTGATGGTCCCTGTAAGATCCAGAGCACTTGTAGCCAGCAAGGCAGGCCGGAGGCAGTTAATGAAGCTGTAGGAATGCAGTGTGGACATTTGCAATGATTTTGTCACTTTTTAAACTATGTGGGCCTTTCCAGTGGAAATAAGTCACTAGCGCAGTCAATGTGTAATTAACATTGCTCTCCCTCACATTCAGCAAGGCTTTAAACTTCTCATGTTACAAAGTTTGATGCTGTCATTCCTTCACATGTTTGAAATTGAGGGGGTGGATTAAAGAGTAAAGAGGTACAGTGGGGTCATACTGCCATTGCACTCAATGATCTTGAAGTTCTTTTCCAACATACGTAGTTCTATGATTCTATGAAGCCTGAAATAATTTTTTACCATTTAAAACCCCAATGAATATTTATTTAGTCATCTCACATTTAACCAGAGGCTAACTGGAGCATCTCCAGGAAAACATATGGCATTTAACACAGATAATTAATAAGGGTTTACAGAAGATACTGCAGGTAGCATATTGTGCTATAGCTTATACTTGCAGCATCTTTCTCTGGAATTTGTTACTTAGGTTTTTACTCTTGTACAGAATTTTAAAATAACACAACATGTTATTAGAAGGGGGATTTTTTTCTTTCTGGCTTGGGATGTTGCAGTCCACTAAGTGACTATGAAGACCCAATGTGACATGCAACTTGAAGGATAAGAAATCACCCAAAGTGCTTATAAATGCTTATGGTCAAAATGAATGGCAAAAGTCAGAGAGCCTACAAAAGCTTACAAAATTTTAGTAGAAAATTACAACGTGGCATGGAAGTTGTTATAAGGTAGTTCCTTATGTCCTCTTCTAAGCACACAGCAAGAGATGGGTTGAAAGGGAGGAGAGAGAAAGGGAGATGTACTAAAGAGGGGGAGAGAGAAAGAAAGGGAGATCACCACTCCTGGCTTCAATGTCAGTCCAGCTAGTGGGGTGTCCGGGGTCCTGGGGCTCACATACAGCCCAGCTCTGGAGGAGTGTGTTTATTTAGATAGCTTTTTTCATACTCAGGAGCTAAGTTTCTTGCTTTCTATACAAATAAGTTATCAGGCACAGTTCATTTTTCTAGATCTTTCTTGAACTGGGTAAGAGGGCTTTGGGGGTCTTGGGTTGTCTTGGCCCCTCCCCTACAGTCCATGCCTACTTCTTTACCTTGTTCCTGCACCTGAGCTGTATTGTGTTGTGCTTATCTCCAAGATCCAGAAGAATATTTGTCTCAGAAAAGTGCTGCCCCACCTCTTGAGCCACATCCTGTTCCTTCTCACAGCATGTCATTATGGACAATCCTTGACAGCTGGCTCTGCAGCTGTCTGTCTATTGGTGTTTGAGGCATACACATCAGCCCCCTTATCTTTGAGTCAAGATAGGGACTTGACTCTGTCAGTCAAGTAGGGACTGTTGCTGAAGTCAAGAAACTTCTTAGGCTCGGGTTTACACTGTGATGTGGGAATCCCTAATGCCTGGGTGGTTTTTGGGGGGTATGTGTTGCACCTTTGCCAGCCTAACACTGGAAATGTACACCACCCTTGCCTGTTGAACCCCGTGGGTTTATGTATGAGAGGGAGTGCAGGCTGGGGAAGGCATTAAGCATACAAGAAGCGATGGAGACTGACACTTTTTTGCCTGGTTGTTGGTTTAAGACCAACCCTTGGAAAGCTTTATTTGCCACAAGAAAGTACTGTCAATTTTGCCAAATCACATTTCCATATGATGGGAGCTGCCAGAGTTTGATGAGCTGCTGTAGAAAACAATGCTTTTATATTATTTATAAACAAAGGCTTTGGGATCTTGTCAGACATAAGGAAATGGTTTTCAGCTTTAGCAGTTCTCAATATGAGAGTCACTAAAATCATGTTAAAATTCTTGCATTGATGGAGAAACAAAATGAGATGTGCAAGGATGTTTTAATGGTATGAGATCCCACAAGGCCTGCCAGGACTTGAAACCAAATATTCATACTGTGATGGGAATTTCCATCTTTCTCTAAGTATAGAGGTTACTGTTCTTAGGCTTTATGAGATAGAATCTTAAAATTAAATAAAAGCTGTGGTGTATCATTGCAGATTTGGCAGTGGTCTGGGACTTTTTTTTTCAAAGCAACAAATGCACCATACCTTAATAAGTATTGTGTCTAATCCAGTTGTATTTTTTCGTTATGAATTTTCTTGCAATCTGATTCCTATAGGCATCTTGGATGGGCTTTGAGCAACCTGATCTAATGAAAGATGTCCCTGGGCATGGCTAGGGGGTTGGATTAGATAACCTTTAAACTTCTCTTTCAACACAAACCATGCTATATGGCTCTGTGACCTTCCAAAAGCAGTTAGGTTGCTATATTAATATAGTGTGAGGAAAGTCTTTAGTGATATCTTTTCCTTTACACCTCAGTAGAAAATAAATTTCTGATGCAGCATGAAAATATTTAAATAATAATATTCAATAACAGACAAATTCAAATTAAATTTATTGAGTGGTTTGATTTTGGATATTTTACTGGGTGCAATAGTTTCCTCTATCTCATCATTCTTACGCTGTTGTGTCTCCATTCATTTCCAATGCCAATGCTTGCCTTACAGCATTTTAAGGAAAACTGCATTATGACTGTGATTTTTTTTAGCCTGTTTTCACACAATTTGCAACAGCCTGGTTTTGTGCTTTGTTAAATTTTGTTTGTTTTACATTCAGAAGATAACCCAGCTCAAATGCTGGACTGGCACATGCTCATCATTCTTATAGCCAATTTTAGGAGAAGTGAGCCTGCAGGACAGGATTTTTGCTGCTCAAAGGCATAAAATACACTTCCTGTCCAGCTTTTTTTAATATTTGTAGTCATAAGCACACTTTCAAAAACTAAACTCTGGATTTCTTTTAATCATTTCTGGTGTAAGTGTTCAAAAGCAGATCAGATGCAATATTCATCCTAAACATCCTCTTAATGGATCAAGTCTTGCTTGATTGCTGTCACTCTGTAAATGCTGTATTAGTGGTATTTTATTTATAGCTCGTTTGCAATTTTATTAGTTTTTAAAAAAATTTTGGTTTTTTGTTTGGTTGGTTGGTTTTCTTTTAAGAACATCAATCTGATTCTTTGGTCTAAGGTTAGTATTTATGTGGCTGCCAGTGGGTAGAATGCTTTAGGAGAATCATTATTTGATTGCAATTGAACAGTATTTCATTTATTTAATGTATCAGATGTCAGGCATTTAATGTATAGGCAGAATCATGCATAATTCTTCCCAGCCCATAAATCTTGTCCTGTGTTCTTCTGCAACCACAAATCTCTGCAAAGTTCTACTTAGGTGGAAAATAGAAGCTTTTGCTAACCAATACACAGGAACATTTATTTTTTATTTATGTGAATGATTCTGTGGTAGCCTGGAGAGTCTTGTCAGCTATAGGCTTCCTGGAACATATAGCAAATGCTGGGTAGTTACGAAATGAGCACATTTTGCTGCGGTCACAGAAATATTACTCAAATTGTAATGCTAAGATCTGGTTCTTAATGCTTAACTTTGCCATTTTTATGGTAGTACATATACATAAGAAGGAAATGATTTAAGATTTAATGGAAAATTTCCCATACTTTTTATTTTCCAGAGCACAGACACTCTACCCTTGATGTTCTTAGGAAATTGAAGTCTGCCCCTACTTTCTTTGCTGCAACCAGACTTTCTCCCATGCTGAGTGGAAGTGATGAAGTATATGCAAACTGCATGGTAGTAGACCAAGTAAGCTTATATTTGAACTTCTGGCTAATTTTTCTTCATCTTCTGGTAATTTTAGTTGCATAATAGTAGGATCTTCTGGATCTGTCAGCAGTGCTGTCAATTAAAAAAAAAATAAATTAAAACCAGTAATATCTTACTCTTTTCAGCTATATTTTATGACCTTTATATGAGGTCTCTTTTAACAGATTCAGTTAATTATAGGAATTACTTTCCCTAGTCTGCAGGAAGAACTCTAAGGCAGGCTGTCTCTTCTGTGTGTTTGTGAGCTAAACAGCATGTACTTCTTAACAATATTACTTGTTCGTGTGCATTTCAGATTTTTGAGTTCTGTGTACATTCACAGTACAGACGAATTTGCTGGATAATTTCAGAATTTAATTATAAGCTCACAGTGAGGCTTACAGGCTCAACAAAAACAAGACATTGCTGAAAAGGTGAAGCTGATGTCCTGCAACTGTCATGGAGCATTCTGGTATTGGAGATCCTCACTAGAATTCCCATTTCTGATTTGTCACCAACCCTGAAGATGACCTAAAGTGGCATTTTACATCACCTGGAATCTTTCTTTCATAGTCACACTCAGATACCATAATTTAGGGTTTGCGCAAGAGTCTCACTAGTCACAACTTGTGTGTGGTGGCGGGGTCTAGCTGAAGAGATTCAGCTCTTGTGAATAAGCAGATTCTTGTGGTGTGTCGTTATTTTTCAGTGGTGCTCTAAGATGTTTATTTCTTTGTAACCTGCTTTGAGCTCTCCCATGCCTGAAAGTTGGAATATAGGAGTAAGAAATTATCAGATAATGTTAGAAGTCTGAGATTTTGCAAGTGTGATTTTTTCCCCCCCCTTTCTTTTCCTTCTGCCCACCCCTACCCCATTCCCTGAAACATTTCACCCAGTGCATTCACTGCAGATCCAGTTCATGTGACAGCTGGAATGGAAGTTTAAGTCAGAAGCTTTTTTGTGTTTAAAATGCCCTGAAAAGATGTAATATCTGTCGCACATATATCTGTAAGGTATATATCATATGTATCTGTAATATATCTATACCTGTCTGTATAAATAGATCTATATATCTGTAATATATATCACAGATGAATGTAAGAGATGAAGGTATGTAATAATGATGCATGAGTGAGCATCTGTCAGGGGACTACAAAGTGCAGTCTTTGAACCTTGATTTGAACAATAGCGAGGTTGGAAGGAAGAGCTGCAGAACTACATCTCCATTTCAGATGGAGATGTTACCCAAGTGTATTGCTCAGGGGGCCTTCAGCTTGGGTTGCTAACCTTTGCTCACTATGTGGCCAGATTCTACTTTTTAAAATTGCTGACTGGGGCCAAATTCTCCCTTAAGCACCACTCAGCAGGAGCCAGAGTGGCTGCTGGAGAAAGTCCCTCTGGTGCTGAGGAGGAACACTGCCCAGACAGGAATAACTTTTCAGGGAGGAACAGCTGCACAAGACCTGGGAAAAGCATTTTACCTTTGTGCGTGTCATGTGCACAGCGCAACAGAAGTATTTCCAGACTTGCACGTGCTGTATTTTTGAATGCAAATTCAAAATGGGCTGCTGTAAAAATGCCAGCAGTTCTTCCTGTCCTTTACTAAGAGAAGCATAATTAAGATGGGGATGAAAGCATATCTCAAGAGGATGTGAGAAAAGAGGAAGTAAGCAATCAGAAACACCAGGACTTTAGAGATGCTTGCAGTCCTTCCTTTATTCTTGATTTTATACAGGTGTTTTTTGGAGATGGAGTGTTTTAACTGGCAATGTGGCTTTTCAAAATTATTCAGTATCTAATTACATGACTGTTGCCTCTAGCTAAAAGACTCAGTGAACTGTATTTTAGTATCTTCTGCAGTCAACAGGGAATTATCTGTGACTAGAGTCTAAATCCTGATCCCTGTACCTAAGAAAACAGAATTTCCAAATCCATTCCTGTCTTTGTGCAAAAGGAGAGGTGCTTCAGGCCCCAGACTGCTTAATGGCAAAAAATAAGAGTAATTTCCCTTCCTTCCCTTGAGAAAGTCTGTTCCAGGTCATGTGTATTTATCTCAAAGCTTAGGAAACTGGTGCTGAAAAATCAAAAGTGCATTATGTGTAGGGTGATTTTTCCAATTTAAATTGCACAATGTTTGAATTCTCTTCCATATGTCTCCCACACTAATGTATTATGCATATTTTTTGCTCAAATTAAGGATAGTTTTTAAATAAAATCTATAAATATTCATATCAGTACATTTAAAAAAAGATATAAATATGAGTGAGAAATTCAGAAGACTTGGAAATACCAATTAATTTGCTCCTCTAATTAGGGAAAAAATTAATTTAAAGTCTAGAATCCCTTAGTCATATAAATTGCCTTAAATTCATGTGGTGTAAAAAGTAATAAGGAGAAAGCCCACAAAACATATAGCCACAAATAAAATGGCAAACTTCTCACGTCCTTGTTTCCTGACAATATGTGTTGTTGTTGCCTCTTACCAGCACTTATTTTTTACCTGCAGGCTGGAGACTTAAATCCCAACTGCATTCATGGCGATGGTGCCAGCAGTGAAATGTGTCTGAGCCCTTCCAGCTCAGTCTCCATGGATAAGAGCTCTTCATCTCTCTCCCTTGAGGAGAATGACCAATTTATGTATCTCCCGAATGAAGAAAGTCAAAGGCCAGTAAAAAAAGAAGAAAACACAGGATTAAAACCTGCCATTTCACCTTCTCATCTGTATGTAGCAGATTCGTATCTTCCATTCAACACCCATGGATTTATTAAGGATCGGGGCCAACTTTATGCTGACATGAAAAGAAGAAGGTATGAAACTGACTTGATGGTATGGCCAGAATAAGGATCATTTATTACCACCTTTTGTTTAAAAAGGTGAAGCAGAATCTGAAGTAATAACTAGTATTATTGGGGTGAAATCTCGGTTTTTCTTCACTAATATTTATTGTCTTAATAATCTGTTTTCATAAAATAGCTGTGAAGACATTTTTAATGCATAGAAGTGTCTTCTTAGTAAATGTATCTTGAAAGTAAATGGATACTTTTATACCTTTATTTCTTGTATGCAAATAGTCTTGATAAAATAACAAAAAAAAAAAAAAAAAAAAAGAATCAGTTCTTCACTGTCACTGCCCTTGTGGCATTTTTGACAGATTACAGAATTTCACTGTGGTTTTCCTCAGTTATACTTTCCATCAAGAAAATAATCAAAAATCTGTTGAAGTCTCTGGGAATCTTTCAAGTCTTTAAATAGGCCTGTAGAAGGCCTGCTCCTGATTGCATAGCTATTTATCTCAAAAGACACAGTGCAGAGTGCAGCTGCTGTTTATGACAGGTTCAGACTGTTTTCTTCTCTATTGCTGGTACACAAGGTTTGCTGCCATTTGTCTGAAGACCCTCCCTCAAATGGCTTCAGAAATGCAGAGAGCTTTGAAGACAGAACTATAAATTTGGTGATTAAACTTAGGGTTTTAACAATTAATTTAAAAATTGAGCAATTTAACAATAAATTTTCTTGATGAAAAAGCTTTATTACTTCTCTGAATGGATGAGATTCCTTCTTTTGCAGGAGGAAATCTGAATCTTGCTCACACCTTTTGGAGAGTATTAGGACTAGTTGGAGGTAGAGCATCAGATCTCTGTAAAAACAGCAAGGAAGAGAAGGGCCAGCCAATTATTATTTAAAGTGGGAAATAACATTTTCTCTACCTTAATTTTGAGTTTCTTATGTAACTATGAAGTCCCACTAGCAGGAGTATTTAGCACAGATAATATAAGAAATGTCAGATGGAGTTTTTCTTTCACACTCCTTTTTTGGTATTTGTTGTTGTTGTTTGGGTCTTTTTTTTGTTTGCTTTTTTTCTTGCTAGCTATAGGGATGTCATGTAGAATACTATAATCTTCCTGTGCCTCTAGTCAGAAACATCTTTATCCTGTGTATTTTTAGATAGCCCCATCCTTTTAAAGACCTTGGTTAGGTACCTGTATGAGAACTGTACGGGCATATACCTGTATGAGAGTGTATATAAATTTTTAGAGACATATGATTTGCCTTAAGATGTCACATGACAAATGTAATTGATCCAAATATTAGTCACAAAACAAGACTAGTAGTATGTAATTCTATTTTTAAACCAGCTTCTTATGTCAGAGAAGTTCCCTAGAGACGTTACCACAGTGAGTCATGGATACTTGTCTGTTGGCATAGACATGTACTGCTTTTTCAATTTTAACATGTGACAGTAACTGATAATGCGTTTATATAAGTTGTTTCTGATATGTCATGTGGGCTGTTATTCAGAAACATTGCAAAACATTGTCCCCAGAATTGTAATAAGGAAGTAGTTACAGACAGTAGTGATAGATTAGTGCTCCAAAAAAGTAGTGGTGTGTGAAGGAATTTTTGTGCTATTATCCATGGTAGGAACTCTGGCTATTTAGAAATACCACACATAATTTAAAGTTTTATGTTGTAAGGCTGGAATGCTATTGCAAGCAGTCAACCATTTCTTTCAGACACGCTGATGAAGGGACCATGAACTTGCTCTTGCAGGTAACAGGTCTCGTCCTGGGAAACTGATACTACTGACAGGCTTAGTGCACTTGCCTGCTCAGGAACCCTTTCCAATAAAATAGTCTCTACATGTCTGACATATTGATTTAGCCAGAGATTTTTCAGTCTGCTTGTTGCTCTCTATGTTTTTAGATGTCTATCTCTTGAACTAAACCTCATAAACTATCTCAAGACCCTTGTTAATCTTTTCTAGGTGTTTTTCTCTTCCATCTTCTGTCTTGAAGTCACAGATGTAGATAAAAATACATCTGTTAACAGCCATGTCATATCTTCCAAATACACACATGAACATAATATCCATCTATACTCACATATACTGAAATTGGAGGTAGTTCTCTCAGTTCCCCTCATTGTCTATGTTCTCCTTATCTTCTTTGAAGCACGACAGGTTTATGCCTGGAACAAAAAAATCTAATTTTTTGGGAGATGTTGAACATCTGTCTAACACTCATGCCCCAGAGGTGGCTGGCCGTGGTGGGAGAGTGCGTGATCATGGGTGATGCAAATATCTGCCTTGTAGATCCACGAGACTGCGTCAGAGGGTCCTGGACAGGGAAACTGACTACCTTGACCAGGTGGCTGCAGACCTGAGAGGCACCTCAGGGCATGGTTTACCTGACATAATCATGGTGGATTGGGCTGTCATTGGTCAGAGGACTCAGCCGTGTCTTGGCGTATTGCATTAAGGTTGAAGTAAGTTGCTGTGAGGAATTCAGGGAAGTTAAAGACTTTGTTGTCTTCTTCAGTTCAAGTCTTGATGATCTTGAAGTAGACAACGGAAGTGGAGGTGTGTTGGACAGATCCCATGTTCACTACCATCCCCTCAGCTCTTCAGAGGCCATGGCTTCTAGCAGAGATGGACTGGACTTACCTGCCAGTCTGCAGCCCAAGGTATTTGACCCTGTCTTGGTTTGAATTGTTTTCCTTTTAAGTAAATCACTGAAAATATACAAGAAATGTCTGAATCTGAAGGGGAAAGATGAGTTCCCAGCTGGCAGTGCTAGTCTCTCCAGGGACCACTCACATTGAGTTTTGAAGCTGAAACTCCCTGGCTGTGGCCGAGCTGGGCAGCTGCCATAGAAAGAAAGAGTCCGTCAGAGATTTACCTCAGCTTTAAAAAAAACACCATCTACCAGAAGTGTTTCAAAGGAAATATTTCAGGTTCAGTGGATCAGCATTTTTAAACCAAAATATATTTAGCGAGAAAATGTTTAACCAGTTCTAGTTATGTGAAAGAGCAATGCTTTGTGAAGTGTAAAACTGGCCTGCTGCCTGTTTTAAAACAGTTTCTACACTCAGGGAAATTCAGTTGGGGTATCCACTGATTGAAGTAAATCTCTTTGTTATGGTTTTCTGAAGTATCCTGTCTACACTGATTTTCATTAGACCATGGTGCAATTTCTGAGACCTTCAGACACATACATAGTTATTTTTTGTTTGCAGAGATTCTTCATGATTTTTAGATGCACTTGTTGCCACTGTATCTGACCTTCAGCAAATGATTTCAAGAAGGGAGAAAAAGAATTCAGTAAAAGCATTAATTATGTAAGGCTACTTTAAAAAACAATAAGGCAAGCACTTTACAGGAGTTTCAGGAATAGTCTCTATTTAAGTGTAAATGACATATGAAAAATAAGGGGGTTTCTTTCAGGTCTTATTGTTGAGATATTTGGTAACTGGAAAATGTTTTCAAATATATAATGATAAAAAAAGCAAAAAACCACATAGAGAAAAGAAAAAGAGGTCGCCTCCTTTCTTTGGAAACTCTGACATCAGTAATTACTAAGGCATGGCCAAAGTCTCCATGCAGTGTTCTTCAAGTATTAAAGTACTAAGATTAATGTCCTCCTCGGTAAAAGAAGATAGCTTGGTCATCAGAAGTAAGGATAATAATGATGGCCAACAATACTGTGTGGATGTCACCTGTTATCAAATTGGAGAAGAAGGTAAACTTTCTTGTATTCTCTTAGTCTAACTTGCACCCACAACTTATTTTCTGTAGCACACAAAAATTTTATCATGGTGGAAGTATGACAGACTTCCTAAGAATTCACATGAAGTTCTCAAAAATTCAACTTGAAGCCAGGAAATTTATGCGAGTGGTTAGTTGTTCCTGATTTGTTTTGTTTCTGTTGCTGATGCATTTCAAAATGACACAAGATTTCATTTGCTGCAATTTCTCATAGGAATGCACAGTGTTTGGGATTCGGTCACGCTCCTATTCCTACTCCTCATCCAAAGGTTTGGTAGGAAGACCTCGCGTTCCTCGCCACTTTGCAGTTGGGGATTCAAATGGAGGTCAGTTCTTTGGCTTTGTATTGTTCAATACCTGCCTGCTTCAGGCCCAGTGCTGCTGTGTTACTTTACAGAGCTCACCAGTTTGGTAGCCTTCAGGGCTAGTAGTAGCTGCTAGATGGTAGCCCTACTGTTTTGTGGAAGCAAACAAACTCCACAACTTTGTGGAAGTTGTAAAGCCGGTATGTTTATTGCAGCGCTGGACCCATGTGCACATTACTCTCCTTAAAAGACATGTACCTCTGGGAACCCCAGATCCTTTTTTATCCCCCTCTCAAATATATATGCATGCAATTTCACAATAGGTTTACACGTACTCATTTTTACAGATTTCATGTGACGTTTGCTGCTAATTCTTCTTTTTCAGAAAGAATTCCTGCATCAGGTTGACCTGCTCTTGTGGCAGTCTCTCTGTCTGCTCCCCCCTTTTTCTCTGTCCTTTGAGTGAAGCAGTTTTCTCTGAGCATAAGCTTTTTGCAAGAACAGGCAGTCAGAGTAAACAGCTATGTTTTTAAGCTACAGACAACTCAAAGATGTACATTTCTCCTAAATCAAAATGGATTTCTACTCTGGAAAATTTCCACTCTGTCTCACTACCATCATCCATCAATTTTCTCCCATCTACAGTCCCGTCATGCCCGCATCATGCCCATGATACAGCGACTGCCCTTGACAGGGCATACAGAGAGAGCAATAGCCAGAAAAACGAATGCAGACAAGGGCAGTAAGCCTCTTATTGGAAGATCCTTACCCTAGCCTCCTGCTAAGTGTCTGACAGAGACCAGGAGGAAGCTCAGAATGATGCAGAAGGGGCATCAGAGAGGACAGATGGTTCCAGCTTCTCACAGATCCTAAGCAATCTCTGAAAAGCAGGTGGACTGTGGTATCTCTACAAGCTGGGAAGCAAAACCCACCCACTTCATCAAGTGGAGTCAGAGATGTCTCTGAAAGAAGCTTGTAATTTTTTATGACTTGTTTCTGCCATGCTTTATTTCCAGACACATAGTTTCCTATTTAGAAGACAACACACACTTTTCTCGGTGAGGATATGAGTTATATTTAAAACCGTGCAAAGTGTGAGATGCATCACTGCGCTTTTCATACAGCTCACATCACTTAAAAAACACCTGCATTTCATTTGACCTCTGTCTCAGTAAGCCTGTCCATTGCCATACTTCCAGCTTGTTTATCACTCCAATATACCTTCAGTTTTTCACTATTCCAGGGCAAGAGACAGGACATGAGAGCCACAGTGAACAAAATGGATTGGACATCTGGAGAAGTTTTGGATGCTGTATCATTGGAAGTGTTCAAGGCCAGGTTGAATGGAGCTTTGAGCAACCTCATCTAGTGGTGGCATCTCTGCCTGTGGCAGAGGGGTTGGAAGTAGATAGAATAATGTAGTTAAGGTTGGAAATGACTCCAAGGTCTACCTATTCAATGAGGAAATTCTTCCTGACATCCAACTTGAACCTGCCTAGCAGCAGTTTGAGGCTGTTTTCTCTTGTGCTGTCACTTGTTGACTTGGAGAGCAGGCCAACCCCCACCTGGCTGCACACTCCTTTCAGGCAGTTGTAGAGAGTGACAAGGTCACCCCTGAGCCTCCTTTTCTCCAGGCTAAACACCCCCAGCTCCCTCAGCCGCTCCTCACAGGACTTACTCTCTAGACACTTCATCAGCTCTGCTGCCCTTCTCTGGACATCCTTTAGCACTTCAGTGTCCTCAGAGTTAGGGGCCTAAAATTCAGTACAGGATTCCAGGTGTGCCCTCACCAGTGCCCAGTGCAGGGAGACAATCCCTGCCCTGCTCCTGCTGGCCACACCATTGCTGATCCAGGCCAGGATGCCATTGGCCTTCTTGGCCACCTGGGCACACCCTGGCTCATGTTCAGCTGCTGGCACCAGCACCCCCAGCTCCTTTCCAGCCACTCTGCCCCAGCCTGTGGAACTGCCTGGGGCTGTTGTGACTCAGAGGCAGGACCCAGCACTGAGCCTTGTTGAACCTCACACCATTGGCCCCAGCCATGATCCAGCCTGTCCAGATCCCTCTGCAGAGCCTTCCTGCCCTCCAGCAGATCAGCACTCCGACCCAGCTTGGTGTCACCTGCAAACTGACTGAGGGTACACTCGATGTCCTCACCCAGATCAGGGTTAAAAACACCAAACATGATTGGCCTCAATGCTGCCCTGTAAGGAACAGTGCTGCTGACAGACTCAAAACTGGATATGACTCCTTTCACCTCCACTCTCTGGGCCCAGCCATTCAGACAGTTTTTTATCCAGTGGAATGCACCTGTCCAAGCCATGAACTGCCAGCTTCTGCAGGAGATGCTGGCTGGGTCTGATGATCTTGTTGTTGTGTATGTGCCTGCCATCACACCCAAGATATTCTGTCCCATAACCTTCCTCAACACTGAGGTCACCAAGGTCAAGCTGACAGGCTGTAGTTCCCCAGATCCTGCTTCTGACCCTTCTTGTAGGTGGGCACCACACTTGTAAATCTCCAGCTATCTGATGTGTCCCTGGTTAAGTAGAACTAATGATAAGTGATGCAGAGCTTGGAGAGCTCTTCTACTGAGGCCAGCTGCCTCAGTACTCCAGTGATCTTTGAGATCCTTTCCAACCCTAACCACTCTGATTCTTTGACATTCAATGTGCGTGAAACATACAAAAAGTGTGAAAATGTTATCATTAACTTTGAAAGAATTTAACAACTTCAAAAACTGTTGTGGGAGTGAGATACACAATGTATGCAGGCTTCTTTTTTCTTAGGAAGCTGAATTAAGCAGCGCAGCAAATAACTTCTTTGGCGTTACTCAAATTCATTGTATGATTTCATTTCACCTTGTAAGGAGGAGTAAGTAAGTATTGCAGCCTGCAGCATGCAGCTATGTTGTATTTTCATCATCTCCTAAAGTATTTGTAAGTATTTATATTCAACACTTTAGGTGAGAAGTCACTGAAAAAAACGAGGCAGAAGAAAGAGCTAAAAGTATGTCACAGAATTAAAACCTAGCAGAATAGTAAAGCCCTGTGTCATGCTTAAAGTTAAAACAGAATTCCTTTGACACTGCAGCTAAAGGACTTTGTTGGTGTCACAGCCCCTTAAGTTTCACCCAGTCACCAATACTTGCCCTGATTTGTTATGGGCTTGGTCTGTTTCCTTTTCATTCTTTCTCCCCTTCCTTCTGGGATAGTCATTGCTGGACCTTTACATGTCTTGTGGAGAAGGTGGAAACCCTTTCTTGTCCGGACTTCAGAAGCAGGGTGTTCTATGCCTGCACCACAGATGCGGTGTAATGCTGGGAGGGAGGGTGGTGGTCTGCTGAGCTTCCTGCTCGCACTTCCTTCCACCAGCACCTCCTGCACTGTGCCTCTTTTTGCCAGCATTTTGGAAGGATGGGAGCATTGAACACAATGTTTGGCGGCTGGCAGTGGTGATTATTGTGTGAGGCAGGCACACCCGTGCTCACTTTGAGCTGTTTTATCTGGGTATGAAACTAGCCCAGGAGCTTGGTCCAAGAAGCTGGCTCAGACAGTTCATCCTGATCCCTGTGGACTGCAGCAGAATTATGTCTGGTCCTGTGCAGGAGTCTGCACATGGAAGACCTCCCCCTTCACCTCTGCCTAGCTGCCAGCACTTTGGACACTGGCTTAGGGCTTAGCTATGCAAGAAAGAGGTGTAGCTGCCCTTGCACAATGCAAAAAAAAATTCTAAGCCAAAGCAGATGAATTCAGAATGACAACAGGATGTTTTTTTCCACACAAAATACAAGAAAGAAAGAGGCAAAACACCATCCTTTTCCTGTGGAAACTTTAAAATATGCTCAGGTTTAAAACATATTATCTGCCTTTATTTGAGAGGGTATTTCCAAGCTGTAACAGTAAAGGATTTGTGCCTGCTCTGTAGATGACGTGCTCATGAACAGTGGGTCATTCCTCCTCCAGGCCCTTACACTCTCTAAGTCTCAGCTCCATGGTGCTGTTTTGTATGAGGCTGTCTTCATCTCCCATGGATACATGGCATTGGTTTCTTACAGAAGTGTTCTGTGGCACAGGTTGTGCCTGACAACCAACTGAAATGCCCTTTTTGTTTTGCTGCCTCTTTGGTAAATATTCTATCTCTTGCTAAGCTGATGTCTACATGTGTCTGAAGAAGTGTGGACTCAGCAAAGGGTGTTCAGGCCTGTATCTAACTTGAAAGAAAGCATAGTCTGGTGCTTTGACTTAGGCAAGCACTTATCTTTCTGAACAATACCTGTGATAGCTTTGCTAAAAACATCTGCAAAAGGAAGGTGGCTTTTAATTTGGAAATGGTAGTGTTCTCTACAGTTTTGGGCTTATTTTCTTCCAAAACAACCCAACTGAGTTGTTTATCTTTTATTTTGCTTTTTAGAGAGCTTATGAAAAGTATCTCCTTGGGTCATCTGTTTATAGGATCACAGAATTGTAGAAGATACAAATTTGTAGCACATTAAACATCCTGGGCAGTACTTAGAGTAGTAGTATTCCTCTTTGTGTAGAAGGATTAATTTTTTTTTTTTTTTGGTAAAGCTGCATAAGATGTATAACTGCAAATGTTAGAAGAATGTCATTAAGATATTTTGTCGCAAATTATATAAAAAGCAAAAGTAAGGGAGAGTCATTCAAATCTGTGTTGTTAAGAAGAACAAAAGAAATAATTTTTGCTATTCTTAAAAGCAGACTGTTTGCAGAGACTGGCGTTCAGTGATAGCCTTCTCAGTTCTGTCAGAACCTGTCAACTAAAAGCCTAGTAGAAAGTGGTCTTAACCTAGAAAAAGCCGCTTCTAATGTATGTATGTTTTTGCCTTCCTAATTTTCAAATGACCTTGCAAGCCCTTAAAGGTGGGCTTACGGCTGGGTGGAGGCTGCGAATTTCAAACACCCGCGGTGACCTTGCAGTCTGAGTGTGGCTGTTTGTGTCTTGCAGAGCGCGCGTACAGCCTGCCCGAGCAGTCCTGCCAGCAAAGGTACGGGCGCGCGTCACCGAGAGCCGGGAGCGGGTCTGTGCAACAGTGCCATCCTGGGAGCCCTGGGGGCAGGAGCCTTCCACGTGGGCTTTGAGCAGTCGGGTAGAGGCCCCTGGCTTCTGTGAACTCGTGCTGAAGCCGTCTGCCAAGCTCAACCCAGCTTTCACCACGCACGTCCTGCAGCAGGGGTTTACTGGGACATGCAAAGTAGGGATGGGCTCCTGCCTGCTGCTGGGGCTCCGTCCGCTGCGGGAATGTCCAAACCACTGCAGTGAAAACAGGGGAGCCTTTGATACTAACTTAACATAGGCTGGCCTGTTACACATGGCACATGCAGAGCGCTTCTTTTGTCCAGGGATAGTGATCTTTTTCATAAAGTGTAAAAACCCACAGCAAAGCGTGTAATTGTAAATGTTGGTGAAACAAGCGCTGTCCAGATTCTGGTGTATCTTAATTAATGGAGTGTTTCCACTGGAATGAGGAACATTTTTTCACTGGTCTCTATTTTAGGATTCAGGAAGAGGGATGGAATAAATACGTTGTACCCTCAAAAAATGAGTCTGAGAAATATAAAGTGAGTCGGACTTTCAGCTTTCTGATGAACAGGATGACCAGTACACGGAATAAAGGCAAGGTAATTTGGGATTCATGTCCATATTATTGTGTATGATTATGTCACTCTAATTAAATGAATTATAGATGGAGTGCTAATTTTTCATGTAAAGATAAATTGTTTATTACAAAACCACAAAAGTCATATGAAGACTCTTTTCACTTTTCTTTTTTTTAAATTCAAAACACATGTAGGTTACCCTGAAATAGCCTTTGTATTAAAAACCAGCTTTCCTTTGATATCATTACTGATTCTGCTTGGTGATTTAGCCAATATTTAAATGTATGAATTACATTTAAGAAATACTTTCATTGTTAAATAAAATTAAGAGATATGGGCCTGTTCTTGGAATTGCACTCAAAATGTAATTGAGTATATAAGCTTATACATTAGGGTGTAATTAGCTGAATTTGCCTTATTTGAAGTTAATGGGAATTCTTGCATAAGTAAACAATGGATAGTGTTAAAGAGTTTGAGAATTGAGGCCTGCACAGTTGAACAGGCCTACTACGGGAGATAGATTACAACATTGTAGTTTAATTCTAAGACATCTTAATTTTAGATTAATGACATCAGTTAGCAGCTTGAAAGACAGCCTTGGCCTGCCTACAGGCTCTTTCTGTGTGGCCTTTTGATGGTTTTGCAGGCTGCCTAGTATGCCCTCCCGTGCCCCAGGACATCCTAAGGTGTACGGATGTGAAGGTGTTTGTCTGAGGCAGCACCTTCAGGAGTGTCAGAACTGACCATGAACATGTGAACATGTATGTCTGGTCATGCAGCTTGTGTCTGTGTGTTCTCCTAAAGTATAACAGTCAGTAACTCTAAGTGTAAGCTAAATATATAGTTATGCCAACAAGGGTACTGGAAAAATAGGCAGAATTTACTAAATTTTTTTACTACTCATTAGAAATATGTTGTTTCTAATGTCCTCTAAGATCCAAAGATAACTTTTCTAAATTTGCTAAACTGCACCTCTACCTGCAGAGGCATGAGCTAAATACACGTAGAGGATATGTACAGTGTGTACAGTGAATGAACAACACTTCTAAAATTTTGTTTCCTGTCCCTCCTCTTTTTTTAGATTTCTAAATGTATTTCTGCCAGTCTTCCTTGATAATGCTTCCAGGCCCAGCTGCCTGGGAAGTAAAAACAATGCCTATATGATTTTAGGGCTTCAGCAATATTGAGTGTAAGAGCACAGTGTGCTGTTGCAAGTCTTCCAGGACAGGGATTAAATATTCTAGAATCATTTGGTTTTATAAGGGAATATTTTATTGTTTTTAAAATTGAATAACTTATTTATTTGTTGAATAACAATTATTTTTTTTCCTGCCACTGTTTTTGGGGTTGAAGACAAAAAATAAAGATATCAGAGACAAGGAGAAACCAACCAGGCACAATTTTACAAATGGGACTTTCCCAGGAGTTATCCCATGTATGGTCTGTGAAAAGGCCCTCCTAGGAAAGGAGTCACTGCAGTGTTCTTGTAAGTAGCTGCTGGCTTTTACTTGTGCATCTACAGTGCCCTGAATGCTGTTCTGACATCCTGGTTCAGTGTGTTGTTTGAAACCTTGTCATCCTTTGGATGTACCTGCTTTATGGAATGAGCTGAGGTTGACAAGGGAAAGGGAGGAAGGACAGCAGGTAACAGATTCAGAAAGAATTGCTGGTCTTCTAGCCCTAGCACATTAGGCAGAAACTTCCCTCTAGCCTATATCTGTACTCAGAGAATCCTGAGGATCACTTTTATGAGTGAATATGAAAAAGGGAAAACTGAAGCCTCAGAGTACATTTTCTGCAGACTGGGGACCCTGCTTGGTGCCAGGCTTTGAAACATACCTTCTCTTTCAGATTGCAGCGTGATTGTGCATAAAAGCTGCAAGGAGTGCGCTCCTGTGTGCACCAAGGTAACCTCCTACACTGGTCTTACTAGAGGATACTTGCTTTCTGAGGGGCTGGAAACAATGAAGGAAAAAAGAAAATACACACAGGCTGCCCAGACCCAGTGTCTGTATGAAGGGCTGCAAGGGGGTCAGATTGGCTAATGTGAGCAACAGAGCAAACACTGCTTGCTCTGTTTGCTTGAATAACAATTTTTAGTTGGGGGTTGAAAATGAGTTTCAAGAAGTATTTATATTTTTGAAGGGTCGCAAGCTCAGACTGTGAAATGGTGTTCCTGGAGGGTTACAGAACGGATTGAAAAGAAAGGCTTCTCAAAACCCCAGAGAGAAAGAACCCTTGTGTACGGGGGGGATTCCATATGTTTGGAATAATGGAAGGCAGAAATGGAAGGGGCTCTGGCAGGTGACTTCATCTACCTCCTAACCCTTGGGCTGGGTCACTTCTAGGTAACAATTTGTGCAGATGTTTGTTCTAGGTAACAGTTTGAGCAGATGTTTGTTCTAGGTAACAATTTGGGCAGATGTTTGTGTCACCCATTCTGGGAAACCTGTGGAGGAGGAGACTCCACAGCTGCCTGCCTAGACAATTGTCCCCAGTGTTCAGCTGCTTCTGAGCAGGGCAAAACCAGCGCTCAAGCTGGTGGATACTACTTCAGTGGTTAAGACGGAATGCATGCGTGGTGAGGTTATCATAACAAAGCCATAATCTTGAAACCGGTTTAAGGCTACTGCTCTCAAGAAATAAAATGAGACTTGGGGAGAAATGTGCCACAATGATGCCGGTAATTTTTCACATTTGTGGGGTGTGTCTTTCTGGTGTACCACCACATCACGGTGGCTTTCGAGGAGTGCATGATTCCATACTGATTCTTTAGCATAAACAAGCATTAAACTTTACATAAATCAAGTGGGTTTAATTTTGTTTATAATTTTCACATCATGGTCTTGCACTAATTTCTGGGAAACTTTAGGCACTAAGACTGCTGAACTGGTGGCTTAGGTTCCTGGGGATGGTGGGTTACTTGCAAGAGGACACAAGAACCCTCAACTCATCTCAGCAAGAATGCAGTGCAGGAAATGTTCACTGACCCACCTGAAGTGAAGTATATGCCCAAGTGCAGCAGGCTTTTGATGCAGTTTTTGCAAAAGTCCACTTTGGAAGGGGGAGCGGTTCTGCCTTTTGTACCCATGCTTCAGATAGTGTACTACCACAAATGCTTTGATTTTATTTGAGTATAAAGCCCTGAATGTGCACTTTTCTTGCAGCCAATACTCATATAGAGAAATTAGAATGTTGTAACTCAGTCTGCTTAGAAGAAATAGTTTTGTATTGTACTTCAAATATTCAAATATTATTATATTTGAATAAAATAATATTAAAATATTCCGCTTTGAATATTATAATCTACCATTAACTAATAAAATTAGTTATTAGAAGGAATTAGTACCATAATTTAGGAGCACTTTCTTGTAGCCCTTTGTGTGATGGTGAAAAAAATACTGACTTGACTGTTAAGTATATTATCAGCTATGTGATTTCAAAAAATCATTTTTTTCAGAAATCCCAGGAGAAATACCATAATAGAAACAAGCTCCAAGTTGGTGTGACAAGTAAGTTAGGTATAAACCTAGCATTTCTAAGGCAGGCCTTGGTTAAAAATCATGTTGCTGACAGCATGAACTTTCCCATGTAATTTCTCTGTTTTTAATTTTTGTTTCTGTATTTGTAAGAATGGGTGTTTGTCTCAAGTATGAATGGATTATTTTTTTTTTTTGAGAGATCACTGTGGAATTAACTCATCCTCTACTAAAATGAGTGTGAATTTACTTTATTTTCAGTGAAAACAAAAAATAAAGTAGCCAGTTGTGTCTATACCATTTATTTGTGCACAAGTATTTGCACACCTATAGAGCCTGTGTGATTTGAAATTATTTCCTTGTCAAATGATAGCCCCAGAGTGGCTATTCCACATTGCCTACAGGCTTATTTTTGTATTCTGTGAAGGAGCATTGTGGTCATGTACCTTGGCAAGTGGGCGATCTTGATACCTGATGTAGGTCAATATGAACACCAGACAGCATTTCTCAGTATAATTCTCAGTGCTGTTGATGACATCCTCTGTTAGACAATGACAAACTCATTGTTTGTCAAAATGTTGTGTTGTGCTTTGCCTCACAGATTCCCTGCCTGGAGACGTTTCACAGATGGTGCTGTCCTCAGTGCATCCTTCTTTCTCTGTGCCTACTGGACTGTCTCCTGGAAAGAGGGAAGCCTCACAACAGCCCTACCCCTTGTCCAAAAGTGTTCCCAGTGCCAGTTTGGAAAGGTAGAGGGGCAATTGCAATGGACTATTCTAAATACATTCTTCAGGATTTTTATGAAGATTTAAAGCATGAAATAAATGTGGGTTTTTAAAATTTTATTTCTGCTCTAGAAGAGCTACACAATTTTCCAGACAAGACTCTGAGACTAGCACCTGGAAGTCCAAGTCACAGTCTGAAGAGATGTTACAAGCATTAGGGACCTTTTCTTCAATGGATGCTTTTATGATGGAAGGTGAGAATATTGCACAGATGTTGCATCTTATAGCTAGTATTGGAAAGTGAAAACTCTTTAGCTGATTTAGGAAGACACTTCATCTTCTCAATGAAGAGCACTTCTTTTTGATAATTTCAGTTACATCCCTCTTTAAAATGAAATCAAACAGATTAGTCTTAAAAAAGAACTTTTCCTTTCTTCCTTGTAACTAACTATTTTATAACTTTTGGAATATTTTAAGTATGCTATTACCATTTTAAAGTAACAGGAATAAATGTACTGGCATCCTTGCAGAAACAGAACAGCAATACACTTTTCTTTTGCACTCATTCAGTTGACTCTGTTGACAGTGTCCATTGCAAATTGTAAGCCTGCAACACTTGCATTTCCTCAGCAGCCCAAATTCTTAACTCCTAATGGTAAGCTGTGCTCTTACAATAGCTGCATAGCCTTATGAAGCAAATAGAAGTAGATTTTTTGTGTAGCTAGGTGTGAGACTGAATATGAAAGCTGAAGGGCTTTCACTCACATAGGATGGTGCACTGGGCATCTGATATTGGAAATGTTGAATTTTATTTTTAAATATTAAAAGGTTTCTGCAAGCAAAGAGTTATAAAAAGGATTTAATTTGAGGAAAGAAGAATGTTTCTTACCTATCCTCCTCCCCTTCTGTCACAAAAGCAATTCAACACTTTGGTAATAATACTCACATCTGGCAAACTTTGCTGTAGTAAAGATAGTGCCAGCATTTGAAGAAGTCTTACCTATAGTTCATCTCTGTGATGTGTTCCCCTGACTATATGAATAGATCTGCATGTGCCAAGGAACTTCCCTTACTCTTTGTATGTGTGGTGTTAAAGAAATACAAATTTTGTCATAGATGATGTGGATTTGTCTCAGTGGACTGATCTCTGCACAGATGCAGAAGAGTTTGAGGCAGACTCCTGGAGTCTTGTTGTGGATCCAATGTTCTGTAGCAAGCAAGAAAAGGATGTCGTCAAGCGGCAGGATGTCATATTTGGTCAGTATTTCAAAGCTGTGTGTAAATTTAAATGCAATTTGGTTCATCAAATAGAGAGGGAACCTACATACTTTATGGCCAGAAGAATGAGTGCTTCAACTCAAAACAACAAGAAGGTTCAAAGAACATTTTTATCACAAAATACAATGTCTTCTAAACTAAGGAAAGTTACCTTCTGGTAGGTGTGGCTACCAGAGACACACCTAGCCTGCTCACAGAATGGTTGAAATTGGAAGGGGCCTCATCCCAACCTCAGCTCAAGCTATTACAACCACAGCTTGTTCAGTGCGATACAGAGGGAATTGTGTCAGAGCCAGATAAATTAAGTTTTCCTACTGACATAATCGATCAGGTTTGATTCACACCAAAAAAGAAATTATGACTGTGTATTTGATAGACTAGTCTGTCTTATAAGGTGTGCAAAATATTCAGGTGATTACTACACTATCCTTTTTTCTTTTATACTGCAGAGCTGATGCAAACAGAAGTACATCACATCCATACCCTGTTCATTATGTCTGAAATATTCAGGAAAGGGATGAAGGAAGAGCTGCAGCTTGACCACAGTATAGTGGACAGAATATTCCCCTGCTTAGATGAGCTGCTGGAGGTGCACAGGCAATTCTTCTGCAGAATGAAGGACAGGCGGCAGGAATCGTGTACGGCAGGGAGCGAGCGTAATTTTGTCATCAGCAGAATTGGGGACATCCTTGTGCAGCAGGTAGAAGTATCAGTTCTGTTAATCCTTTAAGTGCTTAGGGTTCCAAATTAAACAGTTTTTTTACTCCAAAACTTCTGTGGGCAAGAAGACGATTATGGTTGCCTCAAAAAGATTCAAAACCTGTCCTGTCCTGATTATTTCAGGATGAAATAGAAATATGAAAACATATCTTTATTGTCAGGTAGCTGTGGTGAACTTGGGGTGCATTTCTCCCTATGTGGTATGAGTGACAAGGGAAGTGATGAACTTGGTCATGTTTGCAGTAGAAGGCTGTTGTCATACTATGGACTGCAAAAAAGGGAAGTAATGGATTCAGTTTATCAGCTGAGGAGAGATGGAGAGGAAACTACCCATCAATTTCTTGCAGTAATCTGGCATCCCAGATCAGTTACATCTCAGGATACTGCTCAGTAGGGAAGGGATGGTTGCAAGGTGTTTCCTGTGGTTGAAGAACAGCTAACTGATGGCTTGGCATTTCCCCCTCAGTTCCTTGTGAAAGGGAGGTGTAGCTTTTCACCTTCTGTCAACTTTTTTTCACTCCTCTGAAATAAAGAGCTGAGATGTTAACTTATCTAGGAACAATGTGGAGATCAGACAAAAGTAAATGATCCTCAGAGGGTTGTGTTTGGAAAGAGGTGAAGGAAATGCTGTTATAGCGTTCTAGCTCTTACTGGCAAGAGTACAATGGAGGTTGCTTTTGGTCTCTCCAGCCTGCATTCCTCTTTTTGCTCCTAAAAACATCTAGCAAATTTTCATTCTATAGTGACAGGCCTACAGACAGGTTAGTGAAATTCATAGAACTTGATAAACCATTAATGTAAAAGTTCCCTATTTGTACAAAATTCACTAGTTAAAATTCACTTTTCTGTCAGATAGAATGTTGAGCATGATTCACTTATTAATTTCTTCAGTTTTCAGAGGAAAATGCAACTAAAATGGAGAAAATATATGGAGAATTTTGTAGCCATCAGAAAGAAGCTGTTAATCTCTTCAAAGAGCTGCAACAAAACAAGAAGTTCCAGAATTTTATTAAAGTAAGTTAATGTGGAATCATGAGCACTACTGACAAAATGTTCAGGAAAAAGGTACATAGCTATTACTTAGATTTAGGGTTGGAATTATATTCAGTCACTCACTTTAAATGGCTAATAAAAATGGCAAAAGTTTTTTCTCCTTAACTAGTGAGCTGATAAATCACAGTTTTCTTTCAATTTTAGAATGCTATGGCATCCAGTGTGCATTACACACATGTTCCTGTTACAGTATGCCTCATCCCTCAGCTCAGCAGCTGTTACTTGGGGATGGTTCTGATTACCCAGCATTTGTTTTAACTTATTCTAATGCTTTTAAATCATATTTCTTATTAGTCAATTGGTGGTTTAATATGCATTTACTACCTAAGGTATATATTTACATCTGTGCAGCTGAGAAATAGCAACCTGTTGGCACGCCGCAGAGGAATCCCTGAATGTATTTTGCTCGTCACCCAGCGAATCACCAAATACCCTGTTCTGGTTGAAAGGATATTGCAATACTCAAAAGGTAGATAAAAGCTAAAGTGTTGCTTCATGTCTGAAATCCTAGCACACTTCTAATGTAAGGAATTTGCACAGATACAATATCACAAAAGATTAAATTCACTGCTCTGCTGAGATACAACCAGAGCAACATTAATACCTACTGTTCAGGCAAATGTCACCTGAACAGGGCTGTCTGGTCTATATAGGTCTTGTCAAGGGTGGTTTGGGAAGATTTCTGATATTCCAGCCAGGCAGGACATAGAAGTCCAGAAGAACATACTTGTTTTAGGAAAAGACCTTGACTAAAGTATGTGAACTAGCTCAGATACACATGTGTACCTTTGGAATTAATTCTGGGGGAGCCTATTCTAAGTAGGACTAGGCAAACATTTTGTAAATTACTCTGTGTTTTTTCAGGCAAAGCTTGAATGCCCTCTGGAACTTAGTGCAACTTTTTACAATTACTATTAACTTAAAGATCTTGCCTCTTAAATGGGCAGCAAATGAGCCTTGTAGAAAGTTGCATATACAATGCAAATCCTTTGTACTTGCAATCCTGTTTCAAGGGTACTTTTGTTTAGCCAGAAGAATAATATACTATATGACTTACTTAGCCACTGATTTTTTTTTTTTTTTTTTTTGAGTGCTTGCACCTTATAAATATGTCAGGAACTATTCAATGTGTTGTTTTGGCTAGTGAATAAATCTGAGGTACAGATCATCTTTTAATAGGTGAGTCAAGTGTATATACCTCTAATAATTCTAGTAAAAATGGTTTCAAGGTTTAACTTAAATTAACAAATTTATCAATTTAAGGTTTGCATCAGGCTGATTGTTTCCAGAAAGCAAGGAATTATATCTTCTCTTGAACATGCTGACTAGTGTCTTGTTTATTTTTTGTTTCATACAGAAGGAACAGAAGAACATAAAGACTTGTGCAAAGCCCTCCGTCTAATTAAGGATATAATAGCAGCAGTAGATTTGAAAGTGAATGAGTATGAGAAAAAGCAAAAGCTGTTGGAAATTCTCTGTAGAACTGAAAACAAAACATATACGAAGCTGAAAAATGGCCATGTTTTTAGGAAGCAAGACTTGATGAGGAAAGAGAGGATACTTCTTCATGAAGGTTTAGTGTGTTGGAAGACAGCAACTGGTCGGTTCAAAGGTATTTAATCTGAGCAGTAAAGTCCTTTAACTCTTTATTTGCAAATAACATTCAAAGACTGGTTAAAGAGTGAAAACACTTTCTTGTGCTATATTGAAAATAAGAATGTCTGAGGTAATGGTATTGCCAATGTCACACTAATTTCTGGATGATCAGTTCCAGAAGCCGCCATGATTTGTGAGTAATCTGCGTTAGGAACACAAGTTCACATTCAAATTCATCTGCATTTATTCCTCCAATCCCCTCCTTCTAGTTTTTTGGTTTTCAATTTCATTTCATAATATAATGTTTTCTCTTGTACATTTTAATTGTTCACAGTATTTGCTATTGAAAATAGCTTATTAACAATTCATTGGTAATGAGACATCTGTAGTAGAAAAGAAATTCTTAAGCCACATTTGGCTGGAGCACAATTTTTACATGCAAGCTCAGATTTTGATTTTTGGTATTAATCATGTGTTAGGGGTTGGGGTTTTTTTAGACCCTTCCGGTTTTTGCTGTACAACTTTATAAAGCTGTCTGTTGATCATTATTCTAGAAATGCTTTTACCAGTATAATACTGTGCTGTGAGTGTATGTTACAGCACAGACAAAGCAAGGTTATGTGAGATAGCCTTTGCCAAGCTTAGGGAAGTTGTACTGCCATTGGTGCAAGGATTTCTTCTTTCCCCGGGTCTGTGTTGCAGCATGGTGCACTTTCCTGGGAGATACAAAGTAGGGATGTGCAAGTGCTTCATGGGCTAATTCAGATATTTCCTGTTTCGTTTACTGTGGGATTCAACAAGATATTTCTTCATTGGGGCTTCTCCCTTTATAAAGTAAGAATTTAACACTGATTGCACTAATTTTAATTAAAAGCCATTATTTTCCATTTCTAATTTTAAGACACCTTAGCTCTGCTTCTAACTGATGTACTACTGTTCTTACAAGAAAAGGATCAAAAATACATCTTTGCAGCTGTTGTGAGTATATTATCAGATATTTTAATACATATGTTGTATATTTATCAAAAATTAGGTCCTTATCCAGTGCATTCCCACATCTTATTTTTTTCTAAAATCCTAGAATTGTATATCAGTATATAGAAAATTAATTTTTTTTTTCAAAAGTAAGTGGTTTTCAAAAGTAAGGATAAAAATAACTGAATTATATCTTTAATGTTGTGCCTTACATGACTGTGAAGATAGGAAATAATACAGGCTCTTTCGGTTGTCTATTATAAATTTTAATTTTTTTTTCCCATAAAACAAACTGAAGAGCAATTGTTACAGAAAATATAGTAGTAAGCACACATAAAAAACATGAAAGGTTATGGAAAGATGTTCCCAAAATATATAAATGTAAACATTATATGAATATTGTGTCTAAATATCAGTGAGCCTCTGAGATTTTCTTTTTAGCACATATCTAGTGCTTAATTTGTTCGTTGACATATTTTAAAGAATAGTTTAAAAGGATGTCTGATTACTCAAAACTTTCAGTAGTCTGACTATACCAGGACTAGTGTTAGTCCAATGAATTGAATAATCATGTTCTTCCTAGAGTGTGGTGTTTTATAAGAAAGTAATTAATTATGCGTGTGCTTTGACTGTTTCCTCCAGGACCAGAAGCCTTCTGTTATCTCCCTTCAGAAGCTCATTGTAAGAGAAGTAGCCAACGAGGAAAGGGGGATGTTTCTGATCAGTGCCTCCTCTGTGGGGCCTGAGATGTATGAGGTTCATACCAGCTCCAAAGAAGAACGTAACAACTGGATGAGGCATATTCAAGAAGCAGTGGAAAGGTAGGGAAAAAGGTAGTAGTAGTCCAAAGCAGATGGGAGGTTGGTTGGATATTCATGGCAGCATGTTCTTTGTTCTGCATTGTACTGGGTCCATCTGTGAGTCTGGGTTTTCCTCTGAGCTCAAGGTGCCAAAACCTCTTCATAACTCCTGCCATACTTCCCATATCCTTCCTGATTTCCCGCTGAATCAGCAGACCCTTTCTGTTCCTCATGAGACATCCTTCCCAGCCATTGTACCAGCCTTCCCTCATCTTTGCCTTCGGCACTGGCTGCCTTCCAAGGTCCTGCACATGTCCATACAGCCGTTTTGAGGAAATCACAATTCATGCCTCCTATCTTGGCGTCAGCACATTAAGAATGGTGGGGAAAACATTGCTTCTGATGGGGCCCAAGCTTGTGCTTGGGACAGCAGACCTGTGGGTGTGCACCAGCCACTCTTGCTGCACAGTGCAGCCTTACCAGAGCAAGAAGGAGTCCTACACTTACTGCTTCTTAAAAGAGGCAGACGAATGGCATGCTTCTGGGTTGTTGCAAAAGATGCTGGTGTTGTGTTCTGTTTATTGTGAACATAACATTGTATTGAAGATGAATATATGATGTGCAGATTTTGCTTTATCCATCTTTGTCTTTTATTTTTGAAGTTGTCCAGAGGAAGCAGAAGAAGTAAAAATGAGTGAATCTGATGAGGACAGACGTATTGCTGAGGCCAAGGCATACAGAATTCAGAAATATCAAGGTGTGGTACCTTTCCTGCTGCTCTGAGAGCTCCAGCATCCTCAGAATTCAGGATGAATTAGTCATGCACTCATACTGGCTGGTGTGTTCAAAGTGGCTCAACAGGCAGAGTCACAGCAGAGACAGATGAGGTGGTCTGATGGTATAACGTGGGTGTGGTAAAAGAGAAGCATGTTTTTCCCAAACACTTTAATATTTTTGCTACATTTCTATAACTAAAAAATAAAAGTAAAAAATAAAAAGTAAAAAAAGATGTTTTCAAAACAAATACTAAATTTCACCGATTAGCATCAGGTAATTCCGAGTTTGTGAAAATACCTTGAATCTTCAAAATTGTGTGGCTTTGTGCTTGTTTATGGCACTTTGTCCTTTGCTGCTATTATTTTTATCTGCAAATATAGCTAATAAGGATGAATTCTGCTTCCTTGGTGCCTCTATGCTAACTCCTACATCTTTATACTGCTGTGAGGAGAGAAATTGCAGCAATGTCTGTCCTATTGAGAGCCACAGGGAAGAGCATCCTCTGCTGAAAGTAGGTGTTCTCTGAGGTTGAGGCCCTGAGTTACTAGCACACAAGAGCCAAGTGCTTCTCCAGGAGGTAGAGCTAACAGGTTGTTGTGAGAAAAGAGCAGTAATGAGGGCTAGAGAGGGCAGCCAAAGCTGCCTCACTGGGGTAGGGCTTTGGCCTAGACTCTGCAAGGGTGTAGGTTAGCTTCCATTTGGACAGACTATGGGATGAACTTGGATGAATTTGGCTCCTTAAAAGAAGCTTAACTTGAATTAGCACTCTTTACATGGTATAAAGATTGGAAAGATGAATGAGAAGCATGCTTTCCCTGAAGGATAAAAAATAACACAATTTTCAATTTTACACTGTTCAATTTTGGTTGACAGAAGCACTGAGTAACCAGGACCAGCAAATCTGCAGTTATTTAGAAGAAAAGTTGTGTATCTATGCAGAACTGGGAGATATGTGTGGATTTGAAGATGTCCATGTAGAACCTCACCTACTTATCAAACCTGATTCTGGAGAAACTCCACAGGCTGCTTCACTGCTGGCAGCAGCGCTCAGAGAAGGTGAATTTGCATGGCAAGAGGGGGTTGGTGGCTCTTCACGTGGGCAGATATTTTAAGGTAACCAAGTGCAGACATGTGGCCTTGTGGTGAAATTCTGTCAAGTCTCAAGAAGTGGCAGTGTCAAAAATTGCCAGAGGGCATAGAAGAAAAAGCTGTCGCATTTATTTTTGTCAGATACAGCAGATGGTACCTGCCGGATTCTAAAATAACGTTTATGTTTAGGGCATAGCATCAAATATAAGCAGGCAGGGACGTGGTGTTAGGTTCTTAGCTGTCCTCACAGTACAGCTCTGTGAAGCACAACAGGGGAGAAGCTTGTATGCAGTATGATATTGCACCTGGTCCCCAACCTTCACCTACCTTGGCTGATTTTGATGTCACTTCAGAATCCTGTGTGATCACATACAGAGCAAATCAAATTTCTACCAAGAAACACCTGCCACAGTTGCTGTAGGAGCCCTGTTTTTTTCTGCCTGCTATCCAACAGGATGTTGGTAGATGGCTGCACCATCTACAGTGCTGTCCTACAAAGGAAGGAAGGGAATGGTATTTTTAGATACCTTCCCTAGCTGGATTTCAACTAAACTTCTCCTAAACTCAGTGGAAAGGAGCCCTGGTAAACTGAGTCTTGATTTTAGCACCACCTAAATAGAGAACTGTGTGCTACTAACAACATTTCAACCTATAAAGCAGTGGAGCTTGGTCTTCATCATCATTATAAAGTCAAAGAGCATTTTATTGATAAAATTAATTAAATTTGTGTAGGGTACAGTAACTCAGTGATGAAACAGAAATGGCATACTTGAAATGGTAGCCTATATTTATTACACACCTTAATCAGCCCACTTCTGTATTTTTCACTTTCTCTCATGCTACTGTTGATGTTGGTGATGTCGTGGATTTCAGGACTCTACAACACTCTCTGTGAGCTTACAGTTGTTTACATTGTAGACAATTTGTGGGGATCATTTTCCAGGATGGCAGACTCTATGGGAATAAAGCATTGCTCACAGTAGAGAAAGACAGAATTACATAGTGCTTAAGCAAATTAGGTATACCCAAATCCATGAGATGAGATGGGATAAATCCAAGGCTGCTCAGCAAGCTGGCCAATGTCACTGTGAGGCTGTTTTCTGCCAACTTTGAAAGTCACAGTGATCAGGAGAGGTTCCTGATGACTTGAAGAAAGCAAGCCTCACACTCCAAGAAGGAATATATAGAGAACTACAAAAAACAGTCAGTCTCACCAGGATCTCTGAGATAATCTTCCTGGAAGGCATTTCCAAGAACCTGAAAGACAGGAAGATGATTTGGAACAACTGTCACAGATTAATTAGGGCAAGTTGTCTCTGACTAACCTGACAGGTTTTATGGTGAGAGAAGGGTACATATTAGTTACCTTGACATCTCTCAGACCTTCCACACTCTTTACACTGGCTGTAGTGTCCTTACATCTGAATTGATGTAAACTGCTTAACTGGGTGGGAGACAGGCTGGACTGGTGGGCTGAAGGGACAGTCATATGACTCCAGTTGGTATCATGTTATTAGGGGATTCTCTTAGGGGCTGTATCCTGAGACCAGTAGTGTTCAACATATTTATTAATGCAGCTAGCTTTGGGATTGAGCCCACTCTTAGCAAGCCCATGACTGTTGTGGTGAGAGATGGAGCATGGAGAGACCTCTACAGATTGGGAAAATGGTAAGAAGAACACTTAGATATTTGACAAAGACAAATGCAAAGTCCTGCATCCCAGGTGATGTAATCCTGTGTGTTGGTACAGACTGGACACTGATGAGGTAGAAAATACTTTTGGAGAAGTGGACGTGGGAGACCTACTTGACAGGAGGTTGACCATGAGGCAGTAATTTCCCAACTGCTTCCTGGGCTGCTGCAGTAGGAGGAGAATTGCCAGCAAATTGAGGGAGGTGATTCTTCCTCTACTTAACCCTGACAAGTCCTGTCTGGGCTGCCATGACGAATGTTGCGTTTTCCCTGGCCAAGAGAGACGTTGACAAAGTAGAAAGGCACCAGAATGACGAGAGGACATAAGGTCTGAAGACAGGCTGAGGTAGCAGGCTTGCTGGGATCTCATTCTGTCCACAGCAGCTTAATGGGAGGCTATAGAGAAGCTGGATTTTTGCAGAGGCACATGACAATAAAAGAATGCACGGACAAGAGACAATAGTCCTGTGGTGAAACGTAGGCAATTCCAATTAACTAAAATTAAAAATTAAATGCTATGAGAATGTTAAAAGATTGGAACAGGTTGCTCAGGAAGACTTTGAAGTTTCCATCTTCAGAGGTGTTAAAAGCTTGTTGTGCAACACTCTGAGCAACACAATTTAGACTGACTAGGTTTTAGTGAAATGCAGGACTAGGTGACCTCTGAAAGTCTCTTACAAGCCAAATTATTCCATGTTCAATAATTTCTATGTCATTGAGGAATTTAGTACATTCATGCACTAAGGAGCTGTTTAAGGGGTGTCTGTAATTCTGCATGTTTTCCTCTTTAGTTGAAAGTCTCCAGATTGCTGTAACAACTTCACAAGTGAGTGAAACAGACAGCTCACCAGAGGAAAGTACTGAGGAATTAAGTGTGAAGCAGAGATTCACTACCAGTGAAATACTGGAATCTGTTCTGCACGGTGAGTAAAATTTGACGCTTTTACATCTTTTGAATGCTAAAATAATTTATACCAGATTGGTTTTTTGGAAAGCCTCCATGATCTAGGACAGAATCAATAGAAAATAATGTATTAGAAATTGTCTTTGGGCAAATGCTCAGGTAGTGTAAATTGTTACATAACTTTGTTGAAAGTACACTTTCTTGTCATTGTTGTTAAGCTCTGCACCAAGTCTATATTGCAATATAGGCCATTTCTCTTATTGTCAGGAGGCTTGAAAACTAGGATTAATATTCCAGTAATTTCAGCTGCAAAGGGTAGCATTGATTTCTCTCAACAAACTTGGGACTAAAGTTGTGTAAAAAACATTGCTACAGAGCATTTTTAGTGATATGGTTACACTTATCTCCAACCTTTCATAAATGAAATAGTGCTAATTTGTAAGGTAGGAAAAGTGGGTTGAGCCATGTGTGCCATCATGGCTTGCAAATTTGTTTTTCCCCAGCCTAGGATCCATTATGTAACTACAAACTATTAAAATCACTTTCTCATAGTCCTGAGTAGCTGTAAAAAAGCATGCTCTTTGTTTTTCTAGTCAATATATGCTTTCATACCTTTCTTATGTATTTTCTTGGGGCTTTATTTGTTAGATGCAGAAAGAAAAGAAATTGAAGAATCACCAGAAATGGATCTCAGTGTTGAAAAGGAAATGGCAGGTGCCGACCTTGAGGATAAGGTATTGTACCCAGTTTTTCTTCCTGCATTGCAAACAGCAGTCTGGGCACTGTGCATGTACATGCTATTCAAATTTTTATGGGGATTTTCACTCAGATCCAGGTAATTCAGTCTAATAGAGGTCACTGCAATTAATAATAAAATTTTAAAAAACAATCATAAACAATCCAAGCACAGAATGATTTTCTTCAGGGCTTAACATCAGTGAGTTGCAATACCAGGCAGTGTTTTCAAACCACTTGTATGGGCTGTTCCTGTTCACAGGATGATGAAAGTCTCCTGCAGTGACAGATTCCTCAGCTAATGCAACAAGGAACACTTGTGCATTGGAAGAACTTCATCCTGAGAACAGGCACATAAGATAGGATGAATGTTTTTACACCAGCTTGCTTCAGAATTTGAATCAAAACAAAATGGGGCAATTATAGAATAGGAGAGAAAGTGCCTATTTTGAAAAGTCCTATAGCTGATCAGCAAATCTGGGGAGAAAAGCAGAATCTAAAATCAGTTCTGGACAAGACTAGAAATGACAAATTTTATGTAACAGCAGAGTGTTGGAGTAAGCAACATGAATTACTGTGTGAAAATAAAGTAACCGTAATAGTGTAGTTCTTAAGTGGAGAATAAGAATCACAAAAGGAATAAAGGGGAGAGACAAGAATGTAAGATAACAGACTTTGAAATGGAAAGAAAAGTTTGCTTGAAAGTTTAGCATTAACATACAGTCATTGCATCGCGTCTGAAAGAGGGCTTGTGTGCTCGAAACCTTGTCTTTGTTTTCTATATTGAGAATACTCTTGCTAATACACTAATCTCTATAGCCTCACCTTATGCTTAGCACTAGATCATCTTACTTATCAGACTGCTGATAGAAGGGAGCAGGAGGAAGAATGTGAGTGGAAAAAAATGTTTGAAAGCAAAAGTCCAAGTGAGGGAGCCGGTGAAGAGGAATAAAACCTGGACAGGGTAGAGGGGCTCAGATATAGCCCACTAAAAATTGCAGTAGCTCTACGTGAAAACTTTGCCATTGGGGTTATAGAGAAGGTAGAGCTGGGCTTTTTTCAGAGATGTGCAGCAAAAGGATGTGTCCAAGATTACAAGTTGCAGCAAGGGAAATTCTGAGTGTATATAAGGAAAAAAAAAATCAGTGCAAGGATGATCAAGGAGCAATGTTTGTCTAAAGAGGTTGTGGGGGTCTCTGCCATTGGAGGTTTCCTGGATTTGACTGGAGAAGTCCTTCAGTAACCTCTAACTTCGAAGCTATGCCTATTCATAAAGCTGGAGGGACCTGCACTCAACTCTTCCACCCTAAGTCATTATCCTGTTATTCATGGTCTGTTGTTTGGGCAAGGCATGTATCACATATTCTGCTGCCATGTCAGAATCAGACTTACCAGGAGGTGGCAGAATGAGCAAAGAAAACAGGCAAGGCAAGGGCTTCCAGGGAGGTGGGTGTGCAGTCCCAGGGTTGTGGGGTGATGGCTCTGGACTCAGACCAACTAGCTTGGGAAAACAGGATCTGGACAGGAGGGCAAGAGCTCCCAGCTTGGAGATTAGATGCTGACTAAATACTGGAAGGAAGGGCATAGTCCCTGCAACATAAGGGTTCCCCAGTGGGCAGCTGTGAGAAGTGATCCCCATCTTGTCTCCCCTCCTCCTGCCTTTTAAGTGTCTCTTTGCAGGCATTGTTCAAAGCACAGTGCAGCCGGCCCTGGGATCTGACCATCCTCATCTCTCTGAACCAGGGGGATCAGGAAGAGAGGTGGTGGTGGCCTTCAGCACAGTTAAACACCTGAAATTACTGCTTCACTCCTAGCTGGACTTCCAGGGCACATGCCAGCTCAGATAATCCTGCCTCAGCAGACTGGCCACTTGCAACTCCTTGGTCAAGCCAATGCCAGACAAACCTTTCCCCTATGCGCATCCATTTTCAATTAAAAAGGGCTTAAAAACCTGAAAGAAACAATGCTCGTGTTCAGTGTACAGGCTTTTCCTTGTACACTCTGCCTCACCCTTCCAGCATTATCTTCTTTCTCTCCCTCCTGGCCCTGTGCTGCCTCCTTACCCACTGCTCACCATACATCCAGCTAAGGAAAAGCAGAGTTATCTTGAGTCCATTTGTGTGCTGCACAAAGACATCTGTGCAAAATCCTCTGCTTTCACAGCAGAGCTGAGCTTTTCTATGGCTTGGGGATACAGTGAGGAGGAGGAGGTGAAGATGTGGAGGGGGAGTGGAAGGAAATGCTGAAGAGATATAATGAGAGAAAGAGTAGTGGAGGAAATGATGCAGCTGGTACTCCCTTTGCCCCAAGGGTGTCTGTGTTGGGTTGTGTTTAGGGGGCTGGTCTTTCTCATTTTCATTTTCAGTTATTGCATCTAAAATGTAGCAGATGCTTTGCTCTCTGTGGTGGAAAATGAGACTCAGTAGAGAACTTAAGAGAAAACAAATATTCCCTGAACTCTCCTCAGCTTCTTTGGGAAAAAAAGAAACCAAAAAAAAAAAAAAAAAAAAAAAAAAACACCAAAAAAACCAAAGAAAGAAAAATCATACAGGAAGTCTTTTCAGCGTAGTCTCAGAAGGGATTGTATTTGAAACAGTCCTCACCATTTCGTCTTATCTTTCTCAGAGGAGCTATTCTTCATGCTGGAGGGATTATGGGTAGCTTCACCCCATAAACTTAGAGAGCTTCTTAGGAAAAGGGAGCAGGATGGAAAGTGTGAAGCAGCTGTGCCTTGCTGCAGAGGACAGTAGTGACCATGCTGGTGCCTTTTGTAGTGTGTACTGGGCACAGCATCTCACAGGGCACCTAAGGCATTTTTTGTGATCAAATAACATGACTTCTTGCTTGTTTCTTACTACATTATCTCTATTTTTGAAGAGTCTTATGCTGTTTCGTCCTACTGTAAGTGATCTTAACCCACTGTAGAAATCTGGTTACTGTATTTCAAAATTCTTAGGTAAACAAAGAATGAATTGAAATGTCTTTTCTGTGTGGCATTACTCACAAGGGAATAAAATTGTGGATGAAATAGTTTTATTTGTACAGTTGTGTTCAGAATCTCTAGTAATTTCTGTGGAAACTCCATTCTTGGAGTTTCATGTATTGGAATATATGATGTATTATTAGTCTTCATAGATTGTTGCTTCTGTCTTTTTTAATATACCACATAAAGGGTTGACTCAATGCACATTTCCTAGCCACATGTCCCCACTAGTTTAAAAAAAATTACCTTGATGATACAACTTTAAAATTTAAAACAACTTTTTAAAGCTACATGTGTTTATTTTAGGGAGCAAGTATGAATTTTTCAGAATCTACAGGGACAGAGGTGAGTTAATTTAAACTTCAGACAGAATCTAGTAATTATTTAGTTAACAGTGGTCAAACCTTTGAAAATCCTTCTCTTTTATTTTCTAGATTGTACAAGCAATCCAGAACTTAACCCGTCTCTTATACAGCATGCAGGTGACTACTCCACTACTAACTTCAGAGAGTAATTAATTTGTCCTAATAATTTTCTTTTAAAGAGTGGATTTCATGTTGTCCTACTTTCAGACATTATGTTAATTGATCCTGATCTTTTCTGACTGTTGCATAAGTTGTCATGGAATGTAGTTTTATTCTACATCAGTGGTAGGTTTCTTTTAAAAACTGAATAATACTAACCTGCTTGGAGATCAGACATCCTCCCAAAAGAGGATGTCTGTACAGTCCAAAAACCTAGCAGGAAAATAAAATGATGGCTCCACTTGAACTGATGCCATTCCACATACAGATTTCTGAAATTATAGTTCAAAGAATTGAAAAAAAATTGTATTTTGATTAGACTGTTCTGCCGGCTATTAATAAGCAGTAATTTGACCAGGTAGCAAACTCAGCCCATTTTAAGTGCTTAAATCTCACTTCCTTTGGGCCTTACTTACTTTACTTACTACACTTACTGTAGGGCTTTAGTATGAAGTGTTTGCCTCTTTTATGCTAAGTTCGAATGTCTTAACTTACGTCTTCTTATTTAGCTGCACTTTTATAATTCTATTTTTAAATGTTTCATTTGAGTATACTTAATTTTTAGACCCTATTGACCTTAGCATATTTCATAATAATCCTGGAAACCCTGGGCTTAGAAGTTAAGTGTATTGAAACAATACAAAAGCAGAATAAAAATCCTGTAATTCACACAAAAGTTTTTGAGTAATTGAAAAACAAATAGGGACAGTAAAGTAAGGTTTAGGATCATGCCTTAACTGCTCAGACCATGAATGGACAGTCGGGTGCTGAGAAATAAGCAGAGGATCTTGTCCTGTTTACAAGTCACTGGAACTGACCCAATACTGGAGGAAAAGCCAAGGAAGGTGCAGGTGGCACATTGCATGAAGTTAAAAACTTTCTGTGGTGGACAGCACAGGGCAGTGGGGCTCTGGGAGTGACTCCTGAAATAGATTCCCATGTCAGCTTTTGAACATAGCGCAATAAGGGCCTCAGCAGATCTGGGTTTTCTTGCTTTTCTTTCTTCTTAATCCCAGCTATTTGTTTTTGCGTTATTGGAGGATGTCACAACCTTTAATGCAAACAATGTCACAACATCCTTGTGAAGGATGGAATATAGAACTCTCGACTGTAAAATAGGAACATCAAACCTGAAACCATTACTATACTGCAGGTTTAGGCTGGCACTGACACCTCGGTCAGGTACGTGTAGTGGTACAGTCCTGGTGACATGGCTGTGTTGGCAGGTGCCTGCAGGACTGGTGTTAGTTGGGCTGCAGTGCTGCAGGTTAGCAAGGAGAGCCTTAGAGCCGGAGTGAACTCACTTGGAAACAATACAGTGTTATGTGTAGAAGCCACAGCTGTGTTAGGAATACTTGGGTGTGTTTAGCATTCCCAATGCCTTATTGCCCTCTTCAACCGTGAAATATTGTTTTTCCTGTGTATCTTTACATCCTCTGACAGAACAGAACCCCAGCTGTAATTGAAGTGCGTATGCACAGCTGTAACATAAACATGTAGTATAATACTAAGTGTAAACCAGAAGCTTTGTTAAAAGTGCTCAAAAGAGTTGAGTTTTATTTTAGAAATAACTCTATGTAAAGGCATTATCACAGAATTTAATCTATTTGCTTGAGGAATAACCTCCCAAAAAAGTTCAAGCATTTTTATATAGTGATTCTATGTAAAAACACAGAAATGAATTAATGCTGATATTTAAACATTTCTGTCTGATTTGATTGTGGTGTCTAGGCAGCACTGGCTATCCAGGACAGCCACAGAGAGCTCCATAGGTTACTACTGCAGGAGAATGAGAAGACCAGTCGGAGCCATGGTTCCCGGCTGAACCTCATTTTGGAACAAGAGAAATGTCAGAATCTGGAAAAACAGAGGGTGGAACTGGCCAACATACACAAAATGAAGCAGCAGTTTCAGCAAGAGCAGCAGCGGTGGCTGCGTGAATGCGACCAGCGGCAGCGGGAGCAGGAGGCGAGGGCGGGCCGGCTGGAGCAGCGCCAACGCGAGTGCCAGTCCGAGGAAGAGCTGCTGGAGCAGAGCCGGCAGAGACTGGTGCTGCAGCTGCAGGAGTACCAGCAGAGTCTGGAGAGGCTCCAGGAGGGCCAGAAAATGGTGGAGAGAGAAAGAGACAATGTAAAAATGCAGAAGAAACTCGTGTGGCACTGGAAGCATGGTCAGCAAAACAACCTGTTTTCACACACGGGGGACTATGAGGTTTGTGCTTCCCCATTCTAATTGTACCCCTGACTGCATTCCTAGAAACCTGTCTTGACGAATAGGCCAGGATGTCTGGATATTGTTGGTTCTTAAAGTAATGAGTGAGCATGTGGTAAGCTGAGATTCAGGCATATCCAAGCATTTTCTTTCAATGTCATGAAGTTTAAGCAGGGAAAGTGTGAAGTCTGGCCTCTGGGAAGGAGCAACCCCATGCACAGTAGATGCTGGTGATCACCTACTGGAAATCAGCTTGACTGAAAGGAGGTTGTAGCAAGATGGGAGTCAGCCTCTTTTCCCAGGCAGCTAGTAAGAGGACAAGGGGAAATGGCCGTGAGCTGTGACAGGAAAGGTTTGGTTTGGACATTGGGAAGAATTTCTTTGCTGGAAGTGTGGTCAGGCATTGAAACAGGCTGCCTAGGGATGTGGTGGGGTCACCGTCCCTGGAAGTGTTCAAAAAGTGACTGGATGTGGTAGTTGGTGGTATGATTTTGGGCGGTGTGTTGGGTCAAAGGTTGGACTTAATGATCTTGGAGATCTTTTCCAGCCTTTATGATTCCATGATTCTGTGCAAAGGACCTGGGAGTCCTGGTGTGGAAAATGAGCAAACAATGTTCCCTTCTAGAAAGGTGGTACATAGTCTCCAGGGCTGCACTGAGTAAAGTATTGCTGGTAGGTCAAATGCGGGGATCCTTCCTCTCTGCTCTGGACATACCTGGAGTCTGGCACCCCCAGTACAAGAAAAGCATAGACCTGTGGAGTGGAGAGGAGGTAGAGACAGGAGGATGGATGTCTGGGGAAGTGCCTGTTTGAGAGGCCCGGATATCTCTCCAGTAAGGAAGGCTGAGACTGTTCAACCTGGAGAAGAAATGGTTCTTATTAATTGGGGATACTTATTAATGGAGGTTCCTTTTAATGTATAAAACCCCTAAATGGAGGTTCTAAAGGAGATGGAGCAAGGTTCTTTTCAGTGGCACCCTGTGACAGAACCAGAGGCAATGGATACAAACAAAAACACTAAAGATTGGTTTTGAATTATTTTTTCTTATGGAGGTGATGGAGCCCTGGCACAGGTTGCCCAGGGAAGTTGTGGAGTCTCTGTCATTGTAGATATTCAAAAGCCACCTGGACATGGTCCTTGGCAACTGTCTCTATGTGGCCCTGCTTTGGCAGGGGGGTTAGACCAGATGTCTTCTTGAAGTCCTTTCCAGCCTCAACTGTTCTGTGATTTTAACCTAGATACCTACAAAACCCAAACTTACGCAGATGTTTATTAAAATGAGAAGACAGAAATTATAAATATGAGAATCTGCGTTTTATTCTGCTTTACTCTTGTGTTTATAAGATACATTGTGTCTGCATCTTGTAGAAAAATTTAATTATTTTAATGCTTAAGCATATAAAGCACTTAATGAAGTTTTTCATTACTGTTCTTTTTCCTGGACCACTAGCTCCAGGGATGAAAAGGTGCACCTTCAGGAGTAACAAACATCAGGCTCTTGTGAACCCCACATATCAGGCCCTGCTGCCCTGTTCCCTGAAACAACCACCCCTAGGGGAAGAGGTTGGTTTGTAGCTCCATCCCTGACAGTATAAATCCTTGGAGTGTTTATTATTTGGGGGTGCAATTTAAGGTAGCCTCAAAGCTGCTTAAGTGTTGGATAATAAAAATTATTAAGTTATTGTGGAGGGTGAAGGATGCAGTCTACCTCTGAACTCAGATGTCTGGGTGCTCATCTGCCAGGTAGGTCTTCATCTCTAATACCTGCTTTGTGGTTGTGGACTTGATTTTCATAACTGTTCTTTAAAGTACCTGAAAATCAAAACATTTTGTCTGGCTTTTCCACATATGGAAAGCTCACTGACCCAAACAGCTTCTTTTTTCCCCTCAGGTTCTCGTTTTCACAAGAAAATCGTTAGAGCCTTTCTTCAAGCCCATCACCTCATAGTTTTTCAGCAGGCAACTCAACCATAACCATTTGGCATCTAAGATTGTGCCTGCCTGAGGGGTTAAAGGATTGGCCTCTGACCTCCCCCTTTTTATCTGGCTTGTGTGAACACAGTGTGAACATCACTTACCCATATATGCCTGCTAGCCCAAACAACGAAGACGCTTTCTACTAGCATAGCATGTGCTTCAGTTTTGGCTTGTTTGGCAGTGCTTAAGAAGTGGATGATAAATCCAAAACTGAAGTTTCCCATCAGCTTTAAGGAATGTGACTTCTGAAATCTTTCGAGGAGGGAAGTTGAAGGATAATAGTCTGATACAGTGATATCTGGATCGCACAGAGAGGCAAAATAATTCAATGCTGAGTGTCACAGAGTAGTAGTTTTTGTAATATAATATTTCATTTTTAAGTCTGCTTGTCTTGTTTTTTCAAGTAGACTACAAGGCTTTGAATCCATCCAGACCTTAAGATTGTCTTTCTCCTGTGTTTCCACTATCATACTCCGTGCAGCAGTGGAACAGGTTGGGTGATTGTCAGTCAGCTGGCATTCCCCCCCAATGTTTTTGTATTACACACAGCCTAGATAATTTTGTGTGACCAAACAATGCAATAACTCACTCTAACACTCTTGCTTTTTTTTGTGAGATTGGCCTTAATAAACACCTGCAGACAAAGAGTCTGCAGGAGTTGCATTTTCCGCCCTTGGGAACCTTGGCTTGCTTGCTAAAGCTGTTTGCCATCCCCAGCTTGACTGTTCTCTGTGATTGCCTGTCTATGTGAGGTACAGTGTTATTTTTGGATTGCAGAGTACACAGATTTACCTATGAGAAGTGGCACCTTGTTGAACCATGAGGCAAAATATTAACCCTCTGGAAGTAGTCAGCAGAGCTCAGTGCGTCCCAGATAGTGATCCTTTTTTATCTGTCACTTTGCAGTTATTACTTCTTTCAAGGTGAGCTAAGACCAGATCTGCTAGGTTATTGCTGTTTATTCCTGAATGCACATAAAATGTAATGTGTTTTGAGGTTAACCTCTGGCAGATTAGATGACTATTTGCTATGAATCCCCATTCTATCTGGCAGTTAATTTTCTTTATCCTGCTATAAGGATTATTCAGGATGATGCTTATAGTTGTACACTTCAGTTTTACAAAGTGAGGGCAGGGAGTTGGACTCTGTGATTCTTATGAGTCCTTTCCAACTTGACATACTCTGTGATTCTCTGGTTCTGTTACTTGACAAAGGTGGAAATAAAATTCTCTGTTTTGTTTTTTGCTGTTTTTTCCCCCTTCTGCAGATAATGGGACATAATCAATTGGACAGCTTACATGGTGAAAATGCATTCTACTTCAATGAAGCTGTAGTGTGTGTGTCTCTAAGAAGAATCAACAGATCAAATTCTTCTCTCGTTTATGAGGACGGTGTGTATGGGATGAATATCTCAAATTCTGATGTAGCAGGGACTAGTGAAAATCAGGTGGACCTCAAAATGGACACTTCTTGTCAGCCAGCATTAACTAGTGCACTGTGGAAATCCACTAGTCCTTACCAGCAGATGTCTTTTTCCTGCAAAAGCAACAAGGATTCCTTTAATAATGGTAATTAATACTTTATTTAATTAAGAATTAATACAAGCATTTTGCCCCCTCTCTGGCTGAACAGTCCTAGGAACAAAGACAGCTTGGTAGTAGTGGAAGCAAGAGATTTTGATAAAACAGTTGCATGTTTCCTTGCAAGATTTTTGATGATAGGTGAGAAAATCAGCAGAACAGAAATACAGAAAATTACTGAAAAACCCCACAAAACTCCTTTTTGTGTCTGCATAATAGTACTCAGAATGTTTTTTTCTCTCAGTCTTTTCCCAATGCTTTTTGACCGATTTTTTGTGAGCAGAAATCACTCTTCTTCAAGTGCACTTTATTGATTGTTTGAGATCATATGTATATTACTTGATGATTTCTGGTTAGAATAGCTTTTGATTTCCTGTCTTAGAATTCCTGTCTCAGTATTCAAACACCCTTTTCTTGCTTCGTTGAGGAATGAAAATATCTTGAAAGATCTGTGGACAGACAATGGTATAACTTCTAAGGAATAATATAATGTTTGAAATAAGTTACATCAGTAACTCTTACTGCATTACCTTTCTTTATTCCTTCATTTTATCAGTACCCCCAAAGATACGTGGGCTGTGTGGCAGTTACTGATGGTGGCTACCAAAATGAGAAGAGGCTGCCTATCTGAGCACTGCATGCACTGAAAATTCCTTGAAGGTCTTAACAACTTATGAGAAACTCTGAACTATTGGGGGTTTATTTCTCATTTTGTACAATATTAGTTTTGATCTAACTTCTTTCATTAGCGTGAGTTGTAGACCAGGATGTAAAAACCCAGCAGCTAAAAGTCTTGGGGGCCAATGGTGCACATTTGGTGTAAGAGATTAAATGATCTGTGGGGTTTTCTCCACAGCTGTGAAATTCAGGAGACATGGCATGGCAGTGCTGCAGCAGTGCCTGAGTTCCCATTTTTGTGCAGTTGGCAGTGCAGAATGGCTTCTGTTCTCGCACCAGCTTCTTGCAGGTCAGGTCACAGCAAAGACCAGTGGGCAGCAAAATTAGGAACTGAAAACATACACAGGTACAGGGGTTAATTGTCTTACATTGGTGATTAAGGAACTTGCTCCTTAGTACTCCTTGTAATGAATTAAACAGACATCCAGTACAGCCTTACTAGTCTTTGGTATGTGGATTGCCAAAACAGCATGTTATAACCAAAGGTAGGGCAGGCTAGTCACATCACTACAATCAGCAAACCAAGCTGATTAGTAAAAGAGATTAATATTTCTAAAAATGCCTAAATAAGTAGCCTGGTGAAACTCGTTCTAGTTTGGCTTCGGTTGTCATTTTAGTTAGTGTGAATTTGAGAAGGAGCACATATGTGGGTTTAAACCTCTCAAAAGTGCCTTAGCTTGCACTGGCAAACATACAGATAGAAACTAACCAGGACGCTTTCTGTTGAGCCCACATGAGAGCATGTTTTTTAATTAAACTGGCTTGTACCAGTTAAATTGCACTGATTCTAAGATAAGCTGGTGGAGCGTCTGTGTCTCAAGACACAATGGACCAGCTTTGTGTTCCGCTGTTGTCAATACATACTGTGTGGACATCATTATCTTGCCCTGGTAGCAGGGCACCAAGGCAGTCCCAGCACTCCTGGGGACAAGCTCTGGCTCCAGAGCCCACCCAAGAGGCCAGTGTAAGTCTCTCTTACCAAGCTGTGTTGGCAAAATGTGCAATTACTGCCTGGGTGGTGCCACAAGACATGTTATGCAAAGGAGCGAAGCAAATCCTTCCAGCATTCAGTTGGTTCAGATGATGCTGTGAGGCCCACCACTGCATTGCTGGAGCAGACAGGGCTGGAAGCCTGCCCCCGGAGAGATGTAACATCACATTCCATGATTGCGTTTGTTATTGAGAAGGTGACAAGAATTTTATGCTCTGATCATGCAGTGCATGAGTCTGCATGAGTCAAACTTGCTTCTGTGGTCTTGCATCAGGACCACTGTACGGGGAGGAATGAGAAGAGTGCTGAATTTCCCCAAGGGACTAAACACATGGAAATTATGCAAATCACTCATTCCTAAGCAATGTCAATCAAATTGAACATTACAAACATTTCATACTAGGAAACGGATGGTTTTTTTTTCTCTCGAGTATTTTTGGTCATGTTTTCTTCCCCAGAGAATTTAGCGGAGTTTCAGAAAATCTCCAACCTTTGCCTCTGCTTTCTGACACCTCTGCAGGATGCAGTCAGTTCCAATCACTTTGAAGTAAAATCAACTTAAATGCAATGAGGGAAAGAACGTAACAGTTAGCGGAAATCTTCAATATTTTCACGTAGATGAATGTTTCATGGCGTTTTCATGTGTTTCCGTGCATTTTCTAGCTAGCTTTGTGTATAAAGTCTCATAATCATCTTTAAAAAAAAATTCTTAAATAATTTGTCAATACAGAGCTAAGAAACAAATACTGAGTATGGTTTACTGCATATAACCATGCACCACATACATACATAGCCAGACCTAATATATAGTTAAAGTTTTGTGTGCACACAAAAGAAATTTCTTGGGTTTGATTAACTTCACAGAATTATTAGGCATTTTGTAAGAAGTCTGCTCTGTCAAAAAAACCCTCTTAAATTATTTAAAGATAAGCACCATCTAAACTCGTTTCCAAGGAGTTAACCACACTGCATTCTGCCATATGTTAAGTACTATTCAATTAAGCCTCATAAATATACAGAAATGGAAACGGCTACATTACTGTAGTGCATAATTTTCCATTCATATTTCCTAAGGTAAGACATAGGTTGTTTCTTCCCATAGCTAACATCATGATTATGTATCATTGTTCTATGTGAATGGGAGGGAACTTCAGTAAAGACCTTCAGGCAAGTTCCCACTGAACTGAAACTGGCATAAGTAACCTCACTAGAGAAGGTGTGTCAGTCAACAGGAGGAAAATATGATTGAAAGAAAAATGTGTTAATGCTTTACAGTAATGATTATGAAATTATCTGCATGAAAGAAGCAAGTAGTTTGGCTAATTAGAAGGAGGGAAGTATAGGTTTTGTGTCAGACTAGACTGAGAATTGAATAAATTAGTCTTGCATTTAATTGACATGTCAAGTTAACTAGCCAAAGTGATGCCTGAGGATTTACCTATGGATTCACCTCTTTGATTTCAGGAATCAGTGCAATTTTAATTCTTTTAAGCTTTGAAGAGAACAGCAGTGTTTGCTGCTGCTACCTTAACTTCATTTATTCAGACATTGTAGCTACAGAAATAGAATTGAAAAGTGATAGAACTGGAAAACTCCTGAAATTCGAATATGGGAAGGTTTTACCTCAGACATTTAGTATGAAGGACCTATACATGTGACACAGTGAAAAACATAGTTTAAATCTTTATGGGGAACATAGGAAAACCTGTGATCTTCATAAGCAGCCAAATGCAAACCCAGGGAGTAAAAAGAGGACTCTATTTGAATAATGTAATTTAAATATTTTTTAAAGACAGAAATTTGTACATATGTGAGTATAAGCAAATTAGATTTTTGATTTTGGAAAAATAATTTATTTATAGTGGCTTTCATCAAAATAAGTGGTTTCTAGAGATGTAGAATATTTAATTTACAACAGAAAAAGCAAATATTCCAGAAACAATGTGTAGTATCCTATAACTCCATTATAGTTTATATGAAATTTCCTTCCTATTACCTAAGGCAGATTATTCTAATGGTGATTATTCTGTTCAACCTCTTTTTAAAACCATATATCAGATTCATTTGCTTTGGTTTCCCATTGTTAATTTAGATGGCATTTAGAACAGTGCGTTTTCTGTCTGTGCTGGTTTCAGCTGGGGCACAATTAATTCTCATCTCAGAGGCTGGCATGGGGCTGTGTTTGGATTTTTGCTGCACACAGGGTTGATAATACAGAGATGTTTTTGTTATTGCTGAGCAGGGCTTGCACAGAGCCAAGACCTTTCTGCTTTTTTTTTTGGTGCAGCCACACTGGGGAGGGGACTGGGGGTGCTTGGCAGGTTGGGAGGAGACACAGCCAGGACAGGTGACCCAAACTGACCAAAGGGATATTCCAGACCATGTGGCACCGAATTCAGTGTAAAAGTGGGGGAAAGAAGCAGGAAAGTGAGGGACATTTGTGGTGATGTCCTTTGTCTTCCCAAGTAATCATTTTGCATGATGGGGCCTGGCTCTTCTGGAGATGGCTGAACACCTGGCAGTGCATGGGAAGCACTGAATCAACTCCTTGGTTTGTTTTGCTTGTGTGCACAGCCTTTGCTTTCCCTATTAAACTGCCTTTTTCTCAACCCATGAGGTCTCCAGCTTTCATCCTTCTGATTCTCTCCCCAGTCCCTTTGGGTAAGAGAGGGCTGTGTGGGGCTTGGCTTCTGGCTGGGGTGAAACCACCACTAAGGCTACATTAGCTACCCAAAGTTGTGACCTAATGACATTGCCTAAAAGTATCTGCTCTATGTTTGCATCAGGGAGGTTGAGAACAATAGGCCTGGATCTTTTATCATATTTGTGTTAAGGTGAATTTGTTGCAGTCAGGAGAGATATACAATGTAAAACTGATGCAAGTGTGATAAAAACCAGGTGAAATATGCTTTGCTCTACAGTGTTAAAAAGCCATCTGAAGTGGTACAGGCGCTCTGTCTATGCTTCCAACTCAACACTGGATTTTGGCAAGGAGCAAATCTCAGTAACTCAGGGCCTTATTCAGATAGCATAGCTGCTGCTGCTGGTGCTGGAGGTGGCTGATGAGATACCATGATGAGAACTTAGTTGAGTAAGATTACTTTCATCACTTGGAACCTGGTAAATAATGATTAGCAACACCCCCAAAAAAGTCACTGCAGTTCCATATGTGTTATCATTGGGAGTTAATTTGTATACTGTTGCTGAAAGAACTCCTTCTGAGTACATCTGATTTTTCTAAGCTGGAATGTTACTGTGTCCCATACAGCGCACACTTTAAAATAGCGTTCTTTGGAGTCAGTGACAGTCCAGCCCCTTACCACTTGCAGAATTACCTGTGAAGATATGTTTCGGCCCAATTTTTTTCATGGTATGTCTAATAATATTTTTAATAGTGCCATTTTTTTTTCACTGTCTGATAGTGACCAAATTATTTCTGATTTTCTTTCAATTGGAAAGAGGGAAAGAGGGAAATTTTTAAAAAGCAAAGGATGATATGACCCACAGAGCTCCCAGTTTGTCAGGGAGCCTCCTGAGCAGGTGTGATATTTTGAGCTACTTTAAATTTTTGGGTTTTTTTAATTGAGTAGATGCCACATTGAGAACACTTCTTAATTGTTTTTTCTGTGTTTAACATATCCCTACTACTCTAAGTGCGGATGGCTACACAAGTGAGCACAGGGCCCATTCAGTGCTCAGTGTAAGTTATAATGACAATAAAATTAAATGGAAATATAGTAGAATATGAAGTTGAAGAACATCAGCACCAGCATCTTCCAAGTTCAAAATCTCATTGATTTATTAGAACAATTAAGCTGTTACTTTTGACTCTGCAACAGACAACAGCAAATTTGCCTCTTATCCATGCCACAAAGCATGCTCTGCTGGAAGATTTCCATCTCTGAGATACTTGGAGGAAATAAATCAGAGAGGAAATATTTTTTTTCCCTTGGGAATAACTCTGCTGTTTGTTTAAAGCAAATGGCAAAGGGGATTAAATCACATGGCAGTGTGATACCAAAGTGAAAAATATGTCACCTGCAACTAGTATATTTCAAGTAACACTTGCTTTTCACCTCTGTAGAAGTCAGATTTTGTTGTTCTGTGACTGATTTTCTCATCTCAAAACACTTTTCTCATTTCTAAAAATAATCACAGTAGATGCAGCACTATAACATAATCCTTTAATTAAGACAGCTAATGATATTCTGGTTTTATTTTGTACATCAATGTAAGTAATGCCTATCCTGTGCAATGCCTGTCTGATTTTATTATTTCTATTATCTTCTCCTTTAGAATTCATTCATTTGTGGAGGGAAGTTTAAAATAGTGCACATCTTTAAGGTTTTGAATGGAGTCAAAAAAGATTGCCTGACCCTGTCTTTTTAGGTACCACTGGTGTTGGTATAAATCTGCACTGGTGTTGGTATAAATCTGGTTTAATAAATCTGCAGACTTACTAAACAGCAAGAAGATGATGGCTGAATCTTTCTCTTTTTTCTCACACCCTTCCACCAACTTCAGTGTAGTGGTTTGTGGAGTCAGTAGAATGAGTGCTGTCAATGAAATTGGAATTTTGTGGAGGATCCCCCTTATATGCAGATTTTTTTTTTTTACAAAGATTGTGTTTTTCCAGTAGGTAGAGGTTTTAGGGAAGTAGAGGGATGAAAGAAGAACATTTCAAAGAAGAAAACCGTGGCAGACGGTTTTTAGCCAGACAGCTGGTTTATAGAGAGCTGGATCCTGAGCTCCAGCTCAGGGATGTGCAGAGATGTGACTTGGATACCAAGTCTGCAGGAAAAGAGGTGATCTCTCAGGAAAAGGGCCCCAAAACAACTGTCTTCCTGGTTGTTTGATGGCAAGAAGATTCCTTTGGAGGTCTTTGTTTTCCTTGGGAAGTGCTCTCTGTGGGTGGAAACCTGGCTGCAATGCCCTGCTTTAGAACATTAAAATATTTTGTATGTATCTTATAATGAGGTTAAAGCCTGAAATAGATGCACTAGTGTAAATAAATAATTCCTTCTAATAGCTGAGAGAAGCCGTTTATGGATGATCAAATTTTGCAAGACACTGAGTATGCAAACACACCCTGTAAAACCAAGTAGCTGAATCACCAAGTGTATCTGTCTGGCTTATTTTGAAAAGTAGAATCTCATTTTAATTATTTAGTATAATACTTTACATATTCCAAGAAATGGCCTGTAGCATGCTGTACAAAAATAATCAAGTGTTAGTAATATGAAACCTCCTCAGCATCATCTGCTGTTGAATATTTATGAGGACCCTGGAGAAGATTGTCTGTCTTGTGCTGGTATTCATCACAGCAGCACCAACTGCCTTCCAATAAATTTTATTGGCTGTCACCAAACTGGTGGAGGAGATTTCATGGAGTATATTGTTCTCCCTTGCCAGATACTGTAGAAAACTTCTTTTGGGTGTAAATTTTCAGTGGGGCAGTAGAGAGGAGGAGCCTTCGTGCTGGTATGGAAGTTGGTGATAGTTTAATCAAGTAGGAAGACTTCCAACAGTCACCTGCTGAGATTCCTTAACTGTTCTTTGGAAGTTTGATCTGGAACTGGGACATAAGTAATAAAACATAGGTATGATTTTTCTATATTTGTTTGGGTCTGTTGTAGAAGAATCAAACCCATGTACAGTTTAAAAGTCATTGAATATATTCCATGATAAAGAATATATGAGAGACAGGGAAAGCAGGGTATTTGGCAAGGATGATTTTTTTTTCTCTTTATTAATTGAATTTGAAAATATAAGGATAATGGTTGCTGACAGAAAAACTGCAGGGAAGCTGTCTTCTTTGCAGAGCAATTTGCTATTGGAGCACAGTGCCACTGGGGAGGGGATGAAGATATCAGGAAGGCTCCTTCTTTAAACACAGGCAGTTTAGAGCTGAAGTGAAAATCAATACAGACAGGTATTTTAACACTTGCAGTAAAGTACTTGAGGTAGAAGGAGGGATGATGAATTCGGTTTTAAGGGTGAGACCAGCGTTGCTCATACCAGGAAGAAGTGGGAGCAGAAGTGAAGAAAGTGGATCCAGGTGCTCTCCATGCAATCATGGGATGGACACACATGCTTATTTGATGATTGTGGGGTTTTATGGCTTTGATGTACAATTTTTCCTTTGCCTCTTATGCAGACTGTTTCATAGAAGTTGTGTGTTCACGGGGCCTTTAGCAAACAGTTAAAAAGGGCATTCATTTCAAAATATTCAATCGCGCTGAAAAGTCCTGTGGTTACAATGCAAAATGTGGGGAATGTGCAACTTTTCCATTTTTTTTCTGGATTTTTTGAAGAACTCCAAGAAGAAAACATGAGCGCATATACTTCCTGCCAAGAATGAATAAACATGGCTGTGCTAATACTCAATATGTAATAAAAAAGTAGTGAATATTTCCCTCAGTTTTGACCTTGGGAGAGAACCAGTATCTCTGGGACTATACATAAGAGGCTTCTCTGAGATGTTCACTCATGTAGTCATGCTTGTATTTTTTCCTGCATTAATCAACAACAGCAGCTTCTGTTAAAGGGTAAGATTAGCATGTAATTGATTTGAAACAGGTGCTTTGTCTGATTTTTTTTCTTCTGCAGCAATTCTATATATTGACTTAGTGCTCTTCTGCTGGTCTCTTTGAGTTTTGATCTTGTCAGCTTTTATGAGTAAGAAGTGGTGGATCTGGTCTGTTGTTGGGAAATTACCCTATAAAACCAAAGTGCTTTGGAGGAGACTTGAGTGTTTTATAAATTACCTCACCCTTTTGGCTTTTGTAACAGAGCTGTGCCCTTCTGCTACTCAAGAAAGTGTTTGCCAAAGTCCAGAGCACACTTCTTTATGTTGCACCTGAAAGACTGGCCAGATGCTGGGGACTAAACTGATTTTTTGCCAAAATTAGTTTGATTTGTCTTTGATTTCACGTTTATTTCAAAGTGAAAAAAATCCAAACCAACAAAACAACCCACAACTAAAGAGCGTCGGTAAAATGTGAGGCAGTTAATCAACACTCTGACATCTGTCTGTGGTAACAGCTCAGAAGAGGAGTTTTGATGTGTTAATGTCCCCTTTTGTTTCAAAGGGAACGACTTCATGTTCCACAGGCTGCTTTTTCAGGGTTAATGCTAGCTGTTTCTCTTTTTTCGGGAGGGAAGGAGATAAAGCCTCACTGCAGTGTTTTATCTTCAGGGTGCAAATTGGGACAGTGAGTGAGGGAAGTGTGGGGATGTGCCGGCAGGCAGCGGAAAGGGGAGCTGGTTCATTGTCCCGTGAGTCCTTAGCAGTGCTGTTTGTGTCTGTAGCTTTATGGGGTTTCTGTTTCTCCACTAAACATTCAAGCAGGAGCGTTCCCTTCGGATGGCAGTTTGTTTTGACTTCATCCTGCTGGCCAAATGACTTCAGCAGGTGATGGGCTAGGAGGAAATGGTTGCAGACCACTTACTTTGATCACATCTGCATTGGGCACCTGAAAAAGGAGGCTGTGGGGGTCTTCAGTGCTTCCCCCCCACTTTTGTCAGTGGGCAGGCGAGTACCCCTGCCCCTGGAGAGGTGCTCTGCGTGGGTGTGCTGCTGCCCTGGGTGGGGCAGGGGCCCTGCGGCGACAGCTGGTCACGTTCCTTGTGATCCTGCGTAGGAAGAGTGTTCTTGGGGTTTTATGGTTCTTTCCTCTTGATCATTTGAGTGCAGCTGTGTTTAATGAGCTGGAAAAAAAGTAGGTCAATAAAACATGTGTTCATTGTTAGCAGAATACCTGTTGGACCACGTGTTTGTCTGTAATTGACCATCTAAAGCTTCAAAGCTTAGCACAAAGACAATTTAATAGGGAATTCATACTTAAATAAATTAATAATAAGCAGAAGCAGACAGCTGTCAGGCAGTCTGCCCTCCCAAGGTGAGACTGTGGGTATTTAATGCACAGACAAATTATGATTTCAAGTCAGACCTATTTTTAAGTCTCTCTTAATGATATGCATTAGAAAAACAGCATGCCAAAAATAGCTTAGAATCCGTGTGCTTCAAAAACCAATACAGCTGATAACATAGCCATGTAACTTGGTTAAAATTTTAATCAACCTAATCAATTTTAATCAGCATGCTATGAATTTGATGTCAAAGTGACACTATCAGTATTTGAACTTGAGTTAGTTTTAAAATATTTTCTTTAACAAACACCAGTGTTAGAAATAGTATGTTTACTGAGCCTTTATAAAAGAAAAATGACTGCATCACCATAGTACTCCAAAACCTGGAGCATGAGTTGGAACTTTATGATATATGCCATTTCGGTGGAATAAATATGTATTTTGCGTTTCTTGTGCCAAGAATTAAGTCCAAATTGTCTAGACAAAATTTCTCTGAAGACTTGTGGCAAAACCTGAAAATGGACCTGCCTTGTTTTACCTAAGCCAGCAACTACACAAAGAGTAGAAACATGCAGAAAAAGAGTAGAAACATGCAGAATAATGGCAATGCCAGTAATTTTACTCTGATCAAAAATGCAGCATACAGATGTAGAGAAGAGTTATGTCGCGGACCTTATTCATCATAGACTTTTAATTCCTTCTGTTCTCTGTCTTGTAACAAAAAATGCACCAAAAGCTGCTAAGACTAATTAATGTAGGATATTTTCTGAAATAATTTCTCATCTGCTTTTTGTGTAAAGATCACTTACTCAAGGATCTGCTTGTTTGCTTAAAAAATACAGCAGCTGCTTTTTCACAGGGTTGGGCTGGTCAAAAGTAAATAACAGCATTACAATTCCCAGACTGATTTTCTTGCCTTATTCATTCAGCTGGGAAATGGATTAGGCTCCTCTTTCCTTGCTAGCCTTAAGGTAAAAATATTTTTTCCCCAGTATGTTTTTGAGACCCAGTACCAAGTTCAGTTCCTGCTGTGAAATCAGCTTTACTGAGTTGTGAAGGGCCTGGTTTGTTGATGGTATGTGGGATCTCAACTGCCAGTGAAACTGCTGGGAATTGTCCTCAAATCATCAAGGCTCACACATGACTTTTGTATATCAAGTGTTCCATTCTGGATCTGTAGCAGCAGCATCTTGGTTGTTTCAGGTGATGCCCCGGTGTTCCAGGTGCCAGATACCACTGCATGGTGTTCCCTTTCTTCCACCAACTTTAAACAACTGAACCTGCAGTATGGAAAATCCATTGCAATCTGGGAAAGTCTTAGCAGGCATTAAAAAAGGAATCAAAACCGGTCCAGGGTGCCTTTCATGGTGAGGAAAGGGAGAGAGGATGAGGTGCTTGGAGTTCCCTGGGGAATTGGCTGTCTGTTGCTAATGAATCCGCATGGAAACCGCTGGGAGCATCATTAGAGACAAAGAGCTGCCGTGGGATTTGCCAGTGGGTTTTTCAGTGGATCCCATGGGGGTTAGGCAGCCATTTGCTGTTGGACTGTGGTGGCAAATGAGAGCCTGTTACCCTTGAATTCCTTTGAATATCCCAGACCCGGTAGGCTTAGCCCTGGTTGTTAGGTGTCTGCTTGTGCTTTGCATTATGCATGAGTGCCAGTGTGGGGATTAAATAGAGCAGCTCTGCCATTTCAAATAGCTGTGGCCTGAAGCTGATGTGTCAGCTGTCAGTCCAAATGAACTTGGTACCAGTTGTTACACGTACATGTAAAACCGAAATCTAACTGTTTATTATATCAGAAGGTTAGGGGTTTTGTGACTCTTCAACGTATTTGTTGCTAAAAGTGGCATAAATCGTCCTTCATTTAATGCAGTTTTTTTATGCAGTTTGATTTTGTGAAGAGGGTCAATGTGATGGATCTCGGGGAGTCACAGCAAGGTAATTGTCCGCAAAATCCATGCGGTGTGTTCTTTCCCCCCTCCCCCCTTCCCCCCCACCCCCCTTTTTTCTTCCCCTTTTTTTCCCCCTTCCTTTTTAGAAATGACTAAGAAGCAAAAAAGTATCCTGCCTGGCCTGACCTCAGAGCTAACCCAGCTTTGAGGAGGAGTTTGAATCCGAGGCCTTCTGAGATCCCTTCCAATTTGAATTATCCTGTGATGCTGTGAAATCAGGGTCAGAGCTGAAGGAGGAACACTAAGGACTTTCTGTTCAAAACACAGAGACTCGAGAGGTTTTTTGTTTGGAGTGTTTCTTAGTGCCTTGGTTCTCTTGTCCTTTCCACAATCTTCACTGTGTGCAGTCTAGCCTTAACATCAAGAGCTCTGATCCTGGGGGAGAGAGAGGAGGGGTGAAGGAGAAAATCTGTGGCATTTATTTGATGTGGAAGTGCTTACCTCCTATGACAACAGACCAGACAGGAGGTGAGAATCACTGTGACTAATGAGTTGTTTACTTGGCTTTTGTATCCTCTGCCCCCCAGGTACCTGGGCTGTGTTTGTTTTTATATGTATTGATTTCAGATTCCTGCAAATACCATTCCTTTGTCCTTCACCTTGTCAGCAGTTTGTGAGATACTAGTAATCCTGTCTCTTAATGCTGTGGAAAAGGTAGGGTAGTTAGGATGCAGAATGCTACTTGTTTTTTCTTTCTTTTCCTGTACAACAGTGCGGTGTTTTTAGCCAGTTGTTGTTTCTCAGAGTTTGGACCCAGACCCTGTTTGGAAAACTGAGGTCCCCTTATAAACTCCCTTGAGAACTGATCCCACATATGACAGGCCTGCCATCTGCCATTGTTTTTATATTGAGGTGCTCTAAAAAAGTATGGAAAGAGTAGAGTGCCTCTCTGCAGTTTCCTGATGCTTGTCCTCACAGTACCAGACCTAAACCCATGGAAAATGGGAAAAAATTGAATTTGTTTTTAGTGTTGAATTTGACAGTGTCTGTGTGAATGAGACAATTTGTGATTGGATCTAGAATTTGTTAGAAACAGCCTCTAACTCCTTTTGCAAAACTTGGTGGGGAAGACTGCTGGGAAGGCCTGGGGTTTCTTTATTCAATGAAATGGTCTTAGCTGAGATTAAAAGGAGTAAAAGCTGTACTTTAGGAGTATTTAATACTGAGGTGTGGCGCGGGCTACAGGTCCCAAAAAGGCTGAAGTGCTATCACAGATTACCTAATATTTGGTCACCAGCCTCAAGCACACCCTTTTTTTCCTTGGATGTTTGACCAGCCCAGCTTTGAAAGAGTGGATTTCTCTGGTCTGCTGTTCACTTTTACCTAGGGTATCCATGATGCAGCTGTGGGTCTGGCTTGTTCTTAAGGAAAGACTTGCCTGGAATATTGTAGGAGAAATATATTTTGTGAGAGAAACAGGTGAGGGGGGTTTCAGTTTGCTCATAAATTCTGGGGTTCAGGGTTCAGAGGGATGCTGACAGCACTTGGCTGGTGCAGAAGTGGGAGGGAGCAGAAAGCTGTGTCAAGAACAGACTGTGGAAGGATCTGAGCTACAGCTCAGTTTTGTTAAAGCTTTGGAAAGAGTCCGGGAATATTTTCTGCATTTATCTAACTATGAAAGGAAAACAGTGTAAATGAGCAAGTGGATGGCTATGGCCAGGTACAGTCCTTTGGTTTGTCCTCTCTGAGAGGGGCTGGGAGCAGGGCAGCCGGCAGAGCCCAGCCCGGGCAGCGAGGGTGTGGGCAGGGGCTGAGCCCAACTTCTGCCGAGGGCTGGTGATGTGGGTGCTGGTCTGGTGGGCGCGCTGTTGAGCCAAACACAGCCTGCCCGAGAGAGCGTCTGGTGATAGCTGGGAGGAGAGCAGAAAAAAAGGGTAAGTAAATGCTGCATTTAAACAAAGGGGATAACACAGAACTCATTTTATGGCTGATTTTGACAGGTGAATTACAATCACATTGACGGAAGCTCGTAAAGGGCCAATGGTCTGTCTTTGCCTGACTCTTCATCCATAGTGAATTCTGACATTTCCCTCAGTGCAGCTGAGAATGGGCCTGGAGAGGGACTGGGGAGTTCCCATGGGTGCCCCAGCTGCTAGGGGATCATGGAAGAACTTCTTGGGGGTCACTTTCTGGTAGGAGCCCCTTTGCCTTGCTGTCTGCACAAATAATCAGTTTGTTTTCCTTTTTTTTTTTTTTTTTTTATTAAGCATCCTTAGCTCTCAGAGTTCTTTAGCAGACATCAGGTGATGTTTTCAAGTCTGGTTTCAGAAGTTTCCTCCTTGTTTGGGAGAGCATTTTAAGAGGAAGATTTCTCCCACCTTTTTCCTGCTTGGTGACAAGGGCAACTCTGTTTCCCCATGCTACACCAGAGAGCTCAGGGGAGGCTTCTTGGCTGCAGTTACTGTTCTACATTACAGCAACCAAGGCTGACTGGCAGTTCAGTCCACTTTTCTCAGTCTCCCTTCACCTGAAACTGTTGTTACCATTTCTAGCACTTCTTCCACACTTCACATGCATCCACCCTTGGGGCACATCACGCTGCTGCCTGTGATACCAGCTGGTCTGCTGGCTCAGCTGCTTCCAGCATGGCACTGGGCAGAGAGACAGCAGCCACCCTTCCCGATGGCAGGCTGAGTGTGTTGGCCCTGGGGACACAGTGTGCTTTTATTAGGCAGAGTCTGTGTGGAGTGCCGCCTGAAGTGCATCCAGAATCAGTTCCTTCCCTCCTCAGTGAGATTAAGCACAACCTTTCCAGCCTGAAGCCACTTGGTGTCCCAGCCACAGCTGTGCTCTTACCTCCTGGGTGCTGCCCTGCTGTTCAGGTTTCACAGATGCAATGTATTTAGGAAAAAAAAAAAAAAAAAAGAAGCTGAACTAGTGATAAATCATTTATTTTGATAGTGACAGGATCTGATTTGTTTTTCCAGAATGCTGAGAGTTTCCACTGCTCAGCTTGTAGTTATAACAGTTAATGAGAAATGGTTTGGAAACAGCTACTGTTTTAATTGCTGAAGCAATTACTGTTTAATTTTGATGGTGGAAAATAATTGCATGTAAGGTGTTTCTTTTCTGTGTATTTTCAAATTTGTTATTAGGCTTCTCAAATTATGTACTTCATAAACTTTGGAAATAGATCTTTCAAATAAGTGTTTACTCCCTGGTATTTTTATGTACATAACTTGGGTAATGTGAATAGACTCACACGACTAAAAAGAAATATTAATGGAGGTAAAATTACCTGAAAATGTAAGTGTTTAGAAGCAGAGGAAGGGCTGCTACTTCTGTTCTTTTTAATAAATAAACAAACCAAATACATCCAGTTTTCATAAAGACAGGCAGACATATTTTTGCTTTCTTCAGTGGGCTGCAAATTGCAATCTTTTTCTAATATAACCATCAAAAAAAAAAAAATGCAGACATCATCTTCAAAGCCTGTTTGGCTAAGTTAGGGAGTCAAGACTTTCTGTGTTAGTTATTGCAGATAACTCACTTGCAGTCAAGACTTACTCTGGATTTTCATCAAGACTGAAACTTAATCCAGTATAAAACGGTAAAAGAAAGACAATTGAAGACTAATTTTTGTAACATTTTTCTGTGTCATCCCACTATGACTAAGCTCATTTATAAATACCTTGTTCCTGCCATTGACTCTGCAGTCTTGGCAGCAGGAATAAGGTGCACGTGGTTTATGCTGGGAGCTGCAGCCCCAAAGCCTGTTTGCTCCCTCCAGCTGTGAGAATATCAAAGAGGAGAAGATGCTGAAGGCAGAGGCTGCGATATGTGTTCCCACATGCCCATTGCATAATCATCCCACACTGCTCCACACACCCCGTGCCAGGGAGCAGCCAGAGCGCCTAGGCTTTTCAGGGTGCCAGCAAATTTGTTTTGCCTTGAACTCCTGCCTCAGTGAGCAAGACTGATGAAAGTCACATATATTTGGGGGATGCCAAATGTGGGCATGTGTCATTATGAATTGCCAGCAGCTACGTGACATGGTGTGTAAAAATGCAAATAGTAGCTCATAGTAGATTTCCATTGCTCATACATGTGAGAAGTAGGGACCAGAGCAAGCATGAAATGTCTCTTCAGCTCTGCATGAGTGATCAAGGCTCAAAGAACCCAAGTTCTTGGTTTGCGTGCTTCTGGCATTACTATGCTCTACAAGGAGTTCAAATCTCCCTTTCTTTCTACAGAGTCCTTTTTTGAGAGGGAAGAATGAAAATTTAACCCTCCTGATGTAGTAGAGGAGTCAGTCAGGCTAAGATTACTGTGAAAAGTATTGCAGCATATCCATTACAGATATTTTTCATTGCTGTGCATGAGGATACACACTCGTTGTTACACAGCTTGTTTTTTATGGTAAAGTTGCTTTGAAGAAATCCAGCCAGCTACTGAGATGTAGGTCCTGAGGGCCCAAAGTGCTACAAAATGCTGACTAGGGATAAAAGCCAACTCTAGTTGTGTTGTTTTGGTTTATAAAGCTATATATGGATCATCATAGGAGTGTTCATTGTGGAATGCTGAAAAACAAGCATCTGATTCTCTGCATTTCTGGGAGAAAATTGGAAAGATAACAAGATAATTGTGAAATAATGTTCTAGCATTTGGATGCAAGTGTTTCTCTCCATGTCACACCAAAAAGATCAAGACAGAATAGAGTAGGTATTTTGTGTCAATGAACACAGGTAAACTTGGTAGAAAAAGCTGAATGCAAGTGCCAGCTCTGTAGATTTTTAGCTTTGCTCAATTAATTCTTTTGCATCCATAAAAGGAAGGCTTACAAACAAAATTCTGTATAATGCTGAAAACTGTATTAATGTTACAACTGTATTATTACTAACAAAGGTACTGATTATATGCTGTGTGTTTCCCTCCAGCTCAATTCTGACCTTGTTTATGTCTTTCCATTGTTGTGTGTCTGTTTAGTTAAGTATAGCTACACATTTATAATTATTGTTATTACTTGAATAGATTTCACTAACTTTGGGTAAAGTACCTCTCACCAGGCTGTAGTATAATTTGTTCTAGAGTACTGTTTTCCTTTCCAGATGCACAAACTAGAAAATGGTGCTAATGAAAAAGTGAGAATTTGCCCTTTTTGATGGCATGGGCATGGCAGAAAATGCATTGTCCTTCTCTTGTATGTTACAGATCTGAACACATCAGAGACCCAAGGTTCCCAGACAAGTGTTCCAAACCAGGAATCCATCCAGTCACTACAGGTAGATGAACTGCTGCTGAACCACCAGTCTGAGAGCCTGCAGGATGAAGAGAGTGGAGCCAGAGTAGAGGAAAAGATTGTTTACCTTTGATCACTTGTTTTATAATCTCAGTAGCACTTTGGAAAGATAACTGTGTTTGCTTTTCTAAATTTCTGTAGTCATTCTCTGTATGACCATCTGGCTTTAAGGGTAATATTTAATAGTAAATGCAAAATTTTCCCCATAATAAATATAGTGAGTAAGTTATTTTGAAGCCACTGCTGTATAATCTTTAATTTATGACATGATTTCAAATGCTTTGCAAGAAGCAATGAGTAGCAGGGGAGACATAACATTTTGAAAGTGTAAAGGTGGCACCAAGGACTGTGAAAACTAGTGTTGATTTTTGCGAATCCTCTTCTTACAAGGATGAGCTGAGATGGGTCTGCTACTTGAGATTTCAGAGTGTGTATCAGTAACAACTGTGATATAAATGAGAAGACAGCAGTGTAACAATGATGGCTCTAGTCTTTGCTGAAGTGTTCTACATACCCTTACCTGTTGGGTCATTTTCCTTATCTTCTAGCTCAGGAACTGCTCAGAAGGGGATGTTTTTTATGGTCTGAGCATAATTGCATAATTGTGTTTTTTTTATGTCCCAAAGCTTATTACCATTTTGATACTACTGCCAATTTCTGTGCAGAGATGAACTAAGTCTTTTATTGTATTATAGCTGTTCCTCATTTCAGAAAGTGTCCTTACACATTCAAATTTACCAGATGAAACCATTTCACTGGTCAAAAGAAAATAAAGGGGATAAATAGTAGGCTTCAGGTAACTAAACTCTTCTGAAACTCCACTGCTTTCCTGTGTAGAAATCAGATAACTTTCTGCTTTCAGATTCATGGGATTCTCTGTCTTAGGCAGTAAGAAACCTGTTTTGTGCCTTTTTGTCTTTCTGAAAAATTTGTACACTTCTGTCAAACTAAATAAATGTTGTGTGCATTTCTACAAAACTGTAGTTTTGATTCATTGTGAGATCCCCCAGAGAAATAAAAAAAACAGGAGGAAAAAAAAAGTGTCTAGGGTTTGTTTGCACTGAGCTCTGCTGCAGATATGTGTTGCTGGTCCAGCACAGCCGAAGCTGTGTATTTCAGCTGGCAAAACCAAGGATGTGCCTATTGCCACTTAGCACGGATGATGGCCTTGGCAGGGGTGCAGCAGAAATGCAGCTGCGCAGCTCCTGGATGCTCCTGCACGGCTGCCTCACATCTGCCCAGCTCAAGGAGCAGAGGAACACAGAATTGCTTCCACCCCTTTGACTCGGTCAGCCCCAGGTGCCAGTGGTTTCCATTTTACCCTAAGCCTTGCGTTGTGCAACATCTTTTGCAGGGCACAGAGTTTTAGACGTGTGCATTTGTCACCAAGGGTTTCCTGATTGAGAAGGATTCTCTTCCAGGGACTTGGGAGCTTCGGGGGAATACCCAAAAGCAGAGCTTTCTGAGCTGCATCTTACAGGACTCCAGAGTAGTTATTCACTTGGTATCTTGGGCAAGCAACTGAGCACCTGGCATGAGGAGCAGGATGTGACTCTCAGCTGTATTAACTGATGAGCAAATGCCATCAGGGAAAGACTGGGCCTGCAGATGTGGTTTCCAGTGTCTGTGTTCAGCCTTCAAGACTCCTGCTAACCTGACAGCACTTTAAAAATATGTCTCTTTATAAGAGAAAAAAATCCCAAAACCCAGCCTCTTTTAGAATTTCTAGAATTGTTTTTACAATTCCCAATCTTTACTTTTCACAATTAGATTAAAATTAAAATGTGAATCCAACTTCTCTTAAGGGCCCTGCAGTAGGGACAGAGAGTCAGCAATGAATTCAGGGTTGCCACCTGAACAGATTTTTGGCAAATTTCTGAGTACTCAGACTAATTTCTTGGGATGCTGTATACCCCAAGATATGTGCCTTGCCCAGAGACCCATGGGAAAGAGAGAAAAAATGAGCAGTATTCTCCACAGTTACTCTCTGCATTTTATTATGCCTTGGCTGAAACATCTGGTATTGGTTACTGTCAAATCCAGACTGCTGGATGGATTGCTGCTTTCCCAGTTTGGTGTGGGAATTCCCATGTAAGGGTCTTGCCACTGAGAGAGGAAGAGATGATAATGCTTCTCTCATCAGTTTTAATTGAGGGGCTGGGAGCTGAAAAGCAGCTGGCCCAGACTTCAGCTGTTGTGCAAATTCTTTAAGTCCCTTAAAATCAGGCAGCATCTTATTTTGCTCACCTGTGTTTACAGTAAAACTTCTGGCATTTCAGAAAGGCAAAGGCAGGAAACAGGTGGCCTCTAGATTTAGGTATTTTAATTGTAGAATATGTTTAAAGTATAGGCCAGTATGGTCTTGGCAGGTGCTCTTTATAACAAGATGTATTATGCACCCCTGAACTCTGTCCATTATTTAGGCATTTCTTAATGCTTAGCAGAATTTAAACACAGCCCCAGTGAGACTCAGCTATTTTAGCAGTCTGTGTTTTCAGTTATCACCAGGCATGTATTAAAGCTGGGTCGTCTTTTTTAATTAGAAAAATATATTCAGAAATTCTCTTCACCTTTTTTATATTATTTTGAAGCTGGCTTACTTGCAAAGCCTGTTGTTTTTCACTCATCCCACATATTGTGTTTTCTTTTTGCTATGCTTCTCAAAGCATCTTGCATCTGAAAACTCAGAACCCAATTTAGTAATTAATTTCAGTGTTTAAATTAAGGGAACAATTGCTGTACTACAAATATCCATGGCACCAGGATGAGGTTGATTTGTTTTTTCATATTTTAATTTTTTTTCTCTATCTTCTAACAAAGAAGGGATTTCTTTGCTGTAATGCCTTGACTTTTCCAGCATTTTCTCCTTAATGTATGCTAGTAAAGTTGTCATATCGAGCAACTTTAAAAGACTTTTAAGAGAAACTTGCAATAAATCTTTTCTTCAGCAAGTCTGCAGCAATGGTAGAGAAGAAATTGGTGAAGAGCTTGAGCTTACAGTGTGCTGGATCCACACCCTTGGATTTATGCATTCAGTCATTTGTGGAATGAGGCCAAAAGGAAGCAAATTCTTCACTTGGATGCTGTTTGAGTATTAAGGTAAACCACACTTAGCTGCATTTCTAAAAGATTTTTCACAATGGTCATGTTATTTTCAAATTACTAAATTTAATACAGATTAGGCTATCAGCAAAACTCCCCAAAGTTTGTTTACTGAAATGATTGTAAAAAACATGTTGATGTTCCATTTAAGGAATACAAATCATTTTACTTAGAGAGGGCTGTTAGCTGCATTAATTTGTATGCCACCCCCTTTGTTAAAAAAAAATCAGTAAGATTTTTTGCTGCATCTTAATCAAGTAAGTGCCAATTTTGTAATGTGCCATATTGCTGCTAAAAACATTTTTGCAGTGTGATGGTGTTCATTCAAAGAAAAAGACCTTGTGCTTTGGTAAATAACATGTGCAACTTGCTCAGGCTGAATTTTGAAAGCAATGGAGAGTTGCAGATGAGGCAGTTTTCCTTGTGCATCTGGTGACAAAATGGGAAATAGTGTGACTATTGATGACTAATGGGATAGTGTTTGGATAACTCCTAAAAAATATTCTGTTTGACCAGAATTCCAACCCCAAATCTTTCCCATCCAAAACCTTCACTTCTGTAATATAAACTGTGCCCACTTTATATTACAGAAGTAGAAACAGCACTGGTTTTGGATAATTAGCATACTGGAACAGGCTGGATGTCTGCTTTTACAGAATTGTGGACCTGCAGTTGATTTCTGCCATTTTTCCAAGGCAAATGGATACATTTGTTGTTTTCTCATCTCTAGTAAAGATTTGTATGTAGAAGAACTGCAAAAGTACCTATGAGTGTTCTTGATAATCTTAGTCATAAGGACAGCTACATATTAACCTCCAAAAAGATTTTTTTCTGAATTGCTGCAAAATAGTGAGATAAGTCTGTGAGGATGGCCTGCATTCAATGGCTTGAATTTTGCATAAAGGCTCCTTTTGGCAGGCTGATGTCAAAGAGTGTTTCATTTCTTCAATATAATGGAAAACCCTCAAAGGATAACCTTAGAGGCATTATTCTTAAGTGAGGCTGGCATTATTCTAAAGGGTTGGCATCAATCCAGCCCTTTGCTCTGAAATAGTGCATCAGACAATAATCTACTAGACTTCTATGAGGAGCTCATCAAAGGCTACACAAGGAGCTCATCAAAGGCTTCCACATTGTGGAAGAACTTGCAAGGATATGAAATGATCCAGGTATCTCACCTAGAAATGTCAATGTTTTTCCCTGACATGCAGAGCAGAGTTGGAAGCAGCTCTACGTAGGTCTGTAGTTGGCTCATACATTCCCAGAGAGCTATGTTTCTTATTCCATGGATCATCTCTGCTGAAGTTTCTTCCTCTTCTCCTCAGTCCATCTCAGGCCCAGATCAGGATGTTGCCACCTCTTACATGGAAAGTTTCTGCCAGAGGGAGATCTGGAGCACCCACCAAATTCTGACCTTGAGTCTTGAAATATCCTGGGTGGAGACCAAGAGAAGAGAAAAGGAACATGAAAAGCTGCTCTGGGTGTAGAAAAGGCAGGAAGAGTGTCTTCTCCAATTAGATGTTTCTAAGCTCCTTTGTGGAACAAGCTTTTTTATTCAGAGATAAGACCCTCTATTTATGACACTACTATTGATTCCATTGCCAGAGAGAGCAATGGAATCTATATGGATGAAAAGGACAGTGCAGCATGTAAGTTCAAACAAAGAATTTCTCCTGTGTAGGCTTAACAGACCCAAGGGAAATTTCTTACCAGATTTCTGCAAAACTGCCAAGCCATACTACAAGAGCTAAGGAGAGGCATGAACCTCCCACTCACCCAGGTTACCACTGCTAATAACAAAGACCGACGTGGGTAAATAATTGCATGAACTGAAGACAGCTTGCGAAGATCAATGTGAGCCCTGGCCTCCCCATGCACGTGAACAAACAGGATGTCTGCATTCCCTGTGCCTAACTCATTGAAGATGCTCAGGCCAGGCTGTGAATCCACTTGTGCTCCTTTTGAGTAGTACAAGAAATGTGAGAAATTGGTGTTGCTCCTGATTAAAGTAAGTAATGTCTCATTTGAAATGAAAACTGTGACATTTCCTGCATGCACACAGCTGTACTAGCATTGTTGAACAAATGCTAAAACAAGTCATTATGGGTCAATTCCAAATACAAAGCAGCCAAGTGGACAAAAAGAACTTTATTAGCACGGAGTGACCATCTCCTGCTTTCAGTCAGTGGAGACTATCCTTATCCTCTGGGGTTTCTTTCCAGCTTTTAATTAAGGAGCAAGTTTTCACAGTGTCATACTTGAATTGTCAGTGAAAAGAAAAACATTCAGAGTGAAAGCTACAAGGATATTCCTCTGGATGGCCCCTAAGAGAAGTGCTGGGTGTGGAGGAGAGGATTCCAGCTCCGGGGTTTGTACATGGATATCATCAGTTCAATGGTGCTGGCAGCTTGGTAATCCGGAAAACCGAACCTGGCTGTGGGACTAAGCCATATGGTGTCACTGAAGCTGATGCCTGGAAGCATGTCTGCGTGTTCAGTCTTGCTTTGCCATACAGCAGAGTGGTGGGGCCCTTGGGTAAGCTGTGCATTCACCCACCCAGGCCATTTCACTGCCTGGCTCCCATCCCTTCAGTGCCTATCTTGAAGCTGAGTGGCTGTGTGCAGCCTGTGAGAGATGGCTTGCAGCCTTGGTAAACCTCTCTTGGCATATAAAATAAATGCTGAGCACTGAAGGATATTTCACACAAAGTAATTACTGACAGGAGGTAGGATGCCGTTTTACTGGAAGTCACCATTTGAGCAGCAGAAGTTCAATTTCTAATCCTGACTCCAGCTGTTCTCATTTAATTTACAGCGTAATTCTTCAAAGGGATCAGGATAACACATTCAAGGGCAAGATATGGACCCACTAAAAGGCAAAGAAGTTTAGTTTATTAGTAAATGGTTGGCTACTTCTGCTTGTCCTACAAGCAGGACTGTTGGAGTCTCAAGAACTAAAAACCCCATGAAATGGCATACTTCCAACATATTTCTGAAGGAACTGATCATGTGGTCTCTGCGTGGTTTGCAAACACCAAACTCAAAATATTCTTCTTTCTGTGAAATTTGAAGTTCAGAACACCTGGACTATTGAAATTCACCAGAATGCAGTCCTTCCATTTATCATTTCAGTTAAATGGAAGTCAACTATGCTCACCACTTGATTTCACAATTGCATTCTGATAAGCAGAAACATTTCCCTAAACACTGGTCAGATGCTTCCAACCTATTATTTCTGCCACTACCATCAACAGTTCTGGGGTAATTATAGAGATGGGCCTGAACATAAAAGAGATGTCAGATATTTGGAACATGCAAACCTGGATCCAAGCATGACAGACTCAGACAAAATGCTTTACTTCCACATAAAGTTAAATTAAGAACTGTCAGACAAAGTGATACGGACTCAAAAATAAACGACTGTAGAAATAAGCAGCACAAGCCATAGTGGAAACTGCTTCTTTTGTACAGCATTCAGTGAGTCACTGACAAAAACACCTGTATAAGTATTCTGTGAAATTACATTTTTATAACAACGATGTCTTATTATTTGATTAAGCATTTTGTTAATGTGTATTTAGTATATAATTAAAATACTAGCTCTTGTGATGAAAGTAAAACTGGATAAGATGGACTGGGGTATAAAATCTTACGGCCATGTAGCAGGAAGTATTTTTATGGATTGAGAACCCACAGTGGGCAAAGAAGGAGAATGAGATTGCATTGCCTAATCTCCTGGAGATATTCTTGCCTTTTTCTGTCTACTGCTGCGTCACGATTGCCTCCCCAACACAAAATCAGGGTGCTCTGGGCCCTTTGCAGCAAGCATCTGGCCAGGGTTTGTCTCCCCAGGAACAGAGATGCTGGGGTGTGGGGAGCCCACAGATGTGTCGTGAGGATGCTGCCAGCAGCCTCTCTATGCTAAAAGAGGGATTTTAGCAGGGAAACTATGCACTACACGTGTCACACACTCAGCCTTCTCATATATTTGGTGCTCTCTTTCATGTTGCCATGTAATAAAAGGCAATTGACAAGGATATTAAGTACTGCCTTCTAAAACGCAACATCTCTGTGAAAATTCAAAATGTGTTCAAATTTTTGTGGAGAAACAAGGGTCAAGTATGGTTATAATAATTAACAACATGTGTGTTGTTTAATCTTCAAAGCAAGCTTTACCTTTAGACGTCCATAATTTACTCAGTAAATATTGTTCCTCTTACTTCAAAAGGAAGCAATAATTAGATTATGCCTGGACTCAGATTAACATTTAATTTGTGCATACTTTCAGACCAACATAGTTGTCTGCATACAATAACAAAATAATTATTTTTAACTCTGTATGCTGCCAGTGTTTAAAGTTGTAATTTAATACCCAGAGGAAAGATATGGCAGAGTAAGAGATGCAAACACTCAGAGGTTTTCCAAGCCAGCATTTCCTCCATCCACTTGTCACTCGTGCACTGCCACAGACTAAAGTTGCCTGCTCCTGCCTCCTTCCCATTCACTGTTTTGTCAAAATCCCTACTTGAGTCAATTGTCATGGCGTTTTTTGGAGGTTTTTGTGTTTGGTTTTTTGGATGGTTGGGTGTTGTTTTTGGTTTTGGTTGGGCTTTTTAAAGTGGAATTTTGGAGCCTTTTTAAAAAGTCCTGCTCTAGCTCCACCAAGGGAGCCTGGCCTACAGGCACAGGAGTCCTGGGCTGGCCCCCTTCCTACAGCTGTTCCTGGGGAATGGGCTAGCTGGGCATGTGCAGAGTGGAAAACAGCTGAGATAGCAGTCCTTCCTGCTTTGAGGCTGGCCTGAGAGGATTTATCTAAACAGCCTTCTAAATAGCCAGTGCTGTGCTGGCTGTGGGAGAAGATGGCTTGTGGGCGATGGTTTGTGACTGACCTTCGGCCATCAGGACTACCTGCCCTAGGCAGGGCTGAGACAAGTTTTTGATTCCTGTCAGGGAGTTCTGGCACCGTCATGATGGAGAAATCCAATCCAGTGCCTCCTTCATTGTAGCTGGGTACAAAAGAAAACTGAGAATGAGGGCCCATTGCCCACAGAATAACTGAAATAAGTAGCTTTTCTATTAGCTGAAACAAACTCTCTTACTCCAGCCTCTATTAGCATCTAAATGATGGGGATCACACCTTGTATTTGGAGCCTAAGCTGACAAGATAAGAGGACTAGTGAGATAAGAAATACACCAAAGGAATTCTTATTTGCTACAAATATTTTCATAATCATCTTTATGATATGCAGATGCATCACTGCAAAACATTCCTATCCATTTTATGAAGCCTGAATTTTTTTTTTAAATATAAAAAATGCGGTAATGGACTTCTTTCTAGGCTTTAAAAAAGAGCGTGTCTGCTTTAATGTGACTTAGCTTGAATGCCATTATACATTTTAATGAGGTAATGTATGAGGAGGGGTCAAGTAGAGCAAGGACTCATTCTGTTCACATCGGCTCTGACACTACTTTGCTGGCACAGGAGTAGTTCTGCAGCCACAATTTGAATAAAATATGGAATGTAAAGTGCTGTATTGAATATTCCAAATCAGGGTAGTCTGTTGAGCATTGTTGCCATGGGGACTGCGTGAAGGTTGGATTAATTAAGGCCTGAGCAGATGCTCTGGAGTACGTGGTGTCATTTGTGCGTTCTGCTTGTAATTAACATGCATGTGTGCAGGGTGAGAAATAGGAGAGGAGAGAGAAACCCACCTTTATTTGTGTGTGATGGCTTCTCAGGTAATATGAATTATTGGTATGTGAAAAGTGATTCCTGTACGCATACTAAAAATGCATATTAAAAAAGAAAGGTAAAACGGGATAACCAAAATCAGCATCTCGCTGAGTCACTGTGTTTACTATGAGAATGCCAGAATCAATGACAAAAACTTCCGTCCTTGTTACTACAAGATTTAGGAATTCAAAAGAGCCACCTCATCTCTGCAATAGATTAAGATTAAAGAGTATCTTTTAATGTTGTCATATAAAGTTAAAACTTATCATAGCCCTGAGGGGTATTTTTATGCATACACAATTTTATGCATGCAAAGAGGAAGGAGATAGTTTATTCTAGGAGTGTGTGTGTAAAGTTAGGTCGCCTTTCTGGTTTTCAGAAGTCTGTTTGAGCTTCTGAGCTCAAAGGAAGCAGCAAAATAAAATTTCAAATCACTTTCCCAATGCTCAATAGGCATTTGCTATTGTTGTAGCAGGGTTTGAGACCTTTAAGACAATGTTAAATCTTTTCTGCTTTGCCTGATGATGGGAGAGTAATGCCCAGTTCTTTATGAGTGCTTCAGCACATGCCCTGAGCTTCACAGGGAATTTTTTTGGGGCACAAGGGATCACACTGAGGAGCAACATCTTGGTTGGTGGTGAATATGGTGGTGGTCACCTACTCTTCCACAGGCACTCCTGTTCTCTCTCTACCTTTGCACAGAGATGTGGAGATTCCCAATTTTTCAAAGCCTCATTCAAAAACAAGAGAGAGGAAAGGATTCATAACTTATCCCATGAAAAAATGTTATATGAACTTTTTCTTTTGAGCATTTAGAAGTGGGGCACATTACCTCAGAGGAGCCACAGTTGTAGTGTGAGTACCTGGTGGTGCTGGAATCACAGCTGCTAGAAAAAAAAGTGCAAAAAAGTGCTCACTGTGTTTCCTATGAGTACTCAGTTGAGAAGAAATCAACCTCTCAAAATTGCACACATTTTGTACAGTGAAAGAAAAGTCATCACAGTGCTTCCAAGTCAAATTCTGCAGTAGTCCAACAGCTCCCTGTTTTAGGACAACAAATCTCCAGCCTTTCATGATTAGAAGATGGGCTCCTACCATTCACAGTAGTAAGACAAAATTAGGCATTTTCATCTAAATATGTGGAGGGCAAAAGCAACGATATTAACATACTGAGTGCTATTAAATGAAATATTTCTGTAGGACAGTTATCATCTTGGGTCCTATTTTAAAAAATAATTTTCTAGGCACTCTTGCAAACTTTTGTACCTGAGCCTGCTGCTTATATAGCAATCAGGGTCTTGAAATACATTTTTTTTAAAAATAAAATTATTTGTAGTGTAAAACTCTCTGACTTGACTGTGTGACTGTGGAATGGAAAGTGATGGATGTTTTTCTCCAGATTGTGAGAAAGAATAGTCAAGTTAATGAATGCTGAAGCATGTTTCTTTCCCAGGTGCTCAATACTCTCTCTCTCTAATTTGCCCACTAAATCTGCTGCATTTTCCTCTCATTTCTTAATGTTTAAGGATTATCTTATATGCTCTCTTGGGAAATGTGGCTTGCTTAGGGTAATGGAAGTAATTAAAAAAGATTGCAGCCTGCTTTTTGAATGAGTCTGGATTTATTTCTGTTTTTCTTTTTGCTAATGGGAGGCTTGCTTGTTCTTGCTTTGATTTAGAATTTAGGGTTTTTTTTCCAGAAAGAAAAGTATAGTCTAATTCATAATGTGAGAAAAAAAATGTTTGAGTGAAAGCTGAAAAATCCACAGAAATCGCTGAATGCTTTCGACCAAATAAACGTGCTTAAATTAAACATAGACACCCTTTTAAATAGAAAGGACTGGAACAGACTGGAGGTGTTGATTCAGTTACTGTGTCACTAAGAAAGTAAGAAGATAAATGAATCATTGAGGAAGAATATCCCCAGATTTGTGATGAAATCCAGGTAAATTTACACTTTTCTCTGTCCCAGCTCTGAACCTTGAAGCAAATGAAATCTGTACCCTCTCTATAAGCAGACATAGACTTGTCTCTTTAGACACATGGACAGTTTAATCAAGAATGTACTTTCTTTCTCCAGACTTTCCTTATGAGAATAGTTTCTGAACATGTATATTTAATTACCACCTGCTTGATTTCAATGACAATTTATATTTTTTCTCTGTTTCAGGAAAATGTCGAAATAAAATTTTGCCCTGGTCCCTGCTCCTTGGCTCTGGGATTTTGTGTGTTGTTGGCTGCTCTTACAGATACTTGCCATCTTTTCTGTAAAGAACTATTTTCCCCTTCCATTAGTAATACACAGAGGGATACTGTTATGTTTTTATAATATTTTCAGGACAGCCTTCCTCAAGTTCATTATTAGGTCACCCTCACTCACTATTCTTCCTTCCTGGCCTTCAGATTAGTCTGTATTTTCCCTGAGGTCCTTATTTGTCTGTCTTCCTGAATGAAACAGTAAATGAATGGTAAGTCTTGAAACTCTCTGTGTCTGAAGGCCCTTGGAATATAGCTACACCAACCAACACCTTTGAAAGGATTAGAAGCCTTCAGCTAGGTACAACTCAGATAGCTGGGAAGCCAGACAAATTGTAGCTGTGACAACCTCAAGAGGCCTATGTGCCTTGGCAGAGAGAACGGGCTGTAGTGAGTGCCATACAGCTCTGTCTGCAGTGTTTGTGGTATCCAAACTAACTGGCTGAAATAGAGCTTAAATATTGGCAAGGCATTTTGCATCTCACATGTAAAAAAAGCCCCGGGGTGTCTCAGAAATTGTTTAGTGCTAAAACTGTTACATAGGGCAGGCATCCGTGTTCTGTACTTATGCTTTAATTTCTTTCCCTGGCACTTAATACTAAATTTATGACTGGACTTATTTATCAAGACTTTTGACATGACTTCTCATGTTACTTCTAAAATCAAAATGGATGGGGTGTTTGTCAATAAAGAAAAAATTCAAAGCCTTGCATCTGAATAGTGCTGAACAGCAGCAGCATCTGAGAGATCCAGACCCAAGGGACCTGCAGACCCAGAAAAGGAGTGGTGGGGCCCAGTGGAGCTGCCAGTAGGTCGAATGAAACAATTATTTTTCTCCATTTGATACTTGTGGGGCCATTTTAAGATACTATGTCCAACTAGGGGACCCAGCACAATGTAGTTACCGGAAACTGGAGCTCAGGAGTCCAGAGAAGGATGCAGTGGGTGCTATCTATACAAGAAGAGTCTAAAGTAACCCCAATGGCTTGGGCCATGGATGGCAGACCTGGGCTGGGATCTTGCTGCTGTCTTCACCTGCCTAATGGGGAATAGAGAGGAGGGGGAGCTAGGTTTCTTGCAGAGTTGCCCAGTGGAAGGACAGGAGGCAGCAGATGGGAAGAGGCAAGGGGAATTCCTACTTCATTTAAAAGAAAAACTTCACCAAGGTGTAGAACTCCTGCTGAAACAGCTTGCACAGAGAGGCAGTGCCATCTCTATCCCTAGATATTTTCAAAATGTCTGTAGCCAAGATCCTGGGTAGCAGGACTTAACCTGGAGTTAGCCATACTTTGAGAAGGAGATTGGATCAACTGCTTCTAGAGAACTCCTTCCACTAAGATTACTCTCTGATTTTGTGGGAATTGCTAATAAATTTAATCTGTTCCATCCCATGTACGATCATATCAAAACTTTATTGTCTGTATTGCTCCATTACAGCCTCAAGGTTCTATTTTGGGTTTTTACCATCTCCCTACCTCTGATTCTGATTTAGAATCAGAGGTTTTAACACGCATTTACTACTGTGAACAGATGAGTCTTTACTCTCATTTCAAATTGCATCCTCTGCAATTACACAGAATTATTTTTTTAATCAATATGATTCTAGTGGTCACCATTATTTACTCTGGATTTTATTGTGCACTCACTGGTCTCTGAATGGGACAATATGTATCTGTGTTACCTTAAATATAAAGCCAAAATGGAGTTTTACTTCTCTGGATGATTTGTTTCATTTTCAATTTTGCTAATCTTCTGAGGGCAGTAGATTCAGGAGGTGGACTGGAACATTTTCTCTTAAGATATCCTTTGGACTCAAGAACAAAAGCCTTGGCTTCACATGCTGTATCGAAATAACACCTAAGGCAACCAAGGATCTATAACATGATAAACATCAGTCTACATTGTCTCATTCAACAAAATCTTAGCTAACATAGACTTTGTTGCTGAAAACCTGTGATCTTAATAGGTACTTTTGCATACCAGCTATAGTATGTACTCAAAGCAATTTGTGCCTTTTTTTTATCATTTAAATCCTACTAATTATTTTCGAAACAGGGTGTTGAATTTCAAGTTCTTTCACTTGCACCAACATGTAGTTTGAGGTTATGTAGGGTTTTCTTTAAGCTTTTAAAGAAATCTAATGAAACAAAGGGGTAGAGTCACACTGGCTTTAATGAGCCCAGCACAAACATCCTTGTGAACTCCTGGGAGAATGTCAGCCAGATACTCAGTTGTCTCCTTATTTACCAGGGACAGAAACAGTAGTGGTGCAAAAGCCATTGCCAGACCTCACCCGTCACCCGCAGGGGTGACAAAGACAGTAGGGGAATTTGGTCCTTCTTCCAGTGACTTTGGAGGGGGTGCCTGGAACTGCTGGCTGCAGCCATAGCTCAGGAGTGAGTTTCTGCCTCCCCAGAGCAGCAGTAGAGATCCCTAGCTCCCATGTGGATCTGCCAGAAGGGGATGAAGTCATGTTATTTAATGACCAGCTGGCCAGTGCGTGAGGAATTGGTTTTTCAAGGAGGTTAAAGAATCTGGCCACTTCTGCTGGGGCCAGTTCAGAAAGACAAATCTTGACAGCTGGACCTAGCACCAGTAAAAGGAATGTCTGATCCCATGTGCTGAGCATGGGGAGAAAATTTTCTGACTCCTCCCACTGCAGTGTGCAGCTTCTGCCCCGGGGTTTAGCACTTAGCATTAGGAGATGCTGCTGGGGCCCAGGGCATGTGAGCAAAGACTCCAGCATTTGGTTACTGCACTGTTCTTAGCTGATGGCTTAAGGATAGGCTTTAGGAAAGGATGCAAGAAATTTGCAAATCATAGCAATGAGGAGATGATGAGCTGTTTGACAGACACTGAGCAATTAGTAACCATTTTTTTAAAATCAAATAACCTCTACTGTTCTTCTATATAAAAAGTAGGATGTCAGTGCTGCACTGACCTGAGATGATGTATTATTTGGAATTTTCAATATGTTTTTTTCTCATTAATCATGAAAGTTGGGTTTTTTTCCACCTTGCTAAAGGATAGGCCAAGGGCTGATGGGGGTATGTGTGGCATTTGCCACATCTGAGGAGCATGTACCCATTTGTTCAGTTTCTTAAATGTTACCACTTCCTCTGATAATCTAGTGTCAGTATCTGGGAGACTTTCCCTTTTGACAGCCAGGAAAAATTATTTGGAAAACAAAAGCAGTTACAACCTCTAAAGATTCTTGGGGGTCTGGCCAACATAACTGCATGCTTTTCCCCTTGAAGCCCAAGTGGGGTAAGATGTGAGAAAGAGAGAAAATGGGCACTGGTTTAGTGGTAGTGTATCATTCAACTGTCCATGTGCTAGAGAGAAATATGGGACATCGTGCTTCCTGTCTTTCTGTGGTCCGTAGAGAGTCAGGAAGGGTAGGGTTTGCCTCATTCCTGACTCATCCTGGCCATGCCTTGTGTGACTCTTCTCTCACTAGTTCTAGTTTTCTGTGGGAAATAGGGTGTATGATTAATCCTCCCTTGGGTTGCAGGCTGCAGTCCTGGGTGTCTTCCTGCACAAACAAACTTTATGCAACTGCAGGAGCAAGGGAAACTAATTTTCACTTTATGCTTGAGAGTTGAAGAGCTGATTTACTAAAGCAAATAGTGACAGAGTTTTCAGCACCCATGGCTGATCTCTAAGGTCTGGTCCTATTCATCACAGAGCAATGTGATGAATAGCAGCACTTCCTAGCACAGAGCCCCTGGAAGGCCATGAATGCTGTAAAAGCAAGGGTCTGGGGAAGCTTTCATGAAATTCTTGGGGCCATCGAAGGGCTAACAGACAGGAAATCTTCTACATGGATTTCCCAAGACTCTCCTATCTGCCTGATCACAGCCTAGCTCTTTAGCATGTCAGACTAGCAATATTTCAGGAAGCACAGAGATAAGGTACACTCAGGGAAACAATTAATTCAAAGTCCTGCAGGTGTGTCCTTTCATACAAGCAGGTGCACTTTACTTATAGAGAGGGAATGCATATAAACAAACAGACCAAATCAGAAAAAAACCACAGCCAACAATAAACCTCCTGTACTTCCACTAGCTGCAAGGGTTTTAACCTGCTATTTGCATAAGAAAGTTGATACTTCTGCCTATAAGCATTCTCCCTTCTGCTGATTCAAATCAGCTTTGTACTGGTCAGCTGGACCTGCTGACAGAGGAGGTATGAAAATTCAGGTGTATTGCTTTCTCCCTCTCTCACTCTCTCTCTGGCTCTGCTCTCCTCTCTTTTCCTCTCCACCTCTGTATTTGCTTGTCTGACTATATTTCACTGAGCAGATATGGGGCCATTCTTGATTTATGCTGGTGTAAACCTGTAACTCTGTCTTTGACCTCCATGCCCATCTACATCTCTGGAGAGTGACACATTTGTTCCAATAATTTGGCACTTCTCAAGCTACCTCCTGTCACCTCAGGTGGGAGACATGAAATAACAGACTAGTGTCTCTGCTGAAATGCTTTCCCTCCATAGGTTATCACTTGGTGAATGTATCTCAGGATGCAGAAAAAAAAAAAAATTGTTTCTGTTTCTGTTTTAACAGTTTTTAGTTTTGTTGCCTTTGAACGCTCTCTGGAAACAAATACCTTTTGTCTTTATTTTCCTCTGTGGTTCTGCTTGGGGCTGAGACCACCTGGCTGTGGGATCATTCCAGTTTCCTAAAGGAGAGTCTGGCACGCTCCTACAAACAAGTGCCATGGAAGAAAAGGCTAGCACCAGCTTTCCCCCATCACCAAGTCTCTTTAGAGACTAAAAAATCCTGGAAAATGCTAACTGTAATTTGATGACCTTGGCACCTTCAAGGCATCACTTCTCGTACTCCTGCTTTCCTGATGTGTGATACTCCTGGTGCTCCTGAGATAGAGTAGACCCTTAGAGAGGCTCCTTAATATTTCAGAGGCCAGTTTCCTCCAGGAGCCAAATTCCCTCTGTCCATACAATGATTTTTCACTGCAGAAGATGAGTCAAAACTTCCGGGTCTATCAACAGGGTTTGAACTTCTTCTGACCTGTTTGCTTAGAGCAGGGATGCATGCCCTGTACCTCATAATTTTCTTTTCACACGTGTGAGCACTTTTAAAATTAATTTATCAGTTTTCCCCATCTTGTGACAACATGGCAAAATGGCTTAGTGTTTGTACTTGATTGATGACCTAGAAAATGAAGGGACAGTTGTGATTCTTCTGACCTAAAACAGACTGTCAACAGAAAGGTTGCCACTCATTTCCATGGGGACCAAGTCTTTGCCTTTGCCCAAAAGGATGTGATCAAGCTTTGAGCTGGGTCTCTGAGGTCCTGGTTTTATGAGTTGGTTTCCAGCCCCTCAAACCAAGCCAGATTTGTTTCCTCTTGAGGAAGTGTCCTTCTCTGTGCTACTTTGGAGCTGGAACTGAATCACAGCATTGTTTTCCAAACAAGAACTCCCAAAGAACATGTATAGATTGAGAAAATGGTAATTCCTTCTTGAAAAATTTGAGAGACACACAGTTATGAAAAAGTCTCTTCTAGTTTTCTCCACAATTTTAAATCATCATAAGGCACCAGGACATTAGTTCCTACCTCTAAAATAACTCCATTTAGTTTTCTTAGGGACAGTCTGAAGTAATTTATTTCTTTTCACCACATGTATTATGCTTGAGGGAAAATAAAAAAGCAAGAAACAAGTCTGCACATATTCACCGGTTTTCACATTTGATTACTGGATGCACAATATAATATGGTTCTTAAAATGGTGATTGGCCTTTGGATTGAGGAATGTTGGAATGTTGGAAAAAGAGCTTCTGCAAGGGTAACATTTTCTCTCTTGCCACTGCTGGCACTTATTGACATAGAAAGCAAGATCTGTTATGAGGGAAATGCAAAGGCTGACATCTGACATGAAGAAAGCAGGGTGGAAAAACTCCAAACACTGGGCGTGAGGGACAGGTGTGTCTAACACTGTTTGTCTTTGTTGTTCTGGATTAACTCACCCTAGTGTCTATTGCATGTATTTTAAAATTAGAAATGATATTGCAAAAATGCTACTGGAGCAGGGAGGATGATTTTCAGAGTCGGGTGTAGAGCTTGCTTCATTCATGGGACATTCATTAGGACTTAGGCATGCAGGAATTCTTAGTTATTAATATGTGATTCATTATTCTGGTTGCATCATACAGAGTTATTTGCACTTTTGGGAAGAGTAAGCTCTGGCTGTAAAACATGCAGAGGTTTTAGAGGTTTTACATTAATTCTTTTCTTTCATTGCATATGGATTGCAGAAAGCTCAGAAATCACATCCATGAATATATATATATATATATATATATATATATAGTATTTATTTATTTATTTATTTATTTATTTATTTATATATTTATATATTTCTTATATATATATGTATGTATTATTTCTGTATTAATAATATCTCCTGTAAATGCTATGGCATGCTTACAAGGTTTGATTACTCATCCCACCCCAAGCTGAGAAACTGCTGATCCCCACAAAAATAAAAAGGGAAGACTTTAAAGTCTTCCAACATTTGCTTGTCACGGAGTGAATGAACTTGAAAGAGAACTATAAGCCCTTACTTCTGATATAGTAAAGAGCTGGCAAGTTCCTACAGATTTTTACTCCCAGATGACATCACTTAGTCTCCAGCAACTTGCAGCTTGTCTAGCACTGCAAGGTAAATATTGCCATGCCACACAGTGCTCATCACCTCAGAAAGCATCTTCATGTCTTCCCATTCTGAATCCAGAATGCCAACAAGCTGCAGAGCAGATGGTGTATGAACCTGCAAGGGCAGATCTACAACCAGTGGGCACTGGCATATCTCCCATGTAGTGGAGACAGAAGTTTAGCTCATTTATACCCTTTGAGATTCTAGCCCAAGGTAATGGCATCTTCATTTCTGACTTTAATAGGAGCAGGCGCTGGTGTTGGGAGTGAGGTTTCCTTCCACTAGAGAAAAACACAGCTGGAACACAAAGTTGAAGGAAGAGTAGCATTAAAAAACTGCCACAACAGCAGTGGTTAGATTTAAACACTGTGCACACCTTTAATGTTCCTAAGAGCCAAGTTTCTGATGTGTAAGTGCATTTTTTTGTCTGGTGCCAAGAAAACAGATGTGAGAGTTATTTCCTAGTAGCCAAAGGCATTGTCACATGACTAATTCAGCATATTCCAAAACTGGGTGCGTGCCTAGGCATGTGATGGAAAGATGGGAGGAAATTGCCTGGCTATGTGGATTCCTTGTGGTAAGGCAAATTTAGCTCAGTGAAGCCCATGACTACCAAGCAGTCAACTTTTCAAATTATAGAATAGCAACACCCTGAAACCTGTTGATAAGCTTTCACAAAGCTTGGAATTTTTGGATGAAAGCAGAGCATTATAGGATTCAGAAAGAGAATTTCATGGTGGCAAATAGGTGTGTGCCATAGATGTTCTATTTTGGAATTAAGCCAAAGCAAAATCCATTTGAGAGAGAATGTTCTGCAATTGTAACTGGTTTAAGAAGTAATGTTAAAAAAACATTACTAGCCACTCTTTGCAGGTTATTCTGTTTTGTAACTGCCTTGAAACTCATGTGAAAGAATTTCATGGTATCATCTTCTGGCATGGAGCTGTGGAAGTAGGCTACTCTCACAACAAACTATTTCATAGACCATTAAACTAAAATTTTTCATTTTATGAAAATATCTCAACATTAATGATGGAACTAGAACATCATCCTCTGATTACCTTGCAATTTGTCATTCTCTAATTACCCAGTGAGGTACATCCTGCTGCTTCATCAACTCTCTGCAGCACTCTATATAGCTCTGCTGTTGGCTGCCTTTTTGTTTCTCTGCACCTCTTATCTCCCAGCATGCCTGGCCAGGAACAAAACGTTTAACCCTGTCAGCTCTGCAATGTTTCCTGAGCTATGTCTGTGCTGCAGAATCACCTCCTTCAGTCCAAGCTAAAATTTTGACTAGAGCTCTTTAAAACTGTACATGATCCTGATCCACAGTGTACTCATCGCTCTGTAGCCAGCACTTTTTTCAATGTCGTTTGTCTCTTTTTTTATATTTGGATTGCCAGGTTTTTGTCATAGAGCTTGTGTGTGCTAGCTGTGTCCACTACAAAGTTCTTGTTTGAGGTTTGCAGCTTACAAGCGCTACAATATTCACAGATCACAACCATAGAGTAATATTAAGTTTGCAGCTGAAGTGTGTGTATCTAATTTGTGAGTCAAACTCATAGTGAGAAAGTTTGTTGATCTACATTCAGGTAAAATGCAAGGTACTTTTCTCTGAAACTTATTCCCAAAGATCCTAGCCTATGGAGAGGCTTATATCATGCCCATAGGCATATGTTTAAAAATATCTCACCTTAATGCAAGGAAAAGTTAAATGCTTTCCCTTTACTTTTTTTTATTCTGCTTTTTAATTTTATTCTTGCTTTTTCATGTTTTTTTATTCTCGTTCAATAAAAATGAGATATATATTCACAAATAAAAAATTTACCCAATATGATCTGAATAATCACACTTTTAAAAGGTTCCTGGTATCATAAAAAAGTCCATTAAAATAGCTGATAAAAACATTGCAGTGGCATCAAGTATTTTTCCATAGATTAAATTCAAGTCCCTGTAACAACATATGGTCAGCTAGCTGACCTGTGGTGTAGGTGGTCAACCTAGAACTGCCTGTGGTGTAGAACCCTGGTATAATTTTCTTTATTTATTTACCTTCTATTTATATCAGATAGGTTGTGTAAGTTGCATGCAGGAGGCAAATGAAAAAGACAGGCTGAGAAACCCCACCCATGTCTCGAGTCTATGATCTTTAATGAAAAAATGAAATTAATATGCCAACACAGTTGTGGGCAGTTGGGGGACACCCTTTGTAAGGCTGGTGGATCCTGACAGGTGCAATGAGATTTTTACATCTAGAATTGCTGTATTTTGCACTTCCCAAACAACCTGCACAGACACACAAGCTGGACAGGGTCTTCACCAGGACGAAGGTGGTGGTGTGAACTTTTACTTACAGGTGATGAAGGGTTGGTGTTTTTCCAATCCTGGGGTGAGGGGGCCTTCATGTTGTCTGAAGGAATGGAGAAAATAAAAAAATTATCAACCTGAAGACAAAGAGAGATAGCTAAAGGCATACTCTGAAGAGCACAGGAAGCTAAGGACATGGGGGAAGCTAGGGACATCAGCAGGTATGGGCTTGGTGACCACAAAACATAGCTTTGGCTGTCCTTCTAAGCTGGAAAAGACAGGCCCTTGTGGAGTCCCAGAGATCTCAGAGGAGAGAGTTGTTGGTTTGGGAGATTTTTCACTTAAGGGATATACTATTTTTTTGTGATGGTATCTGACCTCAAGTGTTTTATTTCATAAGGAAATGCAACAGTGTATTTACACAGTCTCTGGAAAGGCTATTTATATCTGCATGTCTGCTTTCTTCTCCCTGTCCAGGGCCCCACAAAGGTATTTTTTAGGACAGAAGATTCAGCCTGTTGTAAGCTCAGATGAGCTTATGCTTAAAAGGCAGGACTGCATCTGAGAAACAGAGACTAGGAATCCAAGTGTTGGGCAGAGGTTGTACACCAGAGGTCCCAGGGTTAAAAGGAAGGTGACATGGCTGGACTAAGAAGCTATCAGACACCCTGGGAAACAGGGATTGTATCTCATAGATCTCATGGGTGATGAGCAGTAAGGACATTTGGACGCATGCCATCACAGGTGAGTCATTACATGCAAAGCTGAGTTATTCCCGGTCTCATTTATAAAAGTGGCTACTTCAGGAGCATGTACAACGCCCCATTTAAAATTCCCCATTTCAATAAACATATGGGCACTTGAAAGAAATTGTAGCTGCTTATGTTTTTGCCCTGCCACACCACAAAACTCATGTGAAACTCATGAAACTCACACCACTGTGTGCCTGATTCTAGATTAATATGCATGAGTCTAGTAGTCACTTGTCAAGAAACAGACTGTGCTGGTCCTGGAACTGCAGCAGCTGTCCTCAGTAATTTTTTGCAAGAAGGAGAACAAAAAGCAAAGCTCATCAAAGGAGAGAAGTGAATGCAGTGCTAATATTCTCCATGACTCCCTTTCCCTGCCTTCCTCTTGGTGCCATCTCCTCGGAGCTGCCACATCAGTGCAGATCCTCTGCAAAGGATTGTAAACTGGTCTGGAATGTCCTAGCAGCTCGTAACCCTCCATAGCATTCTCAGAGCCCTGGCAAGGGACACAGCCCTTCTGAAAAATAGCCAGACACGTTGGGTAGTTTAGTTTCTATTCTTTTAAGCCCCTTTTAAAATATGTTGTTGAGTGATAGAACAGTAACTCACATTCGTTGTAGCCCTGATGGTTTAAAGGCATGAGGAGGGCTTAGGAGAGCCCTGTAGAAGGGCTGTAGAAGGCTTTGAAGTGGATAATACTTTTGTTTAAACACAGAGTTCACATCCCACCAGTTTTACCACTGTTTTTATATGGAAAAATAATAGATTAATTAGGAAGCCTGTTAGTGTAACCAGTGGCATTTGTTGTATCTTGGTCCAAAGACATGTCACTCTTCTTAAAGAAAATGCCTTTAATTTTGGGTGAAAACTTTGAGGTTTCTTTTAAAAGTACTGCAGTGCCCTTGTTTGGGTAAGAAATTTTTTCTTGCAGTGTTTCATCATTTCTGCTCTCATGCATCATTTTTCAAATCTTCCCTCATCAAATTACCACAGCTTTAGGGGTCCTGAAGAAATTAGTATAATCACTCACTGTAATTAAATGTTTCATATTTTATTAGACACTGCATGCAATATGCTGCATGGAGATCTCATACAAGGCCTGCCATATCTTTATGTATCTCTCACACACCTGATTGAATCAGTAAGTGCACAGATTTATTTCCCTCACATCTTTTGTGTTGGGGAGATGATGTATTGTGTCAGGGAGGATTTGTCATAGAAATTAAATTGGCAGCTGTCATGAATGGTCTCACCTGAGTCAGATAATGAGGCAAAGGGAGACAACATGAACTCATGTTGTATAGACAATAGCCTGCTTTTCTTAAGATGGAGAGATAAAAAAGGACTGAATAGAGGCCCACAAAACCATGGCTGCTTTGTCGTGCATCTTGGTACAACCAGCAGTCCTCAGTTGAAGTTCTGAACATCTCTAAAAGGGAGTATTCTGCCTTCATCCAGGACTTGGTCATCCAAGTTAAACAATTAAAATTGTCCGTGTAAGTCTCAAAAAACAGTCAAGAAGTTAGGAGTTTGGCATTAAATTATATTTCTGGGGGGATTTTCGTGGTCTCAGCTTTCAAATGCTGAAGTGTCATTAGTGAATTTATGGGTGACTGTGGAAGGAAATTTTTATTGTTGCAACATAAATTACTGAGAAGCCTGAGAGAACTAGTTCAGAAACAAACTAAGAGAACACAACCATCAACTCATAAAATAAGGAGAGAATGATGTTAGCTATAAATGCATTATCTCCCTCATCTCCTGTGTTGGTCCTGAAGGACCTGCCTAGGAGTTCCTAGGAAGTGATGCTGTTGCTCCAGAGGGAATGAGGCCCTTCTCCACATTTATTTATCACTTTGGATGTTTTCTTTGTTTTCCAGACCTAGTTTTCTCTATCTCCTGGGAGTAAAATAAAAAAGGAGAAACAATGTAAGAGTCACATGAAATGTATTACTTGAAACCATGCTCTCCAGAGAGAGAGGAAACCATGCAAGCAGACCTGCAAAAGAGAGGAAAACAAAAGAAAATTAAATAATTTGCAACAGAGCAGGAAGTTCAATGACATCAACAACAAGAGGAAACAAAAGAAGAAAAAAAAGAATCGGAACTGTAAAATTCTGAATGAAAGCAAAGAAACAACATGAAATATTTATTCCAGAACAGAAGGAGAAAAAATGAAGGAAGAACAACAATAAAGGAGATATATTACAATTTACCTTAAACATAATGTTGAATTTATACCACCACACAAGTTTGCCAGGGCCTTTATTTTGTGACATAAGTACATTAAGCTCCGGATATTGCCTCAGAAACCTGAGCTAGGGTCGTGTACTCCAGCAACTGTGTCCACATCATTGCTCCTGAAGTCCTGAAGTCCAGGCTGTGCAGTGAGAGAGCTAGTATCCTCTATTTTGGGCATTGCCAAAGTTCTCAGCCCTTCTTTGCAGCAGGGGAAACAGTCATAATTTAATTACAGCACGCTGCTCAAGTTTCAGGTTGCCATTATTGTTAACAAGCTGTTTTCCCATGATACTAAAAAGTGTAATCCTGATGACAAGGCTGAACTGGGAAGCAGAGAACCTACCTGCTCTACCCAGACATACCCTTGCCCAGTTTTGGGATTAGGGGTGCATGTTGCCATCTTCTTAGCAGGATGTTATGATTGTGCTATACATAAAATACAAGGACATATATAAATGTCTTTGTGTGGATGCATATATATACACGTAAATGAATACATGAAGTGTTCTATTTTTTGCCTTCTTGATGCTTAATGCAGGTTGCCTGTATGAATGGAAAACCAAATTGCATCACCCATTGTTATTTTTGACTTAGTAGCTCTCTTTAAATCAGTAATATTCAGGAAAAACCACGCAGATATAGCGCATTTCCTAGATACTGTGAATCTCAGCAGCCATCAGATCCATTCCATCTCAGCAGTCCTGATCCATTCTGCTGCCTGTGCTAGTGCTGGCTGGAGATGTCACACCTCAGCACTGATGCCCATCCGTGCCTGGGGAAAGCAGGGAACAGAGATCCTGGGTAAAGTAGGGAACAGAGATCCTGGGTAAAGTAGGGAAAGAGATCAATTACTTCTATCACTCACTCCTTCACAGGTTTTCACCCAGAGAAAGCAGTTGAAAATGTCTTTCCTAGGTAAGAAATTCCATTTCCAATGTCAGTCCCACAATCAGACAGAAGAAAAAAAGATTGGTCATTTCAAGCTGGGCCCGCCCCTGCCAATGCCACTGCCAGGAAATCTGCCTCAGGCAAAGACAGGGGCTGGGAAAGTTACTGGCTCAGCAGGTACTGATACAATGCTAATGTTAATAGATCATATTTTTTTAAGCATTTGAAAAATACATTGTGGTCAGATGTCTTGTTGTGAGAGGGTTTTAATAAAACCTACAGCTTTACAGCTTTTCCTTATTATTTGCTGATCGAGCTGAGTCCCAGTTTGTCATATGTTTGTTTCTGTACAATAAGCACCTGAACACTTTCACAGTGCACTGGAAGCCTGAGTTGCCTTATAGAACAGCCTTGTATAAAGCTTTCCAGAAGAATACAGGGCCAGCAATGATGAGGCCATACAAATGGTATGATAAATTGATGGGTATCTTTTTTCCTCTGTGCATGTATCACAACACACTGACAGACAAGCAACCATGCTAAAGCACATTATTAAGATTGTTCTATCAATTAACCCAAATGTACGAAATGCCAGAATGAAGATTGCCTGTGTGCTCCTATTGCTGTTGCTCTTTTACCTTATGCAGCATGCACAATTTTGAGAATATCCTGTATTAATTTTCCCATATGCCTATGCCTCATTAAATGCACAGTGTAGATGACTCCCCTTAGTGAGCAATTATTCAGTGTTTTGTTCCAGCCTTGCTATTTAATATGAGGTTTTACACCTTATTTATTACTCATCCCTATAGATCCTGCTGCAAGAATGAAGTTATTAACTTATTTATAGGCTTTTCTGTGGTATGTACAATTATGAAGCCTAAATGTTTTGCAAGCAATAATGAATATATTCTCCCACTAGCTCCGTAGGGGGAGAATAATAGTAAGAGTTATCGCCATCTTAAGAGTGGGCAATTTGAAGTACAGAATTAGTAGAATCAGAGCTATGCCCTAAGTTTAGAGGCTTAGTTTTGAGTATATGGACTACTAGACTATTCTACTACAGACTTTCTCTTTTGTTACTGGAACAACATGTGTTTAACCCTTGAGGGTAAAATGTGCAAATTAGATACTGTTGGAAAAAACATATTGTTACCATGTCCCTGAGGTTTGTACTATGTTGTAGTTGGTGCCCAAATGGACAAAACAGTGTTCCTTCCAGTCCACTGCTTTTTGCATTAGGTTTTTTTACTTGGTCCCCTTACGCAAAAGATTAATCTTAAATTTTTTTACAGCCAACAGAGGATGAACAGTGAACAATTGCAGCTTAGGGCTTAGATCATGAGCCTCTCACCCTATCTCCACTTTTCCCCCACGCTGAAATTCCAGTCTCTTTAGGTCCTCATGCTGACTCTGTCTTTTATCAGTCTACCAGTATTGCTGCAGCCTACAAATGCAGCTAAGAAGTGTACCTTCTTACCCAAGGTTAAAAGGCAGCACTGGTGTGAGAAAAAAATATTTACCAATTTCTCACTAAGACATTTCAGCTATAATTTAAAGAAAGATGCCTAAGTATCAGAAAAATATGTGCAGTATGCTTTTATCCATAGAATTGACAAAGAAAGGCTCTTTTAAGATGCAAGTGAGTGAGATTCCAGATGAGCAAGTGTGTCTGTGGTGTCCCCAAGATCTGGGGTATCTTTCATTACTGTGGGCACTAGTACTTTGCTCCTGCCCCTGCCAAAACAGGTTCCTTGGTCTTATCAGGTCCCTTCCATGCAAAGCAAGGTGAGGGCAGGTGCTAAGGTATATGCATCTTGATAGAGGTGGTCTTCTTTTGCTTTTATCTAGTGTTCAGGGTTCTGAGTCCATGGTCATGCTAGGGAGAATGAGAACTCTGTTCCTCCACCAGATTTTGTCAGTCAGACACTGAAGATGGGTGGACACGGGACTCAAGAGCTCTGCAAGTGTGAATGCATCATGATGTGTGCAAGACAGTTTTTGCTAAACTAGTCTTCAGAATTTCACAATAAATAAATAAAATGAAGGCCACCATTTGGTAGAGGTGATTTTTGTCCACTTACAAACCAGAAAAATTTGGGAACAATTTCCCAGGAGGGTAGATGTGTAGGAAGAAAGCAATCTTATTCAACTTGCCAAATCTTGCCTAAAGGTTACAACATCTTGGTTGCCCAGAGCAAAGGGCTCAGAATGACTTTTTTAACAAATGCAGAGATATAATCCCTAGTGTCATGGTTTAACCCCAGCTAGCAACCAAGCCCCACACTGCCCCTCCCTCACTCCCCCTCTAGTAGGACTGGGTAGAGAATTGAAAGGGTAAGAGGTGGGAAACTCATGGGTGGAGAAAAAGACAGTTTAATTGAGGCCACACACACAAGGAAAGCAAAACAAAAAAATTAATTCACTCCTTCCCATGAGCAGGGAGGTGTTCAGCCAAGGGAGCGGGGCCCCATCACATATGATGGTGATTTGGGAAGCAAACACCATTGCTCCAAATGTCCCCCCCTCACTCCATCTTCTCATTTTATACACTGAGAATGATGTCATATGGTCTGGAATATCCCTTTGGTCAGTTTGGGTCACCTGTCTTGCTTGCATCTCCTCCCAACCTGCCAAGCACCCCCAGTCCCCTCCCCCGTGTGGCTGCACCAAAAGCAGAAAAGGCCTTGGCTCTGTGCAAGCCCTGCCCAACAACAGCAAAAACATCTCTGTATTACCAACCCTGTGTTCAGCACAAATCCAAACACAGCCTCACACTAGCAACAGTGAAGAAAATTAACTCTACCCCAGCTGAAATGAACACACCTAGTCATGTAATTTTGAGTGCCTGTACTACAGCTTTCTGCAACTTATACAACTGTAGAAACCATTACTGCAGAAACCTGATGCAAACATCTGGTATACATAAATGCCAATCCAGGCAGTCAATGTTTGGTGTAGAAGGAATTGAAAAGAGGGTCTTACAATGTAAAGTGTCTGGTAATCTTAACAATGGGTGGAGTTACCAACCATATCTGTAAGGTTAAATTTCATTGCTTCAAAGCAAGTTGCAAGTGCTCTGTGTCCTTGCTGTATGCCTTGTTCTGTTACACAGATCCCTCATGTTATTACAGTAAGATCTCTGATTGTCTACACAATCAAGATACTCATATAAAGAGCCACACTGCATGTCATTTTTGGGGTGTATTTTATCCAGTGGGGTTCACCAGCTGTGTACTGGATCACAGTTCCATGTGTGCAGAAGGAGATGCATATGTGTGTGTGTGTATGCAGATTCATGTGAGCAGGTGTGCAAGCATGCTGGTGATACTTACCCCATGACTGGTTTCATTCCAGGGCTATGACTGTGTCTTGGCATTTGACAGTGGGTTTCAGAGCAGAGAGTTTCATCCTGCTGTTCTACTCTGAGGAAAAACATGTTCCTTTCTGCCCAGGACAGTTTATTGCAATGCCCCCATGCACCAAAGGTGGGGGCATGGCCTTGGGGTGCAGAAATTTCCCCCAGGCAAGGAGGCATGGTGTAGCCAAGGCAGCAGTGCATTGTATGTGTCAGTCTGTTTTCACATCAGCTACAGGTCAGAAAGTGCAGAGAGAATTTCCAAGGTAGAGTGGCAACGGGATGACATTTGGGCACCAAAGACATTGCATCAGAGACACAGAAACGTGGAAATCCCTTCTGTGAGCTGCAGCAAAGCAAGACACAACAGCAGCATCATTCAAAGTGGTGCAGTATCACTGCCAAGCTGATAGTAATTGGGAGGTGCACCAGTCACAGCCTGGGGAGGCTGAGCAGCAGCTGGGCAGGCAGAGCACCACCGTGTGCTCAAGTCCCTGCAAGGTGGTGTTGCCCCAGGCTTTCAGGCACATGTAGAAACCATCCCAAAGTATGATCCCACCTTTAAACAGCGAGCTCACTGAGAGCCAAGCGGCTATAGCATTCATGCAGGAAGGGAGATCTTCCATAATTTCTTCACAGAGGTATGACCCTTTGTTCTCCACACCTCAGGAGGCTGTCCCAGACAGTATCTCACTCTAGGCTTTTGGAAAGCCAGTGATTCTCCTCTCTCTCCCCTCTGCCTGGAGCAGCCATAAGGAACACCGTGCCTCTCCTGGTGAGCAAGAGAAGGGTTGCATGCTGAGGACTCAGGGAAGGAAAAATCCCAGCCTCTGCTGCTAACACTGCCTCTATGTTTCATCAATGTCTGATCAATGCAAAATGCTGAAATAATACAATTTTTACTCACTTTACGCTTATTTAAACTACAACCCTAAAGGCTTTTACTGGTTTTGTGTCTGACTCCTATTGAAGATTCTGACAAGTAGTGAATGGGAAAGAAGTCTTTGACAACACCCTCCAAAGGCCTTTGTAAGGTAATTTTTATTTTTTATGCAAGCAGACTAAATTATGGGACTTTGTTCCTATCACAGTGTCTATAAAAATAGCCTGACCCTCTCACTCTATAAACCTACAGCAAATGAGAAAAATAATTGCTTTAAAGTACATTTTTTATAAAGCATCTACTTGGGATGGCCTGAAATGAAAAGGAATTGCTTTATCTAATATTGCCAGGAAAAGCATTTCAGCACAGAGGAGTATGAAAGTGAATACTTGACCTTCCTTGGAGGCCAGTTTCCATATGGGGTCAGGCAGAAATACAGAACCCGATGATAGCTGATGATAAATCCAGGATAAAACACGGAGGCTGACTGAGAGTTCAGTCTTTGTGGTTTATGCTTGAGCCTTATCACCGCTGAAAGACAATTGAAGTGATTATATAGTACTTTGAACTTAATGGAAAGAAGAAAGATAGTGAATGGTTGATTACATCTCTTCTTGAAGTCCTTCAAGTACAGGCCACTGCCGATTAAACTGTTGCCAAGGCAGCTTTAGCTGGCAGCTAGATAGCTCAGGGTCCTCTCTCTAGCCTTCCCTAGTGAAGATTAACTATAGCATCTCACTTGCCTTCATCCTCAGAGCCAGTCAGAGCAAAAAGTGCTGCAGGAGATTTCTGCTCTTCTCTGTTTCCTTCAGCTGGGATCCTATGTAGGCTGCAATTAAAACAGTGGGACTCCTGGGCTCCTATGGGGTTGGGACAACCTGATTCACAGGAACATAGAACAATGCTTCCTATGTTTCTGTAAAACAAGTTGCAAGCTTGTTCCTTGAGTTCCTCAAGAATGAAATTACCAAGGATTACTGATGTTTTTCAAGAGACTCTCACACAGTGTTGAGGCCTGACTCATTATTTGGAATGTTCGTGCTTGGCAGGATGTAGCATGCAAGGAACAGCCAGAGACGTGTGTTGAGGTGCTGCAGGAAGGTGTTTTCCTGGGACCTGATGTGAAGACATTGCTAGGAACAAAGGTGACAAAGTTTTAGCCACAACTAATAATAAAATAACTTGTTATGCAAGTTACAGCGCTGCAACTACTTCAGACATGACAGATTATGAACTTTCCTATGAAGGAATTTTGAGAGTCATAATGAAATTTTATTAGAGTGGACAGAGAGCAGAAAGAGAACAAGTGATGATAGGTGATTAAGTGACATTGTGACCATGATTAAGTCACTGCACTTTTGTCCCCCAGGGTCACCATGCAGGGCCAGCTCAATGCCTAACAATGGTACCTATTATCAGCATTAAGGTTGTCACTGAAGATGCTACTGGAGATTTCCAGTTTCCTCCATGGTTTTGCAGGAGTGTTGTAGGTCTCCACAGAAAAATACTGTCCTGGGAGAAAATAAAACTGAAGCTTGTGCTTGAGTCCACATCACCAAGAGAAAAAGGACCCAAATGATAGCGAATAGAACAGCTTTGTGCTGATGCAGGCAGAGCCCTAGTGCTGAAAGCAATGCATAGACAGGTATCAGAACTTATAATGAGTGGCAACAGTAAAGATTTAAGCCTGTCAATCAGAGACAGAAAGTGTTAATGCATCCACTCTCACTCCTGAAATTCAGAAATATTGGTGATCTTGCTAGCATTGGGTTGTCCTGTTTGTGGAAGACTTGATCTGGAGCTGATCTATCAGTCAGCAATATCCTCTTTCCTCCTGTTTCAAAAGAAGGGCAAAAAAGACACTTGTATTACATTTCATTATAAAAGAGCTGAAGTCAGGAATCTGGTGAGAATTTTTTTATTCTTCTGCTGCAGAAATAAACTGAAAAGAGAGAGATTGCTGGCCTGCATATAAATGGGCTCCAAGTTTAGCCACAGGAAGCAGACACTTTTATGTAATTCAGCCAACCAAGAAGATACATATAAAGTAAAATTCTTCTTCATTCAGAAATAGAAAAATTTCTTCCAAGTGGTACATTTTTCCTCTGTTCCCACTAATACTGACATACATGAGTTTGTTTGGTGGAATAGAAAGAGTCTGGGAACAGTTTAGGTACAATAACACTATCTTTGAAGGGAGTGTGATATCATTTTCTTTGCATGTTTACAATGTGGCTAGGTTGTGGTATGTTTCAGCATAGGAGAACAGCCTATCCTCACCTCAGAGCAACACCACCAGTACCTCACAGTCACGGTCCCCCAAAGGATTCCAGCTTTTTCTTCTTCTTCCCTCCATGTACTCACTTCCTGGTCCTCCCTTCTCGACCCCCACATCTGGGGACTTGGTGCTCAGGAGAATACCAAGCTGGCTGGTGGAGGAATTGGTACCCCTAAAACACATCTTTACTAAAGAAATAAATCTTCTCCCCCAAGTAGGTACAGATTTTATCAGAACTAGGAACTAAGACTTTCTGTACCTTTTTCAGATGTGATTTCAGTGGGCAATGAATGGAAAAGCTCAGAAGAAAGACGGTTCAAGAGAAAAGTAGTAAAATCAAACTTTCTTAGGACACCGGAGAAATAATGATAAAAATAACTAGTTTTCAAGTTCTTCAGTTGTGACCTGTCATATGCAGGCATACATTCTGATTTTTATCTATTAAAAGAAGGCAGTTCTTTAAAAAAGATAGAAAAGGAATGTATATGCATGTGTATACAAAAGCACATATGAAAAAAATGGTAGAATAACTTCAAAACAGAGTTTAGACAGTGAAGTCAAAGAGCAAGAGTTCTTAAGACAAACTCACACCTAAGTCCTACTTAGAATTTTTCCTGGTCTTTGTGGAAAAGATGATGCAAACCTAGATTCATATTCAAGTGCCCTAACTCAGTAATGAACTAAACATGGCCCACACACCCTGACATGCCTGATGGGATTTTGCTATTCCTCCTCATAAAATACTCCAGATAGAAGCAAATAGTCACAGCACTGTGACCATGGCTCATTGCTCATGATGAACTTCTTAGTTTTACAGTCACATCTGCATTTCTAGAGAATGTTCACCAATCTTGACTCCTGGAATGCAACACTTACTATCTCTTCTGAAAAAAAAATCAGGTGTTCGTGAAAGTGCCATGGCCCTGGGCTCCATTAAATTAAGCAATGTGTCATAGATACCAGAGGAGTTTCAGGGTGTTGTTCTTGCAGCAAGAGCTTCACCTTGGCACAAGGGTCATAGGAGGCATAAGAACTCTGTAGCTTAAAACAACCCTCATAAGGGTGAAAAGTTGAAGAAGGAAAGGTAAAAGACACTTTGTTTTCTGACGGCACCTTGGCAGTGCTGTGCACTTCTGTGCCCACACAGAAAAGAGCGTCACTAAAAGAGTGTCACTCTTCCCATCCTGGTTGTTGGGTCAGACTCCCAGAGCGTGCAGCCTCTGAAGGTGGTAAGAGAATTTATACCTTAGGTGCACTGAAGGCTTTGATATTGCTTCTCCCTGTGAACTGTTCTGAGGTGAGTTTTTTCAATCCAACTCTGTACTCAAAAACTTTCTATTGCCTTGGAAAGCACTCTCCAGAGCATCCCTGCTTCTGAGATATCCCAGCACACTCCACTGTTGTGGCAGCCTGTGGGTGCCTTGCACCCGACATGTGTGCTGGGGATGTTTGGAGTGCAGGGGTCCCACACACCCACATGGTTGGTTTTTGCTGCACTGACCCCCAATCCTGCTGCATTTGTGCTTTATGTGACACATACCAGGGCAGCCAGGGCTCTCCTCGGGATGCAGAGTAGGTGGAACAGCCCCATAATGTTTCCTCTTAACATTTTCCTTGCTAATGTACTTCAGCTTCTTCTAAACCATGTTTGTACCCAATGAATTTAGAATTATTTTGCTTTACAGAGTTCGCTCTGCTTAACTGTTTGTTTCTTTATATTTGACTTATTCCTGGATCTGCAGGACTTCTCTTTGTTTATCTATGTCTGCTGTTATTACCCAAGTGCAAACAGGAAAATGCGTAGGTGTAGGTATATGGTAAATGAACTCCTGCATCAAACCAAAATATGTGATTACTTTGTCATTTCCTAATGGGAGGATAATGAAAAGTGAAGCATTAAAGTAAATGAAAAAAATAAGGAGAAGAAATCAAGCCCTGAAACAGGAATTATATTTCTTAAATACATGTTGCCAACTGTAAAATTATAACAATCTCTGTGGTCTTGCTACATGTTGATGATAAACACATCTCACAGAGAGGAAGATAAATGGGACAAAACTATTTCTGCCGTGGGGTCTCTGATTCTTGAGATTTCCTGGGATCTGAAAACTCTCTTTTTCACTCTTAATGGTAGTTGTTTACTTTTTTTTTTTTTTTTTTTTTTCTGTTTTAAAGGTTGAAGGATGGAAAGGAACATCTGAGCTACTTGGCACTCATAATACATATGTCCCATTGGATCAATCTGGTCACAAAGCTTACAAGCTCCATCAGCTACGCCAGAAGACCTTGTAAATTTTCTGTTGAATGAGGAGTTTAGATTTGCTGAACGTGCAAAAATCTATCATCTTTGCCAATGGAGCTATTAAACTCTTTGATCCATAGCTGTTTGGCCTGAAATCTCTCACAAGCAAGCTGATCTCCATTCGCTATCCTGCCTTTTGCCAGGTGCAATCCCCAAAAGCATCTGAACCCCGGGGGAGCCCGGGGTTCCCGTGGCTGAGATCTTGGCGTGTGAAGGCGCACATGGGGGGATTTGTCCCAGCTTGGTGTTAGCTCTCAGACACGGGGTGTGTCATCTCAGCTGGCTTTCCAGCTCTGCCTGTAACCAGCAGAAGATTAACCTGTGAAGACAGCAGGCTGGTCTCAGTGTGGCACACTGATGCTGGAATGCTTCCTGGAATGCTGAAACCACCAGTCTCCTTTCACTGGCCATGGAGACACCTGGAGAACTAGCTCCAAGTTGATGACCAGTGGTGATCGGGTGTGATGGATTTCCCCCAAAGGGCTAATCCAAATGATGGACAGATTAAATGGACAGATGAGCATCCATTTCAACACCCATGTGTTCAACACCCATGGGATTCACAGCCTCTGTGTCTTTGCTTGTAAGTCCTTTGAGGATGTGATCCAAGCCTCACATCATCACATGATTCTGTGCACAAGGACACATGTATTCCCATTGCAGGTCTTCTACCATCTGTTTATAACACAGGTCACATCATAGATTTTATTCCTGTCTCCAGGAAAGGTATAACTCTTCCTTTTAATTAACTATTTCAGTTTCTTTACGGAACAAGACTCTTAGCCCTGCCTTTCTATCTTCTCAGACAAGCACATTCAACAAGATCATTTTCTCTGGCTTTCTTCGTCCACAGCCTTACAAAGATTCAGTTTTCAGATGCTAAGTGACATGACTTGAACACAAGAGGAGAACTATCTCCATGCCCCAGATTCCCTTACAGTTTATGGGTTAGGGCTCTCACAAAATGTTAGACTAATAGAGGTCTGAGCTTTTCAGCTCTCCTTACCCTTTGCCTGGATGGTTACTTTAGAAATTAATCTATTGTATAAAAACCTCACTGGAATCTCCCTCATCATGTTCTTTGAATCAAAAAGCACAACCTTGGATCTAGCCTTCAATGTAGGATTCATATCTCCTACAGACAGGCCTCTGTTACCTGTAACCAGTGGGTTGTTTTAGTTTCCTAAATCCAGATATGATGACAGATCTGATTTCAAACCAACCTCTCTGGACCAGACACTTTTCTACACACCATTTCAGACCAGATCAGACACCTTTCCAGGTGTGATAGGTGAGGAAGTCCAAACTCTGTAGAGAACAGGAGGTACATTACCAGAGACAGAGGCAGACACCAGCAGGTGTACACCTTTCCTCAGGTCACTACCACTCCAGAGATTTCTGAGGAAACTAAGACTAGAAGATGAGGACAAATCCATAGGAAGACATAAAAACAAGGACAGCTGTTTTGTGAACCCAAAATGAACATTGGGGCTATACACTCAATTAAGTCATCAGTATTTTAAATCACATAAGAGCCCTTGGTTTGGTAAACAAATTGAGCTCTCTGAGTCTCTTTGCACAGAGTAAAATTTTACATCTTACCTTTGGTGTATGAATTTCTTTCTCCAGGATGTGAGTTTTTGGCCTTGTTCTTGATATTCCAATTAATGTATTGTGCAAGACTTTGAACCCTTTCCTATGACTACTAGAAGTAATTCCATAACAATGTTTATGAAGAGGTTTGCATTTTGTACAGCCCTATCACCCTGGGCTCTCATAGTTACTCCTATAAGTGAATAAAATAACCCTTCCTTTCTCCTTCTTTTTCACTTCTCCAAATTCTTGGAGCCATCTAGTAGCAAATCCCCAGACTACTGCAGAAATCCTCCTGTCAGGTGTTAAAAATAATGTCTTGAAATGAGTGTTACACGTCACACTACCACTATTTTTCCAGATCTGTAGGTTATCTGTTTCTACCTGTACCATGTTCAGATGTCTTTCTGTGCCATGCTGTCTCCTACAAATGTCTAAAGGGCAAATTTCATTAACATACACTTACTTCTTCAACCAAAGTTCTCTATGGGGACAGCTGTGAAAAGATTCTGGCTCCTGGAAAAAGCTGCAGGCTGTCCTTGAACACAACTGCTTGCCTGCTGCTTTTAGAGCTGTTTCTGACTTTCTTGCTACAGTTTGTGTATTTTTCCTTTTTGTCTTTTCCATTTTACCTAGGCATTTCCCATATCACAGGTGCTTCTCAGATGTTTGTACAGCTTAACTTTGCTGCAATTACCTTTCTTAAAGCAATCAATCAGCACTCTTGCAAACAGAAGCTTTAGGCTGGCCTGGTACCCTCCAGCTGGCAGGCATAGGTTGTTGTCCCTTCTTTTATTTTTCATTAATCATCATATCATTAATTATTTCTTTCACCTGAAATTCTCCATGTACTCTTGCATACTATTACAATCAAGCTAACAGGCCTTTAGATGCGAGTTCACTTTCTTAATTATGGTTACTATATTTACTGTTCTCAAGTCATGTGGATCCCTCTCCTGCACAGCTTGACAAAATTACATAGAGTGGCTGCCAGGTATTCAAGTGTCCTGTAGTGAAGGATCTGCTCCCTGCTGGCTGAGCACATCCAATTCTCAGAGTTTTGTTTCTCCCCTGAGGAAGTATTTTAAATTTCCTGACAATCATCCCATATCTGTTTTCCTTTTCTCCAGAGTTTAATGTTCTTGCAGAAAACCGAAGCTGAGCTTCACTTAAAGTTTTCACACACCTATGCCAGCATTAATCCTCTCAGGATAAAAACATCACTTCTTTTCTCGTCTAAAATCTTTTTACTTCGATAACTAAATAACTTTTTATTATTTCCTTTTATTATTACTATTTAATTTCCTCTGCAAACTTCTAACTTAGTTTGACTTTTGGCAATACTTACCTCAGCCCTGTACTTCCTGGCCTCCAAAACTAAGTTTTCTTTGCTGATTAACTGTGCTGGACTTTCTAAGGATCCATTTTGGTCTATGGCCCCTTTCTGCACGCTTTCCTCCTTTTCTTCTGAAGTGAATTCCACAGCGTTGCTTGCAGCTTTTATTGAATATAAATTATAGGTCTCCTTCAGCTACGTACCTTACAACTCTTTGGACTGCCTGGCCTCACCAATCAGTTCACTTTCTGAAAACTGTTCTTTCAGAACGGGAAATCTGACTTGTTTTCATATATGCCTCCATTTCATCTAAAAGCCTGGCTAAAGGCTCAGTTTAGCTCTCAAATTATTGTTAGTCTTTCCACTGGCAGTAGAAACTTGGATCTATCCTGTTTAAATGTTCTCCAGGGCTGAGGGTGTAAACACAACGTTATGGGCCATGGTTTCAGCTGGTTTAAATTGCTAAAGCTCTGCTGGACTCTGGCCAGTCAAGAGGAGTCTCTCTTGTCTAAGAAGCTGAAGTTTTCACCAAAGTATTTTGGAAGAAACTGCAGTCTCTTAAATTACTAGAAAAGAGATATTTTTGCCATCTTTCCACAGAAGAAACTGCAATAGGATCTGTGTTTTCACACCAGTTATAGTAGTCTCCAAATTAATTTACTATACCTGTCACAATGTATTATTAATGCCTTCCATGTGCATTACCTCATTTGAGAGCCTCACATTGTTGCATGCAGCAAATGGCAGGAAAAAACCAATGTGGTACATACTGGTACAATGTGTACAAATGTACAAATCCTTGGATTGATTCAATTCTGCATGCTTATATTCTCCCAGTCCTCCTACTTGCAGGGATTGCAACTTACAGTTAAGACAGCTGCAGCTGTAGTGAGACTTGGAGATGAGTGCCAATCTTCAAAATCTCCCGTGTGCTGAACAGAGGTGGCTACAAAGGGGCCAGAGGCTAGGTATCATACCAAAGTTTGATTAAGTGGTAGCATTCTGGATTGGACAGCAAGATTACACAGTCTGCAAGTGTGAGACCCTTACTGCATCTTCCCCTCCACTACCACCACATGTCTATCACCAAGTGGGTCTAAAGACACGCCAGTGGAGAGGGGGGAGAGAAGCCAAAAGGACCATGTGAAGTGTGGCAGCTACCTCTGAAGACACTTGGCATCCTAGGGCAAAATAATACACTTCTGTAAGGTTAAAGGTGAAGTTTTTTCACACAAGATCATAATAATAACAAACATGCAATGGCTTTCTGCCACCCACCACCCAACGTTAATAATTTCCTGATAGCACAGTGTTACTCATTCAGTAATAACAGAGCATTAGCTGACACTAAATAGCTGCTTACACTTGGCGTACTTTGAAGTATTTGCGTGTGGCTCCTCTGTATTGGGATTTAAACAAAGGGAGGTATGAACTGCAGAACTCAGCTTGTCCCTTCCTTTCTGCATCTCCTAGTTTATATCTACTCTGCAACCATAGCAGGGGCTGTCACTTCATTGTAACAGGCAGGCTAAAAAAGAAAGCATGGTCTCAGGGATTACCTGCCTGGCACAGGAGCAGAAGCCAGCCAAAAAACCACCCACATCATTTTTGCAGGTATAGACTACCGAGGAAATAAAAAAATCCCAGCCATCCTTCTATTTTTAACTCTCTGATTGACACTGTGCTCACTTCAGATTGATTACAAGCCCTACTGCTGAGTGCTCAGCCAATGGAGAAGGGAGTGCTGTAGGACAGGAGGAGGGAGCTGGGGGCAGCAATGCAGAAGGGAAAGCAGGGGCAAAGATGAGTCCCTAAAAGGCAGGGGCATTCCTTTCAGTGATGGATGCCTGCTCAGACTCTCTATATGCTTCACTGTCGTCAGAAAGGAACAGAGGCTGAGCTGAAGAGAAAGCATGGAGCCTGAAAATGTGTCCATTTCCAAACAGTTCTGTTCTTGAGGAATACAGCTCCATGTTAGGCTAGTGCCAGTTAAACCACTTGCACCACTCCAACACCCAGCTCAACATTTAGTGGTCATGTCCATCTCTTAGCACATGCAGTCTCTCTGGGGCACTGGTCACACACAATTTTCTCAACACTGAAAATCCTCAAATTACAGAGAATTCATCAAAACTCCAACACTCCTTGATACAGTATGGTTTATACTGAACTAATTTCCGACATTGGTTTTAGATTATTAATAACCTTAAAGAGTGCACAAATAGAAAACTTCACCATCTCTTTTCTGTCTTATGTGCAAAACATTGTTTCCTTTTTGGAGGTAAAATCCTAGATACAAAACAGGTCACTGTAGTTTATATTTAGGCTATAGCACTTGTTAGGGTTGGTTGTTTTGGGGGGGTTGTTGGGAGGGAGGTTTTTTGGTATTTTTGTTTAATTTTGTTTAGTTTGGTTTTAGTGATTGCACACATGATATATAGTAAATTTTAGCCTGCTGACATAATCTTACTTTCCTTAGTTGCCTTCTGCAGGGTCTGTAGAGGTAATCCATACATTCCTTGGGGTTTCTGGGGTCCTCAGTCTAAAGAAAGTACTCACTGTACTATGCAGCATCACAGAGATGAGGCTTCAGTACACTGTGGTTCTGGATGTAATGCAGCAGTAGCAGCAATGCAGAAATCTGAATTTTCACTCCTTTTCATGGGCAAAACACTATGAAAAAATAAAGAAAATTATATCATTTGGATTTATCCTAGATAATCCTAGATTTATCCTAGATAATTTGGGAGACTAGGAAAGTCTGACAAAATGGAAATGAATTGCTTAATGTATTTGTTTTAGGATCTTGGCACAAGGTATGTAGGGGACTGTTAGTGAGTAAAAGGTGAAAGTGGAAATTTAAAATTCTAATAGGTATTCCTACACTTGTGTTCATCTGAGGTGTCTTCACTGCTATGCCTTGTAATTTACATATATCTTAATGTATGTAATATTTATGCATATTTTCTATATGCACGGAGTTTAGCCTGATATTTTCTGCCAGGCAGTTTGGAAAAACCAGCAGAATACATTGCAGTTAGTACTGTGCTGGCTGTTCCCCACCAACTATCATGCATTTTCTTCCTGCTCTTCAGCCAGAACAAATATATCAATTCTTCGTTTTCCCACACTGGTGCCAGCTGCAGTGCCAGAGAAACATGCAGCTCTCAAGAGGAGAGCAAATGTGTCTCTCAGGCTGAAAGCTTACCAAGTGATGGCTGGACACTACTGCCCTCAAGGCCACAGGCTTTGGGAAGCAGTGAGACCATGGAGCCTTGAGCACTCTAGGCAGTGGCTGAGTGCAGAATGCATCAAATCCTGGCTAGAGCACTCCTATCGTCTTCTGTTCATAAGGAACGTTACAATTGTCCTCTCTCTGCAAACAATTGCTTATGTTTAGGAAAGACATGAAAATGTTGGTATGCTCTCATGTGGTCAGCAAAGAGCCTTCCTTTTTTACAGTTCACACTCAGAAGTAGCTCTTGGGAGGGGAACAAGTCACTGTGGTGTAAGGCAGGGTGTGAGCTGACAGTGCATCAGCTGTGCTGCAGAAACACAGCACGCTCCTGTCTGCAAAAACACAAGGTAGATCCTCACCCTAAGGATCAAGGGTGATTTGTTTGCTTTGTGTTATAATGTGGGGTCTGGAGAGCTGCCTCAAGCTCATCTAGTCATGGTGGCGGTTTGAAGCCTCACAATTCATCTCTGATGCCCTTATTGTCCTGTTCCTATAGCTTGATGTGATGCTGTCATGTTGTTTTTTACACGGATGGTATTGCTGCAAATTTTGTGGTGGAAATTTCCAGTTATCAGGCTTGATCTTGACTGTTGTCTCAAATGCCTCATTTTAGTCAGCATCCATTGCTAGAGGGGTTTTTAAAGAGAAAAACCAAATAATTTGATACAGGAATTCACTGATGTGTAGAATAATTTATCACATTAGGATTCGGCTAGTTCTTTTATGTCCTTCTTCCTCATGAGGAAAGGTATTATCACTCTGCAAAATTTCCCATCTGCCTACTCCCAGTGTAGAACACAACACTTGAACAGAGTAACAAGCAAACTTTCCTATTTATCTCCTTCATGGCTTTGTGTTTATTCATAGGTCTGAGATAAAGAGAGGAAGAGGCAGAGAATTGCTGAGCTTGGGTGTTTATAAATCACAGAATCACAGAATAATGAGGTTGCAAGAGACCTCTAAGATCATTGAGTCCAACCTAAATCCATGGACCAAATGAGATCCATCCCAGGATGATGAGGGAGATGGCAGGTGAGCTTGCAAAGCCACTCTCCATCATTTTCCAGCAGCCCTGGCTCACTGGTGAGGTTCCAGAGGACTGGAAGCTGGCCAGTGTGACATCCATTCACAAAAAAGGGTGAATGAGGAAGGAGGATTCTGGTAGTTATAGGCCAGTTAGCCTGACCTCAGTACCAGGTAAGGTTATGGAACAGTTTATACTCAGTGTCATCACAGAGCACTTACTGTGGCTTTAGGAGGGAAAGGCTGTGTTCAACCAACCTGGTCTCTTTTTGTGATCAGGTAACCTGCCTGATGGATGTGGGAAAGTTTCTTGATGTTGAATATTTGGACTTCAGCAGGGCCTTTGACACTGTCTCCCACAGCATACCCCTGGAAAAGCTGGCAGCCCAGGGCTTGGACAGGAGCACTCTTTGCTGGGTTCAGAACTGGCTGGATGGCCCAGAGAGTGGTGGTGAGCAGTGCTGCATCCAGCTGGGGCCAGTCAGCAGTGGTGTCCTCAGGGGTCTGTGCTGGGACCAGTTCTGTTCTGACATGGATGACGGCATTGAGTCTTTCATTAGTAAATTTGCAGGTGATCCTAAGCTGGGAGCGTGTGTTGATCTGTTGAAGGGAGAAGGGCTCTGCAGAAAGACCTGGAACTGTTGGATGGATGGGCAGAGTCCAACTGGAAGAAGTTTAACAAGTCCAATTGTCAAGTCCTGCATTTTGGCCACAATAACCCCCTGCAGCGTTACAGGCTGGGGACCGTGTGGCTGGACAGTGCCCAGGCAGAAAGGGACCCAGGGGTACTGGTGACAGCTGACTGGACATGAGCCAGCACTGTGCCCTGGTGGCAAAGAAGGTCAAAGGCAACCTGGCCTGTGTCAGGAATGATGTGGGCAGCAGGAGCAGGGAGGTCACCCTTCCCCTGTACTGGGCACTGGTGAGGCAGCACCTTGAGTGCTGTGTCCAGTTCTGGGCCCTCAGTTTGGGAAGGATTTTGAGATGCCTGAGTGCATCCAGAGAAGTGCAGCGAGGCTGGTGAGGGGTTTGGAACACAAACCCTGTGAGGAACAACTGAGGGAACTGGGGGTGTTTAGCCTGGAGAAAAGGAGACTGAGGGGTGACCTTACCACTCTCTACAACTTTCTGAAAGGTGGCTGTAGTCAGGTGGGAGTTGATCTCTTTCTCCAGGCAGCAACTGACAGTACCAGATGTCACAGTCTCAAGCTGCACCAAGAGAAATATAGCTTAGATTAGGAAAATGTCTTTTATGGAAAGAGTGATAAAGTGGTGGAGGTGTTGGAGTCACCATCCCTGGATGTGTTTAAGAAAAGATTGGATGAGTCACTCGGTGCCATGGTTTAGTTGAGGTGTTAGGGCTGTGTTGGACTCAATGATCTTGAAGGTCTCTTCCAACCCAGTGATTCTGTGGTTCTGTGATTCTGTGAAAAGCTTTCCCTTAGAAGTATTGGCTCTTTCATGAGATCAATTTCTTTCAACATGGTAACAAATGTACCCAGAAAGGGAATTGTGCATGCTTTTTATTTTTTCTATTTTGCTGCTATTCTATTCTGCTCCTGAAGGACCCCTGTGGAACCCCACTAGTGACAGGTCGCCAGTCTTATGTCACACCATTCACTGTAACCCTTTGTGTCCAATACACCAGCTGTTTACCCATCATACATGAAGTATCCAGAAGGATTCTGTGAGAGATAATATCAAAAGTTTTACTGACATATATTACATCACCTGAGTTCCCTTGGTCAGCTTAGTGGATTATCCAGTCATAAGATGGAATCAGATTCAACAAGCAAGACTTTTCCCTCATGAAGCTGTGCTGGCTGTGACTGATGATTTGTTCTTCAGGTATTTTTCAATACCAGAATAATTTTCTCCATACTTGTACCAGTCACTGAAGTGAGACTGACAGGCCCTTAATTTCAGGGTGATTCCTTTTGAAAACTGGTACAACATTTACCAGCTTCCAGTTGACTTATATCTCAGCATATTCTCAAGAATATTCAAAATCTATGGAGAGAGACCGTGTGATGACATCAGCCAGCTTTTTTGTGTATTCTAAGATGAATCCCATCAAGATTAATATGTTAGGGATTATTAACCCCTCCTGAGGCTGTTATGTCTCTCCAGGAGAACCACTAGAAACTGAGCTCACTGCATTGAGACAAGGTCTAAAATCTGGCATCATGGTTAGATGTGATTGCGCCTGACTAGTTAATCCCACTTGTGTTGATGGGAGATCAGACACTGGAAAATGAAGGATTTACATGTACTCACTGCTGTTAGCAAGTCCTCAGTGGGATGTCAGCTATGAAAGGAGTAGAAGAGCTCTGTACTGGAGTGATTATTACTCTCTCAGACCAATACGTATGACTGCCTGAGAGCAGTTTACACTCATGGGGCAGAACAAGGACCTCACTCCCGTGCAAATTGTGTCTGCTTTGAAGTCAAGGAAATTCCATTAGCAGTGAACAAGTGTGAGATCAGAACCAAACACCAAAGAGTTGTGATCTTCCTGCTGCTGAGAAGCAAGCACAGAGACTGCATTTTTCAGAGCTTGCTGCTGTGTGAGCTGACTTTTGCTTTGCATAATTATAATTGACTACAGCCATATCCAGGGAAGGGAGTGGTGATGTTCAATGCAGGCACATGCAGACAAAAGCCAAGGGCAGATGCCTGCAGAATACTGATAACAGAATAATGCTGGTTGGCAGAAGAGTGGATGTAGAGCAACAAATCTCTGAATCTCCTTCACAGGCACTTTGAAGGCCATTGGCACAGCTGGTTATGGAAATTAAAAGAATTATAACTCCATGGTTTCTCTCCCCTTCCTTCTGGATTTTTCTTTCAGACCAAACACTGCACATGTGCCAAAGTATCAACATCAAGTAAAGAAGAGCAAGCACGAAGACAGGGTCGCCTTTTTGTAGTTTTTTCCGTATGTGGGATGGGAGAGAAAACATGCTGTTGCATGACAGTGTATGAGGGAGGATCAAAGTCACAATGGCAAAGCCCAAGATTTAGCATGGAAAGGTCAGGTGCAGTGCTGTCTGAACAGCCTGCTCAAAACTCAGCGCTTTAGTGTTGTCAGAAGTCATACAAATCACAAGTCTGAGTTCTCTGCCACCCTGTTCCCGTACAGACAGCTCCTGGCTGGTGTCCCATCTTTATGCCCAGTGTGGGAGGTGGAAGCCCTTAAAGCCAAGACAACATATTTTTTGACATTTTATAACTCAGCTCCAGGGACTCTGGGTTCCTGATAGCTCTTCTCTTCCATGAGCCCTCCCGTCAAATGTCACAGCTGGGAGATTTGAAGGAGAGTTTAGCTCTGTCTGTCCATATTTTTTTCTCATCTTTTTTCCCCAGAAACTCAAGAAAATGAAATGCTGGGCTCCTCTCCCTTTTCAGATTACCAGAGCCAATACAAATACCAGATAATGGCTTCCTCACCTGGAGCTCCTCTGTCTTGGCAGAGCTGTGGCTGCTTGCAGATGCTCCCCTGCAGGGAGGGACCTCTCTGTTTGAGGGATGCTGGTAATGCTGGTAATGGCAATAGTTAAAAGCACCTTGTACACCTCATTTTAACTCACAAGAAATAATTCTCCTGTTGACAGGGGCAGTGACAATATATTAGATTATCCTCTAGATTGTTCTAGAAGTCTCTGGGGCTCATGCTAAAATGGTCTGTTTTGAGAATCATCAGAACATAAAGAGCTTTTAATGTATCTTTTATTTCCCTCAGCTTTGCTGGGGAACAGAGACTGTCCTTCAGGCGGACACATCTGCTTCAGGAATTAAGAATAGAGATCTTTATATTATCCCAGTAATGTGATGGAAAATCAAGGTTATCTAGCTAAAATCAGCTCTTTTTTTAAACAATTATGGTCTAGATTTTCTTATGTTTTCTTACTTCTACACAAAAGCAGTCATTCTGACACCCGAACATAGCGTCCCACTGGGATGTGTGTGCCACTTCTGCTTCTGGTCCAACCCTGGAGTGGCTGAGGAAGTCATAGATTATAGAATCATAGAGTGATTTGTGTTGGAAGAGACCTTAAAAATCATCTCCTTCTAACTCCCTCCCATACCTTCCACTAGACCAGGTTGCCCAGATCCCCATCCAACCTGGCCTTGAACACTTATGGGAATGAGGCATCCAAGATTTCTCTGGGCAACACCTTCAGTGCCTCACTACCCTTTCAAAAGAGTTTCTTTCAAACAGATTATCTAAAATAATTTCCACTTGTCTTATCAATGCCTGTCCTTGTAAAAATCCTTCTACACCCCTCTTGAAGTGCTAGAAGGTATTGTAACGTCTCCCCAAATCCTTCTGTTCTCCAGGCTGAGAAACCTCAACTATCTCAGCCTGTTCTCCTAGGAGAGGTGTCCTATCTCTCTGATCATCATTACTGTCCTCTTGACTCACTCCAACAAATCCATGTCTTCTTATGAAGACCCCAGAGCTGATGCAGCACTGCAGGCAGGGTATCAGCAGAGCAGAGCAGAGCAGAGCAGAGCAGAGGGGCAGAATTCCCCCCTGAGCCCTGCTGCCCATACTGCTCTGGATGCAACCCAAGACATGATTTGCTTTCTGGGCTGTGAGTGCCCATGGCTGGGTCATGGTGAGTTTCATGTCAATCAGCAGATCTAAGCCCTTCTCAAGAATGCTCTCAATCCAGTCTCCATTCAACATATATATTTGTGTTTTGGATTGCCCCTACCCATTTGAAGGACCTTGCACTTGGTTCTTAGCGCCTGCAAAGGCTGGCAGCCAACATCCAATATCCTGCAGCTGTGAATAGTCATGAGGCTTCTGCCTTCACCATTTTGAATCTTCCATGGCCAATGAGAGATGGTGGGTTTCCTTGCTAAGAGTAGAAAAACTGAAGGGGTTGTAGGATGGTAACAAATGTGTATGGTATGAAAGACAAGCCTATTAAACGCTCCTGTCATTGTGCATGTCACCATGGCTTTGAAATGGGTGATGTTACAGTGTGGGGCATGTGACCCAAGACCTGTGATGATCATCAAAGGACAGGCACTAATCACTCTGCTGATGCCCACTCTGCTGCAGAGAAAAGAACAGCCATGGGAGTGAGTCCTGGGGAAAGAGCTGATAGTACACTGCTAAGGACCTGCCTTTACTCACTTCAAGGGCTTCATTTCAGAGAAAACCAATAAGAAACTAAGAGCCCATATTGAAAGAGAAATTGATCCAAAATGATGGGTTGTAATAAATTTGGAACTGACTTGCAGAGTCTGTCAGATGGGCGTATCACAGGGATTGGCTGTAATTTTGTCACATTTTCTGAAGCATGGCACTATGTAAATTATTGAAGGAAGAAATATTGACTTATTCCTACTGTCACCATCCTAAAATATTAGGCCAGTGAGAGTGCTTTCTCTGCAATTTATGATCCCTCAAATGAAGATCAAAATGTGATTAAAAAAAAAAATCCAACAACAAATCAGAGAACAGTGAAATCTAGCTGCCTGAGAGGCAGCTGTTGGGTCTTTTTGCACCCATGTCCCCTTCTGAAGTCAGGCAGACACCACAATCTGGCTGTGGCTCCCAGACAGGAATATTTATCTGAAGAACTCCTGAAGAAATTCTTATGCAGGATTTTCTATTTTCTTCAGTCCAGAAAGTCTGCTTGTTATTAGTCTAGTGACCTGACACACTAGTGAGAGCTCTTGCCCTTAGGAAGTTTCTTTAGACAGAATTGAAGTTTGTCCATCTCAGCCCGCTCGCACACAGGGTTGCCACCCTCCTGCATGCAGTCTCAGTTTCAAGAGGAGAGTTTCAGAGTGTCCTGCTTATTCCAATCCATCCCTTTACATGGAAGTTCATGGGGTATGTCACACTACTTTGTTATTGTTACCGTGAGGATTCTTTCTAGATGGTAGGAGCAACAATGACAACAACAATTTTACAAATAAGATGATGTTGAAAAAATAAAATCCACTACCCAAACTATGTTCAGTGAAATTGATTTCTTTCTGGGATTAAAACACAGATGCTAAAATGCTCTGCAGAAATGCAGATAAAAATGGGATTTTAATGATATCCACTATGATTTCCTGCTATAATGAATTCCTGTTTCCAATGACTCAGAAACAATGAAGGCTGGGGGCAGCCTTGACAGTAATGACCATAAGATGGTGGAGAGCAGTATTGAATGAAGAGGTAGCAGGACAGTAGGCAAGATTACAACCATTGATTTCAGGACAGCTAACTCCAAGGCCCTTAGGGGTCTTCTTGGAAGAATCCCTAAGGGGATTCTTCCAAGAATCCCTTTAGCAATGCTTTGGGACCCCTCTTGCCTGGGAATAGACCCTTTAGGCAAGAGGGGTCCCAAAGCATTGCTAAAAATTCTGGGACCATTTCCTCTGGGCCCAAGAACAATGCATCCCAATGAGAAAGAGATCAGGACAAGAGAGGAAGAAACCCCTATGTGTGAATAAAAAACTCCTCTCATTACTCAAGTAGAAGCAAGAAATACACAGGAGGTGGAAGAGTGGTCGGGCCACTACATTGCAGTGAATGTAGAAAGGTGATCAGAGTAAGTAGAAATTAAATTAGAAAGGCTAAGGCCCATCTGGAATTAAATCTGGTCAAGGATGTCAAGGATAAAAAAGGGGCTTTTTCAAATACATCAATAACAAAAGTAAAAGAAGAGGGGATCCTGGTAACAGAGAACACAGAGGAGACACGAGTTATTGAAAGACTTCTTTGCATCCGTCTCTACTGACAAGACCAGCCCTCAGAATTCTCTGACCCAGGTGACAAAGGTAAAGGAATGTTGGAAGGAAGACTTTCCCCTGGTCAAGGAGGATTAGGTTAGAAGCCATCTAGGCAAACCTGGCATTCACAAGTCCATGAATGGATGCATCCACGAGTGCTCAGAGGGCTGGTGGACACCAGTGCAAAGCTGCTCATGATCGTCTTTGAAAGGTCATGGAGATGTGGAGAGTTGCTGAGGACTGCTGGAAGCAAGCAAACAGCACTGTGGCCCAGAAATATTTAACTTGTTAATTCATGACTTGTAAGAAGGGACATGTATCTCCTCAGCAAATTCACTGAGGACACAAAGCTGAGAGGAGTGGCCAATACCCTGGTGGGCTTAGGAGGACCTCGGCAGGTTGGAGAGCTGGGCAGAGAAGAACCATCTGAAAGTCAACAAAGGCAAATGAAGGGTCCTACACCTGGGGAGGAACAGCCTCAGGCACCTGGGGCTGACCTGCTGGGGAGCAGCTCTGTGGAGAAGGACCTGGGGGTCCTGGTGGACAAGAAGTTGTCCATGAGCCAGCAGCGTGTCCTTGTGACCAAGAATGCCAATGGTATCCTGGGGGCATTAGGAAGAACACTGCAAGCAGGTGGAGGGAGGTGATCCTGCCCCTGTACTCAGCCCTGGTTAGGCCACATCTGGAGTGCCGTGTCCAGTTCTGGACAAGAGAGACATGGAGTTTCTGGAGTGGGTCGAGAAAGGCAACAAAGTTGACTAAGGGACTTGAGCATCTCTCTTACAAAGAAAGGCTGCAAGAACTGGGCCTGTTCCAGCTGAAGAACAGATTATTGAGAGGACACACCACCAATGTCTGTTAATATCTGAAGGGAGGGTGTCAAGAGGATGGACCAGGCTCTTCTCAGTGGTGCCAAGCTGTAGGATTGGCCACAGATGAAACTTTGCTATCCCCAAGTCCTAAGCACTTCTGACTTTTGGTACCCTCTAAACACAGAAGTCCATGCCATAACCTGGAATATTTTGTCCTGGTTACAGGATGTGGTTATAATGGAAAAGACAACATATAAAAGATAGTTCAGAAAATAATTTGATTCTGTATTAAAAACATAATTCCTCTATTCTGTGGGAGTTCTATTTCTATAAAGGGGCATGCCTGTAAGGGACAACACCTGTTTTCCACAAAAGATTTCCATGTTTGAGTACAATTATCTGCTAAAGCCTGTACCAAACAAGGTTCCAATCATTATGTAGTATTGCAAACATACCTAGAAGTTTTCACTTTAAATTGCCATTCTTAACTCTTATACATGTGCCTGTGTGACCAGCCCATGAAAGTGCAGGGCAACCAGCAACTCTCATGGGATAATGGCAGATCACATGAGATGTGATCTGTGCTGTGATTTCAGTTGCAGCCCTGCAGCAGCAGCTACATCTAGAAAACACACAAGGATAAACAAGCAGCAGCTTTGCCATTTTGGGACAGTGTCTGAACTAATTCAGTGAGGCCATCATCCTTGTGGTACTGGAAGTGACAATATTTCCATCTGGAGCGAGGGGAGATAGGGTCATGAGAAGCAATGGCTCCTAAATTACAGTGACATTTCCCTATCCCCAAGATCAGGTGATATTTTACTATTTAAAAGCCAAATTACAGGTCAGCATTCCATAGTAATGCTTCAGGTACATGAAGAAGTGAGACATGGGCGTGTTTTCCTTTGTTCTATTAATAAACACTGAATAGCTTTGAATTATACATTTCCTCATATTATGAGCAACACCGTGAAGAAGCTATGCTGCTGGCCAACCCTATACATCAAAGTGAAGGTGTGCTACCTTAATTAGCAGGTAACACAGACAGCAGGTGATGAGATGCTGCCTGCTTTGAAGATAATGATTGAAAATCGTAGCTCTGTGTCAAGCCAACACCCTTCACTTTACCTTCTCATGACTCTGGTTGAGATGACAAAAGGGAAGGGTAGGAGAATTCTGCTCTGACATCTAATGCAAAGAGCTCCCCATCCTTCTGCCTCAGGAAGATGAGGAGGATGCTCTGTGGTTAGAATAGAAACTGCATTGAAGCAAGTTCACCTGTCCTCCCTTGGGCTTTGGATTGCTCTAAAGGCATAAGATGTTTGTTTACTCAAGGAGGAGAAACACTGAGTACTTTTATGTTTCATGACAGGACGTTATTCTGTACTTTCTTATGAATACAGAGCTTAACTGAGAGGCAGCTTTGATCAATTATACCCACAGGGAGAGATTTTAAAAATAGCTGAACAAAGTAGACCCTCTATATGCAATTTTCCAAAAAATTAGGTATGATAATGAGTCATGAACATCATTGTCAGAATTAGCCACTGATTGCAAAAGAAATAATTATTGATAAAAAGTGAGTTAACCCTGGAAATCCCATGCCTATTCACTTCAGATTTAATTTATTTCACCAACGAAAAATGCAATAAATATTCTTCTTACTCTTTGTAGCTTTCTGTAAGACTTATACTAGCAGATAGAAACTGCACCTTTCAAACACAGATGAACTATCATAATTCCTAAGGTGAACACAGTCTAGTGATTAGTAAAACTTATCTTCAAAAGGTAAGCAAGGAAAAGGATTCTCTTGACCCACTGAGCAGCATTTTTATCAGAGTTGAGCTTGACTGCTCAAATTTTCTTTGAAAAACAACCCTTTATAATTTTTTAGATTCTAGCTATACTTTGTAGAATAAATAAAAAACGAAGATCTTAAGATTTGTGTTTTCAGGAATAGTTTGTTCCTTATTATGGACTTGTGCTGCAGAGTTATTAGAATCTGCTATTGTGCAGAAATTTTATCTGGGTATGGTAACTCTTTCCAGTTGCACACAAGGTCTCTTAAGGATCTGATTCAGTTGTGAGGACAGGATAAACCCTTGCATTAAGATAAGTGAACTGTCTTATACTTGGTTCTTATGTTGTCACTGTAAGAGATAGGTGAATGTGAGAAAATATTCTGGTATGTTTTCATAGAAGGTTGAAGAGAAGAGAGGTACCTAAGTCTATTTTAAAAACGGGCTCAACAGACAACATATGGTGAGCTACTAAAAATATTTTCTGCACAGACCCTCAGATCACACATGCAGGCTTCTATTGGTAATGTTTCCATGAGCTCTGGTGTAAAGGTCAGGTTTGGAATGCATACTGTTAATATACTTCCACGGTCTGCAGTGCAGCTACATCTGCACTAGGGCCTGAAATGAGTGATATAAGTGATCACAATGTATCAAATTCTGTTGGGAAATTTAAACAAACATTTTCTGAGATGAGAAATGTATATTTATTTTGCTTTTTACTTTCCATTACAAATTTGTAATGATTTGTTAATGCTGTTTATTTTAACTGCTGACTGAGTAAGACTGTGAGACTGAAATATTCTTTGCAAGCCCGGAACAGTGAGAGTAGCAGTACAAACCTAAATCCTGACAATGTCCAGTATTTTGTTTGATTTATACAAGCTTTGTGGCATTTACAGTGTAGGTGCGAAGACAAAGCTTGCTCCATGGGAATCTAAAGATGCTTTTGATTTATACTGGATCTGTATGATCAGGCTAGAGGTGGTTGCATAAAAGGTTACTGTGTAACTCATAATGAAACAGAACAGAGATTAATGTTTCAAATGCAGGAGGAAAAGTCATAGATGATTGGGAAATTTAATGTCCATGTTATTACGATTGTTACCAGACTGAGATGTCCTAAAAGACAATCTCCACTGACACTTTGCTAGTAACTTCATGGATTATTATAACTAAAAAGAAATGAAAAGGAAAATAATGATAAATAAGAACTAGTGATTCTTTTTATAAATCAGGTCTACAAAAGAACTTGCTCTGTCTGGTGCCTCCAACCTACCTGAAAGTGAGAATATGTGCTAGTCACCTTCATACAGCAGGTTTGGTTTCAGTTTCAGTGAAGTATTTCTTGTGGTTCTCATACAAAGCTAGCCCAGGAGAGTTGCATATGACGGCTGTACCTGATGGCAGTCCTCCAAGGACGCTCTTACAATCAGATATATTTTCAAATTAACTCAAACAAAGAAATAAGGCAATTTGCTGCTACTCTGCAAGGCCTTTTTTGAAATAAATGGAGCAGATGCCACCTTAGTTTCTGAGCTTTATTGATTGCATTATAAAATATGCAAAAAATACACTGTTTTAAAAATACACTCTGAGTTGGCCTGCTGACCCTGGGAATTCAAACCTTATTACTCTAGTTTAAACACTTGCCAGTGCATAGACAGTTAACAACGCTAAATCCTCTCCCAGCTGAACACCAGATTCCCTGGGGAAATCAATCAAGCTACTTTATTCTGGTCTTTTAAAAAGTCAGGTCAAATAGATGTTTGAATTGTAATGATCTCCATGTGAATTCTGGTTTTGATAGCAAATGCTGATACCTCTTCACTTCCAGACAGATTTATTAATTGGATATCTTCTGCCATATGCAGTGTGATGCTGCTGCTGTGATGCTGGATTTTAATTAAATCCAAACCTTTCATTGTGTAAATAAGATAAATGAGAGAGCCATGAGCCCTGCTATCTTGAGATACCAACTGTTACCAAGTCTTCTGCTACACTTAGTAGATGTATTAAGAGTTATGGCAGGATAAGTTGTTAAAAGGTACTATCCATGTCTATATACATATCCTCATTCTGGACCAGATCAGGGGGAGTGGGCAGGACCAAGGTTTTCTGTTATTTTATACAGTCTTACATCATCGCAAGGGGCAGGGAAAGGGACTCTTTCTCTCGCTTCCAAGTAGAAAGAGTGTTCCTTTTTGGTTGGGGGAAATCGGGCAAAGGGTCTGTCCACTGTTTTTTCATTGTCCTGGGCTTGGTGAGCATTTTACACTTAAATCATCCTCTCCTTGTACCCTTCTGTTATTTAGGATTGCTCCTGCTACTATTTCTTATTGCTGCTTCTGGTAAACTGCTCTTATCACAACACATGATCTTTGCCTTTGGTGCTTCCATCTAGAGGGGAGGAGAAGTGAGTGTCAGCACAGTTTCACTGGAAGCACTAAATTGGGGAATACCGTTCCTAATCCTCAACCATCCAGAAAGCAGCAGTTTGGAAAGATTCGGGAGGACTTCTTGATTAATTTCATCTGCACTTCCCCTAGGTATGGTGTTAAGAATGATGTTACAGAAGGATTCCAATATGGCTAATAGCAATCCTTCAGGGCTTCTCAGCAGACTGAACATGTGAGGAAGCATTTAATCATTACTGATTTTTTGTTGTTGTTGTTTTAATTAATTCTTTGGTTTTTTTATGCCACTTTCATCCACCCAGTAAATGATGGAAGATAAGCAGCAAGCAGACATTAAAAGTCTGACAGTTTTCGCTCACTAGGTCAGCCTTACAGCCTTGAAAACAGTGGAAATCTATTAAGTCACTATGGCTATTCCCACCCTAGCACGGTTAAATTTTGTTCACTTTTTAAAAATTATCTTGCTGTCTATCACAATATTTCCTCTAGTAGTTGTCACTATGGTAATGTTTTTCTAGACTGGAATCTAATCTTCCTCAATCAAGGACAAAGGCTGCCTTTTTAAACTCAAAACCTCTGGAAATTAACTGCAATTCAGACATATATGATATAATTTCTTTTTGAATGGTTGATACATTTTTCTCTTTTGATTTTTCATTGAACTTAGTGTAATTTTTTTCTGGAATAATTATTCTGATACTTCTTCAAAGCTGTACTTTCACTATGTCTATTTTGCCTGAGTTTTACCCCGAGTCTTTAAAAACTATGACAGTACATCTTTGCTTTAAGTGGTTGCTTATAAGTTTTATTGAACAGCATTCTACATGAATTGATCATGGTTTAAGTTCTATTGGAGTAAAAGAATGGGTCTGAACTTTCCTTCAGGTAGATTTTGCAGCAGTACAGCCAGTAAGACAGTTTTGTATCCCAAAGGCACCACTCATCAGAAACTGGCACCTAGAGATTTAGGTGCTGGTCCTTATTGTGCAGGGGACATTTATGCCAGTGGGGTATTTGCTGTATTTGCCTGCTTGTTAGGAAGGATTCAGAGCATTCAGTGGTTACCTAAAACAGCTGTGTCCAGTTGCATACCAAGGTTAGTAAAGTAAAAAACTTTACTCATAACAAAATGCCTCTTTTGAGGAACAGTGTTACCATTTTTCTTGACGTTCCAGAGAAAACCTCTAGACAATGACCTAAAGACTTACACTGAGACCACTGAGAATGTTGATAATAAATTTATCTAGGAATGCATATGCTGAGTGTTTTCCTAACTCACTGTGCTGCCATACCTTACTTGGAGTGAATTCAGTGTATATCAAGAAATGTGGAGACAGAGGGTAAAATATATTGTAGTGCTCTTTTGTTTCATTTACAGTGATCTCACACATGTTTAACTGGCTGAAAGGCCATAAAAACAAAAGTCCCATACAGAAGCATATCTTGAAGGGCTTTCTAAGCCTGAGCCAGTGTCTGTTAAATGTTATTTCTGCCATCAGGTTACATCAACACTGGCACTGTAAGGGCTCAAGTGTTAGAGTCCCACCACCACCTGGAGCAGCGCAGTCATACCCCGTATTTCCTCTGGTAGTCAGCAGGCACTGGCTGGTGCCTGACCATTCCTTCAGCTGACACATATACACCTCCCCTTTCAGCCCTGGTACAGGCAGATGATCGTGTTCAAAAAACTCAGAGGTCCCTGATTCCCTGTAAAAAGAGACCTAAATATGGAGAGGTTCAAAGTCTCAGGTTTTCAGCCATGTCCATTGCAGACTCTGCATGCCCCTGTTTCCACCTACCAAAGACCTGTGGCTCAGAATTCAGGGGTGGCAGGAGTGTCATGCATCCTGCCAGCCATCTGTGATACAATCTGTGCCTTTTCTCTTCTAGGGCTCACAAAAGTGTGCTACTATGCTTGTGCCACTATGAAAAGGAGGAAGGAAAAGAGAAAGAGGGAAAGAAAAAGAAGAAAAAGAGAGAAAAAGAAGAAAAAGAAAAAAAGAAAAAGAAAAAGAAAAAGAAAAAAAAAAGAAAAGAAAAAAGACAAGAAAAAGAAAAAGAAAAAGAAAAGAAAAAGAAAAAAAAGAGAAAAAAACGAAAACAAAAAGAAAAAAAATAAAGAAGAAAAAGAAAATCAGGGAGAATTAAGTAGTCTCCTAGACTAGAAATGAATTTTTGGCTTCCAAATCATTCAGTTTGGGAGCAGTGAGATAGTCTGAACAGTCATTTTAGCGCTCAGGGATTTCTGCCCTGAAGATTTTGTTCAAATTGAAGCGACTCACTTCTCACCCAGCCGTCTGTGCTGCATAATAGTGGCAGATGGAGAAAGGAAAATCTGGATTTTTTTGCTTTCAAGGAACCACAAAAGTTAATGAGGTAATGTTGATTGTTCTGTGGCTGTATAACTGAAGGAGGTCCCTCCACAGCACGTACATTACTTCCTCTTTCTCTTGTGAGTGAATAGAATAGTGTATGAAAGAAATGCAGCTGAATCGTTACGTTAGGGTGTGATTAATCAGATGTGAAAATTTATGTAGTGGGTTAGGAGGTAAGGAGAAATTTTATTTGTTCCTATTGGAATAGGAGTAGCATTGTAGAGTTCCAAAAAATGGCTCTAGTTCCAAGAAAAAAAGAGTAAACTAAAAGCTTACATTAGTACATTTTAGATATTCTTAAAAGTATTTGAGACACCATCTCATAGTATCGGTGACATAAAATTCAGTTTTTTGCTCACTTATCACTCAGAGCAATTTATCTGTGCAGTATTCTAGCCAAACACAGGAGTAAATGTTATTTTTTGACAAAAATCCTCACTTAAATAACTATTTTGTTGTCACTGCTCTTTACCATGGACCTGTGAGCTGCAGGTCTTGACCTTTTCTAAAGATCCAACGAAGTTTGTGCTATGGTACATAATTAAGACTAATGGTTATGGTCAAAGTAACATTTCCTTATAAATTTCATCATTTTCTGATCCCTTTGGAGGCATGGTGTTTTATAATGGATGAAGTGTTCATTAATAAGCATTTTCTTTGTTGTTTCCTAGAGAGCCATTCACCAGATTAACAAAACAACAGTTAGGAGCTAATAAAGGTCCTCTCAGCTCGACTTGAGAGGAGGACAGGACGTGCTCATGCCCCCAGGCAAAATGCCATTGAAACCAAAATGTCAGGACTGGTCACAAAGACTTTGACCTGTAATTGCGTCCAGAGAATTCAAAAGCGTGAGAGTTTCCAGGGGAGGAGAAGGGAGCAGTTTTGCCGGGCCATTCACTGCCTGCAATTAGGGACAGACCTTTTACAGAGCGAGCAGGCCCCCGCCAGATCCTGATGGCTCTTCCCGGGAGCTTCTGAAAAGCCTCCCTTCAAACGCTTTGGCGAGGAGAGATTGAAGGCAAATTTTGGAGACTTAAGGAGTGAGTGCCATTCTCACGTGTGTCTGCAATGCCCCCCTCCAAGCTCCCCGGGGGAACACCGGCAAACCAAATTAAGGATGAGAATGGAGTAGCTCCTTCCCCTCTGTGCAACCGCAAAGAATGATGGCTCGATGTGGTTTTTTTCCTCAGTTCTAAAGGTTGTACGGCATTTCTTATCACCTGGGGATTTAAACCCTGAGGGTTAAGAGAAACGGTTCCCACGGAATAAACACTGACTGGAATTTGCATCCAAAATTCAAACCAAGTTGAATATTAGTAACATTTTCGCACACAATAGGCTATCGATCCTCCAGTTCTTTTCCAAATGAAATACTTTAATCATGAAAGTACAGCCAATTCCAGCATAAAATGTAGCACTGCAGCAATATGGCAGCTGATGTTAGGAAAACACAGGCACGAACATAAGGTCGGAAGCAGGTTTGTGATAGAAACTTGTGCTCAATAAAAGTTCAGCGTGATCACTTCTGCTTGCTCTACAGGCTCTTCCAAATGACCACAAGTAAATATAACCCTTCTGCCATTTTTTGTCAAAGCTGGCATATCTGAAAGCTGCCTTCACTAGCCCCATGCAGAGATAACAGTCCAATATAAATCTCAAGAAGAGACACCTAATGAAGTACTTCCCACAAAGCTGAGAAACTTAATCCAACCAGGTCTATCTTTGCCACTGTTCTTTTCAAGTGCTACTTAATTTTCTAAGGCTCTGTGTCCTTTTCCATCTTTAAAATTACAGTTGGTACAGTCGCATTAAACTTCATTTCTCTTAATTTTATTTTACTTATCTTTCTAGATAGACTCATGCTGCTTTTGTTGAAGGATAATTGAGTTGTTAAAACTTCAGATTTTTTTCTGGTTTTCTTCTTTCCATATTTTGCAGCACTGAAAAAACATCTTGTGGATGGTGTCATTCATTGTGCTGCTTCTTGTCATCGAGCTTGTCATGCCTAGCCTCCCAGCAGCCAGACCTGGTTGGGACACACTTTTGTCCTGTTACTGTGATTTTTTCATGGTATGCAAGGCTGGAGCAATTGCAGTTCATCTCAACAGCAGATTATAAGAGGAAGAGACATTACAAATACAAATCAGTTTGTGGGATTTCCCATCTCATGTAATGGTTCCAAGACATGCCCTGGAAAATGTTGTTGCCTCTTGGACTGACAGATGGGGGAGGAAAACACAGGCAACCACTTTCCCACTGGCTTTCAAGATTTTGGACAGTCTGGTGTCTATTCTTCACTCACAGATTCATAGATGAGAGTTAGTTGCATCTCAGTAGCTACAACCGGGTATTTAGAATTACAGTCTACATCTTCATAGTCTGCTAGAAAGAGGGATAGAAATGAATTATGTATGTATTCATATGAAGAAGTTACAGACATTCCTGAGAGCAGGGTATTGCAAAATTGGATCAGAGATAGTTCAAGGATTTGCATTTAACCAAACATGGCCTGGTTTGTAACAAAACTCATTATGTGGCTGTGAATTCTGAGGAAATAAAACATTGAATCTTGGTGAGGATACATATTGAAAAGCAAAGCCATAAATAAGAAGTGTTCTTGTACTTTCAAGTTCTGGCTTGGGAAGCAGTAAACCTGGTCATGCTCCAGCATGCTGCAGCACAGTCCATATGCAGAAGTCCCAACAATGAAAATGTTTGCATAAAGCCTCATATTCATAAATATTCTCAGTGCTAACCCAAACTTGGATGCAGGTTTCATTTTCCCTTTAGATTCTTTCCAGCGTAAAAAAGCTTTGGAAATTTTTAACCCCATCTTAACCCCCTCGGGTCCTTGCCTCTAACACACACAAATGACTTGCTTAGGATTTGCCAATAAGTAAAACAGACCATGTTTTCTGCAGCATGCCAGATGGTGCTGGTGAAGACCAGACACACAGGAGGTTCCTAATTAAAGCTTTAAACCTAGGGATGAGGAATGGCAGGTGCAGTCTGGGGGGTGCTCAGATCGCGGACACACAGGCGAGCTGCCTACGGATCTTTTTGAGAACACCCTCACACTCATCCTCAGGGAACTCATAATGACAAGAGGCAGTTAATTTAAAGCTAATTGAGAAAACTCTATCCAGTCTTCACACAATAAGAAAAGGTGCCAGACCTCAGCTGGCATTTGCACCCTGACAGGAAGAAAATGGCCATTGTGGGGCTGCAAAAGCTGCCACTTCATTCTCATCCGAGGCACACAAAGCAACCAAACCCTTGAACCTTTATAGTTTCAGCAGCAATTCAGCCCATAAATAAAAGTTGCTGAGAGGGACTGCTCATGTCTAGGAATAAAAATGAAGCCTGTAGCTTCCTAAAGGCTGTTTCTTCAGCAGTAGGAGTTTGCAGAGTTGAGGATTAAATGCAGTGCTCTGCATGGATGCCCACCCGGACAGGCTGATGCCAGCCCTGCTGTAGGCAGGAGGGACCTCTGGAGCCATTCTGTAGGTTACTACCATTCTCTTCTGCTGAAAGCGTTGAGTTTTATCCAGGCCCTGTGGCCCTCTGACACATCTCCTAACTTTTCTATGACATAGAGGGATGTATCAAGTGTTTCTGCTTCTATGGTTTGATGTTTGAGTGCAATAGACGAGGAGAAAAACTTGCACTACCTTACAGCACACAACTACCATTTAATCCCACAATCTCAATGTCAGCCTCTCTAGTGCAAAACCAGCTCCTACACTGGATATAACCACATGTGGCTGTAGGGCAGGAGATGCCTGCAGAAAGCATGGTGTCTGTATAGCCATAATCACTTGGCTGGGATCAGCTGCCCAGACTTTCTTCACATCTGCTGATCTGCCTGGATGCAGAGCAGGTCGATAGTTGTTGATAGGTCTTGACCTGTGTCACTGACATCCAAGGCAGCTCTTACAACAATGAATAAGTTTGGTCTTATTCTTCTACAGCACTGCACTCTCAAGGGCCAAAAGGATCTTCCATCCCCACTAGGGTGCAGTTTACTTCTTCAGTTTGTACCAGTTGAACCACCAGAAATCCAAGTTCTCCATGGAAGCCCAGCTGGGACAGGTGGCAGTAATCAAGGGGCAAACAGCTCAGGGACTGGTGCCAAAGCCTTACCAAGACAAAGTGGGATGTTGTGCCCAAGCATAACTCATTGAGAAGGCTGTTTAGAGGCATCACAGTGCTGGTATCAGAGTGTAGCTCAGGATCCCATATAAACACACCGTGTCCTTTCCATGTCTCTGGTCTGCCAGTGAGTTTCTTTCCTTGTTGGCCTCATCTCAGTTGTGCCCAAAGTCATGCACTCTTTGCCACTGTTTGAACAAATGTTCAGATTTACTTGAATTAAGTGTTCTTAACAGATAGTAAGGGCACTTAAAGAATTTCTATGTTGTGTTGAATCACTAGTTTCACAGTCACATACCCAAATACCAATTTAATTAAATGCCTCAGCTTTCAAAGATATGTTGCCCATTGATTCCCAAATACGTGGGTAAAATGTGAGGAGATTTCTGTCACAATTTTGGAAGGGATGGCTGTGTCTCTGCCTCATGTTATGGACCAGTTGCAGCTGCTGGACTGTGGGTGTGTTTGAGCTAAATCATTGGCACTTTCTGTATCAGAGAAATGGCTCTCTGCAAGTGTTTCAAGAGATTCCCATCTTTTCCTGCCTCTAGCAGCTCATCCTGATCCCAAATAATCTTGCTGGGCCAATCATGCAGTGATGTGTGGGACTACAATTGATGCCAGGTCAGAGATTCAGGCTGACCCCCACAAGGCTCTTTTTGTTTGTTTGTTTTGGAAAACACAATATGGAGCAACAATTTTTCTCTTTTTGACTCCTAAGCTAGTCCCAGCTGCTGCACACAGATAAAAGACTTGGGCTCCATTTGCTTTTCTTTGCTACAGAAATGACCCTCTGCTTCCACTGAAGTTATGGGCTGGACACCAAGTGTTTTATGGACTGTGAGGAGTAATCTAAGAAGTAGGTGAATGTAGTCCCAACCTCATTTTCCCCACACTGATTCTTTGGCTAATGCTTATAGAATTATGGGTGTCCTATAAATACTTATTATTGTGGCAAAAATGCACCATAAACTATGCTATAGCAAATGCTAACCTTTATGAAATTGATTGAGAGAAAGGAACTTCATTCCTTTCTAAAAGTTTAATTTCTTAGAAGTCTGGAAATCCTTAAGAGCATGATGGAGAGGATTTGCAATGTGAGTAGATTCATACAATTCCTATTCTGACAGAGTAAATTAGCCATCAAAGTAGTATCACAGAACTGAAAAGGTCTTTCTCATCAGAGAGTTGGAGAAATGAACAGCAAACTAATCTGCAGGGTGCAGAAAGTGTGAGATTAGTTTGGCAGAGCAGGAAGATTTAATTAAAGACATATACAAACCAAATTTTCAAGCATGTTTCATTCTGCTTTTGAAGCACTTGGGAAAGACAGCCATTAGCAAACGGCAGGAAAGAATGCATGAGAGCTGCAGAATAGTAAGGATTGTCAGTCAGTGGCAATGCTGAGGGCTGACAGCTCATTCAAGGAACACTGAGATAGGGTAGAGTCAATTTAGGGTACAAAAGGGCAACTGAGGTAAAGGAGCCTAAAAGAAGCTTGACAAATTCTTAACCTGAATTTGACACTTATTGCTGTCCCTGTAGGGACAACCCATTCCTCTTGAGGCTGAAGAAGAGAACCCACAGGGGCAAGAGCAGAAGGAAGCAGAATAGCACTTGAGTCCAAGCAGAAAAGAGGTCAAGGGCTGTATTTCTCGGTTACAGAAATGCAAGCTCATTGGTTTCACCCCAGTCAAGAGCAGTATTTTCACTCTACAGTCAAAGGAACTGATTTGTGCATTCTGAAAACCCAAAAATTATCTGGTAATTTATCCTGGTCTCTGGGATCTGTGCACTGTGGTTTGTAAATATGATTTTCTGGACACTAATTGTACAACTGCTGTGACAGCATTTCAATGTCGTCCATATGCAGAAGGATCAATGCCTCATTTTCTGTAGTTTTATTAGTAATAATTTAAATGCTAAATTCAGCAGACCTCCTTCAGTATTACAAGCTCAGCTGTTTCCTAAAAGGAAACATCCATTCCAGCTATAAGACCCTGCCACTGTATGCTCCTTCAAATTTCCCACGGCTAAAGGTGCAAGTGTGTGCCAGCTGAGGTGCATTTCTGTGTGCAGCCCTTCTTGCCCCAGAAAGCTTTACTGGTTGTTTAGGAGAAGGAATGGCCCACAGGTCATCAAAATTGTGTCTGCTCCAGACAGCTGATGGGACCTGGGTGAAGAACTCTGCTGCCAGTTCTTGCATGGTAAGCAGCATGAGGAAGAGCATGTGGGGAGCCTTCTTGGGCAAGATTTTCCTCATTTTGTAGTGGGTCACTAGCTAAGATTACTAATTCAGCTCAAGTAGTCCTCCTGATGTCATTCTCTGTCAGGAATTAAAAAACTGTGTAGTTTCTTTATTAGTGAGGAAGGAAAATGCTTGGTGCTTGCTGAGAAATCTTTATGAAGTTAAAAGAGATTTTTGAAACCAAGTCCTACAGCTATCTGCTTGAGCTGTGAAGAACAACCCACTAGAACAGAAAGCAGAGCATGTAAATGTAATATCAAGAAAACAACAGCTATAGAGAATTAAATAGATGCAGAAAATACCTGAGTCAAATTCCGCAGTGTTAGCAAAGGACTGAAGAGCATACTCATGGGGAAGTTAGCTTGTGTGATGTGTTGGTGGCTGGTTTTGGGGTTTTTTTCCCTCCCTTTCTGCTCAAGAAGGCAAATTGGATGTCTGCATTTTGCAAGTGTGTTTATCCCAAGTAATCTTAGCTTATCCAATGTGTAAAAGGTTTTATTTCCACACTGTTGTGTTACCCTGCAGTTACTGCTTTCAGTTGAATAGATCTTACTGGTTTACACCTGGTAGATCAATTTGTCTGTCTGACAGAGCTCTCTTTAAGCTGATGTTAATAGCAGTTGTAAAACTGACGAGTTTGTCTGTATATGCATGAATGCAAATGAGATCAGGAAAAAAAAATATATATAACTAGGTAAAACAATGCAGACTTTTAAAAATTGTCTCAGAGAATTTGTACAGTTTATTTACAGTTTGAGGATAGAGCACCATGTGTCAAGGAGAGGAAACATGGAAAGGGAATAAAATGACAGTGTCAGTCTCTGTGAAAAGCTGGCACAGATTGGAAAGAAGAATTCAAGCCAGCCCTGTGAGCACGGTCTGCCCCAAAGGGCATCAGGAAATGCTGATTTCCTGCAGGGAAAATCCCAGCTACTCTGTTTAGGATTGGCATCGTGCCCAAGGGCAAACGGCTTTTGCAAGGTTGCAGGTGGAGTAGGGATTCTTCAGGCTGGGCATGGAAATACCCACCATACACCCACAGAAAAACACGTGTTTTGGTGCTCTGTTCATCCTCACCCTCCTCCTCCTGCTCCTTCTCTTTCATTCATTTGACACAGTCACCTCCAGCCTCAGGCTCATCTCACACACATCAAAACAAAGTCCTGCTCCGACTGACTTCAGTTTCAGCAGCTTCACTGGCTTATGTGCTTGAAGACGTTTGAATTTCCTGTCAGTGTGGGTGCTGCCAGAAATTTTCTTAGGCTTTTTTCTAGACTTGTAATTAAGAGGGCACAGTGGTTCTTTGTAAAAAGGCTGCTTTTGAGATTCTCCTCAGGCGAACAATAGAAATGGTGCCCTGCAGATTTTGCTTCTTGCAGTACTCTAGGAATTCAAGAATATGTGCTGTCTATATTTGGGTAATTTCTATCATAAAAAGTACAGAGATAGGCTTTAAAAAATCGAACATTGTAAAATCCTTTTTCACTTCTGTTGTTTACATTTTTTCCCCCCTCATGAATGTTGGAGGTCAGAACTGAGTCCTTTGTGATCAGAAAACCTCAACTGAGATATCATACCTTGTGCTTCTTCATTTTCTAGGAAAAGGGATTATTAAGAAGGCCAGGATGACACAAAAAGGTCATTAAAAAAATCAGTGATTTCCCATCATCAATAAAATAAAAGATAAAAAATCCATGATGGTCTTACTACAATGAGAAAAGAAAACCTGCCTGAGGTTTCAGAGCAAAACAGGTTCAGACTGTATTCTGAAATGGCTGAAATAGATGGTTAAAGAGAAAAATGAAAGCACTGATAAATATCACAGTTGAAGTCAGTGAGATTGGATGGAGTAATGTGTTAAAATAGGACTGGAAAGGATCATACTGTGTAAAGCCAATGTAGTTCAGAGTTTGCATCTGAACTGAGACTGGGTCTAATCCTGTCAAAATTTGAAATCTGTATTGTCAGATTTCATTCAAAAATAAAAACACTACGGAAAATTTTCAAGTCTGTGAGAGTCTTGCCACCCTAAGAAGCAGAAAATCCCTTATATCTCTTTCTGTTTTGGTCTATAACTGAAAGAGAGACATACAAAAAGATTAAACTGAAGCCTTAAATTCAAGAATTTCTGACCCTGACCTAGGCACACTGTTATGTATGTAAAGAGCATTTAAAACCTGGTATTTTGGGCTTGCTTGCTGAAGGAAACAGTGACAGCAGTGAAGTCCAGAACCACATCTGGATTTTATCCAAATAAAACTTTTCCTGGCTGGTGTAGATCAAAACATTCTTTGAGGTTAAAAGTGATGTTTATTTCACAAAATACTACATGGGTAAAAAAGGGGAATGTTTATTCCTAATTATGCATATAAAGAAATAATAACAGGCATACAGATATCAATGGCATTTTGTATAGAATATTAATTTCAGCCACAATTAAGAGAAAAATCAAACCTATTTTTTACACTGATAAAATATCACCCTTCCTTATGGAACAGCTTAAAAAAATGCTAACTCCTGTCTCAGGAACGACTTGTAATGCTGAATCAAACACAAGTTACCAGGGAATAAAATCTAAAAAAATTGATACCAAGCTTCACATCACAACATGGGGCCTTGACACACACAGCCTGTATTGCTGCTTACAAGGAAACTGTTGTTTTTGCATTTTATTTCCCTCAACTTTTGATGTAGGCAGAACAATAACCTCCACACAGCTAGATAATTGCTTTCACCAAAATCTCTGAGGACAATGTCATCCCTTAATGACACTCCACTACTAGCTCATAGATGTTATCATAAAATTCATTTTGTTCCCTATGAGAACCCTTAATGTTGATTTTGATGTCAGTCTTATTGATTGGCTATTGAACTCCTCATTGTGCTGTTTTGAGAAGGTCCCGGCCTGACTATGCAGAGAGCTTTTGCCCTGGGCTAGCTGTCAATCTCCAAAACAAGGCACCTTGAAAAGGTCAGGGCTGCCAAAGGCTGGCCGAGGATGTACTGTCTTTAACTCAACTGAAAGAGGACTTAATTAGGACAGAAACAATTAATTTGCTGAATTTCTTTTCATGGAGTAGCTATCTAGCTGATGATAAGTAAATTCAGGAGATGGGCTGCCTGTTCTTATCCTTCATAGGGATTAACACTGAAAGGTCATGGCTTGACAAAAAAACTCCCACAACCCAAACTGGCAAGCAAGGAAAGGGAAGAAATACTGGCAGAGGAGGTGAAGGCAGAAAACATGTTTTCAGTCACTATAACCAAACCTCTCCAAGGAGCAGCTCCCATTTTCTTCAATAGCAGGTGGCTCTGAAATAGAAAAGAAATCAAAGGAATGTGATCTTCAGCGTCAGGCACAGACCACAGCTACACAGTGGAACAGAGAATGGTATGACCAGCTCTGGGCAGACAGAGGCATCAGGGAATGCACAGCATTCCCTGAACACAGGGCAGCATGGCACGTGCTGAGCAGGTGCTCCTGTGTTCTCTCCGTCCAGAGTGCAGAAGACAAACTCTAATTTTGAAAGGCTTTATCACTGGGGGTATTGATGCCCTAAAGCCTCCTCACCTGAGCTGGTGTTGAAACAAGAGCTCCATTTTTTTCTGATGCAGGCATGTTCCCAGGCACAGTGTGGCCTCAGTCTCCCGATGCCTGCCTCCATGCTGGAAAGCACTGGCTTCCAGTGCCTCAGCAGTCAGTGCCATGGTATCACCTCTGCATGGGGGTATTTTACCTCACCTACACTGAACACTGATAGTCAAGGACAAATACCAGAGCATAATGCCCCGATGTTTTTAACTTCAGGACAGCACATTAACAAGACTAAGCTGTCAGTTAAAAGTGATTCTGGACTTTTAATCTCAACTCTGTACAGTCCCCGGGATGTTTCCCACATTACAATTGCAACTGTTGGCACAAAATTCTCATTCTAGCCATATCCTATCACAAGCTGGTTTCACAGAAAACTTTTTATGAGCCTTTGACTGTTAAAGGCAGGGAAAATGTTTATTTTTTTGTACCTTGGCCCTCAACACTACTATTTTCCATTAACCCTGTGGGTTGGCTTTCACAGTCCACTGGAAGTTCTTGAACAAGCAGAAGACCATAATAAACCTGAAGGCCAAGCAGAAGCAGCAGCCTACTTGAATATACATACTGATGACTCTCAGTAGCCACTTTTCCATGGATTTAGCTATTCAGCTGAGGTGTATTGCAGGGCTGTTTGGGCCAGAGGAGTTGGTGCAGAGCCCCTACCTGTGTAGAGGCTGCAGGAGAGGTGCTGGGGCTTGTCCTAGCAAGGGAAGGTGGATCACTCCAGGCAGAGAGAATGTGGTAGAAGATTTGCTCTGTGCCAGGAAGGAAAATAAGGACTGGTGTGTGTGTGTGTGGGTGGGTGGGTGGGTTGGTGCAGCAGCCTAAAGGAACATGTCACACGTATCCTGTGCCAGGAAGTAATTTCAACCTTCTCCTGGACCAGCAACATTGAATTTTTGTGTGTGGTACAGAGACACTTGAGCCCTCTCTGCTAGAGTAATATAATTGAGTGACAGCAGGCTGAGAATGAGGTCTAGCTATGAGAGTAGGACAGCTAGCCAAGTGTCAACTTTCCTTTGTTGTTGCTACCAGCATGGTGAAGAAATACACGACAGACATTGGTGTCAGTTGTAGGTGAGATGAGTCACAGCTAGAAACATATTTTTGTAGTAATCTAAGCAAAAGAGAAAAGGACATCTACTTCATTGCTCTTCCCTGGTATGCAGTGGCCATAATGAGAAACATGGGGTTTTTATTCACCCCTGCATTTCTGAATATTGATCTTAATTTCATTCTGTATGGAGAGATTTCATTCCTCTCTTTGCTATTGTGCTCTTTTTTTCCCCCACCAAAATTATAAGATTAATTGAAATCTAAAATTAATATCTGATTGCAATCTAAATTGAATAGAGTGTTACAATTTTCCAGTTTTCTGCAATCATAAAATGACATGGTTGAGAGAGCTAAATCTAATTGTGTGGGGATTTAAAAAAAAAAAAAAAAAAATTTTCCTGCTTCTACACTTGCCTTTGTATTTTAATAAGCCCTAACATAGAAGGCATTTCTAATCAAATAGCTAGAATTTCGTGTCTGATTATGAATGCATATTTGTAAGAAGAAATAACCTGGGAAACAACTGAGATGGGAGAAGCATTTCTAAATTATATGTATCTGGTTTCTTCCAGCTGATAACATTTTCAGCATTTCTTGGATCTGTTAGGTTTTAATTCAGTGCAAAGCTTCAAACCCTAGTGGCACAAGAGAATGCATTGCTAATCTTGCAGCAGAGCAGTAAAAATGTCAGCAGCAGGTTTGATACTCAGTGCTACAGTGCTCTGTGTAGAAGCTCCAGTGAACTGGGACTGGTTCTGTTCCAGACAGCAATTTGGTAAATCCTGCCCGTTTTAAACACACATGTTTTCCTATTAATTTTATGGGAAAAGTGTGCTGGAGAAAATCCATAGGAAGTCCCTCAGTAGCGTGGGCATGAGGAGACCTTTCTAAGCAACTGCTGCATTTGGTAAGGTGTGAAAGAAAGCCATTTCACAACGACCCCTTATGTGTGTTCTCAGTTTTGCAGCCTGAACTGGGCAGCATGGTGTTGGTGAAAAAACTTCTCTTGATTTAATTGGTAGTAAATGAGGGTAGGTTCTCATCTAAAGTTCTTGGAAGAAGCATTTGTTGGCTTCAGTGGGTAGAATAAGACTAATCCCTATGTGCTTCAGTAATTTAACTAAGGGGCCTATTTTGGGAGTCTGGTGACTTGATTCTCTCTTTAAGAAACAACAATTCTTATATGAGCACCTCTGAAGGCTGCCTGAACGTGCAGCTGAGATAAATTGTCTTCCAGCAATGTCTGGTTCTTTTGTTTGGGATGACTGGGGCAGCTGTGGGCCTTATTCAGCAGCCTTGGTTGGTGGATAGGGCTTGAGGCTGATTGTGGATCTTGTGAAAGTCACTTCCTTCCATTGGTATGGGGTCAGCGAGAGCCCAGGGACTCTAGCACTTCCAAAGAGATGTACAGAGTCCTCCTGGAAGAAGCTTTCCTTGGTTTCTGAAGGGGGTATAATGAGGTTTAGTAAAACAGGTTCTTCATCCGTTTTTCATCTATAAGGTTGATAAAAAAATGTCACTTTTTAATGGCACACACATAATCCTAGTATCAAAGAAAATTGTCACTTTCTTGTCATCTGTATGCAAAATTGCTGGCTCTTATTTTGCAACATTATAAACTAATTATTAAATTAGGTCTGTATAAATACTCTTGGGATGCTGTCTGCATCAGATTAGCTTCTCATTTCATGCAGATTACAAAGACACACCACTACATGCCAGTGGAGGTGGAAAGTACTGTCAGTAGTTTCTGTGCCGATCAAGTGTCACAGACTCTGTCCTGCCCTAGTTGTGGTTCCACAGAACTCTAAATTGGCTTTTTTAGACAAAGGTCACATTGTGGTATCAATTACTAGCTACTACCTGGAAAATTTAATTTCATGCCCTGTAGTTGGTCTGCTTTCTTCTCTGCTATGACTGGCAACTGTTTCCCTGCTGGTAACCAGAATAGCTCATTTACGTTAAGTGATTAAAATCCAGAAGCTAACTGATCTGGGAGGACAGCTTTAGGTTGCCAGCATAACCTAGCGAGCTCTTGCATAAATGCATTCAGATGAATAAAACAAAAGCTTCTTCTTGCCTTTTACAAAGCCTCTTAAGAAACTGTGTTCTTTGTGATTTGTGTCACGTCAATCTGTTCCTTGTCCAGTCGATATTTAGCTGATGCACTTATGAAAACTGGAGTGAGCTAAGAGCTGCCTAATTTTAGATAATAAATTATCATGGTCTTGTTAATATTACTTATTTTTTAACCTAAATATTTGCTTGAAGATCATAAAATCTTTTGCTTGAAGATCATCAAATCGTTTTCCAGAAGATTCTGAGGACCTTCTTAAATGCCTGGTTTGCAATTTAACACATTTCAGGCTATTTCTATGTTCCAGAAAGCTGCATCTTAATTTATTCTCAGGAATTATTTCCTTCCCAAAGGATATATTATATCATTTACTTTGAGGTAGAACAGCTAATCAAAATAAAGGCACATTTCTGCTTTAAAGTTGTTTATGTAATATAGAAAGTGAGAGGTTGAATTGGTCCCTGGGCAACCTGGTCTAGTAAAAGGTGTCCCCGCTCACGGCAGAGGGATTGAAACAAGGTGATCTTTATGGTCCCATTCAACACAAACCATGAACCATGACAGAACTATGGTTTTATGAATCTGATCCTTCTCGTGTGTCTTGAAGAGCACAGTTTACCCTTTTACTTACATGCTTACTAAGGTAAGAGTACTCTTTCAGCTTCATGAAGAACAAGAATTCCAAAGAAAAGACCTGTGAGGAATACAAGGAATTCTTAATATTATTAAATGAAGAAAAGCTTATTGGTTTTGTTACTGTGACTGTAGAGTTTTGCTAGGCCAAGTACTGCAGGACTTTCACAGTTCAGATTAAGAAGAATTCAAGCAACTATCATTTGGTGACTGGCATTACAGCTGTCAGCCTGCAGGTACATAGCAGAGGCCTTTCTTGATGGACATTTTGGCATAATATGAAACAACTCAACATTATTTGAAAATTATTTATACCAGGTTCAAACATGCATGTGGTGGAGTAGGATCAGAAGATTTTAAAAGGCAGCAAGTTGGAATTTGGCTAGCTAAAGGGTACAGGGCACCGAGTTCTAGGACTCAGGGTTTCTTTACTAGCCTTTACTAACCTCCAAGAGGTTCTTCTTTTCTTTCAATTCAGATCAAATTGTCTAATCACTTTCCATGCATTTTTTAGCCTTTTTTTGCCTATAATACTGTTGGAGTTGTCACTGTTCCACTGCAGGTAAAATTTACTAAGTAAGGGAAGGTATGGACAATACACATGTCTGGTCATCGCTAAAACTCTTTGAGAAGGTTTAGGAGACCCAAATTAAATTTCTTTTAGAATAATTTTCAATACAAAATAATACAGACGTACACATTATTTATTTTCTTGGAAGTGTGTTGTTCCCAAGGGTAATCCAGTTGCTAGCACCAGATCCTGAAGTTATCCACTGGCATGTTGGAGGCTAGTGATGATCACCTTCCTCTTTGTGAGACCCTTAGAACTACCTGAACTGCACAGTGACAGTGTGCAGTGACTCAGATACACTCATTGCCTCAAAAAATAAGAGTGAAAACGGTGTCATTTAAGTTCTCAAAGTGTGTTTAGATTTTAAATCCTTGGTGCAGCATGTGCCACATCTTGTTACAGAGGTAAAGAAACGGACTCTTTTTGTTTTCTCTGTAAGATGAATTGATGTATCATGTGTGAACTGATATTTCTGGAATACTCTGTTTCTGTAGCATTTTATAAGTATCACCAAATCAAATGCCAGCAAACATTTGATTTGGTGATACTTGCCAATCAATCCTTGTTTATTTTTGTATCTTAACTTTTGTACTGATTGATGAAGAAACCTCCAAAAGTTTTAGCAGTGAGGCTTTTTGAAAGAATCCAAAGGTAAACTGTAAATTCAGTACTTTGCCTTTGTTGAGAAATTTTAGTATCATAAATATAACTTCACATTCTTCAGAGTTCTTTGCTTATTCTTCTAAGGAGGGATCTCTGCTGGCATGGAGGGGATTTAAACACTGGGCAGGAAGTAAGTAGCCAATTCCCTTTTGTGCCTTTGTAAAGGTTTCCCATTGACGCCTATGATGAAAAGAACTGAAATAGCAGGCCTCACTTCATGCAGTCTATAAGGATTCTCTGGGAACTGTCCATATTTTTTGACATCCTGATAAGTTTTGCATGGGGAAAAGGATTCTTGAACTGTGAATCCTAAATAGTAAGACGACATCAAGGATTATACTAATTTCCAGGGCCAGGCAGTACAATACTTAAAAAATTACTTATAATTCTATTGTTTTTTTTCCCAGTTCTTCTTTCTTCCTGTATTTCTCTCTCTTCTCTCTAGCTGGAAGTCAAGATCCACAGCTGGAGGAAATAAAATGTCTACATTGCAATGCTTTAAAATTAGCATGGTTCAATTTCAGCTCAGAACTAACAGAGCTCTCTGCAGAAGGTCTTGAACCTCTTGTTTAGTTCATCTGTAACTTGCATGATGAAAAGTACATAAACAGCTGCCCTATTGAAAAAAAAAAAACCAGAAAAATTCATCACTTAGCTTTTTCCCTACTAGTGGTTTTTCTAGCTTGGTAATGAAAGGCAATTCTAGCCCCTCAGCATACATTATCAGGTATAGCTTCAGGTTGTCCTTAATCACCTGATTACTTTTCTCTTTCAAAGTTTAGACTAAATGATTTAACAATGCTCATGCGATTTTCCCATAAAGACTGTGGAATTGGTGGCCATGTGCTGTAGGTTAAGATGGGGAAGGGGAGAGCTGAGCATACTTGTTCCACTGCAGCAATAATAGCAAACTTCCTTCCCTCCCTGCTTTCCCCTGCCATTTGACAAACCCTCTTCTCCCAGACCACATAACCATATGGTCAGGGTTATAAACATAAAGGCCTCTGTCACTATAGCAATCCCAATAAAAAAGCCAAGGTAGAAGACTTCATAAGGCTTAACCTTCATTTACATCTCATCCCTGGAGTGTTTAGCTCTGCTGTTTTTAAATACTGCTCATATCCCGCAAAAAAAAATGTTTCCTATTTAAATAGCAAAAGATTTACTACATGAACATCCTTTCCCCACTCTGCTGGATTACACCTCTCCAGGGACAAACCACCAAGCAGGCAGAGTAAAACACCTGCCTTATTAATACCGTTAATCATGAAACAGCAATGAGGAGATTGACGTGCAAAAACCTGGCCCCTCTTTGAAGTCAAAAGGGTTTCTGCTCAGGCAAACAGACTTCAGCTAGGAATAACAGGTGCCTTTCCCCAGAAATGATGTTGTTCTGCCTCAGGATGGTACAAGAATCCAGAGGGCTGTGCTGCTCAAGGAGCCAGCATCCATTTCCATGCCATCAGCAGCTCTGGGGGAGTCCCAATAGCTCTTTCCAATGGGGCAATGTGGGCTAATCCTCCCAACCCAGGCAGTCTGAATTAAAGAGGCTCCTTAGCATCCCACAATCACACACCCTCTTCTTAGGCAGGGCAGCAGCCTTCCTTGGGCCGGCCAAAGCAGCACTGCTGGCTTGCTCTGTTAAGGCCAGACAATGTGTCTGGTCTGCACTAAACCTGTCTAAGGATGTGCTGTGTCTGCTTTAGGGAGTATTTGGGTCCAGCCAGCATTTTCCTCTGTCACAGGCTCTCCCCATTTCTGGTATATGATGGAGTTAAATGTTACAGTGCCTAGGATGCCCAGATGGCTTATATGGAACAAGTCTTTGCTCCAGAAGGACTGCAGAGCAGGGCCGATCATTATGATTTCAAAGTATCCTAACTTGGGTGAGAATATCCTAAGCACTACTGGAACTAAAAATTAGACCCTTGTGTATCTGAAGGAACTAGAGTCCTGTGGAGAGTGTTTGCAGCAGCTTTACTTTAATCCAGGTCTAAGCAAAAAAGAGGGACCTCCAAAACTATCAGGAGGACCTTTAGAAAATCTGTGGTTTCAGAGGTTGGCACGTAATTTTGTCCCTACCGAGGCTTACTCACTACTGCTAAAAAAGACTAGCTGACCAATAAAAATAGATTAAATGATCCTGCAGCTTTTTCCTTTGTATTGACAATTACACTGTTCAGTCTTAAAAACTCTTTGGGTGTCTGACATGATTCAGCTAAAATCTAGCTGTATTTGCAGCTATAGATGTACTGAGTGTTATGGAAACACTCAGTACATCTATAATCTTCCCCCATTCTCATTCCCCCTCTTACTGTAGTCAGCTTCTGCTATTTCTGTACTGCAGCAGCATTTGCTGGCATTTCCATGGGGATGTCATATATTAGGTAGCACTCTAGGCTTTGGTTAGCAATACGTGGTACATCTTGAACCAGTTAAATTCCTCGTGCCATTTTGAAGTTAAAACCCTGTTTCATTTAAAAGCCGGACTCCTGGCTGGTAACTTGTCTGGAATAGTGGGTGGCAGGTCAGTGCAATTTGAAATGGCTAGGACAGAGAAGCAAACCATGAAAAATGGAGCAATTACATTGTAGGTCAAGGTTTGTTATTGGGTGGCATGCTTTCAATTTGGCACGGAAGCATGGCAACAAGTCTAGTAGGCAGGTTAATGAATTTTGTTTTCTGCCATTTGTAAGCAATATTTGAGGAGGGGGAAGGGGGAACATTTAGGAGTCCAATACAGCTATCTTTGCCTATGATAGAGACGCTTTTTTTGTGGTTTTTTTTCCCAAGGAAACCATTGTTAACCTAAAATTTGGAATAAAAGGATCCACATGCAACTTTGAAAACTGTGAACTGTTTGCCAAGTAGTAGATCAAAGGTGCTTGAAAGGATTGATACCTTTTTTTTTTTTTTATAATAAAAAGTACACATCTGGTCTGAGAATTGGTCTGCCAAGTTTCAGCCTAATGAACTTTGAAATCAGCCTCCTACCACCAATTCTCTAGACCCAGATTTCTTATAGAGTATCTGGACAATTTTTATAGCCAGAAGGTACTTATATAATGACTATATTCTCTGCTGGCAACTAATTGACAGACTCCTGATACAGTGCTGTTTCAAGCAAAAAAAATTGGTTTTAATTTGTCCCCCATCATTTATCAGCTGGCATCTGAAGCCTGGATGTTAAACTTTTATTGCATCAGAACAAGTTAAAATAGCCCTTAGTCCAGCAGTGGAACGCACATCAACAACAAACTGTTCATGCAGCACAGCTCTTCACTTTTTTTTCCTTCCATTCCTTTTGCTCTATTGTGCAGACTCAAAGTTGGTTGGAAACCTAAAAGCTTTTGCTGAAGCTGGCATTTGTTGTAAACACCCTTTTGTTCTGCACTTTCCTGATTGCCAGATGGGAGGAACTCTTGACAGTTTAAAAGTAGCAAAAGATCCTTGCTTATGCTCAGCCCAGAGAGTCGTAGCCCATAGAGCCAGAAGCTCATGCAGAAAGAAGTATTTCCTGCCATAACGAAAATGAAAAGCATATTTTTCCCAAATAAACCCTTTTAAAAAATCCTTAACCATTCGAATCTCCTCTTGAAACTAGGTTTCGTTATTGACAATGATAATGACATTGTATGAAAAACTGAAGGCACTAGCTTTCCAAGCTGACCCTTGCAAAAGCCCAACCAGATAGGGGGAACTTAAGTTCACAAAATTTCCTTGCCCCTAGGCAGGTGAATATCTACATCTCCAATAATCCTTTTGGCAAATGCCCCTTGTGTGGAGCAGCAAAGCTCATTTGCAAGTGCTTTATCTCAAATCCACTTATCTGAACTCTGGCAGACTTCAAGCGAGAAGGTAATTAACCCTCAGCACCACTGTATGGGTCCAGAAGAGTGATAGCCTGCCCAGAATCTGTATCATTAATTATTTTTCTTATTGCTTCTCCGCCATTATTAACGCAAGAAATGTCTTCCTCATGGCTCCTTTGATACTAAAACTCCAGAAACTCCTAGCAAGCCATATTTCTGAATTTATGGAAGTTAAAATTATCCCGGTCCAGTTTAGAGACACTGCTCAAGACAAGACGACAAATACTTATGACTCCCTTGTTTGTATTTTCCAGATTTCCGCTGATTTTGAAGACAAGCACCCTCAATCAGACCCCCTGATGGATCCCAAGTGCAGATCTCTGTACCTGGAGACATCAGTGCAAACAAAAGTGGACCGAAAGATTCCCACATAATGTCACTGGTACAGTGTCCCCACAGTACATGGTCCTAGTGTTGATGGGCAGGATCAATCTCTGGCTGATTCCTTCAGCACATCCACCCTCCTCAGAGCAACAACACTGCAGTAACTCTCTGAGCTCTCTGAGAAGCTCTCTGAGGAGCTCTCTGAGATTTCCACCTTATCCTCTACTGGTAGACCTTATGACTTAGAATTAGAATATAAGCAGTCACGGACAGAAGGATTGGGGAATAAACTAACCCACTGTGTTCTCTTAGAAGCACAGTGCATTGAGTTCATACCTTTTGTTTTTGCAAATTATTAAGAGCTTTTTGATGCTGAGCATATGCAAGAAAGTAGCTGGGAAGAAGTATAGCATCTTGGTATGTGAAAGGCAAGCACACCTTTTGTGTTTTACAGCCACAGTCTTTGCAAAGAGCTGAGTATCTAAGAGGGGAACAGACTTTCACACTGGCACTACTATATATTCTGGCTAGAGACATCTAGCCAGATGGCAGTGGCTCAACCACTTGAAATCTCTCTGAAGACAGAATACTTGGGAAACTTCAGTCGGATCCCAATTGCAAAATCAGCAGCTGCTTCCCCAGTGATCCAGAATTATTACCCTCAGGGGCACAATGTGATCTTTGCAAAGTCTCTCTTTTGCAGTGTAGACATTGAAAAAAAAAATTATTCAGTGATACTGTTTCTGCCTTTTGGTTTTTTGACCCAAAAGAAGAAAGGAAGATAAAAGGAGGGTGGGCTAGGAAAGGTTTCCAAAACCTGTTATGACTATACTGTTCTGACTACAATAAAGAATTTATTATTGTGATTTCCAGACTTCAAAAGGTTTCAAACAAATTGATTCAATTAAACAGATACTGTAACTTAAGCTAATGACATGCTTGTACAAATCACTTTTGATAACAGATTTTTTCTTTTCTGAAATGCTGTTGCCCTGATTGAGAATTTGAACACTCCAGTTCTAACATCCACATTTTGTTCTTGCACAACAATGCAGCAGCAGGCTGCGATCAGAATAATTCAAGCCCTTTACTTCTTTCTTCAGACAGTTTTAAAATAAAAACATTTTGCTTCTTTTCTCAAAGTTATAAAGTTGTATAAGCACCAGATGACCAGACACATGTGAAAAGGAAAAAGAAAATTAAAAGTTATTTGAAAAAGAGAAAGAATATAGTATTGCTGCAGGCATGTCCAACTGAGAAGAGCTGACCTATTATTGTCAAACAGTAGCATTTCCTCCTTTATATATTGGCGTTCCCTCTGCTGAATGGTAAACTCTGTACTTTGCTGTACTAACAAAGTATTGCTAACTGTAAGACATTCCTGGGCTCACATCAGGTATAAAATCTTCCTTGTTCTAACAGATATACAAGAATGGATGCCTTTCAGAATCACTCACTCAATAAAATTTCCATTTAGATTACAGAGATATACCTACAGATATTGCAATAAAGGTCACAGGAACCGGGAGGACCATGTCTTTCTATGTATTGAAGAGTACAGCCTCCAGTGTCAGTTGAATCTGCACCCCATTGAGCTCACAGGTATACCAAATATCTGTGAAATTTCCTCAAAGAACTTACTGTTACCCAACAGTTAATAGAGGCACATCCTCTGTGGGTGCAGACTACAGAGAAATAGAGCAATGATAATCTGAAAATCAGCCTGCATGATTTTTCTCAACATTATGAAAGAGAATGATAGCAAAATGAGGGCTGTCAAGAGTGGTTATTACTTTTGGAAACACATATGAACAGCTGTAGCAAGCAGCAATAACATATTCATCAAGGGAAAACAGATCCTATCTTTCAAAGAATATTATTTCTGAATGCACTGAAATCCAGCATCTGCAACAACTGTGACAATAATTTTCCAACTGGTGCTGAACAGTCCATGTTCACAGAGCACTGTCCTGCTTAAAATCTCTTCACTTAAACATCTACTCAGAATGATTTCTGAGAATGGAAACCAGTATATGCAAAAAGGGTGTTCTCTCACTCTTCTAGTCCTCGTCTTCCCAACCCTCACTCACATCTGGGTTATTAGCATCCTTTTTGCTGTGTTATGTCCAATCCAGACTGGAAGGCACAGGCCTGACCTGTTTAAAAATTACTTTTAAAACAACACACACACTTCTGGCTTTTTATTAGGAACAATTAGATAATTGCATTTACTGACTATTTGGCCTCTTAAAGAAAAGCAGAAGATCTGCAGTTGCAAGTATACCCATTTGCGTGTCGGCAGTCTCTTAGCTGCACTGCTGCTGATACAAGCCCTAATATTTACTGTGACACTGTCTGACAGCAGAAGACATTATTCATGTTTTCCAGGTCTTTCTAAGGAATTGTACCAGCCTGCACTGGAGACACAGACCTCCCTTATCAAAAGTATCAAGGCTCTGGACTTCCCTGCCTCAGGAGGGTTGTTGTCCACCCCCTGCTAGCAAGAATCTCCACAGTTTCCTGGTGTGGAGAGGAAGGAAGTAGACTTCCACTGCCTTCTTGCATTTCTTTGGGAACCTGGGGCAAACAGCACATCTCAGCTTTATCTTCTCTATCCTACAGAGCACAGCGTCACTCCTCCATGTTTCAGATGTCTTTGAAAATGCTGGTGGGGCAGAAGTGTTTTGCTACTCTGCAAGGATTCACATGGCATTGGCCATACCTGCTCCACAAAATTCCACATTGTGTATATAAAATGAGCATTTCTGAAGATGAACTCCCCATAAATATCTGGAAAACGTCAGCATCAACTTACAGTTAAGTCAAGACATGAACCTTGGCTGACCTATTTGTGTAGTTCCCTCTAATCCCTCCCTTCCTCACAAAACTGGGTGAATGGTCTGAGAAACCCATGGACCTCTCGGTAAATCATAAATCCACAGGGTTTTTAGTTTGGAGGATTTGAGGAACAGATTTCAGGAAGTAGTGAGGAATAATGACGCTCTGGGGTATTTTATAATTTTCCATTCCAAGAGTTTATACATGTTGTCTGTGACTTCCTCAGGTGATTTGAAGGAAGGAACTGAACTATCTCAATATTTAATTTTTGAGTGACATTATTAAAATTGTATTTTAAATGATAGTGTTCCATAATGTGAGAATTGCCGTATCTCCAATAAAGGAATAAGTCAGACCTGATTTAGACATAATCTGGCAGAAATATATTCTTGAGAGCAGCATTATTATGCTATTTAAGTTTGTCTTCCGGTGTATTATTTTCTGTACTTTCAAGATGCAAATGGCTGGCCTGATTCGGAGGGTGTGTGAAATTCAGAAAGATGTGCAAGGGTATATATAAGGGTACATGCTGTGACATTGTCAGAAATGTTCATACATTTAGCTGACAGTTTTCTGCTGTTTGGTACTTCCCAGGGCTCCAGAGACTGTGGTTGTTAAAGTAGTCAACTAAAGAGCTTTGAGGGGTAATTTACTGTGGCACTTTTGGGCATGTATTTGATCAAAACAGGTAAAATAGAAGAGTGTGAGACCATGCCTTTTGAAAAGTTATTTAGACAAGAAGAGAGGGATGGTGCAGTGAGTCTGAAGTAGCTTCAAATTAACAGGTTTGAAGTTGATAATAGCCTTATCCTGGCAGTTCAGAGCTCAGTGCATATTAGTGTATTCTGCTAAAGCACAATCAAGATGCATATTAGTAATCTGAAATTGTATTCACTTTCCAAACATATCTCTGAATTATTTGCGTCTGATTCAGTCTGATTTTTTCATCTGCCACCTTTTAGAGAGCACAGTCCTTCAGTGTAATGGCAACACTGTGGAAGGACTTCTTCCTTCATCATTCACAGCATATTAGAAAGGATCTGTTGCAACATTTCATCCCTGCATCAGGGCAGGATTAGTTCCGAGGAACAGCAGCTGGAATGTCCTGCCAAAATCGCACATCTGTGGAGCTAGAATTGTCTGGGACCTCCTCTAGAGCTCAGGAGAGGGTTACACATACAATAAATGATGTGGAGAATAATAGATAGATGACAAGTGACTACAGAAACACAAAGGGGTGTGCTGAAGAACTATCTATCATGCTTGTCATTTTATGAGGTTATAACAAAGAGAGATAGATTTAAGATTCAGTTGGGAAAATCTATCTTTATTATGGGCCAGCATCTACAAATCTCAATGGCTAGTATTAAGCTCCTAAATCTACTTTCAAGTATTTAAAGAAAAGTCGTTCAGGTTTTCAGAGGTGGTGAAAAGTTGCCTTCCCAGTCCCCCTTTCCTGCTGCAGAAAGCACAAATCTCCCTAATGAGAAAACTTTCAAACCCATGAAAATTTTAATCTCCTACAGACATATCTCCCCTTTACTTTGGTAGTGTGCTTCTTGTTCTGTCAACATTGTCTCATTAAAGGAATTGGAGTCCTTTTTAAACACACGGGCCAAACATTTTCTTGGATGACTCTCACTTGTTTCTGTAGCGTGCTCTGAAGCAGGAGCATCGGCACGTGGTGACATGACCGTCTCTGGTCTGCTGTTAAATTGCAGTGTGAGGCACATTAAAACTGAGGGCTGTAAAACTCCCTGCTTTGGAAAGTCAATATCCTGTGTCTACAATCAGGATGTGCTGCCAGATTGTTGGGAATACTAAGTAAATGCAGAAGAAAGTTGGATTCTGGACCCAGCTAGGAGGTAAGATCTACGGGTGTATGAATTAAGAGGAAATTATGAGGTTACAAAACCCCACAAAAGTAGTTCTGGTGTTTTTCTCTGATGTAAACACTGCTGGATGGCCTTGGCCGAGATTATATTGAGCTGGTAGGCCTACGAATAAAAAGTGAATAAAGATTTATTCACTTTTTTTTTTTTGCAAAAAGTGAATAAATCTTCTCCTCAGGCTGCATCCTGCAGAGGTGACATGACAACATGTTGGGTATGTGCTTGGACATGAAGTAAAACCACTTCATTGAAAGACCACCCACCTTGTTCTATCAATACACAGCCTGAATCCAGATTATGTGTGGAGAAGTTTGCACCACCATCTAGTAAAAGTGATGAGGTTTATTTGTTGCAGAGGCTGTGAGAGAGAATCATGAACAGAGCTGGTAAGCGAGAGGGCACAGCTTTCTTCTGCTGGGGTAGACAGTCCCAGTCCAACAAATAACACTTCTGCCCTTTCAGGTCCTTCTAACCCTTAGAAAGGCACCCACCTCTATGATGGCCTTTGGGTGCAGGTGCCAAGGATCCTTTCCTTTGCTTGTGTTTGCTTGTACCTGAGACATCACAACCCTCATTCAAGTCCTTGCTGATACTTAGGAAATGGCAGAGATCATTTCCCTTTCCCATCCTGAGGCTGTACTCCAAACCCTGTGGCTCCCCTCTGCTTGGGGTGCAGGCTGCCCTGGAGTGGGTGGGAGCAGCTTTTGGGAAAGCCCTGTGGCATGGGAGATGGCCATGGGTTGGGTCTCCGGCAAGAACTCAAGATGAGACCCACGTTGTGCAGTCATGGTGGTTGCTGGAAAAGAAAACCCTGACAAACTCTCTTCTCCAGTGTAAATCCAGTTGCCTGTATGTGGTGCCTGTCCTTCCTTCATGCTATTCTAAGTGTTCTCCACAGCCACTGCCCTGCAGGGATCAGAGGGGAAGCACCAGTGCCCAAATCAGTAGCAGCTGAGAGTCCTGGGCAGGCGACATTTCCACTCCTCCCTGGGTCCCTCATTTGCACTTCTTCTCAACAGCGTGTGCATCACCTTGCTGCCTCTGCTCTTCCTTTTGGAGAGGACCTGCAAGGAGTGCACCCTGTATCCCGAGCCACACCTTGCTGGCAGCGTGCATGTGTGGAGAAAATACTGGATATTGGGAACTCATGAAATTGGGGTTAAATTCCTTGTTCTGCTTCCTACAGTACTCAGGACAACAACAGTCTGAAGGCTTTTATGAACTTGAAGATACTCATTTGTGCTGACTAAAATGCCTGGCTAAAGACTTCTGGATCACCAGGAAACTATCAGCCACTTTGGGGGCTGAAATTTCATTTTAAAGACCAGTTTTTAAGGCTGTGCTTGAGCTCCTTTTACCAGGACAATTGCAGCAATGGTTGTAAAATGCTCATATGCTCTGTTATGACAGCCACGTAAATGGAGAAACCTAGCCTTTTTTAGGAATATTTCTTAAAAAAACTTCAATAAGCTGAGTTTCCTTGGTTTTAAAGGGCCAGTTTGCAGGAAGAGTTATACCAAGCAGATCTGTAGTGAGGCCCCAGATCCCAAACTTGCCATGCTTCTGTAGGTCCCATGCCCAAAACAAATGAACCAAACAATGGACAAGGAGTGTTGTCTCCAGCCATCTGACCATCTATCACCTCTCCCAGGACCAGACATAGAAGAGAGGTGCTTCTGTGCCAAGAGATTTCCTACCTCACCTATTGCGATTTATTCCATAATCTGCTGGCAAAAACATGTCTGTCTGTGCAGAGTGCAATAGCCTGCCTCTGTTGGCAGCTGCTGCCAGGAGCCAAGGATGATGATCAAAGCTATCTGTGTGAACTCAAACACCACCTACCTGTCCATAAAAAAGCTGCATGTACTGGCTGTGTGCCTTGAGTGATTCCTGACTTTTAGGGATTTTTCTCTCTGGAACTAATGTTTAGCATTTAGTAGACAGGTACAAGGAATATCTTTGATAAATGTGGAGTGTTGCAATGACTTTATGTAATAAAACAACTATACAAAGCAATTTTACTCGTAGAATCAAACCACAGCTTGTTATTTATAATCACATTTTTATTAAAGAAACAATTATCTAGTTTTAGAATCCTGTTCTCTTTAACTGTTCACTTTACTAGTAACTGATTTAAATAAGGGTGCTATAAAAAGAAATTTTTTTATTAGAGAGGTGAATATAGACACAGGAAAGAAAGGAAAGCATATACCTACTTCCGTCTCAAAGTATTAAATGCACTATTTTAAGCAACATATTTACTACAAGCAGAAGGACAAGCAAATGTTTATTGCTTCTATCAGCACTAATGCAGAGTCCCTTTGGTTATTTCTTTAATCCAAACAGCTTCCTGGTAGATCCAAGATGTGAGGCCTTTCTGTAATGACTTGGCAAGAGAAAGGGTCCAGGACTTCTCTGCAAACACAATTAAGCTGCCAAGACAAGTCCTGTATTTGAATTAAAACTATAAATCTTTCATCTGCACCTACTCTACATCAAATAGCAGGAAAAGAGGCCCTCCCATCTAACAGTCTTAATTACCAGAGCACTGCAGCCTTTGAGCATGACAGAGCCAATGATAGCTGACCTTGTGCTCCAGCCCCAGAGTGGGATCAGTGTGATGAATGGGAAACCCTGCTTGAAATATCACAGCAAAAGCAACAGCCTCAGATGGCAAATTAAGTGCCTAGCACACTGTTCAGGCTACACAAATATATAATAATACCCTTTGCTTTGATCTGTTTATACTGGAATGAGCAGTATGTTGAAGGCTTCAGTGTAAACACATCAAACTTTTTCTAGTAATGACCAGCCCTTGACACCTCCTTTCCCACACAAATGCATGGTGGGATGATGGCTTTTCCCCTCTCAAATGCTGCTTATAGTACTGCTGTACTTGGGGCAGGAGAGATAAGCATGTGGGCTTGTTACAGCTGTCTATAATACTCCCACATAATTGCCCATGGCCAGTAGAAAGTAAAATAACTGTGGGTCTCCAGGGAGAACAGGATTTATGAGGCTTCATTTTCCTTTTCATGGTATTCAGGTAGCAGGTGAATCAAACACTGTGACAGCTGAGTGTTTGGTTGCCTTAGAGCAGCTGTTCCCACACTGTGCAGTGTGGGTGTTGAGCAGCCCTCAAGATCCTCAGTAGTGTTTTCTCTTTGATTCTGAATGGTTTTTCGGTCAAGTGTTGTAACAAGGAGGGATGGTGGTCTATGAACTATGCTTACAGTATTATACTGGCCCAAAACTAAGCAAAAGAATTTTTCTGGTGTTGTCTCTGAAACAACTGCTAAGGATAAGTTGCCCTATTTTCTGGTGTACTGATGTTTCTGAGACATTTCTCAAACTCTTTTTTTCTAATTGCTACACTGATTGCTAGTGACCAGAAACATTTCCTTTCTGGTCTTACTTCTCTTTCCTATCTTAAAATTTCACAGCATATTCCTTCCACTAAGGGGTCTTATTAGTGCAATTATCAATTCTGTCATCCAGAAAATACCTTGTCTGACTAGCAGTATCAGTTATGAAGGAGAAGAGCTCATATGAGCTATAGTATTTCAAATATAGAGAATAAAATGTTTTAATTGAACAGATAAGAATACTCCTTCCTTTTCCCTTTTGTTTTCTGGGGAAAAAGAAACAACCTTAAAAAGCAGGTATCATTAATTTGTATGTTTCAGATGGTGAAGCTGCAAAAATCTGCACGTAAAAAAGTTTTGTAGCAGATGTTTTACACTTGTAGGGAATTCTTCAAATAACATTTTTCAGACAAGAGGCCAAAGTGTGAAAGTAAAAATTTTTTTAGTACACAATATGTTTATGCATGTAAATAATCTACACTTACAATCTTTTTGTATTGGATTTCTATGATAAATATAAGATACTGTCTTGTGCCATATAAATATGTGTCTGTATATATATGCATACATGTGCTTTTCTTTTTTCATTTGTATTTGTTACATTTCACAAAGAAACCTATCTGCATTTAGTTTTATGCATGGTACTTACTGTGCTTGCTACAAAAGCATTTGAAATTCACAACAAAAGCACATTAAACCAATCAGGAAAACAAAGGATATGAACCTGTAGAAAATTTATTGAAGGCATATTTTGAGTCTGCAAGCCTGTCAGATTATACCCACAGGCATTGCCCCTGTGTAAAAGGGAACTATCCAGCATAAAAGCAGACAGGAACAACAACAAAAAAAGGTGACAGAGAAGTTTGTGCTGTCAGATCTGTGTCCTTCACATATTTCACAGGAGGTATTCTCCTCACCTGTTATGAGTTTAGGCAGTGGTGGATATGGGGTTGTTGGCTGCACCAGGGATGTCCTGGGGGAGGCACCTCCTGATGGATGCTGCTTGACTACAGCCAGAGGTTAAAAGTGCAGGAGAGACTGTGAGAATCAAAGGATATAGCCAGGCCTATTTGCTTTGAGGAAAAATGATGTGACTGTTTTAGGGTTTCCCTTCCAGTGCAATTAGTAGAGCTGCTTCATTAGCAGAAGTGTGTGGTGGGAATACAACAATCCTGGTGGGAACACAGCCTTCCTGAATGCCTGGGAGGCCTGCCACTAGGTTTACCACAGGCTGAATTTCACCTCATGAGCTTGTAGTCTCTTGATACAGAACATGAATAATAAGGATGGGAACGGAGTATACATAATGACATATTGCCGAAAAGGGGCAGAATTTTATTAAAAGCAATCCACTTTTGGCAGGAGAAGAGTTACCATGGAATTTAAAACAGGAAGTTGTGTAATTAACTGCACATTTCAGGGCAATAGTACTCTAAATACAATAAAATACAGCATGAAATAAGTGGCCCAGATTTTCAGGATATAAGTGGGTAGAAACCCAATTTGCTCTATAGCCTCGATGGAAAAAGGCACCTTTATATTATTTCAAATGACTCCTACATGCTCTGTCCATGCAGCATTTGCAGAAAATAAAACTTGCCCTGCTAGACGCAGCTTCACTTTCATCTGTACTGTGAAGGACATATTTTATTTTGTCTTTTTTTTAGCCTTTACTAAGTATTTAAGATTTAAGGGCTGAAACAGAAGAGTAACTCTAAAAACAACGGACAAAGACATCCTTAGAGAGAATGAGCATGACTCGGACACTGTTTAAACATGATCTATCATCTCTCAAACTCTGCACTTGGACATGTTTTTATTTGCACTTCCTGTCCACTCTGCTTCTGTACAGAGTTAGCAGAGTTAGCAGAGTTAGTCTACGTGTAGTGTGTGAACATGATCGACATTCAGTTTGTATATGTCAAATAATATCTCTTGTGTTACTACAAAGAGTTACTACATCGAAATGGAACTGTCTGGGGAGAACATCCCCAAAACTGTGCACACTTAGTTATGAAGAGAGTTGAGATACCACAGTCAGCACCTGTGGAACTTTTGTGCGTTATATTTACCCAGGACTGCTTTGATGGAAAGTGCACTAGGAATATCTCTAGGCATATGAATATGCATGTGTCTGCATTTGCAAATATTTGGATCTACCACAGATATAAATAAACTTGCATTATGTATATTTTGTAAGGCTGAAAGTTCTTTTATATTCTCCAACATAAAGGAAATTTCTCTCCCAACTGTAACACCGAACTTACTAATGTGTTTTGCACAGTATACAGGATTCTTTCACACAGATTGCTGATGAGCTGCCATCCTTGCTTTCTGTTTGCCTTAGGGAAAAATTACTCCTATAGCTGTAATTATTAGAGGTTATAACTGCTCCGTGGGGTATGAAAAATTGCAGCGGTGAGGATGGGCACTGAAAGGTTACAGAGAGGATGTAGATAAGGAAATCTGAGAGGACTGCACAGGGAGGGACGGGCACTCATAAAAGGGCAGGCTTTGGTGCTATTTGACTACAATCCGCAGTCCTCTTTAGTTTCCATATGAAAGGATACAAGTGAAAATGAAACTGGAGAAGGCGTGATGTGTTTGTTATTTAGGCCTCTCCAACACAAGCTCACATATACCAGGTGTTTGAAAATAGATTCCAAGCCAGCCACCCCTCCCTGGAGAGCGTGGGAGGAGCAGGAAGTTGTGCTCAAGGGACAGCAAACCCCGGCGCCCCCCTCCTCAGAGCAGCTGGGCAGTCTGCAGGATCAGCTCTGCCCACAGTAACACCCATGTGCGTGGCGCTTGACACAAGTAGTGGGCTTGTGCTAATCCAGCTTGCATGGGCTGAAATGCTGAGGGTTTATTTAATGGTATCATCTTTTTGGATGGGCACATAAAGAGTGGCCAGTAACTTCCAGCTGCTGCAGGGAGTGGCAACCAGCAGGCAGAAATGCAAACAGAGGTCAGGTTGTAAAAAGATGTGAGGCTACAGATGGGATGTACAGCCCTGAGGAATTTAAAGCTCTTGAAAAACATTTGTTAAAATAACATATCATAAGGCCCAGATGTCACAAGGCTAATGTTTGGGCTGCTTAAAACATCTTCAAAAGGCAAGAAGAGAATACTCTGACTTCTGTGAACAGCCAATACACAGCATTTAGACCCAGTCATTGGCAGTTCTGGCAGACAGCGCATGAACTCCAGAAAAAATGGGGTCTGGCCAATGATAAAGTGTTCTATCCCCTAGGAGTGAATGACTAGAACAAATGTTAAAGCATAATGATTTTCACAAAGCTCCAAGCAAATTCTTTTAGGGGTAGGTAGTGGGAGAGAAAAATAAATTTATCTTACTTATCTTTTTCTTGAAAGTGGCTATGTCTGAAATTTGAAACCCAGACACTCAAGGGTATTACCGTGATGTTCCCTTTTGCAACAGAAGGTAGAAGAAGCCTTATAGAGGTAGGATTGTGTGCATGCCGTATCCAGCCTGTTCTCTATGCTCAAGAGATACTTACACTTTGGCTGAATGATAGAAAAAACAGTCAAGCTGTGCAAGAAGACCTTTTAAATTTCACTGAACACTGTATACTGTTGCTTTCTGTGTCCTGGGTAGAGTTTTTATCTGAGCTACATACTTTGTGAAGCACAATTTGTTTAATCTCTTGTCTTTCACACTGATTGTAGTGGAAAAGGCAGTGGATGGCCAACAGCCATGCCCTCCTGTTCTCTTGGGGTCACATTCTTCTCCTGGCTCCTGAAATCACAGCTGGTAAGGACGGAGACTGAGCAGGAAATTGTGAATTCAGCAATGAAAGCTCTTTCACTGCAAGCATTTCTTGGGCTTCTCTTTGACTCCTGCTAGAGTTCATGTGTTCAAAGGGATTATGTCTGTAAATCAGAAAATGGGTAAGGCTCATTCAGTTACTCTTAGTCACTCCAGTTTCTACACCCACTCAAAGCAACTGCAGAAACCATGCTGCAGAAAACCTGGTGAGTGAAGGGAAAATGAAAAGTCACCTGAATTTCTATTAAAAAAAGATGAGTTACGCCAGCAGCCTGCTTTGGCTCTGTTCTTAGTGAAACACATCTGTTCTGAGGAAGCTGAGAACATTTCAAATAAAAGCATTTGTAATTTCAAAAACCCCTTTACACTTTTAGGGCAAAATGTCAGATCTTGCTTCAACAGATCTCTGTCCCCAGAGTCAGAACTTGAGTCCACCTAAAGGACATTAGTCATCTCATAGCAAATGCCCATAACTCAGCAATTTCCACCCAAAATAATTGATTAGGAACAATTGGATCCAGGTGGAATGGGCAGACCACTTGTTATTTCCCTCTTCCATTACTTTTAACTTATTTAATCTCTTCTAGAAGATAAAATATTGTTTGGTACCTAAGCAAACTTTCAGCTATGGCTGGCAGTTAGATTTGGAAAGAGATGATATGTGATATGTTCCATATTTCAGGTGGCAGTGCCTGAAAACTAATCAAAGGGACACGGGTTTGTGTTCAGACGTTATGTTAATATCATTTACGGTGTTATATTTCTAACAGCAACTGGATCTTGGATGCCATTTAAGCAGTTATATTCTATCTAGTCATGGCATGGTAGTCTCAACACTCATGACCGTATGCCAAGAAATACTTCTGTATAGTTTGCAGGAGTAAGTTCAGTAGAATGTTGCTCCAAGGTTTTCCATCGGGACATAAAGTGTTAAGTCTTATTTTTCATTTACGTTCATTTTCTTCCTTAGGAAAAGAAGAAAAGAATCAGTAGGAGAAAGTTGTACAGAAGATAAAGAAAGTGTTTTATAAAAAGAGAAAGGTGAGAAAATTAGAAATTACTGAATACACTTACAGGCCATTACCCCCAGAGTCTCAGAGCCGACTCTATGCTGACACTATGGAGGGCTACAACAGTGAAATTTTACAGCTGAACCTTCAGTGTGGGCAACAGCCTTTAACACTAGCAGAAATTAAAACAGATAAGCTAAAGCAAACTGAAGGGCTTCTGGTAAAAACACTGAGTGTAGGCACATGAATGAGTTGTTGCAGGGTGAATTAGAAGGTGTGCTTCCAACACATCTACTGACCATCTGTAATTGCTTGTGTTACTAGCTCTTATTCTTCAAACACAAATGAGACATGCTGCTCTTCTACTGAACAATACAACCTTCAATTATCTGTCTTTCACTGTGGGTAAAACCCCCCACACTGGCAGTTAGGGGGGTTGTTCTGATGCTCTGATCATGCAAGTCTCATTTTACCCCACAACTTGTTGAAATGTCTGTACCCACAGACTAGCCATACCCTGTGTGCTGATATTCTAGATATTCTTGTCTTGTATATGCAAAGTTACAGTACACAACATCTGCTGCCCTCTCAAGTTGTTCTTGAGTTCAAGAGTAATCCATTAACAGTGTGTTAACAGAACAGTGAATTCCTGGGGGTGCTCATTAAAGCAGCCACTTCATAAATAGTGTCCCACTAGGCACCACAAGGCACTGACCATTTCTCACAAATTTATTTCAGATTCCCCAAGGGACAGAAGCCAGAGACCCTTGAACAGAAAAACCATTATTTCTCAATAGGTCAAGGTCTTCCATGGCCTGTGAGAGAGTGAGGTGGGGGCCTCTCAGGCTTCATCCTTAATCTTTCTGCTAGGTGATGCTGGCTGTCAGGGAAGCAGCATGAGAGCAAGTTCCTACCATAAGACAGTATGCAGCTTCTGTATGTCCTGGTGTTCTTTCACTGATATGGGTTTTGTTCAGTTTTTTCCCATCTGGTTTTCTCTCAGAGGTATGCTACTACATATGGTACACAAGATGAACTCATTACATCAACACGGAAGACTTGCAATGGACTGATGTGAAACCCAAAAATTGATAGTGAGAAACCTTGATCCAGAAATATATGTCCAGAAGTATTAGTCTCCCTCCTCAATGTGCACTACAAAAAAAGCCCAGCAGATCCTAGAAACAACATCAGTCATGAGACAGCAAATTTATTTAAGTAGAGAGCAATGATTAGGGTGGCGAAACATCTTCCTAAAAGATTAAACATTGTTCTTGGCAAACAACTTGTTCTTCTATGTACTGTCAGCCCAATCATGAGATCTTTATCTCAGGCCCTGCCCAAGTGACTCCTAAAAACCCATCTCAGGACTGTACAATTATCTGCACATTAATACTATGAAATCCCAAAGAAAATTACTATGAACTTTCCAAAATGCACCTACTCTGCTTTTCAGAGAGTGACAGGATCTCTGTTCCATTGAAAAGACTCTCTTTTCCAGAAGTCCGGATCTGGCAGTTTTGGAGAGTACAGTGTATGAACTGCTCACTGTAGTCCTGAACTTAAGCACTGTCATTGGTCCATAAACCTATCTGAAGCATCAAACTTTTCAAATTCAAGTTTCTTGTGGCCTGACCCCTTTGTAAGTCGGCTACCTCAACTGAGATAGTCTATTGCACTGACTCCTTGTCAGCTTAGAAAAGGTTGCCTTTTCCTTCTGAACAAAAGTCAATTCTCATCTTACAATGTTGCATTGGTGAAAAAATGAACTTTCTGGGAAGTACTTTCTATTTCAGGTGAAGATGTCAGGCTCATTTTCAACTCTTCCAAGTCTGTGAATCTATCTGCTTTAGTGCTACCTCTTCATGAGAAGATCTCTGAGGAGCTGAGCCTCTGGCTCAGGAGATTCAACCTTCCCAGCTTGTTATTGCACCAAAACCCTGTGAAGATTGTGCTGCACCCTTCTGTTTTCCATTGCAGGAGGACAGAGCTTTTTGCTTAACTACTTCTTCCAGGAGAGTCTTTCAGCACCATCTAACTACATTAATGTGTCGGTGACAGAGTTGCTAAATTCATAGAATATGCTGTATGGACAAAAGGACATTTCAAAAAAAGTACTTAATTCTCACCTGAAATGTAAAGTGACTTCAGTATCACCCTGAGATTTATGGCTACTACAAAAGCTTGAAACTACAGCTCCTGTTTCTCCTGCTGTGGTGTTGTTGTGTTGGGACTGCTTAACAGAATAAAATACAGAACTTAAAATTCATATTTCATACAAAACCATACCATTACTTATCATTCTGCATTTCACCATATTGTCTTACCTGAGTGTGAAGGAACAGGTATGTAGTCCAGGAAAGAATTGTCTAAGCCTGTGGAAAGATAGAATTATCCAGATATACAGGCATGGATAAAGACTTTGCCAAGAAGCAGTCTCTTAAAGTGGTGGATGGTAGGATTCAAAAAAGACACACATATGGATTAAAGTGCTAGATTTTTTTTCCACATGAACTGTAAGGAAACATTGTTTGTTCTTCATATTTTGAAAGAAATTTACTTTTTACAGGAGTCTGAACCTGAGATTTAGGAACATGTTATCATTATTTGTCTCTCAGTGATCATGCGGAGCTTGACGGAGACGAAATCCTGCTATCAACTTGAGCAATTCACTTTAGACAAAATAAAATTCCCACTGCAAATGCAAATGGAAGCCCTGGATAGCCTCCTTTCATATCAGTATGAATGCATATCATACTCAGCAAGATTGAAGAGAATTGAAAAAAAAAATCTATGTGTGACTCACTACATGAGGTGAAGGTACCTGATTTTAGTGTATTGTTTTTATGGGCTTTTTTGTTTGGTTGGTGTTTTTTTGTTTGTGGGGGTTTTTTGTGTTGTGGTTTGTTTTTTTGGGGTGGTTGGCATTTTTTTTGGTTGGTGGTTTTGTTTGTTTGTTTGGGGTTTTTTTGTAAAATCTGGATTTCATTATGGACAGTAAATAAAATTTCAAAGTGGCTCAGTGGACCAGTTTTCAGCTTTATTACACAGTACCCAAACCAATGGGGTAGTTTTGGGGAGAAAAAAAAAAAAGTACCTTAATCTTGGAATTTGAATTAATTTGGGTCTGTTTAACCCAAATCATCAAAGATTGAATCAATATATGGCAGATGTTAAAGAACAGCAATGTCTTTGGACACATATCAGATTACAGCACAGGGAAGAAAAAGTTACCTGCATTCAGGAAATGTTTCTTCAAATTCAGAAACAGTGCCATAAACCTTAAACTATATAGCTCATTTCATACCCCAGCTACTGATTATGGCCAGCAAGTGCCAACACATAAAACAATGAAAAGGAAATGGTAAAAAAATTCAAATATCTGTTTCATCTCCAGGAAATTTCAGTATCATTTTGAAATAATGACTAAAAAAGTGGAAAACTCTTATCTGAACTTCATCTCAACTTTCTGACCTCACTGAAAGAACACTCTACTGTGAAATGGTCACCCATTACAATTAATTGTTTGAACTCAAACAGAAAATCTGAAATATTGAAATACTGAATAGGAACTTAGATGGCTGGTCCTCTTATGAGTCTAAAAAAGCCAGGGATCATAGTGTGATCGTCTTCTTAGTCAAATCCCAAAGCTGCAGCATTTCCATAGATGTCTCTAGATGCCCATCTCCTTCATGGCAAGGACATGTGCTGTTGACAGCAGTGTATTTCTAAGCAAGCTGTAACCAACATCTTTGAGGGATATCTTGTACCTGAAGAAATGGAGAACAATTTGCCATGCATAAATATGAAATGTAAAATAATCATAACTTTGAAGCTAACCATCAAGTCTTTATGTTACTGTGATCATCTCAGCATCTTTTTCTCAATTTAAGAGAATGTAACATTAAAACTGTGAAGTAATGTGGAACTAAGAATCTTTGTTGATAATGAAGAAACTCAGATTTTGGAAGGTCAAAGTTATTGTTTTTTTTTTAAAGGTCAGGAGTGTGTTTTTTTCACATAAAGCATTTCATGTCAAGGACACTGCACTTTCCAAGTCCTTACAGAGTAAAATCCATCTTGTCCTGTAGGATTGAATTACTTAAACTGTATGTTTTGGAGCTGAGGACAGCAGTAACACAATAGTGTGGCATTATGTTGAGCTATATATACAACATATAAGGTTATTTATCTAATCTGAGATTTTTAATGTAAAACTCAGGAAGGCTGATGATACATACCAAGATTTAATTAGATTCAGCCTAAATTGTGATATATGTTATACATTGAAGTAAAATTAATGAGAATATGGTGAGATTAGAGAAGCCATTTTATTGAACTGTTCTTTAAATGCCTGTTCTGAAAGAAGCTCCTGCTGTCAGTGAGGCAGCAGTTAGGGCACTCAACCTATTTATAAGAAAGTAGCTTTTGATACAGAACAGAACTATTGCGACAGAGAAGGTGAGGTCCCTGGAGGACCAAGGCATATACTCTTGACTGACAGAAGACTTGGACACTGGTCTTGAGCAGATTCTTTCACTCAAAGATCTCTTACACTCCAGCTGGAGAGCAGAATCTGAAGCTTGAAGTGTGAAAAAAAAAAAGGGTCAAATTTAATCATAGAGGAGCTTCATCTGTCTTAGGGTTTTCTCAGTAATACAGTGACTAATTCATATGTATATCAATTTTACTGATTTTCTACTTCCATTCATTTTCTAACCAATTTGTTTGATAAACTAATCCAACACAGATTTTACATACAGCAAATTCTTTTAACTTACATTAAATAGTAAGAGCGCAAGACAATATAAAGCATGTTACAATGCTTTCTGTAGTTCTTATTACAAGTCCTCTTGATTTTAATGAAATTCTAGTAGGCCACGTATTTGCATACGTAGATGGCGTAGAGGTATCGAGGGAGTCTACTAGTCACACTGACTGACCCAGGAGGACTGAAAACACAGGATAAAACCAGAGTAGTGGGAAGTGGCCCACAGAAGAGATGGCTAACCTGGTCAAGGTCCTCACCTTTCCATGTTCCCTTTCCTTTTATTTCTAACATCTGAAAACTCATCAGTCACAAGTATTACTTCTAATTTTATACAGGGAAAAGCTTGCAAGACATTGAATATCAATTAAGATTATGTAGAGGTGTAAGAGCTTTGTTTGTTGCTTCCATTTGAATATTTCAGTTCACAGAAACTCCAAAATGTATGTGCCTGATTTATTTGCATATTATTTATATCACAGTAATGTTAGGATCTGGACTCAGTGTTAACAGAAACTGTTGTATGCTTTTGTCAAACAACAATTTCTCCAAACAAGTGTAAGTATAAATAAGTATCAAAGTGCATTTTTCATATTTTGATATCTTCTATTTCTTTTGCAGTGAACTGTTCACACACAGTTTGTAAAAAACCAGAACAATTTCCCAGAAGTATTGTAAACAGTTTTGAATAAATGACTCAGTTTGATACTGCTTACAAATAGTCTGTCAACAGCAAGTAAGGTGAAGTACACTTTAATGGAGTTCTTTTTACTTTCAGCTTCTCTTCATGTGGACTTGCTTGGCTGCTGTCAGAAATTCAGCACCAGGTGTTAATTTCTCATTACTGTAAATTACTTTGAAGGTGTTGTTTTCAAAGATCCTACACTATCACACTTATTGTATTTGCTATTTCTCAGTAAACTGACTAAATTTTACTTGCAGTGAGCTTCAAGCTGTGATTTATGTTACCCTCAGACCTAGGAAACCGATTGCCTAAAAGTGAATTATCTAAACCCAAAGTGCTGTAAATTCCAAGCCAACACTCGCAATTGTTTTCTTTTTCTCAGCTGCACAAACCTATTATTCCCATGGCGCACAGATAATTTGTAATGGGGTGCTAGATGTATTTGTTAATGCATTCACTCTCAACTTAAGCAGTGTTCTTCAGCAAATCCAATACATGAAAGACTGAAAACAAACAGAAAAGGTCTTCAATAGTATTGACTTGGGTCTCATATAAAAACAATTTGGGTACTTCAGTGTGGAAACAAGTGTTTTGTTACAGAAGCTGATTGTTCCCTGCTGCACTGCATGCTAGCAATTTCTTTCAGCTGTGTTCTCATTTGAACATTCTCCTCAATCACATTGCAGCTCCATGGAGCCCATATTTCCTCCTGAAAGGCATCTATCTCTCTTTGACTCCCTGTCATGCGTTAGGTATCAGGAAAGTGGCTAAAATCATGTGGTTTACTCATGCTCGTAATGATGTGCCCAAAGTGTGTCAGCTGGTACCATCTGCAGTGCCTGGAGCAGTGTCTGGGAGACTGTGACAACTCAATTGCAGGCTGGAGGATTTGAAAAACAGGCAATAATTACTACTGCTGCTTAGGCAAGAGGTCTCCTTTGTGCAGCACTGGGGAGGCGCATCTGTTACAGCGATTACTAAGTCCCTGCCGATTATCAATATTACAATCAAAATAGTCATCAATCTGGACAAAAATCACCATTTCTTTTCAGTTCCAGCCTGCTGAATCTGACCCAGTTGTAGCTAATAAATTGATGCTCTGTCACCCTTTCCTTCTCACTCTTATTGTTTTTGCAAACCATGCAGGATCCTGCCACAAACAAGTTTTGGCAGTAAAAGAAGAAGGCAAGATAGAAAGCTGCAGTTGCTCTTGAAGAGAGGAACTGGATATTTTAGAAGAACATTGAATTCTGAAGTCGTAGTTCAAGAATTTTCTGTAAAGTCACTGCCTTCAACTAAGCTTGGTTTTAGTTATCTTGGATAAGAACCTGACTCTCAATTATCTGGCTGATAACCGCTAGCTTGCATTTTTAGAAAAAGTATAATTTGTTATCTAACATAAAATTGAGAAAGTATTGTAGGATATTTTCTCAGGTGAAATGCATGTAATTTGACTGTGAAAATTCAACGCTCATTTTAGTCAGCTTCTTTTTAGTGTAACCTAAGGCCTGACTGACCATTCATAACTCCTCTGGGATCTTTCTTAGCAGTAAGCATGTGGTTTGACACACCATGACATTCTTCATGCTTTTTGTCCACCACTGATATGTGGAAACTTGATATTGTGATTACTATAAGACAACCTTCAAGTACTCTTCCTGTGAAAATTTAAATATTGGATATGATATGGATTTCCACCCAGATGGTTCAGCTAGCCCTTCATTCCATGTTAAACCTACCAGAAATAACATGACAAAGCTGGGTTTCCAATCAGCAGAAATGAAATTTGAGCTTGAGACTGTGAAAGAAGATGCATTTTGAGATGGCTAGAGACCGAAAACATGCAAGAGAACTTCTTACATGATGTAATTCTGCATTGCCATGATACTGCTAATCCCTGAAGGAAAGTCTTCAGTGCCATATCAGATATCTTAAGACAATGGTTGCTGCAATGTTCCAAGCTTTGTTTTCTTCACACAGTCTAACAACAGACATAACAACAGATAAATATCAAGACAAATTTGGTAATATTGCATTATTGGCAGACAAGAAAAGATCACCTTACATTGGAATGCTGAGCTCCTGCCAACCGCCAACGAGTAGATAGCTCACTCTGTTTTAGAACTTGCTGCTAATGGGAAAAAAGTGTTTTGCACAAAAATAGAAATAATCTGAAGGTATTTGAAAAGGTTTAGGTTCTGTTCTGATAGTCCCTTAAAAATAAGCTCTGATGATAGAATTTGAACAATATTTCTTGTGCAAAGGCATAAGAAATATTTTTCTTTTTACATAGCGCTTTGCATTTTTCTGCGCTTTGAGGAAAAGAAGCACAGTGAATCTGGTAAGTATTATTAGTCTAACTTAGAGATATAGAAGCAAATTCATACAAAGAGCAAGCAGCTTACCTAAGACCACCCGCAAGATGATCAGACACCAAAATGCATGGCTTGGGAAGAGACAACATAGAGTAGCAAGGCTGGTTTGAAAAGCCTGAGGGTTCAAAATGGAAAATCTGTTTCAATACATATAATTAAAGTATGAGAAGTATTTAAATATGTATTTACATATGAAAAATGTTATAGCAATATTTTTTTTAATGTTGCTGCAAATATTTTGGGGTAGTGAAAAGAACACCTTAAATGTGAGAAACTCTGAATAATGTGTGGCTCAGGTAAGGGCTCATGATGCTTCCAAGGAACCTGGCCCTGTGAAGTTGCTGACAATGGCCCTGAGGGAAGCAGACTTGGACTTGTGGTCATCTATTTAGACAAGGATCTAAGAGGTTTCCTGAGTTCATAAAAGACTGATGTTGGGAAAAAAAAGTATTCTGGAAAGGCTGCGTTATTTCCACCTCCTCATGCACGTCTGTTCTGTTTAGGGAGAAAGACTGCCCACCTTTCAGCCCACAACACCCTTTTTACAGCATGTTCACCAAGCTTCAGTCCTTGTGTGATGGTGGCCTTCTTGGAATGGGTTCTGTGACCAAAATATGGGATTCCATGCACTTCTTGTTCTGGAGTTATCTTAACCTCCTTAGGTTGCTTTTAGTATCAAGTTTTAGACAGGCCTATGGATTAGGCACACTAACCATTAGAGTAATGAGGTAGATCACACGCTTAATGTAGGTGTGTACATGCCCATCCTCTGTTCTAGCAGACAAAAGTACACAAAGAGGAAATTGGTGAAATGGATGCATTTTACAGTGATGAATGAATAAACTGAATTATCAACAGCCTGAGCCCACCTGTCCCTCAGGATCTTCAGCCAGGAGACTGGAACAGCTCTCTCAGAGTAATCCCATCATGTGTAGTGAATAAAAATTCATCTTATAAATTATTAGATTTTGGCTGCACTTTTGTTTTGTTTTCTTCAAGCCACTGAACAAGAAGAAAGGAAATAAAAGGGAGATTTTGATTGATCTGGTAAATATGGATGTGGCTGGAGCCAAGAAGAATACATCAGAGAAGTGAGTGATGGTCTTGATTATGGTCAGTGTATTGAGAACATTGGCTTTCACTGTGGCTGCAAAGTACGGCTCAGTATTCTCTCACTTTCTGTCTGGCACAACTTGTGCTTTTTTAATTTAAAAAGGGCTGCAGTCAAATAACAATAGAATTGTGATCACACTGGTTTTACTACTGGTCAGTTGGCACTATAAATTCTTCTGTCAAGGACTCTTGTAATGGATCATAGTCACATAGTGGATCCAGCTGGCAATACTAATTTGCCCATATTTGCTTTTTAAAATTGCTCCAGAAGAAAAAAGTCAAGATTCATTTCTGTGGACAGAAAGGAATATATTTTCTGATCCACTGCTATAACAGGTCTTTAAATTTGCCTGTTTTACCATTTTCTTTGGATTTTCAGCTAACATGACTTTAATGGAATAGATTAAAAGAACCTCCTGCATATATCTGTGTCCCACCATAAACAAAACTCTTGTCTAACGCTGGAGCTCTGTTTCATTGGAGGATATTGCTGTAAGAATTCTCCTGTGGGAATCTTTGGCCAGTGAATGCAGCAGACAGGAGAATATTTTCTATATTCTCAGACAGATGAACATGTCTATCGTATATGCAGCAAGTGAAGGCTACAGACAGGCAGATTAGATAGGAAAGAGAAATCAAAAAGGTGACAACCACAAGAACAGCAATGGTAAGGCATATGAATGGCTCTTTTAATTTGTTTTCTTCACAGCCTTGACTGTCAAAAGTGACAGAAGGAGGAGGTTGTGGGAGCAGCTTTGGCGAGGTCAGAGAAAGAGGGGATGGAGGCTTTTGTGAAACAAAGGAGGTAGCCAGCATGAAAGTGGAACTAAAGGAGTAGAGAAAGGAAGTTAGGTTTCACAAGAAGAGCTGCACAGCAGATCTTCAAGACTAGTTCTTTAGAGACTACTAGGGGAACAGGCCAACATCCAAAGAAGCAGTTGCCACGGCCAGAATAAGAAAGATGGCTTTGGCAGAAACACCCCACTGGACCAGCAAAGGGAAAAAGAAGTCCCATGAGGAAGACTGCAGTAGCTGAAAAGGACAGTGATTAGGTGTGTATAAGTGGTTTGGCTGCAAGGCTGGAATGGAAAGGCTTGGTAGCTAAAATGCTCTGGCAGGTGTGGCTCACTTACTCCAACCTCTCACAGGAGGTGTGCTGGGAATCCACTGAAAAAGATTGAAGATCAATGCAGTGGAGGTAGTCAAACCTCCACTGCAGGAGGTTCACATAGGATACTCTGTTGTGCTGGTTTGTTTGCTGCTTGTGAAAATCAGCCGGAGGGAAAGAATAATTTCGGATGTTTATCAGAATGGGAGCACTCTGACAAAGACTTTGTAGAGTGTCAGCTCATTTTCTAGGCTTATCCAACTCCTTCACCCCATTGACACAATGTCACATCCACAACACCGTTGTGCAGAATAAGCTGCTCATTATTTGTGCAGAACAGGCACATGTTAGGACTGCAGTGGCATAGTGGATCTATGACATTTGCACGTAATTGCTGTGACCTGATACTTGTGTAACTAGATGATGAAATTGCTTTGCTTTATCTGAAGTGGATTTTCCATGTAATGACCATATAACTAAATTAGAGAGGGATAAACTTGCTGAGATTTAATATGAGCTCATAGCAAAAAAATTTGTTTACATAAACTTTATGTTCAGATGGGTTTTGACAACCGGCAAAAATGCTATTTCTCATCCTTTACTAAGATATGATCTCATTACGCATGAACAATCCCTGCAACACATGCAGAAAATGGCATAAGAAAACCCCCTCTCTGATATCATCTCTGGTTGTCAAGTGTCAGATGCAAGGCTAATGAGCTTTGATCCAAATGCCAACCAATTTAATTCTCTCCATTATCTTGGCTGAATGGGGATATTTATTAAGTTTCCCCACACGTGCTTGCTGTGGCACAAAGACAATGAATCATTCTTGTGCCCCGGTAACATGTGCTGTGACTCTCTTCACCAAAAACCAAAGGTGACTCCTGCTTTGTGGGAAAAACTGAGAGCGTGGCGCACAAAACCAGGTGTTCACAGAGGGCCACACACAAGAGGATGGCAATCTGATTCATGGAGAGAAAGAAATTCTGGGGGTAATCTGGTGCATGGAGAGAAAGAAACTTGACCTTCTTAGTCTGTTAGGGCTGCTGCCACAAGTCCAATGCTTTTCTGGTTGGAAGTGGCAGCAAACCCGGCCTTATCTTTGGAACACAATTTTTTCCTTTGGTATGGAGCTAACCTTACATGTGGCTGCCCTGTGATCCACGCTGCAGACTCATTAGCTGTAGTAGCAGCTTCTACTGTACTGTGTTGATGAAGGACACAGACCTATCCCCTATGGGAAATCAAAGCAGGTGATGTAAGCCAAGTGCAAGGGAGGAGAGAACACTGTTACCCAGGGCCACCCAGAAAGAAGAGTGAGAAGTAGTTTGGGTTTTATAAAAGGGAGCATGGTGAGAGTGGAAGTCTAGGACACAAAAAGTAAGCAGAAATTCCCTTACTCAAACCTCCCAAATTTGTTACATTTTACAGATCAATGTGATGTCTTGGGGATAGGATGCCAACCCCAATCCTGAATTTGTCTTCTTTTCTCAGCTTCTGTCAGCTGTGTTTCCTTAACATTATTTCAAGTTCCTTCTATTCCAGGAGGGTATTTCACAGACCACCAGACATGCCTATGTGCAAGTTCACATACATTTGATGTGCCAGCTCCAGTTCACAATATGGGAGGCTTTTCAAATATATTTTATTAATCAGAATCATGGCAAAACTTTCCTCAGCCTGTCTTGAATAGACTTCACAAAAAGCATGTACCATGCAACAGTGCTTACCACCAGGTAGGAAACATCTGACATAAAAAATGTTCATCAGGAAACCAACCTGGAAGAAATGTTTCTTGACTGCATTAAACAGATAAAAAGAAGACTGTGGGATTTTCAGCCCACCCCAGGTTATATGTTCTAACCTTCATATTTTCATAGTATTTAATGAAGATTTACCAACATATAATAACCTAATCAATCTGACCTTTAGTAAGTGGCATAAAGCTAAAAGCCTGTGTAATTCAACAACGAAGCAGGGAGAATCAAAGGAGGAAAAGAAAAAAAGGATAAAAGGAAAAGGAAAAGAAAAAGTTAAAAAAAAAAAGAAAGAGAATAACAAATTGTAACTGGCCAAATACAGAAAACTAAGAGAATTTTCCACTTGGGAAATTTGCCTGGAGGGGTCAGGTTAAAGAATTACCCAGCCACTGAGGGAAGGGCACCAAATCTATCCACATACCTCAGGCCTTTCTAAGACCACAGAGTAGGCCCCTTTTAATAACCTAAGCTTGATAACATGTTTCATATATTCAATACTGACATATTGTTTAAAAAAAACCTAAACACAAAAAAACAGCAAGAAGAAACAAAAGTATAACATTCCACATCTTACTCATTCATTTCATGAGACTTGTTACTTCCCAGTTGCTTAAGGTTTTGCACAGAGGTGGAGAGGAGGCTAATTCATCTCTTATCCACCATTATCAGACCATAGGCAAACCAGCCAAATTTTGGTCCCTGAAAAGAGTCAGATTTGAAAAACCATCTCTGAGTGATGGTTCAAATCTTTCATTTCAATGCATTGTGAATCTTCAGAATTTTGTATGAGAATGCTTCAAATTGAAGGAAAACCAAGCCAAAAATGGGGAGACACACTGAAACAGAGTGAGACTTGGCAGTGCGTTGACGCTGCTGGGGCAGGAACAAAGGCTCTGCTAACAGCATATGCTATCTATTAAACTTCGTTCTTTGTGTATGTAGACAGAGAAAGGGAGAGAGGGAGAGAGGTAAGAATTCCAGCTCTCTTCTTGGTTTCAAACAAAACTTTTGCCCAGTTTATCTGATAGCCAATGGAGCCTTGAGAGAGCTAGACATTTTGGAGGAATATTTCACACAGTGAAATTTTAATTTGGCGCTGTCTCTGCTTTGTGAGAAAGTTACACACCCACCACAACCTAATAAATTTCATTAAAGAATCTGTTAAAGTGAGAACTATTGCAGCAATTGTCTGCTTTGGTTTTGATGAAGAAAACTTTTTTTCAAGCCTGGAAATCTTTTGCTGCTGAGAGGCAGAAGGTGTTTCCAAGTGGTTCACCTGCATACTAAAAATGTGTGGGAAACCTAAATGGGAAAGACAATGATTCTTCAGCTTCTCCATGAAAACGATAAAGGATAAAAAGATAAAAAGTAAAAAAGGAAATGATAAAATTCCTGGAAGAAAGCCATTGAGCTCAATAGTACTACAGGTGAGGGCACCCAATAATGAAAAGAATTTTACCCAGCATCTTTTTCTTAAGGATTGAAGTCCTCTCCCCAGCTGCAAACTGAAGTTTAAGATACAGGAGGCAGAAGGAAAAATCAAGCATCAGTTTGAAAAGGAAACCTGAAAGCCTAGCCTAGTAGGAGAAAATGGTAAAACCACCTCCATTTTCATTATCACCAGGATTTCTCCTGCAATTTCAGAGGGTTAACACTTAGTGGGGTACTGAAGACTGTCTTGGCCTTCCAGATCAGTCCCTGAAAAGAAGTCTTTCCTCACCTTTGTCCCCCAGATTTATAAAAAGCACTAGACATCAGTGCTTTTCAATATTCCTCCTGTACAGCTACAGGAATATTGGAAGCAATGGCTGATATTCCAGAGGGTTGTGCTACCATTCAGATGAACCTTGACGGGCTGGAAAAATGGACAAACAGGAACCTCATGAAGTTCATTAAGAGGAAGTCTCAAGTCCTGCACCTAAGGAAGAATGACTCCAAGTACTGCTACTCACTGGGGCTGGCCAGATGGAAGGCAGCTGTGCAGAAAAGACCCTGGGAATTCTTGGGGACAATATGTTGCCCACTAGCCACCAATGCATCCTTGTAGCATAAAAAGAGCAGCAGCATGCTGGCTGGCATTAGGAAGATGATTGTGACCAGACTGAGGGATGTAATCCTTCCCTGCTGCTCCACGCTGCTGAGTCATATCTGGAGTACTCTGCTGGGTGCTGGGCTCCCTAGAATCAGAGGGACTTGAGCTGCTGAAGCAAGTTCAGCAAAGGGTCACTCGGGCAGTTAAGGGACAGGAGTACCTCACAGAGGGAGGCTGGGAGAGATAGGATCATTCAGCCTGGAGAAGAAAAAGCTCCAGAGATGCCTTATCAATATCAATAATCATCTGATGAGAGGAGCAAAGAGCTAGATTTTTATTAGTGGTGCCAAGTGAGAAGCCAAGAGGCAGAAAATTCCATTTTAAGAGAAGAAAAAACTGTTACTGTAAGGCCATCAAACACTGGAAGAAATTTCCATCCTTGAAGGTGTTCAAAACTTGACTTAGAAACATAGAATGGGTTGGGTTGAAATGCACATTTAAAGGTCAACCAGTCCAAGCACCTGCAATGAGCTGGGACATTCTCAACTAGATTGGGTTGCTCAGAATCCCATACATCCTGACCTTGAATGTTTCCAGGAATGGGCACCAATGGGAAGCCTTTCCTGTGTTTCACCATCCTTATTGCAAAAGTTTTCTTCCTTCTGTCCTGTATAATCTTTCCATTTTAAAGTATTTCTTCTTGTCCTATCACAACAGACTCTGCTAAAAATTCTTGCCATGAGCCTGGGCGACCTGCTGTCAATGGCCCTGTTTTAGTACTGGGGTTGTACTGCCTGATCTCCAAGGGTCCTTTCTAATCTCAACCATTTTATGAATGCTCACAAATTCAGCAGCTGCATCACCACTACATATGCAGGCATCTCTAGGCATGCTTGTCCACAAGGCTAAGCAACTGACTCACAAGCTTCTCTTGTGAAAGGCTGACCTCTGAGAAAACATTTCTGCAAGGTGGCAATTTGAGCAGACCAGACAAGACAAAGTGCAATATAGTTATTGAGCCGTGCAATAAAATGTAATTGATGGCAGTCCATAGTCCTCATAGAAATATTGTTTCATTCCTTTGGCAAAATTTATTATTTTTGAAATATAATTTCCATGCTGAAGTGAAAATAAAGCTGCCTACTCTGAGCACAGGCATTATGTGGCACAGCTGGCTATTGGGAACACAGGAAATACTCATTGATTTGAGTTGGATTGGAATGAAATGCTACATCTCAGTCAGACTAAGGGCTTGGATTTATTCTCCTTTGGACCACAGAAATACCCTGGAGAACCATTTAGTCTGGCATGTTTCACACAGAAGCTTTATGGAAACATCTCCCAAAATATCATTTTGTGGGGGAAAAAAATTTCCACGTAGTTCCAGTTAACATATTGCCGTACCTAGAAAAGGAGATGATGAGACTGACAAGCAACTGTTTAACTTCCTTTCTGCATCAAGACAAAAGATAGCCATCATCTCTAATTATTGAATAAAATTACTTGACCAGCACATCATCAAGAAATATTTCTATGTTTTTAATATAAACAAATGTGTGTAGTTTATATTAAGATGTCAGACATGGTAAAGTGATCCTGAACAATTTCTTGCTGCACTACATCTGCTAGAAATTTTTGTCCTTACTCACAGAAAACTCTGTGGATGCATGTCCACAGATGTCTGGTCTCAGTAGAGTACTTCACCCACACAACTCTCTATGTAGCCAAGTCTAGATAAGACTACCATGCGTCCAGCTTTTCTAGCTGTGCTCCCCTTTCCCAAGTTTTTGGATGCCTCATTGAATCATGGGCCACCACAGATCTGAAAATCTTGGAGACTAAAGCTATTGCCTATGCTTCGTGGATTGCCTATCAAGAATTATGCCAAATGGGACAGGCACACTGACTCTGGACAGCAATGGCCTCACTATCACATCCACAAGTGCTTGTGCCCTGGGAACCTCAGATATGGCACCTTGGTATCTCAGCTCCTTCCAGTGCCTTAGTTATGTTGCTTATATATGGTGCAGGTCTTGCTAGTCCCCACCACAGTACCAAGCCAGAACACAGCTGCTTTCTGTGTAAGAGCAGATGTGAGCTATTGACCACAGTACCCTGCTTCAAAGTTTGCCTAAATTCTTCTCAGGAAAATGGTTCATGAAAGATATTAACAGTATAACCTGCCCAAAGAGGTAAATTGCTCTTTAACACTGTAGTTTTGTTTTGACTCAAATCACACAGAGGTAAGTCTTTTCCTATTTCTTTTCTTTTCCAACAAAATCTTTCTGTTCCCATTGCTCATGTAGATGTCTAACTCACCCATTAAACATTATATAAATGGGATTTTTTTATTGGTTGTAAATGTCTTGTTATTTGGTTTCATGTCCGAAGACTTTTGTTTTTTGGGGAAGGCAATCTTCCTTACAGCAATAATTATTTCGTATGCTTCTGTCATGCTGTCACTTTCTTCCCTTTCTAATCTAACAATCTCTACACTTTCCACAGTCTCCTTACATAAAAAGCTTACACCACATTTCCATTCCTCTAACCTTTTTTTAGTGTATTTCCCTGGACCCTTAGTATTTCTGCAGTATTATTTTCAAACTGGTTGACCTAGAAGGAACAGAGAGGACATGTCACTGGCTTATATAATGATATTATATTGTTTTCAGTATTGTTTTCTGTCTTTTTCCTCCTACATTTTATCAGTTTGCCAACACTTTTGCTGCTCTCAGAGCATATGGTTTGGCTAAGATGTCTGTTGTGACACTTTTTTTGCTGCATGGTTGTGATTAATTTAGAGCCAAGCAATATGTCATTCTGATTTTTCCTTCCAACTTGCTTTATTTTGCCTTTGTCTGTGAAGAATTTAATTTACCACCAAGCTACCTAGCTTTCTTTACTCTAGCAGAAGTTCCTCACAGACTCGTCTCACTTGGACTTTCTTATTTATGTCCAAGTAATCTACAAGCCTTAACTCCTTATTGTGTCACTTGTTTTCTAAAATCATTCCTGCTGAGGCTTTTCTTTCCTTGAAAAACAGAATTTTTCACAGTTCCTTTGAAATTGTCTGAATTAGCAGAAGCACCCCATGGAGTGCCGCAGACAAAGTAACATAGTGTGACAGCCTTTTTCCTGAAGGAATACTGTAAAGGAAAGAACAGTCCACACAAATTAAGCAATTCTGATACTTTGAAAAACCCTGTCTTGCTTCCCCCCATGACATTTTAGACTCTGGTGCTAGTTTTCTCATGAGGATGAGAAATTCTCTGCTCAGTTCCTCAAAACAGGAGGAAAGGTCTTAGTCTCCCAGCAAGAGAAAGACCGTGGGGTCTGTGAACAGCCTCACACAGGACTGATGGGAAGGATGTCATTTTCACAGCTCCAACATCACATCATTGCGTATTTGGCAGTATGTACTACTAGGACCTGTACCAAAGAGGAATTGTGCGTGGCAGAGATGCAGAAACAAGAGACAAGGCCACCAGTGGAGATATGTGAGGAGCTGAGTGGTGAGAGAGGAATGGGAGCAACAGATAACTTGCATTTTATGGGTCCAGCTGAGCTTGCTCCCTTCTGACACACACAGCTGGAGTTTCTATGAATTTCCTTGATTTTGATTCACCTAAATGTGAAGTGATAAAATGTCTTTGTCCCTCCCACTGTAATCAGTCCATCCTCAGCTCACTCACTTGACCTGGAAAGTTGAGGGGAGGCAATCCCAAATCAGGCTCCATTTTCCAGCACTATTTCACAACCCTGAGCTCCTCTCCATGCTTTCTGACTATTTTAACTCCCCTTTGCCTCTGTCTCTGAAGAGTTCAGGCACTATTCATAGTGAGTAGACCCCTGGCCATATGGCAACAGGGATACTTAAGGAGCAAGTCTTTGCATAGGCATGGTTAAAACCAACACAGACCTGATCTTTTCATTCCACATGACAAATAAAATATGGATTGCCATTCAGGTTCATAGGATAATCACTGACTTAAGTGAAATCTTGGTATGGATTTTTCAAATTACCTGTCATTAACTATTTCTGCCATTGGAGTAAATTCTAAAAAGATTTTCACTTCAGCAGAGCTAAGTTGCTTATCACTGAACATTGTAAACATTGTAAACATTGCTGATAGAAGGGCAGTTACATCATTCATTCCTTAATTCCCTTAAATCTATGGATGCCTTCAGTCCCACTCTTGAAACTTTACTTGTATTTCATGTTTCTTCCATTTCACATTTTGACCATTCACTCTGGCATACACTCTTAACTTTTTAACCTGGAAAATAGTAGATATTTCCCTGGTATTGGAGTGATTGACATTAGCACATGTTTTATCAGAGCAAGCATGAGAACAGAAAAATTACAGTGTCCAAATGTCATGATCAGTTGCTTATGCTCAAACCTCTTCAGCATCTGAGAGTAAAATATTTCTCTGGGTAATCTGTTTCCCATTGCAGTTTTAAAGGTCTGCAACATTTTTATAGGCACAAGGACCAAAGTGACTCAAGACTAAACTGTGTTGGCTCACCCTGGGGTAACCCCTGTAAATGACAAACAAATCAGCATTTCACAGTTAAAAAACAACACCAAGTGTTCTATAAAATCCCCCAGAAGTTTACTGCAGTGATGCTAACAATGCTAGACATTAAGGCAAGGAATTTCCTTTTTCCATTTCAAGAGAAAAAACACCACAGCTGTTTCTCAGTGGATTCCCGGCCAAGTTGAAAAGGTCACTGACCCAACCATGATGTAACAGAAAATACTGGGAATGGTGACTCCTTCAAACAGCTCTTCTCCAAAGCACTGTCTAATAACAATTTTCACTCTACAAAGAAGGTATTTATCTAATGTGCCTCTTGCACTAAGGACTTACTTAAAAAGGGTGGCAAGAGTCTTTGCTCTTCTACTGGTCCAACCATCTGCAACAAATATTTTTTAACAGCTGGTAGGAGAAGGGAGAATCTGTTCCTGCAAGTGACATGCATTACCTTTAAGTACTGTGGAAGGTCAATGTCATCCTCAACAGTCATTGTATAATCCATGGTGGGCCTGTTAGAAACTGCAAGGGTAGTAATATCACTTTCTCAGCAAAACAACTAAGGCATTACAGAGCCTAAAGAGTAAAGGCAGAAGTGGAGGGCTGGAGGAGCTCTGATGATAAATCATATGATGGAACAGTAGAGGAGGCCCCGTGACTGAAAGTGTGTGGAAACACCTGAGTGCAGATCACCCTCGCCCTTCTAGAGGGGCAAGAGATGCATGCTCATTTTCAAGATGGTGAGAAAAAGTGGAGGCCTGGGAGGTTTGGAGCAATATAGGAAAGGTTACTGGTACAGCTGGAAGCATTTGCACAGCCACCTGCCATCTGCACTGGACTGGCACCAACAGAAAACCATGGAGAAGTGGCTTTCTGGGAGGGGATGCCTGTGGGAAGAAGGCCTGAGAACTGATGGCAGGGGATAACCAGGGTAATAACACCTCCTTCAGCAGAACAGTTAAGAAAAGCTGTAATTTGCAATTAATTCTCCTTGTTACTAGGAAGTGAGAATGGCTCTCAATAGGAAGAGATGGCTCTTTGGTCACAGATTGAGTATTTCAGAGTAGACTTTCTAATTTTAGTCCATGTTTTCTTTATATAGTCTATATTTTGAAGGGTTAAATGATTGTATGCCTGAGTGGCTCCTACAGCCATGCATAAGATTACCTCAGACCTGCTGTAAGTGTAGATTCAAGCTTCACTTGACCTTACCTCGTGCCTTGTCCTTGGCTGATGCATCTAACAATTACTAATTCTGCAGCAGTGGTCCTTCATTTACCTAGGCACAGGGATTTTTGGGGTTTGGTGGCAGGTGGGAAAGCCAGTGTGTTTTAGAACTCACTCCCATGTGCAGAGAAGAAGGAAAAAACATCCATTTCCAAAAAAGCCCAGCTGGTTCTGGAAAGGATAGTGCCCAACTGACCATGTTCTCAATGGCAATAGTGAAAGATATCCATTGTAATGTCCACATTTGCACATGAATGAGGAGGCAAAGAGCAAACCAAAATGTATTTGCCATCTTGAGGGTTTATTTCCAAATATTCCCCTCCTGCTGCAAGCTAAACAAAGCTTGTGTACATTTGCACTTACTTTAGGAGCGTAAGAAGAAGTTTTTTTTTCAAGCACACTCACAGTTGCTCTCCTTCCTTTCTCAAATTAGAAAATATTTTGAGGAGGAGGTATATGTTGGTAAACAGAATATCAAAAGCCAAAAGAAATATTTTTGTCTTACTACATCTACACTTCCTCTGTGTCAAAAGCACATAGCTTTCCCAGAACACAGCTTTATGGGGCAGATGGCAATTTTTGTCATCTTTCTCATTTATAAGTGAAGAAAGACAGAAAGGAGTATTTTTAAAAAATATTTTGCATTACTAACTTGTAATTTGCATTACTAACTTTTAAAGATTTTAGAGGGGTAAATTCAGTACCCTATAAGGAGAGGAGGTTTAAAAGGAAAGATGTCTTTAAGATTTAACTGGCTATGAATTTTAATCTCAGTTTTGACAGGTCTTGGGAATTCATATCCTATTTACACTGTCCACTGCAGTTCTGAGTAGAGATGCCAAAATAGGTATCAGCAGCCTGTCTGGGAGCCAGCTGTGATAAAGTTCTGCTGACACAACAAAACCACAACCTTGTGGATCTTCTCAGACCAGTGCCGAGTGGAGGCAAAGACTTCATGCCTGTGTGTGCCAGCCTGTGCAAACACAACTCAAATCTCTCAAGAGCTTCAGATATGATATCCCCCATTTCTGGCAAGTACTGCACACAGACGTATCCCATACACACAGGAATTGTCCAGTAACTCACAAAGCTCTGAAGGGAAAGCGTTGTCGTTAATATTTAGGTCAACCGCTTGATAACTCAGGTTGAAAACTATCGAGTGAACACAATTCACATGGGAAAAAAAAGATAAAAAAAGGATAAAACCAAACTGAAATACGCCTTCATGACCTGATTATGTATGCCAGAAAAAACTGCACAATTCCAGGGGGAAGAAAAGAATCAATTTCATGTCATTTAAGTAACTAACTTATTGCTTCAGTGGGAAACTGGATTTTTTTTCTATTTGCTAGCTGTCCTTCTTTCCCAGGTACTTACCTTTTCTAAAGTTTACCTTTCCCACAGTTTGCCTATTAATAAACCTTGCTTAGTGACTGATTAGGAGCCACTTCATCGTCATTCATGTTTCTGGATGTAAAGCCAGGAATCTAAAAGGAATTTGCATAAATAATCCCCATCACAGTTTACTCCACTCTAATAACCAGTCAATGAAAGAAAGCAAAACCTTTTTTGTTTTGGTTTGTTTTCATTTTGTTTTTCCTTTTTAAATTTAGACCTCTGCTTTAAAGATGCTGGTGAGTCTCTGTGCAGCAGGCAAAGGATATTGCAGGGCACCCAGGGTCTGTGTCTCTGAAATAACCTTGCTATGGGAGCTATTCAAAGCCAGGCTCCATAGGATTCTCAAATCTTCCTTGTTTCCTGTTTGGAGCCATCAGATCAGAAATCTTCACACCTCAGGGAAACATGGCTCAGCTGGGGCAATTGAACCTAGGGAATTCCAAGTTAAGACTCCTTTTGAAAAGAGATTGTTGTGTGACTTTGAAAATATATTTTTGTGGAAAATGTTCCTTTTCACAGCTACTCTTTAAGTTAACAATGAATATTTTCCCCCATGAATGTCTGTAAAATGGAAAATTTCCATCAAAATTAGTCAAATGTAACCAAATTCCACTTTTTACACTATTTACTGTACACAAATGAAAGCCACAGTCAGTAGTTAAGGCAGAGGAATATCTATTCTTTTTTGCAGGTGTTTTTTCTTTGTTTCCAGCATTTTCCCTCACCATCTTGAAAATGCCTGTGTGCTCTGCAGTGTATTGAATGACAAAATGCTCCAAATCCAGTCCACCAGGAGAAGGGAACCTCAACTGTAGAAAGGTACGAGGAATTTTTGAGATCTTTTATGCTTTTATTTCTCATTCGCTTTTCAAGTCTCAATCTTTTCAGCAACAAAGAGGACAACAAAGCCCTCTAATGCCCACATGTCAACTTTTGCCCGGCATGAACCTGGAAAAACCCTTCTGGGAGCATCTCAGTTTCACCCCACTCCTGCTGGAAAAGCCTGCAGCAGATAACGCTGCCCATGGTCCAGTGCAGATCCAAGAGTGCTTCTGTCCGTCTGCAAAGCCAGATAAGCCCCACCCGGTCCTTCTCTAGGGGCCATGAAGCTGCACATGTCTGGCACTTGCTTGTGCCAATTCTTCTAATTGCCGGACTGAATGGCTACTGTTTCTAAAGATCTCTGAAAATGAAATTCCCATCCCAGATCAATGGGCTGTACCTGACCACATGATCATGCCTTCTAAATTTTCAGCCTCAGGGTGCCAAAGCAAAGGTTTGAAAATGACATCCTTTATACCTGCAGGCAGTACAGCAGGCTGAATCCTCCACTGAGCTGTCAAAGCTTTATGTCTTGCTTCTGGGCAGATAGGAAGCTGTCTCTGGATTGAAACGTGGCAGCCATTTAAGGTACACAGCAGCAGCACAGAATGATTTGGCAAAGGAATGCAGAAGAAACGCTGCATCCAATTGAAATGACAGGAACATTCACAGGTAGGAAGAATGCAATTATCCAGGCTGGAAGCAGACCAGGATGCCATACATATTGCAAACATGGCATTTCTGAAAATGAAATGGCAGATGTTTTTTCTGAACTTCTGTCAAGCATAATTTTATTAATTAAATCAGTAAGAACTACTCTGCTTTTTTGCCTTCAGGTCTTTTTGCTTTTTGTTTTTTGCAAGTAGGTGCAAGAAAAATTAAATGAAATTTTATATAAATATATAGATAAATGCAAATGTATACACACACAGACACACATACACATGCACATGCACACATATTTATACATTTCCTTCTTTTTGTTCAGAACAGATGAATATTCTGAAGTAAATGCAAAGGGGAAAAGTTACTCTCTGGGACCTCATGATTGCCTCTAGCCTCCCGCTGCAAGAGAGATTCAAGACTACAAAACATGAGAAGGTATTCTGGAGGCAGCAATTTAGACTGACAGCATGATAGACAAGGAGATTGTTCAGATCTTGCTACTTTTAAGCTCTCAGGGGTAGTAAAATAGCTAGAAAGGTGGGGGGGTGGTGGGCGTGTTTCAGGGAAGAGAGGAGGAGAGATGTAACTAATGCATTTAAGAAAAGCAGGTGTACAGCTCTGTGAAGGAACAAAACTCGTTTCCCCACTCTGCACTGACCTCTTCAAGATGTACCTGATGGATGGAGGTGCACAACACAGCTCCTGACTGGGGATTTTGTAATGGGTAGCGCACACACACACACACACACACAAACACACACACACACACACACACACATAGAGACACACACACACACACACACAAAAAAAAAACAAAAAACAAAAAACAAAACCAAAAAACTGCTCCATGAGCCCATTTTCACTATTCAGAATTCTATCACATGTTTATTTAAATGCTTTAACTGTGAAGGTAGGGTGAAGCAGACTTGCAAGTCTGCCAGGGGAAAAAACAACAACAAAAAACAAAGCAAAAAAACAACCCCTCAAAAAAAGCAAAACAAACAACCAAATAACACAATGAGGTTTTTTATATTAATTGTTTTTATCAACAAGTAAAAAAAAAAACCACTTAGCAATAGAGGTAACCCGGTCCCAGCAGAGGGATGTCTCTGCAAGGTTCAAGCACCATGAGACACTATAGCAGGAGAAAACTGAGGGCAAATGTATCAGTGTAGGCCACCCTCCGGGTCTCAGTGACTCAGATAACTGCATTAATTGGTCTTCCTCCATTGACATGGGAAATTCAGGTGACTCACTGATGCCCAACAGTTCAGTCCTTTCCGCCAGTCATAACAGATCATTCACTTTCCCCTCTGTGATGCTGTTGTGTTAGGGATGAAAGCAAGCTCTGAGGGCAGTAATTCCTTCCACTTGAAAAGAGAATTCTTCAAGCAGCACTAAAAGGGAAAGTCGCCACGGAAGATCCTGTGTCTCTGACCTCAACTCTCCAATTAAGATTTCCGGATTTGCAGAGCAAACTAAAACACTCATTTACATTTTTTCTCAATGAAGAATGGGTTTTTTTGAAACAGAACAAAACATATATCTTTTTCTCAAGTCTTATTTATACAGGTGTTTAGAAGTTGGACAAGGTCTTCGGTAAATAAAAACAAGCAAATTAAATAGTAGTAACAGTCTTACTCTTTTGGCTGAGATCACTATTTTGACTGGGTTGAAGTGGAACATTGGGAAAAAGCAGATATTTTATCTCTAAGCCACTCAAACTAGTCCGATTATTGTTGTAACTTGACATGAACAAATGCGATAGTATGTCCAGATCTGGTGTTCCCACTTAAAGCTGATGCTGAAAAATGGGGAATAGTTCAAAAGAGCTACATGACTCAGTGAATGAATGAATGATCCATAAAACATGCCTAGTGGTGGGAAACATGATACATCCAATCTATCTGCTTTATCTGAAAAAAAATCAAAAGGGAAAATCTGCTAATAGCGATGATTCTTTAGGGAAGCAGAAGACAGAACAAGAATTCAGAGTGGGAAATTCGTCATGGCTACAAACAATGAAAAATAAACATTTTTGACAGCAAGAGTGATTAGCACTAAACCACCCTTCCTAGGGCAGGCTCACCTGGTTCAGTGCAGAGCCTGTCAGACATTTCCATGCATGCCACCTCATTTATCTGACTCAGTGCCAGGCCTGGGTGCTCCCTCAAGCACTGCAGTGCATTTGCATGACACTGGGTTAAGCCTCTGGTTTCTTCTCTCTGCTCTGAATGCTGAGCCTGGCTTGTCCTCACCCTCTTTGCTCAACTCTGCTCTGTGCTGTGCAGGCACAGCCTGAAGTCTCCAAGCCAAGGTGCTTACTCTTTGGAATGGTACCCGTCCGTAAGTCCGGCTGGGTCTTGTGCCAAAGTAAGTTTCAGTTCAGGTTCAGTTTGAAAAACAATGGCTCAAACTGGTACTTGGTTCAAGCTCTGTTAAATTGTCTCATGAATGTAAAGTCTTTGATCATCTGTTCTGGATTTAACTGAGGATTTACTTGGAAATTATCTAATCCATCTGGCAGTGTCTGTGTCAGGGGCAGCATGGCAGGAGAGATGTGTATGGTCACAGTGAAACCCCGGGCTACACAGTAAAGACAACTTTCTTCTCTTTCTCCCTCTCTCTCAGACTTGTAAGGCAGAAAAATCAAGTACAACCCCCAGAACTGTGTTTTCTAACTCTATTTCTATTTGGTTCCATCATGAGATGGAGAGAACTACTTTGGTCTACCATGAAAAATTAATGCAATATCCAGCTGCTTGGTGGATGTAAGTCTTGTATCTAAACAGGATTAAAATTTGTTTGGAAATCATCAAGAAACCTGGTTATTTATGCCACAATGCCAGGAGGCAGCCCAGCTGAGGGAACAGTGCACTTTCCAACAGAAGTGTGAGGTTTGCAAGATTAACCACAAACTGAGTTCTGTATACATCTCAGACTATATAACTAGACTCAAATAGTCCATTCATATTTGGTTGGGTTTTTTTTTTTTCCAACTAAGATAAATCAACAGATAAGAAAATCCTGCTTGCTGGAGAGTCAGTGCTGGATTATAGTTATCCCAAGGTCAGATGTGGACCCAGTGGTTGTAAGAAACAGCCTTCTTCCAGGTGCAGTTTCCTCAGAATCCAAACTAAAACCAATCTGCTCCAGACGCACAACCATTAATAAGGAGACTTTGTTCAGTTAGGTAAATGTTCAGTTAGGATCATGAACTGAAGAATCATTTAGATTGGAAGGACCTCTGCAGATTGACTCATCCAATGCCCCTGCTCAAAACTCAATCACAACATGGCCATGTCCACTTGGGATTTGACTGTTTCTGAGGACTGAGATTCCAGAGCTTCTCTGGGCACCTTGTTACAGTGTTTGACAATTAAAAAAAGTAGACTTCTTTTCTTACACTGAAATGCAATTCTTTGCATCTCGCTTAGTGCCTGTTGGTTTTGCCCTTTCACTGGACTCCACTGGTCTGCAGGTCTGCTTCTGATCAAAATCAGTAAGGGGACTATTAATCAAAAGTGCTCTTTGATTTAGAGCAGTCTTGGGACAGTCACAGCACTGAAGGATCCCACTCCTCCTTCTCTCGCAAAGCACCATGAGCTCTGTTGGGATTGTTGTATATTATTGGCAGGCAAAGCCTGTGGGAAACAGTGGTGATTTATATGAAGCCAGCAGATCCCTCTCCCTCTCCCTCTCCCTCTCCCTCTCCCTCTCCCTCTCCCCTCTCCCTCTCCCTCTCCCTCTCCTCTCCCTCTCCCTCTCCCTCTCCCTCTCCCTCTCCCTCTCCCTCTCCCTCTCCCTCTCCCTCTCCCTCTCCCTCTCCCTCTCCCTCTCCCTCTCCCTCTCCCTCTCCCTCTCCTCTCCCTCTCCCTTTTCTCTTCCCTGTCACATCAGTCATGCATAATCCTCACTAATTCAGGTCTTCAATGACTGGACCTGTCAGCAGAAAACTGTTCATTAATATTAGTCATTGCTAACAAACAGATCTCAAAGACATATCCTAAATGCAGCTTCAGTTCAGTGAGATGAACTGGGGATAGTGTTAACCCTGATTTATAACCTGGAAACACCCTGTGTAAGTCTCAGAGGTTTTGTCTAGCTCAGACTAGCAGGCGATGTACTAATTTCTTCAGACTTTGTTGGAATGGACAGATTGCCAGACTGGGGTAGAAGTCTCAGGAGAGAAAATTTGTGTGAATATGTTTTGGCAACAGCCTGGAAGAAATACAGTAAAATAATTGTCTACTTATGAGGCAGTTCAGTATTTCCACTGTCCATCTCCAAAACAGCTAAGTTGCTCAGAGATGCTAAAATGGAGAAGCTCATCTCAATTCTCCAAGGTACATGAGGCACGCAATCAGAATTGCCTGTCTTACTTTGCACAGTCAAGACAAACCATTGAACTTAAGACTTCATTTAGTAAAAGCTGTTTATAGGACTGAAGCATAAATGCCTGATCTTATCAGTTGTTCCTTCAGTCCTGAACATCTTCACTTCAGTCAGCCAGGAGCAGGATTTCTCTGCTACAGGCTTCTGACTTTAAAAAGGATATAACCTAACTCATAATTGTGACTGGATGTTTCAGGCAGAGGAGGACAAGGTAACAAAATACAGAGAAATTATTACAATTATTAAGCAAGATATAGTTCTACACACACTGAAGGAGACTGGCTTCTGTGTATTGGTGCTTATTTCCAAGCCACTTGTCATTTGTAGACTTTCAGCTCCATAGCTTTAGGAGCTCCTGAGGTAAACAGGAAAGAGCAAGGTGCAGAACTGGGGCCATTGAGCTGTTGGACTCAAAAGCAGTCAGTACCATCCTCTTCCTTTTGCACTTGAAGATGGGAGCGGGGGCCTGGTCCATACTGTTGCTTTTCAGCAAACACACATGAGAGAAACCTTGGCTGGAGTCCCACTCCTTCTGCTGGCTTTCCTGGTTGCTCTGGAGGACTCAGCTGAAATCCTACTCTGCTTACACAAGGTAGGAATACGAACCCTGGTTTCACCTTCCCACGAATTTTCTGTTCTGTGTGAGCAGTCTGGCCTGGCTATTTTGTACGAGAGGCAGTCTAGTGACAGAGACACTGACCAAGGCAGAGGGCATGCCTTGCAGTCAGAGCAAGATGGGATGTGTCCAGGACAGGACTGGCTGATTGCACAAATACTCAGTGTGTGGCGAACATGTAAGTGCCCAGGAGGTTTCGCTGGAGGGAATTAAAGAGCAGAGGAAATCTGGCTTCCTTTCAAATTAGGCAGCAGCTGAACAGGAGGCTGAAGGATCAAAATTTTGGACACAGACAATTAAAGTGTCAGTCTTTGTGAATGTAGCTACTGGCGCTTAGAATGAGATTAATTTAAATCTGCATATCAGACCTACATTAGAAGAAAGGTACTTTCAGTTCAGAGTAGGATTTAAAAACTGTACGTAATCAAAGAAATGTAAATGGACTGCAAATATTTTTTGAATTATATTTTAATTGTACTGGTGATGCTACTGTAGGTATTAGTAAAAATGCAAGGCATATGTTTTTCAGCAGCAATTAAAAAAGGATGTCTTGTAAAGTGGGAAATACAGCAGAAGTACAAATATGAGTATTTTTGGACAGTCAGAAAAAACTTGGGAACTAGATACCAAAAAAAGAAATTAGCTTGCATTAAAATGTAAGTTGGGCAAAAAAAATAAAATTTTTTACATATTTTATACTCTTTCTGTGAGCAGATTACAATATAATGAACTTCTTAATAGTTTTAAGGTAAACTAATTGGCAAGTTATTTTTGCATTTTGCACATGATGCTAATCGTGCTTGTAGCTTTATGGCTATGAATACAATGACTGTTTTATTTCTAGAATTCAAGTAATGCTTTCATAAACTTGCCTCATGCTTATTTTTTATAAAGCTGCACAGAAAGGTCAAAGAAAGGGTTGTCTTTTTATATTATGGCAGCTCCCAGTGGGTTAAAGAATAGAAGTGCTTTATAAATAAAAGCCTCTTTTATCTGTCCTTTGATCCCCCCACGACAAAACCTCCTTGCAAGTACTTTGCTTGACATAGTCATCATTTCTTATTAGTTTCAAAATATCTTAAAGATAATGTCTTGATCATCAGTTTATGGGTGCACTCTGCTGGGAGCAGAGAAAAGGCTTTATTGCACAGGGAGGGAAGAGGCCATGCATTGTTTCTTTCCATGATTTTTGTCTCCCTGGCCCCTGATAAACTGGGCTGGTGGCTAGATCCTGTACCTTTCAGGACAGGTTCACAGCTGGACGAAGCTGAAATTACCTCCAAAAAATTATGTATCTTAGCCACATGCTTCATCCCCAACTGAGATTCTAATGTGCTTCTCTGTCAAGGGGTGTAAAAATTAAAGTTCGTCAGGGCAGCCCTGGACATTTCTGCCGGGTAACTTAAAAATTTTGTGCCACCAGTTCTCCAGCTGGCCTCTCAGACAGAAGAAACAGGAGGTACATCACATTGACACCTCTGCCTCCAAACTCCTCTGCTCCATTTTTGGCCCAGCCTGACACCTGTGCTGGGGTGTTACACCCCGTGAAGAAAGATAGCAGATTGAGACAGCGACCCACAGATCCTTTCCAAACTCCAGCAGGGATATGTGATGAATTGCCAAAGAGGGGAACATCCCATAATGGGCTTTGTGGGTCCCTGACACACAGGCAAAATTGGTCTCCAAGGCTAGAACCAAGAGTTTCAGTCTCTCCTTTTTGTGGGATGGAAATAAAAGGGCCATTGAAATCAGTAGAAATCCCTTCCTTTTAGAACCCTAACTGGGCTATGTGAAAGAGAAATAATTGATCTCACATACTGAAATAGATGAAAACAGGGACATTTTAAAAGGACCATTTTTAATTCTGCCAATAAATTATTTTTCACATTTAGCATTTGAATTTTTTTTACCTGCTTGTACTTTGTTGCTTATTCTTAAACTTTGCAGTTTGTTTGGTCCCTTTTCCCTTAAAAATGTCTACAAAAGTATTGTGAATTTTCATTTATTAAAAACAGTTTTCCTGCATAAAAGTAATTCCAACTGATCATTAAAAACAGATTTTAAGAGGTAAAGAAAATATATTGATTGCATAAAATTTGAATGGCAAGAAATATGTTTTTAATTATTGTTATTTTATTAATGGACAAGTGCTATCTTATTAAATCTAAATTGGATGTGCACTGAGGAGCACTAATGCAAACCATTCCAAAGACAAAAATTAAATACACGTTGGTACATAATAAAGTCCCCATATATAATAGAGGATTTACAAAAAGATCTTTCAGCTTTTGAACAGATCAACTTGCAAGTATTTCACCATCTGAGTTCATGGTAAGGTCCCTAGCATAAAGTGTATTTCTTGAAAAGCCTGATTCTTTTTTCTGTTGGGATATGTTTATGTAGCTTCAGTAACTTCCAGGCTACTGCTTCCAGTTTCTAACAGTTCAAAATAAGATTTGGGCTGGAAAAGCTGAAAATATCCAGCTAAAATGTAGTAGGGCAGACATAAACAATCAGAAGTTGACCCCAAAGAAATGCATTTCAATACAATTAAACTTCTGCGTGCAGCAGAAAACCACTTGTCTTGACTCCTCTTTCCCTCCTTCACCAGGCAGTTTTATGGTCATAAATAAGGAGTCAGAGCAGCTGGAGATGATTGTGCTCAGTGTCATGGACCAACTTCACCCTCTCAACCCTTCTGGTGTCTCTGACAGCAACCTGGGTTTCCAGTACATGGAAAAGTCTTCTTAAATTTGATTTTGGTCCAACAACATAAAGGACCAACTGGAAGCAGTTCAGGCCCACTCCAGCTGTTTCTTCTGATACACTCACAATGATAAGCAGGCTGTCTAATCCTGTCTTTCACTAAAAGACCCAGCAAAGCCACAATGCCCACACATGTGTTGCAGGTTCCTTCATTTTGAGCAGAGACAGTAACTTGGGCTCTCAGTACAACCCGGCTCTTGCTTCACTCATCTGGTTTCAGAAACAAAACAAGTGTATTTAGTTATTCCTTAATAAGGGGAGGTTATTAGATCACTGATCTGAGCACACATGTGCTCAACACAGCAGCAGTGGGTTTTTCCAAAACATATTGGAACACCAAAAAGGAATTTCCTGTATTTACTTGGGATAAACTATTTTCTGCAACAAGTCTTAAGAATATGAACACTGTTTAGAGTGAGAAGTTGAAGGCATGTAGACGCAACAAAGCTTGGGTTTATTTGTTCAAAGGGAAGGTAATGACTTCCAGTTGTTCAGTGTTTCACAATCAACTCCCTCCATCTCCTAGCTGGAGCTCCAGCCTTTCTGATGCTGGGGATTAGATGCCGACATCAGGGCACTTGTCCAGTCTAGTAGAAAGATTGGTTAAAATTCTCTCAGCATCCTGTTGGCCATGGGGAAATGGATACTTCACTGGAAAGTAAAGTTATCCTTTTTGGCTCATGGCTGAGAGGACTGAGGGGCGTGTGGACAGATCCTTTTGGCTTGTCCTGGTGATGACAATGTGCAGGGGTGAGGACTCCTGTGGCATGGAAAGAAAAGGGTGTTAGCTTTTCACATTTCAGCAAACCCACTGAATTACTCCTTTGGCAACATTGTTCTTTCCCATCCGGGAAGATGAGGAGACAGGTGGACAGAACAGAGTTTCTGCTGGGGACCTTTGCTACAGCAGACTTTTGCCATAGCACATTTTGACACCCCTGAGAAAGCAAGACAGGCTACTGTTTTGTCCCTGGCTCCTTTGATCCAGTGCTGAGACTGAAGAATGGATCAGGAGCTAGATGACACTACATAATGCACTGGAAAAATTCCCTAACTCTGATCCATAAACCGCATTTTCAAGTATATTTAAAGAATTCGTTTCTTTGGCTTTTCATATCTTCTGCCTTTAAAGGTGTTCGAGGAAGAACAATTACCATACAAAATAAAACACATCGTGATGATTTCATGCTGGAAAGCGTGCTGTGAAATCAGTGGGAAATTTCCCTGACTTAAGACCCAGAAAAAGAATCTGAATCCTGAAAGACTGTACCTTGAGGTGTCTTGGACTGCCTGCCTGCATTCATGGCACTGAACTGAACCTTTTTGTAGATAGTATTATACCAGTAATTACAGTGTATAATTCAGCTACTGAGGTTAAAACTTTGATCAAAGTTTCTAGGACTTCACATAAAAGGCTTACTGCTTATACAGAGTGAGGCTCCTTTGCCATAAGCTAAAAAAAAAAAAAATAATCCATAAACCTCCCAGACCTAGAATGGTCTGGTCTAATAGAACAAGTATTTTCCACTAATGTTTTTCTTTAAATAACAGTCTTTTCAGGTAAAAGCAGTTTTTCAAATTTTGTTTGTATTTCACTATATTGGGAGTATAGCACAATCCAGATTTTAACATGCTCAGAAAAGAAAAAGAGGGGTACAGCACATAAGGTCTGCATGTAAGTTAACATACATATACTTGAATTTCATGAAGCTCCTGCTCTCAACAAATTAATCACTATTATGTACATTATTAAAGTGCTAGGATGGGTTTATGTTAGCATGAGGCAGCTGCACAGTGAAGCCACGTAGCTAAATTTTTCTAGCACGTGTATCTCTGAAACCTTCATAGAAGAGCTAGTTACTCAGATTTCTGTTCTGCAGAGACCAATGTCAGGGTACTGAAATCTCATTTTGAGTGAAGTATCCCTCTGCCAGGCTCCACATGAGAAATGAATCAAGAACAGTCCCAGAAGCTGAGCACAACAGAAGACCATCATCACAGGCACTGGGCAACTTTGGAAAGATTAAATGAATGCAGATGATAAGAGTGTGTCGTGCAAAGAAGGATGGGAGGGAACATCACAATGCTGTGGACATCACTGAGTAATTGCTTGAAGATTTCTTGGAACTGTGATTTGCATAGGAGGCTTATGACTAACATGGTTGTCCAAACCAGCAGTCATAGAGCATGACTGCTTGAAAACACTCAAAGAACAGATGCAATCCTTAAGAGGGAGCTTGAGAAACTGAAGGATTTAATTAAAGAGGCCCTGGTCCTGAAATATTATGACAATAAGCACAAAAGTAACTTGTTCATGGGTGCATCTCAGGAGAATACTGGCACAATACTCTTTCAATAACACAGTTGAAGCTGGAGACAAGTGGCTAATGCATCACAGCCACTAACAAAAACTGAATGTAAATACACTGAAAGAATGAAGGAGACTTTGGCCTTAAGCCATGGCTGTAAAAAAAATTCCTTTATTTATGGGACACCACTGTTAGCTGAAACTGACCATAAACCATGTACTGCTATTGCCAAGATAGGCCTGATAAATATCCTGGAGAGAAGAGAGATTGCTTTTTCAGTTACAAATGTATGTTTTACAAATTCAGTAAGCCTGGTTGAGATTTGGTGGTTGCAGGCAAATTCACAATCATTTTACAGAACTTCCAGACATTGATCATGAATGCGCCAGACCTCCTAAAAAAGCCCCTAACAACCCTCTCCACTTGCAGGCAAAATGTAGATCATGACTGCCTGCATCACCAACAAGTTTCTCATAATGGGAAAGGTAATGCAGGCTTTGTTGCAAAGCTGCTAATGCCATATTGTAGCCCCTTGCTATACCTTGGCAGTGAGGCCTGGACAGAACATGTGGATTTTGAAAAGAACCTGAATGGGGGGTACTGAATGTGTTTTAAAAAAGCATTTGAAAGCCATTTTAAAAGAGAGACCAAACACTGTTGAGAAATCAACAGTTATATTAAAATGATATTTTGATTATGCTAGCAATCCGGGACAACTCCCTCCAAAAGAACCCAGGGAGATGACAAAAGAAAAACAAGTATGTGTAGATATTTTTGTGATTTTTACTTATTCCATTGATAATAAATAAAGCACCCTATTATTCTTATTGTTGCTCTAGTTGTTTCTAGTTTTAGAATTACTTCCCCAATTTTCTAGAAGTCCCTGCAGTCAAACACCTGGCCATGTAGTCCATAATAAGCAAACATGATATAGCAAGTGCAATAATATCTGGTGACAGTCCACAGTGCAGCAGGTATCATTGAAGCAGTTTGTACTGAAATACAGGTGTATGCTTATGACCACTAATCCCTAGCACTTTCAGACTTTCAAGGCTAATGGAAAAGTGTCAGAAGAACACAGTGTTGTCTGTAAAATAAAAAATTGGAGCAGCGAGACTGACCCCCCTCAGTGCCAGTGTTGGATCTGGGGGGAACCAGACCCTTGCAAAGGCAAGCTGGACAATGCCCTGTTGCAGAGAGCATGCTGCTGCACTGGGCTGGTGGCTCACACACAGAACAGTGACAGACAGAGCTCCAAACTCCCTGTTTATCAGTGGTCCCTAAATCCTCTCCATGTAGGAAATTTTTGTAATGTTACAGACACATGCACAGTACTGGTGACATTGCTGAACAACAAATACAAGCATCCTACAGAAAGCCATAAGAATATATTATGACAGCTTTAGTTGCAGGAGTATTTGCTGACATGGAAAAACCATTTAAAAACTTGCTGACAACTTCTGTATCAGGAACCATGCCCGGTGAACACAGCCCTTAAGGGATACTTTCTGGAGATGTCAGTCAATTGTGGGCTAAGAAACACAACAAATTTTTACCATTGTTTCTCCTAAAGTCCTATCATTACTCAAACATTTAAATGTTTTCACATTTAAAATGGACTAGTAATCCTCACCAAAGAAAAATAATAGAAGATATTAGGTCCAATGGCAAATGTAAGAAACATACACACCACCTCTTTAACCTCTTGTGCATGGCAAAGGATCTTGGTTCTTTTCTTCTTTTTTAAATTTTTATTCCTTCCGTTGAAGTACAAACCTGGCATTTCAGATTTCCAAATTTATGGAAATAAGAGGAAAATTCCCTCTGAGCATCAGAGGGAACATTGCAGGGTTCATTTGAAGCCTGATCCTATACACCCTACTGTGAGTGAGAGGCGTGGAGCAATTCCAGCAGTTGCACAGGGAGACTTGCAGCCTCAGGGCTGGTTTGGCAGATGGCTGAGCACACCTTTCTTCCACCCAGTGGGTGTCCTGGCCTCTAACAGAGGCTATCAGTAGGTCACTGTTCCTGATAAAGATGCCATCGTACACAGAGGGAGTTCTTGAAAAAAGCAGCCTCTTGAATAAACAATGGGTGAATATCTCTTCAGAGAGGGCTGGATACTCTCCCTCTCTTGTTTTATTTCTGTGAGTGCGAAGGAAAGGAAGTGTTTAAGATACAAAGTTACCTACTTGTTTTGTTATCATGAGGCAGCAAAATATTTAGACAAGATTTATTTCATACTGAAAGTTAAGCTTAGAGGATTTTTTATTTTTGGAAATGCCTGATGCTCTGAGGCTACAGAAGATAAAACAGACTCCATTTGTTGTATTTCCTTTCCCTGAAGTTTTATTATTTCCTCTGTAAATAAATTCTATTTGTCAAGCTACCTCTTCTTTATTAAATGTTAAAATATGTCTTTTTTTTCCTGAAATAATTTTTAGAGGTATCCATTAAAACCACCACTATATGGATTCATTACACAGATTGATACACACGGAATTCTGTTTTGTATGATGTAGCTGATCTGGTAAGAGGAATTTCTGAGTTTTCTAGAACGAAATGTGGAGAGTGGATGTACTGTCCTTACCCTTCTTGCTGTTCTGCACTTAGTTCACTCATAGATAAAGATTTTTGACCTGAAATAAGATTGGGTGTTGCTGCCATTCATTAATGCATGGACTAACACACAAAACTGATGGCAAAATGGAGCAAGCTTTGGTATAATCTTACAAGTCTCATGGGTCTCATCGTAATAGCTTAGGCAAACAGATTTCTGGCCATCCACAGGAAACGATGATAAAATGAAATTTAACAGCTCTTGCACATGAGAGGTTAGCAGGAGGCTTGAGGCTGAGCCTTGAGACTGAGGCTTGAGTGAGAGGAATGCCACATGGCATTGCAGCAGTGTGGTAAGCAGGCAGTGTGTAAATTCCTGTGCCTCAAATGCTTCACATGAATGTCATTAAAAAATGAGAAAACATTAAAAGGAGATGCAACTTTTTTTTTTGTGCTCAGTGTGGGCCAAAGTTGTCTTTATTGCAACTTGAGAGCATTATAGAGCTTTCCTTCATTTATACTGTTAACACATAAGATTCAGAAAATATTTTTGCTAATATTTTCTTGGGAAGAATTTATTTTCTGGCAACAGTTCCAAAGTTAAGACACATTTATTCGCTAAAGTCCCATTTTGTATTCCTTGGGTAGAATCCCAAATACCCTCCACTTTCACCTCCAAGGAGTCATTAGCATTTATCAGGTAAATAATCTGTAAAAGGCAGATTATACTCCTATAAATCCATTATAATTACACTGATTTCTAAAGTGTTACTGAAGATTTATGCTCAGGTAATTCGGCACACAGTTGGTAAGCTTTCTAAGGAAGACTAAATATTTTCTCAAGAGAAAACAGCCCTTACAATGTGCTATTTTTTTCTCTTCTACATGTCCTCACCTGCCATCATAATGAAGTATTTTATAAAAATACAGCATGAGGTAATGACAGTAACTGAGAAGGAAAGTAAATTCACACTAGAATATCAATCTGAAGTCTTCCCATCTGCTTTTTATTAACAGAGACCACCATCTTAACATTATTTAGCATCATATTCTTATTTAATTCAGCCTGTATATTCCCTCTTCACCTTGCCTACATGACAAAATCGTTTCTTCTTGGCACACATTTATACCAGGAATATCAGTTTCATTTGTCATCTTCACAGACTTCCCCAGACAAATTCTAATAGAGAAAGACTATTCATCACATATTTTCTCCTGCATATCCAGACACTAACGCACATTTCTGTGCCAATGAACCATTTTGAAGTGTCAGCTCAGCCTTCACTGAAGCTAGGCTGAAACCTGTGATTTACTGTGGATACTGCTTTGGAGAGATTCAGAGGATTCAGAGATTCCCAGTCACAGACAGACCCCGGAGCTATGTGTGCTGATTCTCTATGGACAGTGTCACATTCATTACTTCTTGACAAAACATAGACACTTAATGCACTGTACCAATATGAACAATCTAATTTAATGGGGAATGCAAAAGGCATTTACTCATTGATGCAGTAGTTCTAGTGATTGTAAGATTCAACACAGTCTCAGAAATGTCTTAAATTATTTTTGTCTCAATTATAACCTTCTAAGAGTATGTTTGCAAAAAGGCAAAAAGTTAGTGATAATTTGTATATTTATTTGCAAGAACTTAACTGTGACTTTTGTGGGAAGAATTGGAAACACGTAGGATACAATTAGTTTTAATTCCCGTTATTATTTCACATAATAGAGGCATGCAGAGAAGCTGTACTCCAGAGAAAGAGTTCTGAGTTTTGGGAAGAATGTCATAGAAAGCATGAGTGGATGCTTTGTTGGAACTCAGTTACTGGAGATCATGTCATGAACCTCAGATTAGCAGCTTCATTTAAAGTGCAAAGTCACTTAACTGTGTAACCAAAGAAAAAAAGGAAAACCACAACATGTTAAGAAAAACTAAAAGGTTGGAGAAAGAAGAAAATAGAAAGGAAAGCATTTGATCGGGTTCACCAAACATTTGCACAACCATATGACTGCTGATTCTGATCTGCTGTTTCTTACACAAATATGCTTATTTCTTGCTTTAGCTAGTAACTTGTATAGATATGTCACTTGTATAGATATGTAACTTGTATAGATAGAGTTCAAGGAAAAAAAAATCTCCTTTTTATTCCAACAAACAAGGTGGGGGAGAAGTGTTTCCACCTTTGACAAGACTCTCTGCTTGTAGAGATGGATACCAAGATAGTAAGTGGAGTACTGCTTGTCCCCACAACCTTGATCAGTCAGGAAGAGCAGTGCCTAAGCCTGTGTCCCCCAGCAAATGCCACCTGGCCGAAGAAGGGCAGAATGCGGTGGCATTCTTAATGGCCTTAAGAAAATGTCTATTGCCCAAAGCAAAGTTGTGGTGGTGCATTTCCCCATCTTCCAGGCTGCACTGTGATCTGAATAATGCTGGTCAGGACTCAGCTGTGGGTTGAGCTTCTCCTGAGTTTATGAGAAACGCTGCCTGATCCCAGGAACATGTGCTATCTAATGAGCTCCTGCTTATTTTTAATTTTTTTAACAAATACCCTTAGACACGTTTTTGTGTGAATAACAACCCAGGTGGGATAATATTTTTGTTCTCAAACTTTCAAAGAAGTTTCTGACCCAAAATACAGCCAGGATGAAACACTGTTGTGACAAAATTCCACTCTCGTATATGGCCCTATAAACAGCATGATCCCTCCTCCTCCCCCACCACCTCCACATTGATAATTTTGCATTTAATTTTGGGTTTATTTTGGTTTGGATTGATTGACACAGTTTTGGGAGTTTTTGCTTTTCCTCAGTGGGCCTCAACCATCTGTAAGTAGTAGAGTGAATCGTGCCAGTGAACTTTGTTGTGCTGTTGCTTTTGCATTTTGTTGGTTTTACTGATACCTTTGCCAATCCAATTCTTTCAGTGATCTTAAAACACTCATTAATGACAAAACTCCAGCCTTTTTTCTCACGAGACAGCAGGTTTACAGAAACATAGAATAGGTTAGGTGGAAAACATCCTTGGGATCATTAAATCCAGCCATTAACCCAGCACTGCCAAGCTCACTGCTAAACCACATCTGTAAGAGGCACTTCTACTCCTTCTCCAAATCCCTTCAAGGATGGTGACTCAACCTCTACTCTGAGCAGCCTGTTCCAATGCTTAACAACCTTTTTAGTGTTTAACCTTCTTCTAATATCAAAACTAACCCTCCCCTGGAGCAACTCGAGTCTATTTCCTCTTGTCCTGTTATTACTCAGGAGAAGAGAGTGATCCCCACTTGGGATTACTCCTCCTTTCAGGCAGTTGTAAAGTGGTAAGGTCTCATCTGAGCCTCCTTTTCTCCAAGTTAAAAACCCCAATGACCTCCAGCTGCTGCTCATGGGACTTGTGATCAGCTTGACTTCACCAACTCCGTCGTCCTTCTCTGGACTTGCTCCAGCACTTCAATGTTTTTCCTGTAGTGAGTGGCCCAAAACTGAACACAGAACTCGAGGTGTGGCCTCACCAGTGCTGAGTACAGGGGGACAATCCCTGCCCTGCTCCTGCTGGCCACACTATTGCTGGTACGGGCCAGGATGCCATTGGCCTTCTTGGCCACCTGGGCACTGCTGGCTCATGTTCAGCTGCTGTCACCAGCACCCCCAGCTCCTTTTCCTGTGGGCAGCTTTGCAGCCACTCTGCCCCAGCCTGTGGCACTGCCTGGGGCTGCTGTGACCCAAGGGCAGGACTGTCCAGCCTGTCCAGATGCCTCTGCAGAGCCTTCTTGCCCTCCAGCAGATCAGCACTCCCACCCAGCTTGGTGTTATCTGTTAAGTGACTGAGGTGGCTCTCCATCCCCTCATTCATATTACTGACAAAGACAGTCAGTAAACAGGACTGGCCTTTGTACTGAGTCCTGGGGAATAACACTTTTGACAGATGGCCACCTGGAAGTAACTTAATTCACCACCACTTACTGGACCCAGCCATCCATTTTTTGTCCGGAGAAGAGCACACCCATCCTAGTTTTGAGCAGGCAGTTTCTCCAGGACAATGCTGTGGGAATTGCTGTCTATAAAAACCTCCTTTAAGTTCTGCTTTACACCACAGGAGTGGGTTTGTGTATATGTTGTTCTTAAATCATCAGTCAACCCAGAGTACACTCAGCCTCAATGTTTCTTTCCTCACCCATCCCACATAATAATTCTCCATCTTGTTTTGAAAAGCTAAACATAATCTCTTATTTACTGAGAAGAAAAACAAATGCTGGGCTCCCACTGCCTGTTAATGCATCCAGATGTTCTCCCATTTGCACTACAGGGTAATATGGAAAAAAGGCAAAGTGTGACTGGTTGCGCTCCTCGTCTCACACAAATATGATTTCTCAAATTCCAGCTTGGTTCCAGCAGAAATTTCAAAGGAAAAAAAACCTTTCTGAAATGCTTTTCAGCTCCTTTATAGCTCATCTTTGAAACTACCCTGTCTTTTTTAAAAACACTTGGTTCACTTTCCAGTCACTTTACTTCTTGACTTTGCAGATGTTAAGAAGTGGATCCAGAATGTCTTTATTATCTTGGGGTTTGCTCCAAAAGTTCTTTTTTGTGCAGGTGTCCCAGAAGACCAGCTGAAGTATGAGAAGCCAGAATCTTTGTGCTTTGGCTACCATTCCTACCTAGAAGCTCAGACAAGTGAAATTGTTATTCAAAGTTATTAACAGATATTCAGTTACAGGATGAAAAATAAGATCCATTTCAACAGCAAAACTTATGCTCATGAACCTGCACACACCTGCACAATAACAAGACATACTTGGTTTTGGCTGACTCCAGGTCTGGCTTGGGAATGCTAATCAATCTGTGCAATGCTATAATTATTGGATTTGCTTCACAGCACTTCATAATTATCTACAGTCTGTTTTCTCCAGTTACCTATAATCCACCTCTCTCTGACACAGTGAGGGACAATCAGGCTTTGCACTGTACTGGCTATAGCCTATGTTTGCTGTGCTGAGTTAATGTGTAACAGTAACTACTAAAACACTTTAAGAGTTTATGAAGTCCCTGCAAGTGAATAAAGCAGAAGTTTAACCAATAGTGGCACATCTGGGCATGTAACACTTTGCTGCTGCTGCTATTAGCAATAGCTGTTTCCATTTTTACAGCCTGCCCCCCCATCAACATGCTACTCAAAGCTGGGCATAAAGTACAGATTGTTAGTGCCATGAAAACACAGCTGTCTCTGCCCCACTGGGTAGCAACCAACCAGAACAAAACAGGAGACTGGGAAAACTCATTGAAAATGCTTAGGACTATCAAAACACAGTAGGTTTTTAACAGGTCTATCTGATAAGTCCCTTACTTTGGTGGGTATAATGCTGGCTTTGGACATCCCCTGACAAGAAAGCATTGTGATTTCTAGAAGGGGCTTATAAGAGTGTGGGGCAGCCAAGACCATGCTGATGCAGTTTCTCACAGCTCCAGCTTTCATCTCCAAGTCTGCAGCTCCGTAGTTAAAACCTGCCCTACGCCTGCTATTGAAACCACACTGTGTCATTTCTGGGTTATTTTGCATCCTCTTCTGAGTGCTCATTATTTTTTTTAATTTATTCACACTTTCTATGATAAACTTGCACCAATGCAACTAAATAGTCATGAGAATAATCCAGGACAACAGCATTGTTCTATTTATCAATATAAGTTTGTTCTTGCTTTTATTCCAGGTACGTAATAAAACTTCCCCTAGGAAGGCACTGGTGGGTATTTAATTTCAGTTTCTAATGACGAAATGAAGCAAATAACAATCTTTTGAAGTTTCACCCTCTGGCAAGGCTCACCGAGTCTGGTTTTGCCTCATTCAAAAGGTTTAATGAGACATGGGTCTTGTGCATGTGTTTATGGAAAGAGAAAGAAAGAAGAGCTGTCAACAGCTGGGAAGCATGAGACTGTGAGAAATAAAATAGGCTTTGTGGGCTGACCTCAGGTATCCCTCACCTACCTAGGTCTCCACATGGAAAAAATGCGGTGCCAGAAGAAGGTAACTATGTGGAAAGGTTAACGTGTCCCCAAGCTTATCTGTTTTCTGTGACCAAAAAGGCCCTACCTCTCATAACTAACTGCCTTGTTTATTAGCATTTTGTTATTTTGATCCAGCCCTGAAAGAGTTTGTTTAGAGCAAATTGTAATCATTTTCAGCAATGCCTGGGGCACTGGCTCTAGTGGTCCTGAGAGACCAGACCTGTAAGTGCTTAAGGGATACTCAAGCTTGAAGAAGCAGTCCCTGGGAGCAGCAGGGCTTCACAATAGAGGGGTTTCATTTTGGCAGAGAAATGCATGGAAAAAGAAGCTGGCAATTGGTAGAGCAAGATGTAGCTGGGTTGCCCAGAAAAAAGACCTCTATCCCAGAGAAATTAAATTAATTCAAGACATGTGAAGGCTTTGGTCTTTTGATTTAGAAGTCATCCATGTGTGGAATGAATTGAAGGGGTTATTTAAAATCCTAATTAATAATGCCTTGTCTCAGACATTGCTCAGCCATCTATTCAGTTCCCTCTCTATTCCATTTCCTCTTTTAGACAGATTTTTCTAATTTCCATTATGCTGCACAGGGAAATAAAAGTGGATAGCTTTAAGAGCAAAGAACAGTGACTCGTCAGGGCCCTTACTGAGTAAACACATGCTTCCTAATACTGATATACTTCTGTTGTGTAATATTCCAGATGACCACACACATAGCCAATGCCTAATGCTGCCTCTACCAATAACAAATCTGTTCCTCCTCTGGATTTGCACAGATTTCTTCCTTCCAAATAGCCCAGAGAAACATTTTTCTCTCATTTCCAAGCAGACAACCATTGTGTTAAAATGACTTTCCTTCCAAAACATTAATAAGTGGTTACCTTTGCTTTCAATTAGTAGTTCTAACAAAGTTTGTGGATCCTGCAATGTGAATACTAAGGACATATTCCCAGAGACCCAGAAAAGGGAGTAATCTCAGTGATGCCGGCTAAGATTAGAAATTTGTGATCCCAGGACAGATGTCGTGGAAGATTACAGATACTACTTCTCTAAACCTGAGTGTTATCGAGCCAATTGAAACAACAAGGAACCTTGAATATTCACTTTGCATTATTCATGATCAGGGATCTTGCTGTTTCCAGAACTGGACAAGTAAAGAACAATAATAACAATAACAATAACAATAATAACAACAATAACAATAAAAATATTGTGATTTTAAAAGTTTCTTTTAAACATGGAGTTCTAGAATTTAGACACTGCTTGAAAATATTTTCAGAACAATTCTGTATGATAAATCTCACCCTATAGGGTAAGCAAGCCGTTTGACGTGATTACTGAAAACATTAAGGACTCGGTTTCCTAAGCCACATTGTTTGTTTTTGTGCTCTGAAAAGATAAACAGAACTTTTTGAATGAGCTTTCTTCTACAGATACTCATAATCTGGAATTGGAATTCTACTTCATAATTTAAGTGTACAGTGCTTGTTTAAATTTTATTCTACTGGCAAGTAGTTTTGAAACTACTTTTATTGGCTACAAGGGGCATTGCAAATGGAAGCAAAAGAGATATAAGGGCATTTTGAGCAGCTCAGAGAATGTGAAGAATTCTCCTGAGATAATCTTCACAGTGTGTTTTCATATTGTTGTTTCAGGGAAAAGTAAGGAAAAGTAGGCTTGCAAAAACCAGGCCCATTCAGACATACAAAATAGTTTGGTTCTATCCTAAAATTTCTCGCAAATGTCTTGCTGTATTTTAGAGCTTATAAAAATGGCAATCATTAGCACAATTACTTCCAGTCTTTATTTTCTGTAAAACTACTGATGTTGTCATCACTCGGCAAAACACTTGCTAAAAAGGTGTCACATTCTACAAAAACATAAACCAAATTATGGAGTATAATACTGAAAATAAAATAAAAATTAAAAGAATAATGATAATTTCCAGCTTTGTTTGAAAATGAGATTTGCTAGTGTATGAATCATAGAAAATCACTCTGAAAATACCCTCATATTCTTCCCCTGGTGTTTTGATCCTACTATTCAGTTTTCTTTATGACACCAAGGCCTGATATTTCCTTATGCCATAGATTCTTCTTTCTGTTGTCTTTATTACAAATACAGAGTAAAGCAGCCCTTGTCAGCTTGCCTCAAAACTTCCATCAAGCGTGCTCTATTTGTTAAGAGCATTGTTCTCTGTTCTGGGGATTTCCTTTGTTTATTCTGGCAACATGGTTTGTTCACAGTTTCCCCACAGCCAAGGAGACCCAGGTCTCCCACACTTACTTTAATCATGTTCTTCTTAACTGGAATCAGATAGCAGAGACTTCTGCTGAGACCCCCCTGTCCCTCCCCATTCAGTGTCTCATTTTGAAAATGGTTATTTGAATTCCACGATAAGAGGAGGTTGCACATACCTCAGCACTCCAGAGAAGCTTTCCCATCACAATACATGGCCACTCAACATGAAAATGTTTAACCTTACAGGTGTATCAGGAAGTAAACTAATTTTAGAGGAAAATCTTTTTCCTCCACTGCACTGTAGTGAGTAATCTGTGTGCAACAAGCACATGGTGACCTCACACCCAACATATTGCATATTTCTGTACTTGTGGACAAAGCCTGCTATGTATTTGCACATAGCTTATTTCTTGTTTCAGTAACTATATTTTTCCCTCCGTTAATTACAACACTTAAAACACTGTTATAACTCTCTCAATAATTCATCCTAGAGATTAGTAAAGGTGACAAGAGAACAACATGCCATTTCCCTGCAAATTAGAGCCTCCGTATACTGAGCCAAACAAAAATGCCACATTTACAGACACTCCTACAGAGGCAGGTGTCTCACAGCTGAGTACACATGCTGTGAAATACTATTTCAGACACACCAGTGTAAGTCCCTGCTCACTCTCACTCTCCTTTACCAGTTTTACATTCTGCCAGGACAGAACTGCACCAATTCCATTTCCCTTTCTCTTTCCCTAGCAGTGTCCTAAAAGCAATATATACTTTCCTGTCATTTCTGCATAGCAACAAAAGTGCAGAAGGAAAGATGGATCAGTGGGTAGGCCTTCAAAAATCACAAATCACGCAGATCTTTCCCCACAATTGATTTTCTACATGTATATCTTGTAAAAAGCAGCATGAAAAATCTTTATTTTTTTTTCCCTATAAAATAGAAAAAATTTCATTGATCTAGATCACAGGCACATCCTTTACCTACAGAGCAAGTTAAATGAGATGACCCAAGGAGACATAACAGCCAGCAACAGATGTTTCTTTGAAGCATTTTGGCAGACACAGACATGATCAACACTGAGGTAACAAATACAATATAACTACCATGGAAATTCTTGCCTCAATATTTAGATCACCTCTCAGTTGTGATTAGTTCAGAACTAATTTAAAGGCATTTTTAATTTGTGAATTTTCTGCCCTCTTTATGCAGAGGTATTGTACAGTGTCTAAAAATAACTTGCACTATAGTCTCCAGTTTTTCATCTGTCCTACAGGAGAACAGAGAACAAGCTTTGCCTCAAGCAAAATGATAATTGAGAGAAAGGCTGTAAGAAGTGTCAGCGTCTCTTCCTAATAAGTGGGCAAAGTGGGAAAAAGCCACAGGCAAAATGCCATGCTAGTTCCATAATGTGAGCTAATAGGAAATGTCAGCAGTTTCCACGTTCAAGGGGCTGTGTTTTGTTTCAATAAGTCTTTACTGACGCTGGTAGAATGGAAAATATTAATACAATACAGTGGAATTGGGTGCTCTGTATCACATTGGAGGATCTGTCAAACGGAAAGGGAAAAAAATGCCTTTATTATACTCCTTATCAATTTTCGTAAATCTAGAGGATTTCAGGCCAGGAAAAGACAAGATTATCCTCCTTGGTCTGTGCAGTGTAGTCCAAGAATCCTTCCTTTTCAAGAATAATTCCTCTGTCAAGTCCATATCTTGTGGCTGAAATAAAACATAATTTCTGCAATGGAACATATTCTTCAATTAACAGCTTTGAAGTAGCTCATGTTCTCAGGTGAACAGGACCAGTAGTCAACTGCTCACACAGGTATCTGTGAATATGCCCAGCAGTAGCTACCTGCCATCAAATTTTGTTATGTCATTGTCTTCTAGATTTGTTATGTCATTCTCTCTCTCTTTGTCCTATCTGAAAATTGGGGTTTTTTGCACAGGTTTGCATCAACTTCAAGAAGTCAGTCTTAATTTTCTCACTCTGCTTGACATACTAAATAGACCCTCCTACATTTTCCTCTATAAGGGAAGCCTGCCAGAGCTTAAAACATCTTGTTCTTTCATGGTCCATTCCTACCGTGCTCTCCTGAAATGAAGCTATCTATTGGAATTGACACAGCCTTCTGTTCCATAGAAAAGTAACACTATCTCCATGGTTTTCCTCAATAATCCCTTGGATGTGCACTGTTCTTGAGCACCAGGGAGATGCTGCTACCGACTCCAGTACAAGCCCAGGTAGGGAGTACCACCCTCTTCTTGGCAGGCTGGGCTCCAGCCTTGGCTGCTCCATCTCCTTGCATCTCTGAATGCTCAACAGCACTGAACAAGAAGCTGTTTATCCCTGATGTTCATATATAAAATATTCTTATTGACATCTAAATTATATTTACTAAATTTCTGCTCTGGACATCAGCATGCTGATGCTCATTAAAAAAACCACAAAAACTATGTTACAGCAAGGCCCTAGTCTCTGCAGACGCAAGAGCACAAAAAAGCTGCAGTCCTGCACAATTGTCCCTAATGGAGGGCTCTCATCCTTTTCCATAGCACACAGTAAGACCCATGTCCTTCTGTCCATGAAGAATATTTGTAGAATGGCTTTACCTAGCAGTTGCATCATTAAAATCAGTTAAACTTTTGATACACGTGCAATTACTCACATGCAAAATTGTTTGCAGTATCGAAGTCCACACTGCTAGATCTAGCTAAGTATAGAAAGTGTAGGAAAGGCCTTGATAGTTTTCCTAGCATGCAAATCTCTTTTTTTATCAATAGAATTAATGATGCTAAAGTCTGCTTATGTAAAGCTAATAGTGAGATTGAAACAGAAATTAAAAAATGGAATCAGAATATACAGGTACTGCTCTTTTTCCAGTGCAGGGCCATGTTTGTGAAAGAAGATGGATTGATGCAAAGGGCTGTGAAGGCGAGTTGGCACTAAGACAAATACAGAGATACTACAAGGAGAAAATGGTGTCTGAGTAGGAGTGAAAATCCTACTGAAGTTATAAAAAAGTAACAGTCTTCACCTCAATGAGCTTTAGCTCAGACTCTGAATTAGACCACTGATTTATTTCAACCTGAAAAAGTAAAAATTATTCCATTCTTTGAAAGACTGTTGCAATGCAGTGGGATATAAATTTCAAGACAGTGCTAGGATTGTTTAGCATACCCTCTCAAATGTCTTTCAACACTTGAAAAATGTTTTCTTCCACAGAGGAGCCCTTGAAGTCCCATCCCATATCTTGCCATGGGAGAGTGATCACAGTATGCTTCTCTTGGAGGCCTAGTGGGGCATCAGAGGCCATCAATGCAGCTGAACGCTTGTGTCTGCTCTGCACAGCTGGGGAGGCTTTGGGAAGGACCCACTAGAGGGCTACTCCATGGAAATAGCTGTCATTTCAAACGCATATGCTTCATCATGAGAAAACACACTTGTAAGGAGTCTCTCACAAAAGTCATGTGGGCCATTATTTGTAGGATCAGCATGACACCCCACACACTGCATCTTATGAATCACAGATTATTCTCCAACAAACATGCTTGGCTGAAGTACACAAAGCCTTTGGTCTGCTTACACCCTGTGTACTGCAAGGTGTCATTCAGCAGTGGACTGAGGGGCTCTCCCAGGCATTGGGGCTCTTTGGATTGGGATATGAATGCAAGTCTTCTCATAAAGACTATTCCCAGATAGACCTGCATCATCCCACCGCTACATATTTCACTGTAGGAAATTCCTGCTATAATGGAGTAGCACATCATACATGCCACAGAAGACATCTTTCTAGCCTGTATCCATAACTGGAAAGAAAATTATTCTTTGTTGGAAAAATTAGTGTAATCTAATTCTCTAAAATGGAAATTGCTGCCTATCCTGCTCAGATTTCACAGGCTGGGAATTTCCTCCTAGCACCAAAGATTTTGTAAGTTTTGCTGCTCTGATAACAAATTTCTTTTTACTATTCATGCATCATGTCTTCAAGATAATGACTTATGAAATCATTAGTGTAACACTCTGGGCATGCAAAAATGTTGGCGCCTACCTAGAAAGCAACATGCATGATTTACAAATGTCACCTTCCTCCTATTTCCCAAACTCCTATACTTTTGCTCTTATGTTTGTAGGACAGGCATACACACAGATCTCAGACATGATTAAGACATATTTGGGTCAGCTACTGTAGAGAAAAATGTATGAGGATCCTATTCCTTAAGAGGGTACTCACACAAGAGACACTGCAAGCAGGAAATCTTTTCAGAGTTTGTATTTCTGATGCCTTCTGTAGGACCCTACCATCGACAACTCTCAGTTTCCTTATCATCTCAGCTGTTAAATACAGCTCAGGACCAAAGCCCTCTCCAAAGTGAGAAATTTAATGTGACAAAACAAGTGCTGACACCACTGACTAATATGCATCCCTACTATGCACCTGACACATCCCTGTTTCCATGCATTAGTGTGGCAAGGCACATGGCAGAAAGGGATTTATCATCCCTAAAATCTCTTAAGCTACACAGATTACTCCTCGAAAGTGCAAGGAGAAGAGAAAAAAATTAGCATGATATGAGCTTCACTGCTATGACAACAGATCAGTGAGAAATAACTGCCTGTCACTTCACCCCCTTGACGGCACCACGTCGGTGCCAAGACTCAGGCACTTCCTCTAAAAAGACAAATCTCAGGAGGCTGATACTGCAGGTTCACAGCCAGCAAGGAGGCCAGTACCTCTGTGCCATTGCTCATGAATATGCTGTGTCGAAGTGAGTGATTCACCTAGGGCATGATCTGCCTGCCAGCATCTGAACCCCTGCCAGGCAGGGCTCCAGACCTTACCCACGGTTCATGCAGATGCTGCACAGCACATAGCAGGTCACTGTCTTTCCAGACAAGATCAGAGTACCTCCTGTGGACCTTTTGCTGAGTGAGATTTCTGTCCCTCAAAGCTATACCTCACAGCCATCTTCAAGTCCCTTAAGGCACTAATTACTATTTTTTCAGCTGTCCTGGGATATGCCTTGCTGTCTATGGCAGTAGAATATATGTAAAGTCATCATAGGACAGCGGCAAAAGGATGAAAGCTAGCACCATCCTTATCTACAGTACTTGTGCCCCAAAAGAACACAGGTAAAACTGTAACACAGCAGATTTTCCACAGCCCTCTGTCTCAGCATCAAGAAATGCGGTGATGTGGAACAAACAATGTTACATTTACCAGACCTTGGAGCGCAGCAGATAAGTAATACTTCCTAACAAAGAAATCTGAGGCCAGGTACAGGGTGTTAGTGATAAGGCTGTTATTTATGCCTGTACAAACGCTGAGCACCACGCACTGAAAGCCACTCTATTAACCTCTGGAGGTTTAATGAGTTACAAAGTCAGCAGAACTTTTGAAATAGTTGCACACTGCATGGATGATGACTGAAGTGTAAGAAAGGTTCTCCTATCCACAATGCTCGGCAAAGGTCTTGGAAGAAATTGTCTGTAAGGATTGCCTGGGAATAAAAGGAAAGTCACCTCTTTGTTCAGCTGGATATGGACTGACAAAGTGACATGGCAAGATTCTTTTAATACAGTTTAACTTCCCTTGTATGACAAGCTTAAAGAGAAAGGTAAATGGCAGGAGGACTGAGAGAGCACCTGTGAGACTAATCCCAGCTTCTGACGTCCAAAATCACAGGTTTGTTCCTGAAGCAGATTTGTAGTGTAGAATTTTTTAATGATAACATCCCTTGGAAGTACTATGCACTTTAGCACCTGTTCAATTAAAATGGTCCTTTTTGCATGTAGATAATAAGTCAGCTGCAAGCTGGAGGGAAATTTACTCAGATTGAATTTGCAAAGGTTTGTTCCCTGCTGAGGAAGAATCATGTGTGCTGGGGAGGAAGTTCTTCAGCAGCTAGAAAGGTGTGTTCTGCTCATACATACAGCCTCTGAGATCCAAAAGAGAATTGGGCCAGTTGTGTTGCTGCTACCATTCACAAGAGACCTATTAAAATTAATTGCTAATTTTCTGAATCATTAAGGCATGCATGATTGCTGGTAAAGTCCTAATATCAACCAAGTGTGCTGCTATCCAGCAAGCCTTGCTTTCCTGGGACAGACTAGCTCAGAATCCTGTTCCCAGACTATTGACACACTGGAAAGCCCTTCAGCCCTTCAGGTGCAATTTTTCTCTATTTCTGTTTTGTAAAACGTTTATAATCCCTTAACATGAAGGAATTTAAATGTTTATTATCAACAGTCAAAGTTATATTTTAATCACTTTAAATAGGATATGTTTTTCAAAATTATTTTCAAAAAGCAATAGAAATAATTATTCAAATATCTTATAGTTGGCAATATCTCTTTTACTCTTTTACATGTGAGACATGTTTTAGAGCCTAACTCTGATCTTGTATCCACTCACCTAGATCTTAGGTTGAGCTCTATCAGCATGTCGGGCTATAGGACCATTGACCTGACTGGGACTGGGGCAGTTTCCTCTTTCAAAGGGGGTCATGTATCACCTTGCAGCTTCTTACATGAAATGGACTTAAGAATAAAATCAATCTCTTTCAGAAATTAAGCTCACTTTGCTGACATGTTGGAGTAAACATTAGATTTGGAAGTCCTCTGTGGCTGTTTTTTTCTTTTAAGATCATTTACCCTGTCATGCTACAGCAACCTAAACACTGTACCCCACATTCTTAAGTTGGCATTTTGAAGGTTTCCCCTTGTTTTGTGGCTACACATCTTGAACTTTGACATCTTCATGTGGAAGAGAACAATGCATGAAGAAGCAGTAATTTCTTAACTGCTTTAGGCAGAGGTCAGGCAGGGCAATAAGCTGAGAGTCAAGGTAACAATGCAGCTGACGGTCCCATTGTAGGTGCTTTGTGTGTCAGTGAACTTGATTCATACTTAGTGTGAATAGAGGAACTCTCAGCTATTTCAGGAATGTCAGCAATTTTGTCATAAAGAAACTTTGATCTTCCTCCAGTTTCCCAGGCTCATTCATTAGCTGAGAATGTGGAGGCTAGGATAGGCTCTCTCTCTTCTGGGAGACTGACTGCCTGAAACTTAAATAAATCACCTGCTTTTTCTCCCTGTCCTCCTGGCAATAAAACAGTCCCTCGCAGGTCCTCTTGGCATACGATGAAACTTTTGACTCCAAGGAAATCTCTCTCTGATGCATGGTCTGAGAGGAATGCCTTTGATTTTTGAAACTGAAGGTCAGATTTTATAAACATACCACCCCAAAGCTGATCAGTCCCATCTACCCCTCCCCAGTAACATGAGATATGCTAGTGACCTTTTGATACCTCTGACAATGTGGAAGTTGAAGAAATTTCTAGCTTTCAGGAAAAAAAGCACTTGTCTTTGTCTTGCCAGCTCTGTGAGTTTTGAATTGTGGAGTTCTGTTCTTTCTTCCTGGACAGTCTCTCTCACACCAGGGTTGTTAAAGTGCTGTCCAAGTCCCTGAGCTCCATGAGCACTAGACAGGTTAAACTCTCGTGGGCTGTTTGCTCTCTCACCCTCTCTGCAGAGACAGAAGCTTGTGCAGAGGGACGTTTTTCTGGGCAGGTTTTGGAGAGAGGGGCTCTTTCTCTCTATTCTGATTTGGGTTAAAAAATTAATATTCTAAGCTGTCTTTCATTTTCTCTGGTATTATAATAATACTTTTAAAACAGAGATACTTTTATCTAAGGATCTGATTATTTTTCTTTCAAAAACAATTAAAGCTCATTTTCCACCTCCTTTTCTCTTTGTCCCTGCTGTGAAGCAGGAAGTCACCTTTAAAAATATGTTAAGTGAAGTAAAGAGAAGCTAATTGATTCATCCAAAGGTCAGATGGTGTCAGAGCGGAAGGAGAGAATGAAGCAGAGCACCCAGCTCTCCTGCCCTAGCATTCAGAAAACATGCTCTGCCTCAGATTTCCTCTTTGGCAACACTTATGTTTTTTAATTTCTCCCAATTCATCTTATCTCAGATCCTAGTTTTTCTATCTTCCAAAGTTCTGGCTTTGCAAGCATCACACTCATATTCTAAAACAAACAACACCCAGAATTCACCAGCACAGTTGCTAAGACTCCTAATCTTACATGTACTTACCTTCAGAAAAGAAATCACAAGCACACTTGTTCAAACAGTTTTTCTGCCAGCTTTCCCCACATTTAATCTTATTAAAATGTTTTCACTATACAAAGGGATTCAGAAACATGTTTTAGAACATTTTCCAAACATTTTTAAAGATTATACTTAAAGCATTGAAGTTGCCAAGAGATGTGATTCTGAAAGCAGTGAAGGCAAGATTCTAGAGCTCCATCTCCTCAAAGCCCATTCTTTGCATTTTCCCTCATTTCAGCAAAAAGGTTTGGAGATGAAGCTCGGTGTCAAGCACAGTTGCTGAGTCTGCCAGTCACTTTAAGGGTGTTAGTGCTGACTGGATTTAGAGTATGTTGTTATGATGTGGTGCAGGCTGCCTCTGTGGTTATCCATCTCCCTTCAATACGGGTCAGTACCAATGAGAGAGAAAGCCATCTTTTCTGCTTAACTCTTGGGTAAAATTAACTTCTGTATGCCAGAAGCATTATCTTTCGCACTCATTTTTATAGCCCTGCCATGAAAACCATGGTATCTTTTACTTCCTTTCAAGTCCAAAATATCATAGTATTAGCAGAAATCACACTTTGTGGTCCTAAAAGCAGCCTCTCCCAGTGCTCTGTGTGTGTAAAGAGAGGTGCTGCAGGGAGGAACAAGATTCTCTTCTTATCTGCACGCTGCTTTTGAAATCACGTACAGCTTTCTTGGACAATGAACGCATTTTCCCCTGTTAGGCAGGGGGATCTGCTACAGTCTTGCTCTGATGCACAATAAATCAAACCATTCAAGTATGCCATAATAAAAATACTTGCTTTGAAGTGCAAACTTAAATGTCTAATTCCATAATAGTAACAACGATGCCTTATCATAGTTTTTTTTTTTTTCTTCAGCCTCTTTTCTCTGTCTGGTTGTTTTGTTAACACATGTGGCTGGCTAGCAATTGCATTTTTGATTCCAGATGTTTTGGCAAGAGAAAGCATTAAAGGGTTGTATACATCCCAGAAACCTTATACCACCCAAGTAGCTGTTGCATCAATTGACTGGCGCAAGCCTACAAAGATAATTCCCCCCTCTTTCTTCCCCTGCTGCTAACCCTTTAGTCATCAATACAAAATGACAGCAATTCTTTGCCACAGCTACTATTACAAAAAAATCCAGGGTGGGAAGTTTAAAGCCTCATGCAAATAAGATCCATGTGGTTTTGATGGAGGAAGGAAAAGGTATTTTAATTAAATAATGAACTCAGGCTCTTTAATGGTGAACACAATGAGCAGCTTATTGATAAAGGTATATTTGGACACAGAGACATGCATATATGCACACAGATGCATGCAAAAGTACTTCTTTTGCAGACTGTTTATGACTAGTTTTGAAAAAAGCTTTTCTTCTGCAGGACAACAAAAGTAGTGAGAGGAGGCTATCACTAATTTTTTGCATATTTTCATGGCAGAGGGGTATTTTTTGAAGAAGATAACCCCATGTTTTTCCACTTGCTGTGCAATACTGTTACACCTTGGTATGGACCTTTCCAAGGTGTTCCTCGACTGCTTGAAGTCATGAGTTAACAGAGCAATAAATTGAGAGATCCTAGATTGCAGCCTAACATAGATTAAACCCTGAAACCAGCCATTCAAAATAGAAGAAAGAAAGATGCGTAAGAAGTCAGAGAAGTAAAAAATGACAGATTATAAACAATTTTCTATATCTCATCTATCATGGGAAATAAGGATATGTAAATTACTGGCCTATTACCACGCTTCCTCCTACATTTTCTCCCACTCTAAAAACCTTATCACATGTTGCAGTAATTTTCCTTTCTTTTTAGTGAAGTTGCAGTCCCATCATAGCCCCAGGGCTTTGGATTAAATTGGGCAAACCATAGCCAGACTTTCTGCTCTGTGCTTTCCAAAGAATCTCTCAGTTTTACTCTGGATGGTAGCCACAAGGGAGTGATCAAAGACGTTAACTCCTGAAAGGAGTTGAGTGTAATGGCCTGTCAGTTCTGCCATTGCCTGCGAGGACGAGCAAAAGCAGATGTCTTTCTCTCACCTCTCTGGGTTACAGAAAACTCTCAGCAGACAAATGCTAGATCTTCAGACTCGGTGAATGGCAGGGAACACATGGCTTTATTGGCTTTAACTCCCGATAGTGCAGGAGTTCATGTGGGAAGACATGACCAAATGCAAGACTGAAAGAGTCAGAACAGTGGAGTAGAAAAGCGATGGGTAATGAAAGTACCTAGGCAGAGACCTTGGACGTGAGGAGTCTGACCTGAAGTCATATCTAGAAGATGCCAATTCAAAGAGTAATCACTAAGTGAAAGTCATAGGCAAAGAAAATTATTTTAGCAATTGCATTTTTAATGGAGTGAAAAGAACAAGACTTGAGATCCTGTGCGGCAGAGGAAAATGCATGATGAGAGGGGAGAGGCAGCAGAAATTATGGATAAACACTTGACCAGTGAGATCAAAGGAGAAAGACAGATATGTCAAGAGACAGCCCATGCTGGTGTAGAACTTGGAATTTTCCAGCCCAGTATTTACACATGGCCCAGCATAGTGTCACAGGCCATGGCAGCTCATCCAGGCAAGGCTGCTCTCAGCTTCACTTGTCCCCGGACAGAATTAGCAGGAGCTGGATATTGACCGAGAAGGAATCAATATCAAGACCGTGAAAATGTGGGAAAGATGGGGCACAGAGACTCTTCCTGCTGCCACAGGAGCACTTGCCTTCTGTCTGTCTGAATATGGGGACTTCCTCAGCCCAAATGCCATGACCCCCTAAACTTTGTACCCTGCAGCTCTGGCAGGGAGATGATAGAGCTTTTCAACAACTTCCAAAATCATCTAATAAAACAACTAATTTTTCCTCAGAGTCTTTTTGACCATTTGGTGAACTCTTACCATGGTAAGGAGTGCTGAAATGAATGTCTGCATCTTTAAGCTTTGCAGACCCTAGAACATATCTCTAAAGTGTAACAGGTCCTCCTTTAGTTCGCCAATGCCAAATTCACCAACCTACTTTCTTAAGAGTGTTTTTAAAATATCTCGCTTGGTTTCATTCCTTTTTTTCTGGGATACTCTGTAGCTGAAACTCTAGTATTGCTTTAGCCAGGGAGGCTGACATGAGCAGAATGAATATCTGAAGTTCATTAAAAGCAAGTCATGTGAACAAGAACCTACAAAGAAAGCTATTAATAATGCCTGAGAAACCAACAAGGCTTCAGGATCTGGCCAACCTTTGCAGCTTTCACATTAAATCATAGTATACTGAGCCCACTAAATGAAGGCCAGTTCTAGGAAAAAAATTATGGCAAAGGCTGTACTGCTGTTTCAGATTGTACAGATGCCATCCCACTTGTCTCAAACTGATAGGATTATAGAGCAATCACAAACAAAAAGGGAAGAGTGGTACTTTATTTTAAGTAAAATAATACCATATTATTTCTCGAGGAAACCAATGTTATACTGAAGGGAAAATAATATGGTTTCTATATGGTTTTTCATGTGAATAATTATTGAAGTAGCATAGCTAATGATTTCTAACCAGCCAAACTTAGCTGTTACAATATTGCATGTCACACACCCACGACATTTAAAAATGAAAAGGATGGTTCTTCAATTAGGTTAAAATCTCAAAGCCCAAACTAGGTCATGTTCATTTTTACACTGCTCCTGAATATTAAAAGACTAAAAATTCCAATCTAAAAGAGCATATTCTCTGCTTCTTTACATATATGCATATACATGCGTGTATACAAATACATTTTGATCCATATATAATTTATCTTCATTTATTCAAGAAGTCCACTCACAATATTCAGCTTCAAAATGTTAGAAAAATGACCTGTCAAAAGTTGCTCAGAAGGCTTAATACAGTGCAAGTTTTAACCAGCTGTTTTTTCAATTTACTAATAGCTATAATAAGTGATAATGACATAGTCCATGTAGAATATATTCCATTTTATTTACCACACTAAAAAAAACAACCTTGGACTTCCCCATACAGGCATCATCAAATCATCTGCACAACTGAAAATAACAAGCATACTGAGATTTCAGCTGGCAAGACACCTGGCCAGAAGCTCAGACCCCAAGTTTTTTCCTCTCTTATTCTGAAACAAAAGAAATGTCCATTGGAACAAAGCGGGCCCCAAACGTTCCCCTCAAAGGAGACAAATACTGGACCAAAACACTGCATACAGTCAATCAAATGGCTGTGGAGACCAAGAATGTTGAGAAAGAATCTGAGCCCTTGGCTGCTGGAAGCCGTAAGAATTCATCAGGATAAGGTTCACCCTGTATGTGCCTTTTGCAGACACTGAGCATATACTGACCACTGTCAGCAGAGATGGGGTGCTGGGTAAGACAGGCCTTTGTTCAAGCCCAATATATCAGCATTTACACTCCTGTGCCAAGCAAAAGTGGAACTACTGTAAGGGAAAACAATCTAGCAAAATAAAAATCATTATTTACTTCCACAAATGCACCTGCCATTCTCTTTTTCAGTATTGGCCTGTAAATCTGCTTGAAACTATTCTGAAGAAAATACTTGTGAAGTCATCACCTATTGTTGGGTCTTCCTCCACTACAACAGTCAGTCAAGAGCAAGGCAGCTGGCTTGAGCTTTGCTCTCTGGTTAGATATATCTTCCTGAGCCTGCCATTGCAATGTCAGTAACTGCCAGATCCTTCTCTTTTTTGATGGCTTCCTGTGCCCCGCCTCACTCTTTTACCTGCCTCACTAAAACTATTTACAGGTGCTGTGAAATTTGGCCCTTTGAATAAAAGCTTAGGTGGTGAAACAAAGAGATGGAAAGATGCCTCAACTGAGTTAAAGTGGGCTGATCACATGTATGTACATGCATGTACATGTATGTACCTTCCCTTTTCCATACCCCTCCTCTCTTTCAGGTAAATATTGGTATTGAGTGTGAAGAGGTCACAGTGAGCCCAGATCTGAAACTTGACAGGTGTCTACCTCTTTTTAGGACCTTAAACTAAGAGTTACTAGAGATTTAGATACATAAATGCAAGTCTGAATACGGCAATGCAGAATTATTTTTTTTGTTGGGATGTACTAAAGTTATCTTTGTTTCATCACACTTGACCAGGAGATAGCCATCGCTTAAGGTCTCATATTAACTTTCCCTGTGCTGAAAGTTGCACTTCTATAACTCTTGCTCTCAGAGTAACATTTACTTCATTTTACATAAAATGAAATGGATGTCTTCTTTGCCCTAATTTTTAAAATTTATTTTGCTTCGGAGGAGTGTGAAGAAACTGTGATTACCATCAAGCAATTTTAAACAATGTGTTTTCAGCTCTGTCTCAAACCTCTTACCTCTAAGTCAGAACATAATAAGTGTCACTATTAGTTTTCCAGCCTTCCTCCAGCCTGGCATAACCAACACCCGTTTCTCTAATTAGCTGGCTACATCTATTGCCAAACCAGACTGCAATCAGCGGTGTTCTCTTACATAGTCTGACCTTATTTCAGCAAAATATAAACAGATAAGAGTTTACTAATTATTCCAGAGATGTCAGGTTATTTCTAGATGATTACTGTGGTGTCCATGTCACTAGCAAGTGCTAATCCAGGCATGTGAATCCTGACATTTATACCTACTAGATAAAGGACAGCATTATCTTTTTAGATAACTAAGTTATACTGGGAGCTATATTGACAAACTCATGGGACTTAAATGCAGTTCTCTCTCTCTTTCAGACAGAGAGCAGAAGACTCCTAATTTTTAAATAGATTATTTACCTCAGTATGAGATATAAGCAATAACTACAGATCCTATAGGTAATTAGGAAAATAAGAAAGACAAAACTTGAAACAGCTAGAAACCCCCTCATACCTGCCTCCCCTCCATCTCTTAGTTTGTCAATACACTAGTTAAAGAGATTGCAGAATTTCTCATGGCTCTGGCCAGAACTGCAGGATCCTCTGCTCCAGAAATATGTACAATACATATTTTCTATAAAATGGTACCTTCTGCTTCTAGCCTCATCCAATGCGTGTCTAAATAACACAGCCTGGTTTCCTTTCCTGCTCCTTTGTGTTGTTCTGAAGTGATTCCTGACACGCTCTATCAACAGGTCTATAATCTAATACTAATCTGCCTTCTATAATAAGACAAAGTGAAGCTGGAAATCTCTTCTGGATTTGCAGGACATGAACTGAACAGCTTAAAAAGCCAACAATAGGCAACAATATTAGAAATAATCAGTCAAGGAAGGCTTTTACCAAGATATTAATCACTATAGTATCAAACCAAAAATGTAAAAAACCTCCACACACATAGAGGAAAGAAACCCCCAGAAGAAACTGATGGAAGCTTGCTTTAGAATAAAAATTTTAGGAAAAGTGCCAACTAATGTCAGAAAAGACATGGAAGGCTCAGTTCAAATTCAGTAGAGTAACTTATAAAGCACTGTGGAAAGATTTAACTGCATGACTACTGCTATAATCAAAGAAAATGAAGAGGCTAGAAAGCTTGCAACGTATCTCAAAAGACAGTATCTCTAATGTTCTTTTCCTTCTTCTGTCTAATCTCATTAAACTTCCCATATTAGGTGTTCTTCCTGTCACAGTTTAAGCAAGTTAGTCTCCAGATGAGTCACCAGCATGTAAATCACAGTTTGTGCTTGTTTTGGTTTGGTTTTTTTTCTGGAGCTTTCAAATGGTAGTGAGGATAGCACACAAGAAATGGCAGGGTGGGTTCATCTGTGCTGCAGGTCCAGATGAGACCTGATCTGGGAAGCCACATAACCAGCACAGCTAGGATTCAAGGACAGGCCATCTCAACTGACCAGTGGGTTATATCCTGGGCATAGCTAGTCTCTACAACTTTTTGGCAAGCTTTAGAATAACTCATGAATTTTCTATGCTACTGGTTTGGTGCTCAGAGGGCTTTTTAACTGGGAGCTGTGGGTTGGTGAATAACGTGGGCCAGCAGCGGAAGTACAAGCACAAAGGTGAGGTCAGCATCCTGTTGGGTATCAATGGCAGTGCAACTGACATGATCTTTCACCCTTTTTCCCAATGTAAAACTTCACAGTTCTGCTGAAATTGATGCATTTTTACTGGAGTGGAGTGAGTTTCATCTCTACATAACCAGATGACTTATAGTTTTTACAGTCCCTGTAATAAGAATGAAACACAGCCTTTGAACTAAAATGTAGTTCTGTGCTCTGAATGCACTTCACTGGAAAACACTTTGTGTGACAAGCCCATGCAGCTGGATGGATGGCTTCCTCTCCATTCGAGGACAAACGGAAACAGGAGGATAATGCAACGCCTTCTCCAGCCAGAACATGCCTTGTACAGAAGCCTCATTGTATTCAGATGCATTTATAACTGTGGGCCACGACACAAAGTCACAAAAGAGGTACAAGCTGCTCCTTACAATGGCCTGATGCCTCAGCCGTAGACAAAGAAAGCTGCTGGCTGAGCAGCACTCAGAGCAGTCTGTAATAGAATCCTTCTCAGCTTTGGTGTGAGTGATGTGCCTACTAATGATCTCACTGGCTGGTCTAGGCCAGTGGTGCTCTGTATGCCATAAAACTCAAAATGGCTCAGAGGCTCAAGGGACAGGCTGTCTGATTGAGAGAGCTGGAGGAGGACCGGGGGCCCTTCAGGGGTGAATCACAGACAACAAATAACATTTCCTATTGCAGGGCAGGACCAGGCTGGGTAAGCCTGGTAAGACCTGAGGCTCACTTCCCAAGTTGTCTAGGCTCAGACAAATCTGGCCAGATAAAGGGAAGGGCACCTAACAGCCCACAAGCAGTTCATGGCCACCCCAGCACAGTGCTCCTTCCATCAGGTTAAACACCACTTCCTCACTCTCCTAGCTCCTAAGCAGATGACAGTCAGCTCCACTTGATGAAGAGCTTGGCTACACAAAAGGATTCACACAGCCCACTGCTGTCATATAGCATAATCTCCGGCTGAAAGATTCCCAGCACAGTTTATGGGAATATGTGTGCAGAAGAAAAACTGAAAGGAAATTTTAAAATGGTCCAGTGGGATGCAGTGAGAAACTTCAACTCCTCAGAGGTCCAAATCAGAGAGCAGAAGGTGATTTTTTTTGTTCAACATCCTACAGAGAATGTGGAACAAACTCAACTCTCCCACTTCCTAGATTAAGAAATTCTGCTACATTAAACTTAATCATTAACATTAAATTTAATCATTAATTTGCCTTGCCCTCTGACAAACCACAATAATGCAAATCAAAATATTCTTGTCACACCTTGGTGGAAGGAAATCTCAAATAGGAGACTGTCTGAGGGGAAAGGTACCTCATGAGGAGACAAGGTCTGCATGAGTGGTCACTGGCCTTCAACTGAGGTTCTGGACCTTCCAACATGTCACTAATCACCTCTGACTAGACAGCTCCATGTAAACCAGAATCACCACCTATTTGGGTAGCTTGATCCATAGCTGGTTGGAACTACCCAAATAGGTGGTGATTCTGGTTTACATGGACATCAAGAGACCAGCACAAATCCAGGAGCTTAGTGAGACCGCTTCTCTCACGACTGCTGGGAGAATCTTGGAATAGGAAAAGCCAAAAATATAGAGGCAGATTTGGCTGCAGTAGAGAGGAACATATCTAATTCTGTAGAAAAGCATCCCAGAAAAAATCCACCCCCATATCCTCTAATCCTCAATCCATCTCATGCCAGCCCAATATGCTTTAATCTGGGCTGAAAAGATTAGTGAAAGAATTCAACAGCCAACCTCCTTCTGTCACCATCATACACAAGAATGGATAGGAAAAAGCTCTGCCTTTCTGATTGCATGGTTGTAGGCTGTTATACCTCAGGATGACTCCAAGTCATTTACACAAAGGGTCCTCCCACTCCTCCTCATAATGGAAGGCTATTGGTCTAAATGAAACTACCTAGCATCTTGTTTGGGTAATTAAAATAATATTGGATGTTACACACTGAAGACTTACTGAAATAAGGAAGCTTCAAAGACTCAATATTTATGCAATGCAGACAGGTATTGCTTTTATATAAAGCAGGAGTGGCTGTATGCACATTGCAGCAGCCACTAAATGGCACCTTATCATCAAAACGAGACTAAGGCCTGAAATACTAAAAATCCAGCTGGAAATAGCAGTTTCCCAGAAAACCAGAATGCTCTATGACGGCTACCACACCTTCAAATAAAACTTAAGTAAAACCCCAAATTACAACAAAACATTGAGTTTGTAGTAATGCCGTCTTCCATTTTAACACTCACATCTAAGTATCTAAAGGTAAAACTAGCACTTTATATACAAAATAGGAAAAGAACGGGGTTTAGGGGTTTGTTGTTGTTGTTGTTGTTGTAGGGGCTTTTTGTTGCTTTAGGTTTTTTATTGGTTTGGTTTGGTTTGGTTTGGTTTGGTTGGTTTTGGTTTTGTATTGTTATAGAGCACAACACAGCACAAAGTACCATGACTCCATCAGAAGGGTGCAAGAGAGGTTTATTATAGTAACGTGTTACTTTTATACTTTTTCAAGATATTTACATTCACTTAACATACTCATTCATTGTCTGTTGGTTAGAAAAAAGAAACAAAGTTCTCAGTGGGTGATCAAGGAGCCACATCATTCTGTGAGCCAGACAGAGTCTGTATCTTTTAACTTTCTCTCCTTCATCACGTCTCCATGGTGACAACCTTGGTGTCTTCCTCAGGAGGGATATGGGGCTTTCCTTATCATCAGGAAGCCTTTGCTGGCTCTCAATAACAGCACAGAATGTCTTTCCTACAGTTTTTGTTTTGGTTTTGTTTGTTTGTATGTTTGTTTTTGTTTGTTTGGAGTTTGTTTTGTTTTGTTTTTTCTGTTATGTAACCTATAAACATGTTTCAGGGCTTCAATAATGAGGCGAATTTTGAACGGTCTTTGTTCTTCTGCTAGAATCCAAAGAGAAAAAATTTGGTCTTTGAGATTGTAGGAAGAGTTGCTTTATGTTGTTGCGTCAAACTTGTAATTCAGTTATAAAAATGCTCTGGGCTTCAGAACAATTCGATGATGAGAAATGAGACAATGTATTACATTGTAATCCTGAGATATGGCAGACTTTCCTAAGAAATCAATTCACACAGCTGTGGCTTTAGAAGAATTAGACACACCTAGCAGATCAAACCCAGATGCCAAGAAAATGTTCCCAGGACTGAAATGATAAACATGCTGACATCACAGTAATTGATTTGTTTTTAAAATACAAAGGCCTGTGCATAAAGATTTTGCTTTGATAAAAGCCCCATCATTTGAAATGTGTACCTATTTTCTATAGATTACTGCCCAGAGCAGCTGGAACAACACGATCCACTAAAGATATAACTGTTCCTACAAACACATTAAAAAGGACCACAGGGAATCAGTTATAAGGCAAGTGAATTTAGGAAAGCATGTCATGAGTTCTAGAAGCAGAGGAATGTTGTTCCATCCCAATCTAAGACAGTGTCCCTAGGTTACAAGATAGATCTGCGTGCTGGTTTTCACTGAGTTTATTTTCTGCACAATAGCTAGCATGTGACTATGTTTGGATTTGCATTGAAAGTTATGTTGTTAACACAGGGATACTCTTGTCATTGCTGAACAACAGTTGGACCTTTTCTGCTCCCTTGCCCCAGCCTAGCAATAAGGAAGCTGAGGATGCACAAACAGTTGTGAGGGGACATAGCTGGAACAGCTGACCCCCGCAGGGCACAGGAATATTTCGTATTGTATGGCACATTGCTCAGCATTTAAAGCTGGGGGAAAGAGAAGGAAAAAGGGAATTCTTCAAGAGATGGCCTTTGTTTTTCCCAGTAACTGTTGTGCATGATGGGCCCCAGCTTTCTTGGAGATGGATGAACACCTGCATGCCCATGGGAAGAACTGAATTAATTTCTTATTTTGCTTGGCTTATGTGCATGGCTTTTGCTTCCCCGTTACACTGTCTTTATCTCAACCCACAACTTTTTTCACTTTTACCCTTCCAATTTTCTCTGCCATCCCACCAGTGGGAAGTGAGCAAACAGCTGTGTGGGGGTCAGGAAACAACTGGGGTTGAACAAAAAAATCTGAAAAAATGCTGAATCTGAATTACCTTGAATACCTCTCTTTTAGAGGCTCTCTCTCATATTCAGAACCAGGTCTGACTTCAGATTTCACATATCACTGCTAGTAAAACACAGTATATAATCATCCACACATTGTGAAATTTGGATCAGAAATATTTTTCTGATCAGGATCAACTGTGTAAAGGTAAGGAAGCCAATGATCCAGGATGAATTTTATACAAAATTAATATGATGTGAATTTTTTTGTGGGAAAAACTTACTTAATGGGAACTTTCCATTCATGTCCTTCCACCCATTAAGAGCTAGGTTCACACCAAGGCACTGGCATGTGGAAGAGAAAATATTTAGATAAATCTTAGAACATATTTTTAGAGAGGATGATGAAATCCATTATCTGTTTTCATGAAATTAGGACGCTTTTCTGTCCCAAGGTGACCAAGTACTCAGATTTCAAACACCATAATTGTTCATCACAGGTTTTTGTATAAATTTTAGTGCATCAAATCAATAAAAATGAAAAAAACAAAGCCCAACTGTTACTGTACTATACTCTTTAATTATTGAATTATGGGTAATAAAAATATTTGCACTATGATATCTGGAATAAATAAATAAGGGTTAATGGTTACAGTATATTATAGTAATGCATGCTGAAAGATCAATTCAGAGACACTGTTTACAAAGTATAAATATTTTATATGAAGAAACAGGAAGAGAGTGGCTCAAGGTCATTGGATGAGCCTCCCCATTGCATTAGTACAAAAGTGGCAATAGAGAAGATATGACATTTTAGCTAAACAAGTGCTTTATGTGAGCACAGTTGAATAAACTGTTTTGCAAAGGGTACTTCAATTGGATAATGCTCTGGTAATAAAGAAGGGCAATAACTTCTTTACAATATACAGAGCTCTATTATCTATTCTGCCAGTGCTTCTTCTCTCCCTCTTTTTCCCAGAGGGTAAGGGGTGTGGAGTAGATTCAGTCACTGTTCATTTAAAGAAGAGGCTTTTAATCTAAAGAGATTATTAGGCATTAATTCATAGTAAAGAATTACTAAAACTGACAGACACCGGAAGGGAAACTAACTCAGAAGACATTTCCTGCACAATACTTGACCTTACCATTGTTGGTCAAACAGCAGTCTTGCAATGAGAACCAAAGTTGTTTTACCATGGAAATTAACACAAAGAGAAGAAAGACTTGTCACCAGGATTACAAAATAAAGTGAACTGATTTGATAATATATTTATAAATTACCACACTTTATCTACACAAACAAAACTCATTCCAAACAACGTTTGTCAAAATGTTTAATCCCCATTGGTCTCAACTTATACCTTTGAAGTATAAAGGGAATTTGATATCTTCCTATAATACTCACAAACAAAGCCTCAGACTCCCTTAGATATACTGTGCTGGGGCCCTGGCTCACTTTGAAAACAACAGAAACTTGCCCTCTTCACCTCACATCCACAAGTAGCCAGTCTGGACCTGTTCTCATACCCACACAGTTACTGATTTAAATAACCAGATGGATGTGATTCAGAAGTCTGTCAATATGCTAATCTTTCATCTACAGCATGACTCCAAATTAGCAGTCTAGTCCACCCAATCCCATTCTCTCAGTCTGCAACCAGCTGCAAGTTGTTTGGGAACCGCTGCAGAACCATAGAGCGGCTCGGTTGGAAGGGATCTTCTAAGTCCAAGACTCCTGCCATGGCCAGGGACAAGTTCAGCTGGATCAGGTTGATGGTTGAGTTAACAGTTCCATGCAGATGGAACTCCAATGTTTCCAGGAAGGGAGGATCTACCACCTCTCTGGGCAACATGTTCCATTGTTTCATCAGTCTCATCGTAAAGTATTTCTTCATTATATTTAGTCTGAATCTGCCCTGATTTAGCTTAAAACCATTACCCTTTCTCCTGTTCTAACCAGCCCTACTAAAAGTCTGTCCCTATGTCTTTTATGAAATCAGTTAAGTACTGAAATATTTAAGTACTGAAAGGCCCTGAAAGGCCCTCTTTAAGTACTGAAAGGCCTCAACAGGATCTCTCTGGAGCCTTCTCCAGACTGGACAACCTCAGCCTTTATTTATAGTGATGAGACTGACTTGGAACAGAGGCTAGGCAGAGTTAAAGGAATAAAGTAGGTATTCATCAAAAGCCCTTCAAAGGATACACCTTGGGCAGTACAAGAGCCCAGCTGGCCTACTCCATTCCTTATTTTTTTCCTAAGCATTGGATGTTTCCTACTGCCAGGGGTAGGACAAACATTTGCCAAACATTTTTTTTTTTGCTTTAGGACACAGATGTGAGGACCACTACAATCAAGGATACAAGCCTGCATTTCTAACAAAAGAAATGTAGGACAGAGCAGATGGTGGGTAAACAATGCTGGTGCTTCAGGAAATACCAGGACTAACTTTTCTCACTGTTATTTTACCTTTTTTATTCATCTTTTTTCTACATACTTAAAGAGGAACAACATTTAAAATGTCTGAGCTCCATCCCCCAAATGTTTTTTTTATTTCACTTACAAAAAATTATTTCTAACAGCTTGTTCATACTCTCTCAGACCCAGGTAGATCAGGAGCAGAATGCCTGATATCACTGAGCTAGAGCCACAAACAGATCATAACAGGTTTCAAAAGTTACTGTGACATTTTACAGCCTAAATAATAGAGCCTAATAGTGTGTTCCTAGTGAAATATTCATTAACTGAACACAGTAGTTTACAAACAGATATTTCAGACAAAATAAATAAGAAAAGATGCAAATTTATTTTATTTCTAACCCAAGGCCTTTAAAGTCCTTGAACAATTCAAGTCAAAGCAACTAAGAAAACAAAATTTATTTTTCAGAGAAATGTTCTTTATACTTGCTTCAGCAGTAAGGGTCTAGGAGCTCCCAGAGGGACGATCAGAAGTCATCAGTTTTATTTTGCATTGGCTTTTCAGCTTTGAGACTTGGTTTGTTGCATTCTCAGAGAAAACAAAAGCTTTCTGGGCATGATCCAACAATGGGATTGCCTAATGACTGTCATTTGACTAGAGGGTTAACTTTCAATTTTACATCTTCTATAAATGAGCAGTGAAACACCCCTAGTTCTCAAAAATCCTTTTTATCAATATTGCAGCAGTTCTGAGAAACAAGGTCTTTCCAGCAGAGCACCATATTTCCAAATGCTTGTGTTCTGAAAATGCCCAAGACAGCTTTGCTAAGTATTATTTCTTATAAAAACCAACTGGGGAGCAACTGCACCCACTATTAGATTAATTTGCTTTGTCAATCATTCATTTCAAATAGCTCTCATGAACATTATGAGAATGAGCCCTCTTCTCCCCTTCCACAGGCTTTGTTGTCATATGAAATTATTTTCTTTTCATTTTCGATGTGCTTAAGAAATTCCTAAGTGCTATAATTAAACAGATAATATGACACAAACAAAAGCTGAGCCTGCCAAGTTCCAAGAAGTCAAGAAGATGACATAGTTTGTACATGCTCGAAATTATGGAGCAGTGATTGCAACTTGAAGTGAACGTGCTATGCCAGTACAAACAGAAGTCGGTACATCCACATTTCTGACATGCTTCCTTCACAAAGTCCTATACCCTGCCTCCATGGAAATTTACTTGGCATGTGGTTTGGTTGCTTGGTCAAACAGTTGAAAATTAACACCATAAAGAGGCTTAGATGGGTGTGGGTTCAAGACCTTTTCTAGGTGGAGCCATCCTTAGTAGTTCTTTGCAAATTACACCTTTGCATGCCTAGTTGTGTGACATCAGGGACACTAGGTGCATGACTGAGATGGTCACCATGAACAGACACAGCATGAACCCTCATTTCAAAACTCTTCAAGAACCACAGCACTGATTTCAGTGTGTGTGCACCACCAAAACAAAGTTGTCATCTTTCCACTTTCCTCAAAACCAAGGGGCTGCTTGAAAACTCACATAATCAGTCTATGTGCTGGAGGAAGGGATTCTCAGGGAAAACAGCAATAACTCTTCTGTGAAAGTTTTCCATTACTTTCTGATACCTTTGCAATGAAATATTAGAGGTGTCTCGTGCTTTTATTCACATGTCAAATATGTAGTTCCCCGTTGTCTCAAGGAAATGCTAAATACTGTGATACCTAGTAAGAAGTAACTGCAGTAGATGATTCCCTATTTAATCTTTTGTCACCTTCTGTAGAAAGGATAAGACTTGCAGTTCAGCTTACAGTTTTTTTTCTCTAGCATCCTTATTGCTTACTCTTAAACTGTCTGGGTTCTGTAAAGAAAAAATGCTTCTGTCATAAAGTGAATGAGAAAGATTATTACATTAGCAGGAGCAAGGGAGGAAGTTCACAAGATGAACTCATGTGACAGATGAGCCCTTAGAATTGCAAAAAGCTGGTGCAAAGAAAACACCACTCTGGTTTCTATAGTGGTTGTTAATATTTTTTGTGACTTTTACAGAAAGCTGAAAATGAATTAGAGACATCACTTTTATATGATTCATGTCCAGTTAGAATTTTTAATGATACACATTGTCTTCTGTCTTACAGTTATTTTCTTAAAATATGTGTTACCAAATACACCATCCCAGTTTTCAAAGTACTGGACCAGCAGGTGGCTTTTCCAACACAAACGTAATAGGTTTATTTAAAGGATGAATGTTTAATTTTTGAAATTTTATGGTAGAAAACCCCTGTGCAAGCTCCAATCTATGTTTCCATTGAATAAAGTAAACAGAAAGAATTTTGAATCAGAGCACGAATTTAAAAAAGGCAAAGCCTTTGTCTGTCCTTAAGGAAATAAGAGAAAATAAAGACGTATTAGCAGAAGATTCCTCAGCGCAGGTGGTGGACACAACTCCCATGATGAAGCTGAAGGTCACCTCTGAGAGGAGGCATTCAGGAGGCCAGTGGTGCTCAGTCACTTCCCCAGCTTGCCAGCGGAGGCATCCAGTGACATCAAGAAAATCAAATAAATATTTAAAGATGGTTTGCAATTGTATTATAACATTTTGCCCAATCAAGTCTTGACAAACTTGTGAACTCTAGGAATCTTATGATCACAGTCTATATTAGTTACTCAAAGCCAGGGAATGTCAATGATACTGTCCATGCCAGCAAAGAGCAGTGAGAGTCTCACCAGGTGGGACAGGGTCAGCCCAAAGACAGGCACTATCGAGGGTCAAGCCCCAGAAGGAACAGGCACAAGTACACCTCTTCCATGGAGAGAAGAGAGTAGCAACACTCCTGGCAGTGGGTAGTGCCAAATCATCAAAATTAGTAACTGCTAAAACTGGCACTTCAACATTGTATTGGCTCAGTGCTGGCTGACACGGTGCAATCTGGAGGTTTGCCAGGAAAACAGGAAAGGTGGCTGTTGTTCTGGTACAGGATGCTATTACACATAATTTGAAGACATGCAAGTACTTCGTGTTTATGCTTACAGGTGGCCATGGGATTCTTGAGTGGCCTATTTCTTTTGACACTCCCAATTAATACTTATAAAAAGTTCTGATTAGAAAAAGTCAAAACACACCTACAGGGCTAAATTTAGACACAATTCTTTCTTTGACACTGGGATTATATTTGGCCTATTTGAAAAAGGAAAATAATTAGATTAGGTTATAAACATGCTTCTAAGATGACTAATCATACAGGTCACATTGGGAAATCAGTTATAATTATAACAGGACATCTGAAATGTCACAAGAACCTGTTCTTTGATGAAAGTATTTGTTTTATGTTTGAAAGATAAAAACAGAACCTTTTCACTTTTGCATTTATCTTCCTTTGGCTATGATTTTGCTAATATATACTGCTTCTCTTACCAGTAAAGTAGCACTTCACCCCCTCCCCTCCCACCCCCCCAAAAAAAAAAAAAAAAAGGAGAAACATGTATGAAGAATGTGAGCCAGAACTTGTGATCAGGAGTATTAATGTCCAGGTCATGAAGATAGATATTAAACCCTGCACATTCTCTTGACAGGATTATTCTCTCCAAGGTCTGAAAAGTGTTTCAACCTCAATATTCACTGAATAATTGGCTGTTATGTGGGAGAGTGACACCAAGGTGATAGGAACAGTGAATAACCACAATCTGACTTGGATTAATTCTTATTAATCCAATTCTTATTAATCTTATAAATCTTATAAATTCTTATAAATCCAATCCGGATTTAATCATCAATTCTTTGGTGATTTTTAACTGTCTGAGGCTCAGATTCTAATTTCAGGCAAACCCAGCCATCCTGCTGACATCCCTTTGTATTGCAACAGTTTTGAAAGTGATCAAACCTTAAAGCTCATTTGCTTGTCCAAATGAGTAATATCAAGAGGCTCTGTTTTGGGAAAAAAAGAACTGCAAATGAATCAGTTGATAAAATTAGCATTTAAGGATAAAGACAGTAGTCTTTTTAGTCCAAAGAGTATTTGGACAGTATAGGGCAAATGTATGTAAATTAATGTATGTAAATCCCTTTATCTAATTCCAAGCCTTTCAAATGCTTATTGCTTGTCTCAGCTCTGGCCCTGCTATAAACCACAACTACCAGAGTCTGTAGGAAGGTTTCTTAAACCTGGTGAAGGCCAGAAAAGTCCATTCTGTACAGCACTGTTGTCCCTGCTGTTGGAGAAGACAGCACTCAGAGGGGAGCAAAGAACAAGATGTAGTGTTGCTCACAACACAGAAGTGAAAACAATATCATTGCACTCACATGTCTTTGAAGTTTTATTTCTCATTTTACTAAAAAAACAACTCAAAGCTCCTTGGGATACAATTTGTTTCTTCAAGAAGGTTTTCTCACTGAGAAACGTTAATCAGATTGCTTCCTTTATAGAATTAGTAACCCAGACTCAACAGCTGGTCTTGTCTCAGCCACTTTGGTCTTCTGTTCTGCACATCTCCATCAAGAGCTTTGTATTTACTATCCCTGCTTCTGCATCTTGGCCTATCCTAGAAAATGTTACTGAGTACATGCAATATTGTTACATGGGACAAATGCCACTGTTGGACAGAAGTCTGTCTAAATGACTCTTCATAAATTCATGGAAGGCGGCATTGAATTGACTGGCAGAGAATTAAGCACTAGACTTCTCTAGGTGCATTTGGTGGTAGTCAGGCCTAAGATTGTAACATCTATATCTACACAGACAAGGCGTGGAATCCAGGCTTGAGAACAGCCCAGCAGACACTGGAAATCCCGATAAATGCCACAGCTTGAAATTGTTGACATGGTTTTGCAGAACCTAAAGGACTCACAAACAAACAGGTTTATGTGTGATCTCCTGGAGGGCAGGCAGAGAACATTTCTGTTTGGAGGGAGGGACCAAAAGCCAAATGATTCTTACACAGCTACTTTGCTGAACCTCTGGAAAGGACAAAACCAGACAATGTCACAGGTAATGCCATTGGATCATCCAAGGATGAAAGAATTTACCTTCCACTGAACTATGCTCCAGTGCAAACCCAGAACAGGGGATTGTCTCTGAGTGGGTGAGCTCAGGTGAAGAAATGGCTGAAAGAACAACATTGACCTAATGGAGTAAAGCACCTGAAGGACTTATGTGTTCTCCTCCAGGCTCCACCACTGTTAGAGCAGGAAAAAAAAAAAGTGTCTCTTTTATTACAAGTGTAATTACACTGGGGATGTGGGACTGGAACATCTCCACATAGCCTTTTAAACTGTCACACCTGTGGAGCTTTGAGGTATGCATGCCTATAGGAGATGTTTTCCAATCACCAAAACTGCTCATTACTGCCACACAAAGCATCTATCAGGATCCATAAGTATCTCTGTGCAGGATCCAGTAAGAGCACACTTGCAAAGATATTCATAGAGCAGCAAGTTTACAAAAGCACAGAATAGCTTGGGTGGAAGAGACTGATAAAGGCCATCTAGTCTAAGTCCCTGCAATGAGCAGGAGCATTTTGCTATACCAAGTTTCTCAGAGCCTTGTACAATCTGACCTTGAATGTTTCCAGGGATGGGGAACATACCACCTCTTTGGGCAACTTGTCCCAGTGTTTCACCACCATCAATATCAAAAACTTCTTTTCTTGTACCTACTCTGAATCTACCCTCTTTAATTTAAAACCATTACCCTTATCCCATCACTACAGGCAAACAAGCCCAGATCTTCCACTTTATCCTCAAAGAAGAGGTGTTCAAACTCTTTGATCATTTTTGCAGCCCTACTCTGGACCTGTTCAAACAGGTCCATGTGTTTCTGCACTGAGGACTCCGGAGCTGGATGCAGCACTCCAGATCAGTGGAGGTCAGACCAGTGCAGAGTACAGGAGCAGAACTGCCTCCCTACCTCCCCTGCCCTGCTGACCACATATTTTCAGGTGCAGCTCAGGGTGCAGTTGGTTTCTTAGGCTGCAAGGGCACATTGCTAGGTCGTGCCTATCTCTTCATTCACTAGTACCTCCAAGTATTTCTTGGCAGTGCTACTTTCTGTAGCTTTCATCCTCCAGCCTGTGTTGATACTGAAGTAGCTTCAACCCAGATGAAGCTGGCACTTGGCCTTGCTGAATCTCATGTTTCTCAGGGGTGCCCACCCTATCACAGTTTGGAGTCTGTGGAAACCCAGGGGACTGGGAATATTTCTCTGTCTGCTCTGGGGTGTCCTGACCCCCAGGGGAGCACTGACTTTAACCCTTATTCATGGAGAAAGTTTCCTAGACTTCAAGATAGACTAGAATCCACAAAAGTGTGAAACAGATTATAGAGAGTAGTGTAGGTGTATCACTTGGTGAGAAATTTAGGTTTTGGGATTTATAGTATGTTGTGGATGGAAGCAAGATGGAGGGCACAGGGTGTCATCCTGGGTTTCTTCTTCATGCTTCTTGCTTCTTCTTCAGGGGTTTGGGTGGCACTCTGTAATTGGGCAGAAAAGTCCACATTGTGGTCTCCTTGGGATCAGTTATTTGATTTAAAGGGAAAATAATCCAGGTGTCAGTTCTTAATTGGATAGTTTAGTCTTAAAAGACCTTGTAACAAGAGATTGTTGGCCATTTTGTGCCTTGCTGCCGAACTCATGGTTGCAAGACAGCTTTACTGATAAGAAATAACACCTAAGACCGAAGATGAACCACAGTTTCAAGGGCTTTCAATCCAGACCCAGAGAAACTGATGGGTGTCTTTTTGCAAACCTGCTGAGAGTGCACCACTCTCTGTGGAGTCACGGATGACCAGTCCCACCACAGACCCCCAAGGGACACCACTTGCCATTGATCTGGACATTGAGCAACTGACCACTACTAAATTAACCACTCCTGATTTTATACAGCAATTAACTAACAAAAGGATTAAGAATTTGCAGATGGTATTTACTCATCCCTTGCAATCAGCTCTCTTTGTCTATATAGTTCTAGCTGATTATGTGATGAATGTCTCTACACACAACTGATGAGCCAGCATCATTTGCTGTATGGGCCATCGATGAACAGAGGTTTTGCCACTGACTTTCACAGAAGTGGGTCTGAATCTTCCCAGCACTCTGGATGAAGAGTCGCTGAGGTTTTCTGATCTTCCATTCTGTGGTAGCTCACACACTGTTCAAAGATGAAGCTCTCAAAAGATGAGACAGCTTCAGACAGCAAGAAGAACTGGAAGTTTCTTCCCCATGTTGCCAGGGAAATGTCTGGATGTAGAAATCTAAAAGCACATTGAACCACAAGAAAGTGCAAGGATATCAAGCCACTAAGAAAGCAGGAAATATTTCAGTTAAAAGTAATCTCAAATACCACCAGAGCAAGTTTCAAAATCAGTATCTTCACTCATCAAAAGTCATCTTTATTGCTCATTTTATCTCTTTGATTAGATTACTGACAATTCAGAAGCATGTTTTTGATTTATAATTCAATTCACTTGTCATCAATAGCAGGTCTGAAAATACATTTGCAAAAGGAAAGTGTCAATGATATAGAGGGCAAGCTGCCAAAAGGCAGCCAGCAATTAATTCTGAGCAGAATTTGGTCTGATTTGATATTAAATAGCTGACTCACTAGCTTCCTAGCATGCAATGAAGATAGAAATTAATAATAGCTGAATCAGAGAAGTATGAAAGTATTTTTAGAAAGAATTAGTACCCTAATTCTCTTTCATGATGGTATTTATCAAAGCTTCACCCATCTTGGGAGAACTGTTGTCTCATTTATCATGTGATTTAAAAAGCCCTCTTAACATTGACTTGAAAATGATTAGCTACAGTCATAACATCTTCTCAGAAGACATGAGGTATTCACAGGGATGCATTTCTGTCACCGACATGTTTTATGAAAAATCCTTTCCTTAGGATTTCTCTCCTCCTGAGAAACTGAGAGGCCTCAGGAACAAACTGTAAACAATTCTTATCTGCTGCTGTGGAATGTAACAGGGGGAATCTGTGATTGGCCTCCTCAGGTTGTTTCCAATTAAGAGCCAATCACAGTTTACCTGTCCGGCCGGTCTCGGCCTGGGAGAAGACTTTTGTTTTTCAATTCCTATTCTATTCTTAGCTTAGCCTTGTAGTGAAATCCTTTCCTCTATTCTTTTAGTATAGTTTTAATATATTATCTATCATATAATAATAAATCAAGCCTTCTGAAGCATGGAGTCAACTTTCTCGTCTCTTCCCTCATCCTGTGACCCTTGTGGACAAGACCACAAATGGTGAACCCCGAGTGAAAAAAGGGACATCACCACAAAATATGAACACCGAGGACAGAATTGACAGATGGTGCCTCGAGTGAAGAAATCACCACAATTGGACCCTGAGTGAAGAAGAATTCTTCATTTGGTAAGCCTAGAGGAGCATTGCTACATTTGGATAAACCCCGAGTGTTTGGCCTTGATGGTCACCTACACAAGTGACCACAGAAGTGGCTTCTAGCCAGGAGCTGAAGAACTGAAGATCCTGAAATTGGACAGAGTTCACAGCCAAGGCTGGCCACAAAGAGAACCTTTTGAAAAGTCTCCGAGACAAGATGTCCGGGAGTCTTCGCGGCACAGAGCAGCCTGCTGAAGCCCAGGGGACACTGTCACAAGGTACTGTTTACAGTTCCCTTCCTGAAAATGCTGCCCTTCGTGTAAGGGAGATTAGGATGTGGACAAGGGTGCCTACGGAGGCGGAGGTTCCATTCTCTCCCTCAGAGGAGAAACTTATCAGCCTCTGGCAAAAATGGGGTCATGAGGACAGAATTCCTATGCTAACGACACATTTCTATGAGTTTTTCAGGTGGGCAAAGCACCATGGTTTTCTCACTGATGTGCTGTATGCCTTTGATTCATATGTTTGGGAATGCATGGAATTAATTATCCGAGATCTTTTTTGAAAGAGGGACTTGGATTTCCTCGGATTTATCCGTCGTTCAGAACTCTCTTCCCAGTTTTGAAACGGAAAGCATCTGCATATCAGTGGATTGCGAATGTGCGGGGGATGTCTCCCTTCTCGCTGGAGCTGGAAAAAGGCGAGCCTGTGCGAATCCGCTGCCTGGAAGTCTCCAGCCCCCCCGAATCGGGGTGGGGGGGCAAAGCTTTGCCCGCGGCAGAAGAAAAGTTTTTTTCTGTGCCTTTGGAGCATGTTCCGACGGAACCGCTTCCCCCCCCTCGCTGCTCTCAGGGGGGAGGTGAGTTGCCTCCGACACCCGAGCTGGAGCCACAGGCCCCACCTCAGCCCGCCCCGCAGGAGGTGCCAGTCCCCGCGGCCCCTCCTGCGGCACCGCCTCAGCCCGGAGCGGACCCATTGCCTCCAGCAGGGTTTGTAGGCATTCCCGCGGCTTCGCCCGAGTTGCTAGGCGACGCACTCAACAGCGATCACCAAGAGCTCGCGACCGTGCCCCTGCCGCCCCCCGCGGCTGCCGCGCCGGTGGAGGGGGGGCTGAGGTTGAGAGTCATCTAGCGGAACCATCATCGGAGCCGCCCGCGGCAGCCACCGTGGCGCCTGCGATCAGCCTGGATTCCCCCCTGAGCTTTTTGGGCTGTCCCGAGGCTGCCCCTGCGGGGGGAGCTGGGACAGGGGAAGGGGATTCCAGCCTGCCCCTCCGTTGGGGGGGTGTGGCTCGACAGCTGATTGCGGGCTCAGCCCGTCTGCTTGCTTTCAAACTCAGTGTTTTTCGCGGGCTGACCCGGGTCTGGTTCGGGGTTTCCCGCTGGGGGTTGGAATGCCTGACTTCCCCTGCGCGCCCCAGCGGTGTGGGGGAGGTGGCTCCTGAGCCTTCTGCCTCTGGTCCCCAGCCCACAGGGGGTGGTGCCGAGGGGCAGAAAGAGGGAACATCTTTTGCATTTGCGTTGCAGAGGCAGGAGACACAGTGGAAAGTGAGAATCGCTCATTTGCTGTGGGGACAGAGCACCCCCAGATCTGGGGTGTTGATCCCTTGGAAAGCTTTTCTTCCCCAGCTGCTGGTCTGCACCGGTTCAGCGGGGATGAAGCGTTCGGTCACTCGTACTGCCCAGATATCGGCAGCTGTGTGCCGGATTGAAAGAACACAGAGCCCGCTCTGTGGGCCGGGTTTGGGCCGTTTGGCTCGGTTCCCTGGGCCTGGGCCTCCCGGCCAGCGCCTGTTGGGTTTGGGGGCTTTGCTTCCCCTGTCAGGACCTGGGCCACCGTTCTGTGAGCCAGGTCTGGGGTCCCTATTCCTTCCACGGGGTGCAGGGCCCCCCGCAAGGGTCTCAGTGACCCCCCTCTGCTGCTGCTCTTTCAAAAAAAAAAAAAAAAAAAAGAGTTGAGAGAGCTAGCAGCTCAAAAATTTTTGCAAGCCTGTTTCAGGACCAAAAGGGACTTTTCAGCAATGTCAAAGAGGAACATCTTCAGTTTGGACTTTTTCCTGAAACTCAGCTGTTTGGACTTGAAGCAATGAACTTCCTCTGTACTGTTTTTGCATTTTCTTCTATTTTAAGATTGCTTTGGTGATGTGATGGGAATTTCGTGTTTTGCAGGTGAAGAATTTCCCTGATGGTTCCACACCAGCATTTGATTGATATTTTGATTGGCAACACATAGCCTCTCAGGTGCTTGTTCTTTCCTCTTCTTGGTCCAGCAGATGAAATTGCAAACATTTTTATTTTTAATTTATTTAAAATAAAAAGGGTGAGATGTCACCGACATGTTCTATGAAAAATCCTTTCCTTAGGATTTCTCCCCTCCTGAGAAACTGAGAGGCCTCAGGAACAAACTGTAAACTGTTGCCAACATATTTTATGAAAAATCCTTTACTTAGGATTTTTCCTCTCCTGAGAGCTGAGAAGCCTCAGGAGCAGACTGTAAACAATTCTTTGCTGCTGTGGAATGCCACGGGAAAATCTGTAATTGGCCCGGTCAGACTGTTTGCAATTAAGAGCCAATCACAGTACACCTGTTCGACTGGCCTCAGTCTGAGAAGACTGAGTTTACACATTCTTTTCTATTCTTAGCTTAGCTTTGTAGTGAAATCCTTCTCTTTATTCTTTTAGTATAGTTTTTATATCTTATATATCATATCATAATAAATCAAGCCTTCTGATGCATGGAGCCAACTGTCTCATCTCTTCCCTCATCCTGGAACCCCAGAAAACCCTGTAACAGTAAACAATTCTTATCTACTGCTGTGGAATGCAACAGGGGAAATCTCTGATTGGCCTCCTCAGGTTGTTTCCAATTAAGAGCCAATCACAGATCACCTGTCCAGCCGGTCTCGGTCTGAGAAGACTTTGTTTTTGAATTCCTATTCTATTCTTAGCTTAGCCTTGTAGTGAAATCCTTTCCTCTATTCTTTTAGTATAGTTTTAATATATTATCTATCTTAGAATAATAAATCAAGCTTCTGATACATGGAGTCAACTTTCTCGTCTCTTCCCTCATCCTGGAACCCCTGTGAACAAGACGACACATTTCCCTAAGGAAGTCAATTTTAAGGTACCTACTCTTAGCAACAGAAGGACAGAGCAGGTTCTTGAACTAGCAGCAGTCTTTACCTGGAAAGCACATGGGATAAAGTCTATGGATGTTGCACATTGTTTTCACTCAAAAAAAAAAAAATAAATCAAGGATAGACTCCATCAGATATTAGGAAAACAAAAATATTTTAAACACTCTCTTGAAATCACAAATGTGTGGATTACTTGGGGCCTTTTCTCAGAGTCACTTTGGTGTGTATGTCACTGGATTCTACCCTGTGGGCTTTCTCAGCCATGCTATCTTCATGAGTGTGTCTGGATTTACTACCAGGTAGAGTGGCACAATTAATTGCTCTGCTTTGAACTTTACCGTGGATTTGCAAATTTCATCTTAGAACTGGGCATTTCTCAGGAGGATTGGTTGTCACAACCTGGGCTTAAGCACTTGGCTAATTGTTGTCTGGAGCCCTGCAGAGTTTCAATCTTACTATTTGTCCTAAATTTAATTCCTTTTTTGTAAGAGTGTCAAATTCGATCAGATTAGTCTTTTCCAGTATTAACTTGTCAGAAACTAAAAAGTATCTCCATTTCCACCTAGGTTTTTGTCAGCACAATAGAGAAGTACATTTCAAGTGATGCATTTTTACAAGTAAATTACATTCCAACCTCAGTCTTTTATGTTTAAAGTGTCAGTTTTAATCCCTGAACAAATTAGAAAGCCAATGTTTGCATTGTTTTCCTAAGTCATAGGCAGATTTTATTGCCACTCATGAGTGGAAATTTCAGCATTTCCTACATCCTAAGTAATGCAATTAAATAGTAAGTATTAATGACTGCATTCTTGTTGAAAATATATTTAGGTTTCTTAATTGAACAGATTCCTCTGTGACTTGGAAAATCAAGACTTCTAAGTCTTCTAAAGTTTAGAGATAAGCCCAGAAGCAACCAGGGGCACAATATGTTCTCACCATAATATACCAGAGAGAAAAAGAAAATAGTGTTGGAAAATATTAATAAAGATCTAAAATATATGAATCTCATTCTTGAGAGGTCCGCCTAAGCACAGAGTGCAAGGACAGTAGAAACAAGACAAAGGCTGATAAGCGTTTACCTCATAACTGGTATTTTTTCTCTTCCTAGTTTCTCTTCTCCTGTCACTCTTCAATTCCATCTCTCATGTTTTTGGTTTTTTTTTACTGTCTCTTCCCCAGTCATCCCTTTCCTCATGCCTCCTGCACAATGTTCTCTTCAGCTCTCTTACCAGGTGGGTAATTTTCTGTCCTCTCCAGAACCAGAGACTAGCATTTTTGCTGTGACACCCTCTTTCTTTTCATTCTTCCCTCAGATATCTCCAGCCACAACCAAACTACAAAATTTACTCTCCTGCCAATGCTTTTCTCTGCATATTCCCTTGGTTTTCCACTCCAACTATTTTCCCCCACTGTATGCCAGCTGGCTTCCATTTTCTCTTACTTTGACCTTGTTTCTCCTATTGTCTTCTTTTCTTTCCATAAGTACCCCAGATTCTCCTTTCTCTAATTTCTATAATTATGACCTAGGTGCTTCTTTCAGGTCTCTATGTTTTCTTCCTGCTTCTTTCAGGTCTCTATGTTTTCCAAGATTCTTAATCTTCTCAATTTCAAATGTCCTTTCTGTACCTTCTTCCATTTCTCCATCTTTCTATTTCTTTCCAAATCCCTTTCCTCTCCTCTTTGCTTTCTCTCTCTACCACCTCACTCTGCTCAGAGTCTGTTTCAGCACTGATGTTGTAATACTTCTACAGCCACCCTGGCAGACTACAGAGGGAAAAAGACACCATGTCAGTCCATGGCAAGGAGCCCAAGGTAACTCCTCACCTCAAAACTCACCAGCTGAACAAGAAAGTTAGTTGAAAGTGCCTTGAGAGGTTCCTCCATATCCTCAGACAGCACAGAGAGACCTAGATCCCCAGGCTCCTGCTGTGCACAACCCTTTGGACTGTGGCTTATTTGAATAATTTGTGTAGCTCTTGGGACCATGTGCTCACATAGCTTACTCAGCTTCCTTTTTTTGTTTTTTTTTTTTTTTTATTCCTGACCAGATATTGAGGATTTACAGAGAATCAAAGAACATTTCAAGGAACTTTATGAAGCAGGGCTAGCCTTGATGTTTTATCAGGGTGCTTGATTACTCATTTGGATACTCCTATTTCACAGTAATCCTGCTTCATGAGCCCTGCACTATGCAGATAAGCCCTCCCTCTGCCTTGCTGCAGAATGCAGCACTTGTAGTGCTTTCATTCCTTTCTCTCCAGGCTTGTCCCTCTGTTAGTCAGAGACCTGCCTGACCATACTATGGAGAAACAGGCTTTCTTCCTGCTCAGCTCTTTCTTCCCATCTCAGCTCTGAGGAGACTTGGAGGGTACAGGAAAGCCAAGTTCTGCCCAATGCCAGCCCACAGGAGACCGGGAGTTTATTGTCCTCCCAACCCTGCTCCTGAACTGCATGATGAATATTTCAAGGAACAGTAGAGTGGTTCTCTACCATCCTGCTATTCTCTACCATCCTACTATTCCCTATTTACTGGTGTGAAACAAGTAGTTCTTGCTTATCCTGCTACATCTCTTGCAGCTACTACCCCAGCTGAAGCTTTGCTGCTGCTAGGGTAGCTCATGTTGAGAACAGATGGTCTTCAAGCCTCTCTCTACTTTTTCCTCTATGGGACCATGGAGATGATGTATGAAGCAGTCAGAATGCAGAGCATGATCATGTGTATAGCCACAGTCACAGATGGTCCTGCTTAGTTATTAGTGAAATCAAAAGGAATCTAATCTTTATTGAAAAGGGGAATCTCTAACATAGTTTTTATATAATTCTTTTCAGTTTGGCTCTTTTAATGATTTTCTTGCAGCCGCTGCTGTGTGATGGTGTTTGTGGAAGATGAACACAAACAGTGATGGACTGTGGATGCAGGGGACTAAATCAGTTTGCCTTTTATCCCACCCTGGATGGTGAGAGCAATTCCCATGCATGATCAACTCTCTCTGGGTTGCCAAGGAGCAATATTCTAACAGTTAATCAAGTAACTTCTTTTCTTTCTTCCTAGCTATAACCCTATAGCTTATTTCTTACCCAAAGGGTAAGAAATAGTCAAGTGTCAATGAGGAAAAACCAAGGGACTAAAAAATATAATTTGTTTTTGTAGGATGACTCCTCTCCTTACTGTGATATAGCTTTCCATGCATGGTAGATTCCCCTGGGCTTTAGAGCTAAAGTCTGAAAATTGAGTAAAAAAATCTCAGTGTAGAAAGGTATTTGTTTCTGAAGTCTCCCTCATCAGCTGACTTTTGCCAGTCAAGGGGAAAGGAAAAGGAGCTACCGATCAGCTGTTACCTGTCTTCTTATCTGGGAGTACTGTATAATTATGATGCAAACTGTAACATCTCTATAATTTGAAGTTGCTCAGTTCTGAGGCTCAATTTTATTTGGACTGCACTCCAGTTTGAAGGGAGAGGAGCCACCCATGTGAAGATGAAGCTGGAAGGACACTAAACTTCCCCTGAACAGAGAGGTCTACAGAATTTCAGCCTAAGGCACGGCAGCACAGGTTCAGCTCCAGAGGTAAAATTAGAGCAAAATGGGAACTGTATCTGTTAGAAACATCAGCTCTTTTGTCCACTCCTCCCAGGAACCTGCACTTCAACACCTTATTACCACCTGCAGAACAAAGCAGATGCTATGTTAGCCAGCAGTGTATACTTAATGAAAAGTGTGGGGCTTTTTTGGTTTTGCAGTTTTAGCAGTTCTCACAGCTATCTGTAATGAACACATTTCAGTGACAGAAAATCATAGGAAAGGACATTGGATTCTGCACTAACCTTTCCAGAAAAAAGATACTTAACCAAACCAAATTATTTTTGTTACAGATGCTAAAGAGGTGTGCAGGTGGCCTTCCCCTGCCTATCCTTTAATGTGAAATCACTGCCTGCTGTTTGACTGCTTTCTGAGTCCACAATGTGTGCCTTCAGTATGTGCATAAAGCCAGGCATTAAAGCTCAGTCTTTGCCACTTGAACAGCACAGAGGAGCTATGGCAAGCTACATTTGGGGAGGGAAAGATGGTATCACAAAATATGCTAAGTGACCAAGAGAAAGATGTTGCTTCTTTATACAACAGAGAGCTATGGGTATCAGCTCTTTCCTCAGCTCTTTTGCTCTCCTTTACAGAGGAGAGCAATGGTAGCAGGTCTGGGGATCCATACAGTGCAAGAAGGTAACAATAAGGCACTAAATTTTGGGTATCTTTGCAAGAAATAATCGGATTGCTACCAGCATTTTCCATTCTCAGCAGATCTGACAAAACTGCATGAGGAGCCAAAATGCAGGAGGGGACAAGATCTATCTTTCAAAATGTATGAATGGGCCAAATGGGTTACTATGGATTTAGATGTAAGAAATGCAAAATGCTACACATAAAAGTGAACTCTGTATATTGGTGCAGGCTGGAGACTATGCAGAAAAGGACCTTGGGATCCTAGTAAGAAAGAAGTCAACTTGAATCAGCAGTAAGCTCTTGCAGCAATGCAAAACTATCAAAAGTAGGTCAAAGGAAATGATGATTCACGTCTCCTTGGGACTTGTGAGGATGCATCTGGAGTAGTCTTCAGTTCTGGGAGTGAGTCTATAGGCAGATCAGTGAGATGGTGAGGAGCTGCAGCACATGACCTTTGAGAGGATAAGGGAAGTGGGGAGAAAATAAAAAAATTCTAATAACTCTCTTCAGCCAGCTAGTCAAGGCTATAGAGAAGACAGTTTTAGAGACCACAAATCTTGCCTCTTCTGAGAGATGGGCAGTCAAAGGACAATGGATAGTGATCACAGTTTGCAGGAAACAAAGTTCAAACTGATCATAAGGAAAAACCTTCTCTGTGACAGTGATTAAGAACTGTGACAGGCTGTCCAGAGACATCATGGGATCCCCATTCTCCATCCCTGGACATTTTCAAATTTGACAGGAAGACACCCTGAGCAGCTTCATATAACATTGCGGTCTGCTGTGACTTCAGCAGGGAGACTAGAGGGCTCCCAACATCACTTGCTACCCAGAGTATGCAATGACATGTGTAAAATAGCAGCATCTGGAGAGCTATGACAGAGCACCTAGCAGGTTCAGAGTATAGGGCTGTTCAGTACTATTAAAAGCTGAAAGAAGATAAATCCTGTTAGTTTAGTAAAAATGGCTAAGCTTGGAATGGTATCCATGGCGTCAACTGTCCTCTTTAGCATCTTCTTTAAAATGGATGACATATTATAGTTTTAAATGCAGGCTTGCAATGACTTTGTAAGAGGATTATATATAAAGCACTGCATTCTATTTCCTCCTCACCAAGGCTTTCCTCATAGGTATGACCTTTTTTAAAGGTTCCTGAAGTGATTTGGGGAAAACTTCAGGTTTTGTTTACAACAAAATGTTGCAGAAAAACACTCCGGTAAATGTTACCATGAAAGACAGCTGATTCTCAGGAAGACAAATAAAGACCTAGAATATTTTAAAACCAAAAGGAATGTCAAGATTTTCAAGTGAGTCTCATGACTTTTCAAAACCTGACTTGTGTTTGCGTGATACCTGTGTTCAGCAATACCGCACAGAGAATATGGCTTAACAAAAGTTATTTTTGTTCAGAAAATGTGTTGCTGGACTTCTTCCATTTCAAGAGCACAAGGAAACAAACTCCCCAAGCTGTGAGCACCAAAGTCTAATGCGAGGTCCAGAAGGGAATCAATAAATGCAGGCTCATCTCCAATATTTAGGAGTTCTGTGTTTGCATCAAAGTTACTGATGTGACTCAGAAAGGTCAACTGGGATTAAATGAGGCTGGAAATAGAGCAAGAATCGTTGTCCTCTGCTTGTAAGAGCTAGGGCCCTTCAGGCAGTGTTCACTTGAGCAGTGCAGTCAGGAGATGCTGACCTAGGGTAATTTGTTCCTAGCACAGAGTACTTCAAAAGGTAGGTGAGTGGGGTGGGATGAGATCATGTAATAAAAACACTGCGGAGAAAATGAACTGATAAAACACTTTCAGTTTCGCTTTCTGGAGATGGAAGGACTCTCTCTCACTGACTGCTTTTTTACCCTGTGATATTAAAAAAACAGAAGAACTTCCTGAACAGTCTTGGGATTAGTACAGTATTTAAACTCATTCAATTACTGTGATGAATTACATGCCTGCCATTGATCTCCTTATCTGCTCCAAAGTAGTTTCAGGATATTCAATTTGCCTTCTCAAAGTACCAAGTTTGAAGTGAATTTCTCTTTACTTATGTTAGTAACTAATCAAAGGAATCAAAATGAGATGTACATGACTAATTGACCAGTTTGTTTCACTGTCATCCATGGCAATGCTGATAAGGTTTTCTGACTGCATGCAAATCAAGCTGCTCTCAGGAAAAGGCATTCCCTATATAAAAAGCAAAAGAAGCAGGCAAGCTGCAGTTATTTCCTAAGAAAGACAGAGGCCACTTGGGAAAAAGGAGCTGCCTTTCGAAGGAAATGTCAGGGCAGGGAGGGGAAGAGATTTAATGAGATGAAAGGACAAAAGACCTGAAACATAATTAAGTCCCAGAAGATCTACTGAGTGTTCAGAACTCTCACTTAGCAGTCCTTCCACCTTCACTGGAATTAAAGTTTAATTTGGTGTCTAAGGGGAGAGGAAAGACCTGCATTAGCAAGCATAAAAATCAATGAACTGTGTGAAGGAAAAGGTCTCACCCCTGCTTGCAGCACAGAAGGCCAAGAAGGAAAAGCTGAAGATGTCAGACAGCTCAACACTTACTCTCAGTGTTGGGAATGGGAGAGGTGGATGTCATCCCACATATTTGTCACTGCCTCTGTCACCATAAAAGAATTTCCATTTCTGTTGAAGAGGGCAATGTAGAGTTTTTTCTCTGTGCTTGTGTCCACTGTTGCTGTTTTTAATGTCCAAAGAGCTATTGCAGAACTTTTTACCTGGTTTAATGCAAGTATCTAGCAGACAGGCGAAACACATTTCCATACACAGTGGACTTAAATACTAGCTCACTGCATTCTCCTGATGCTACTGGGCATTTTTTATCCTCCCTGCTACACCACAAATAGACCATCAGACACCCAGTTTCTAAGTTTTCTGTGCAGAAAACAACTTTCCTGAGTAACAACTAGCAACCTAAATTAGTGCAAGTCATGAGTAGCAGGTAGGAGCAAGAACAGCAGACAGTATGAAAGTACTGCTCACTGTCAACTGAATGCAGATTGCCTGACCCCTAGGCTTTCCCCAAAAAGGTGGAGTTCTCTCCTTGGGGAAACACTACTACTGAGAACGGAGGAAACTCAACAGATGCGTCTGCAAACTGGGTTCTGTTGGGCAACACTACCATTCCAGTGAAGCCACATTTGCTCTTCCTGTGCCATTCCCCATCTCAACCCCTCAGCTCTCATCCCATGTCTCATCAGCTGCAGATACCTTAGACACTGTTCTACCACCTGATAGTTTCCCAACAGCATGCCTGGGCCCACCATAGATATAGTATTCTCATTATCCCAGTGCTTGGAAGCTAAAAAGTTTCATTCATCTTTGGGATGAACAGAATATCAACAGAAAGAGAAACCCGTGTAAAACAGGCAGGCACACATACTCTCCCCAATTCCTGGCCCAACAGGCAGGTAGCTCTTCGGAAAAGACATTGGCTTGGTGGACTTAGATATTGTCTGCATGGAGTCACTTCGTGGATTACCTCTCACAAGGGTGAGCACCCAACACTACACTTTCCATTCATGTAGAAGGTGGCCTTGACATTAAATAAACTACACTCTCACTGCTTGTTTTGCCAGCAAAACAACAGGTATGGCTCATCCTGCAAAACACGTGTGTGCAGAGTGCAGCAAGAGTAGCTTGCCATTTAGCTTAAAAAATACCCTGTAATCTGCTTCAAACAGAAAAGTTTCCTAAAGTGTCTTTTAATCACTTTCCAGGGGAAAGTGATTAAAAAAAGGAAAGCATGCCTCCATGTAAAAGGATTTTTCTGAGCTGAAATTCACAGCCTCAGCAGACCATAGTTTGCAGGATGCCTGCAGGTGGTCTCTCACCTTTGGTTGGATTTTCAGCTACTTACACTGGTACGCTATCTTCACTAGAAGGTTGTAGCTTCTCACATGCTTCATAGCTTTCACCTTGGCAATTGGTCACAACTGAGGTTACCTTGTCAGCTCTGAGCTTTAGTAGGCATTCCCTCTGTCAGAGCATATGGATCCTCCATGCAACAGACCTGCTACTACAGCTGATTTAGAAGCCAGATTAAATTTTTACATCTGATGTCCAAATTAAAAACATTTCCTGCCCATCCTTCACAAAATACTGTGGGTGCTGTAGTTATTTGTGAGACCAAGCTGTAGTTCTCACCCAAGCAAGTTTGGCATCCCACAAAATTCCACAGCAGAGAGCTGAAATAACTCCTGTCTCACCCTGGTCAATGACACCAGCTCAGGCACGGATAGTTCTCCCCCCCCCCCCCCCCCCCCCCCCCCCCACCCCAGTCTCTCTGATCAGACCAAGCTTTACTCTAGGACTGCAACAGAGCAAGCCTACACCTTTTCAGCTGCAGTTAATCAGAGTTCATCAGCCAGCCCCTCCGAGAAACAGTGAAAACCCATCTGAACCACTTTCAGAATGAAATCATTATTTTCCATCCTCTAGAGTAATAAACTTGGAATTAGACCCAAAGAAAGCACAAATCCTGCCACAACTTTTACCCACTAAAAACCCACACCAGAACTCTTGATACATGATTGTGATGGATTTTCATTTCTTGGGTGTAGATAAGGCCTTCATTATCACTTCATTGTAGACAACCTAAATTTTTTCAAATTTTATTTCAATGTTTCCACCATTATTAAGATTTATTCATCCAATGACAAAAATGTAAAAAGTGAAAGATAACCATCCATTCTCAAATATTTGTACAATGACTGTTTCAGAATGGGAGCCACCAGCTTACAAAAACCAAACCAAAACCAAACAAAAAACCACCAAAAATCCAACAAAACAAACAAAACCCACCAACAATAACAAATCCTGAACAAGTTCCAGCTACTACTTTGAATTCCATGAAAAATTCTTATTACAAGTGTCAATGCACAAAATGAGATTTCAGTCTTATATGATTTTTTGTGAGCCACACCAGTGACAAAAGCCACAGACTAACAAAAATACTCCCAAAACTCCAAACATCCTTGTCCATCAGAAACATGTCTTCATTTTCTTCCAACAGCTGTAGAAAAACTGTAACTTTCCAGTGAAATACACAGCATGTGCCAGTACATTTCCACAAGCTTACAGAATAAATTAATTTGGGTACACAAAGAATTTAGCCAACAGCAACAAACCATATGGCTAAGTATCAAAAGTGTCTATTTAACTAAATAAAGGAAGTTTTAAAGATGTTTGTTTGACAGGCCTGTATAGCTACTCTTCTGTTGAATGTGGCTAAAGTGTGAATGAGAGTTAAAATTGTAATTAAAACAGTCATTTTCATTAGCATGCATCCAAACTGACTGTGTTACCACAAGCTTGCTTTAATGGTTTTTATAATCTCTGCTTGCTTTCTGCACTCTTTGGACAAGCAAGATCTAATTCACGAGAATATTTCCAGGAAGGTTTCTGTGTTAGCTCAGGTTATAAATATTTGTGGAGTGACTTCCACTGCATAGTGCTGGTTTCAGAGGCAGACAGCTCATTGTCAAAAGTGGTACCATGTTTCTGCAGCACCCATCATCCCACACTGGCAGTGAACAACAAGTAATGCACCAAACAGCCTTGGCCAATTGTTTATGGACAGCTAAAATGAGCCTGTAACAAACACTTACCGTGTATTCTGGAATATTTAATGTTTTTGAACCTCTATATAGTTTTTTGCAAACAGAAAAATGGACAAAATTCGAATGAAAGGGAGTAAGAACTTTTTAGGCCACCACGGGTGGACTAAAGGTTGTGGGTGGCCAGGTACAGAGGCAGAGGGTGGTATGACAGATCTCAGTTACATCCTATTATGTGCCAATGCCCAGACTGTTTTCTGGAAATACTGCCTTCATTATCTATCCACTAAGTCTGTAGAAATTCAAGCCAGAGCTTCATTAACTTTTGAATTTTTCTACAGTGAAATTTGATCTTCTGGGGCGCTAAATTGCTTCTGCAGTGTTGAATGCAAAGCCCTCCAAGCCTCAGAAGACAGCAAACTGCTGTCTTGCTCTGCTCCCAAGAGGATCTTACAGTGGGGAAAACTGATTTAAATGACAACGTAAAACTTTCCTGGGGGCAGGAACAAAAGCTTCTGCAACCAAGTATTAATCTTACCTTGAAACTAAAGGCAGAAGCACAGCCAGAAGAGCTACTCTCCTCAGAGAGAAAGACAAATATTCCCTACCTTGATTCAACTCGCACAGCCAGCACCTTCACTGGCTCTGTCCTTTGCCCCTTTGTCTTTTCTCAAGGCACAGTATTTCTCATAAGGTAGTGTTAGATCAGTTCACAGAAAATAGAGGCACACACTAGTGTTAATTCATTCCTCAGCAGAAAGCAGGACATAAGGACACCACAATTCTGCTGATGGACAATTGCCTACTGAGTCTCCCCATTATCCTGAGCAAATGAAAAGAGTTAATACAAGATGTGAGACCAGGCCTGTGCCACCAGAGGTACTGCCTGTGCTGGGGAGCTACCCAGGTGAGAAAAGCTGATCTCTGGCAGGAGGGAGCTGGAATGCAAGCTGGAGTGGGAGTAGTAGATTTTACATCACAAATATGTTTCCTTGCATTTTTCCCAACATAAAAATAGTTTTCATAGAAATCACTGATGTCAAAGCTGGTCAAAGCCAAGGAAATCCCTATGCTTGGAGTGTACACCTTGTGAAGTGCTATGGAAAAATTAAGACTGCTGTTTGCAAGCATTTAGCCATGCAACATGGTCAGCTACATCAGTCCCACTACTTAAGTCATGCATGAAAATGAGCACTGGCTAAACTTTGTCTTCAGTTAACAGTGTTATGCCAAGAGGAATGGTCTAGTGCTAACTCTCCCTGCAGATGATGAATCTCTGTACCTCCTAGGGTGTACTTCTCCATTTAAAAACACATGTCTAACCACTAACCAGGAACAAGTAGGGCATTGCTTAAAAGGATGCTGGACCAAACGAAAAATGGAAGAGGTAATGCCTTGAGAAATTGCTGTTTGGAGAAGGAAACTAGCAAAAAAATCTCAGGCTACATAATGAAAAGAGAAACCTGGAGGAAACTGTTTGAACTAACATTTTTAGTAAAAAATTTCATAGACACACAACCCAAAGCTTTGTTCCTGTCATGGTTTGACATTGGTTTAATGCCAGGCACCCACAAAAGCTGCTGCTCAACCTCCCCTGCCACAGCTGGGCAGAGGAGAGAGAAAAATATTAACAAAGGGGTCATGAGTTGAAATAATGAGCAGGAGGAAACACTGCAAGGGCATAACCGGCTCAGCTTAAAGGTACAAAGAGAATTTATTACTAACAAAATCAGAGGACGATAATGAGAAGTAAAATAAGCCTTTAATACACCTTTTGTTCCCTCACTTCCTCCCTCCTTCCAACCAATAGCACAAGGAGACAGGGTGTGGGGGTTTTTGGGTCAGTTCATCACTGAGATTTTCCTTCACTGCTCAGGGAGAGGAGTCCTTCCCCTGTGAGGGCGTGGGGTCCCTCCCACAGGACACAGTTCTCTGTGAACTTTCCCAGCATGGTTCCAATCTCATGAGCAGCAGTCCTCCCAAACTGCTGCAACCTGAGTCCCTCCCATGGGCAGGCAGACAGTCCTCCCAAAACTGCTGTGGCATGGGTCACTCTTCCACAGAGTACAGTCCTCCAAGGACAGGCTGCTCCAGTCGGGAAGGAGGGGCCCCATCTATCCATAGAGTCTCCCACTGGACCACAGCTCAGCCAGGCATTCCACCCCATCAGCATGGGCAGCTGAGGATCACTGCAGCCCTGTGGATCCCATGGGTTGCACAGGCACAGCTGATTTGGCACACAAGCCTCCCAGAGGAATCTCAGCTCTGGCACTGGACACCTCCTACCTCCTTCTGCCACTGACCGTGGAGTCTCCGTGTTGGTACCCTCACACCTTCTCATCGCTCTCTTCTCTGGCTAGGGAAACACCGGTGGACTTGTTCTGATTTCTTCTTAAGTTATGTCATAACAGAGGCATTACCAAAACATCTCTAACTGGTCCAGGTTGGCAGCAGCACGTCCCTCCTCAGAAGCCAGCAGGATTGGCTAGGCCGACAGGGTGGGAGCTTCCAGCAGCTCTCCCAGAAGATGCCTATTACATCCCCCCGCTGCTCCTCTGTGCAAAACCAACTCCGTGCCCTTGCATAACAATCTTTTAAAATGCCCCACAAGCCAAGTGAAATTCACGACTGGGGAAACTTGCAGCAATAACAATACAAAAACTTGTAAGCAAGTGTTCCCCCCCCCCCAAACAATCACATAAAAATTTATAATGTGGAACGATACACCAGTATACACAAGGCAGTCAGAGCTCAGCCTTCAGTGGGGAGGAAGGGCGTACCTCAACAGCCAGGTGCAAGGGGCTCCTGCTCCCTGAGGTGAAGGAAAGAGCTTGTCTTGCCATTCCACCCAAGTAGGTGCTGTGAAAAGAGGACACCAAGTATTACAGCAAGCACCTGTTACTGTGTTGATTCCGCGGGCAAGAAGGCTCTCTAGAAATTCAAGGCGTGCAGTGATGAATACACTATGCAAATTCAACAGAGTCAAGCAGAGGCAATGCTAGCTGCTAAATGAAAAATAACAAATACCATATAAGCTGAGACACTGTTTTGAGGGCTTACCCAGGGATGCACCATCAGTAAGCAATTCTGTTTATCATGGACTCTGTACTCTTTTGTCTGCTGAATACCATTTGGGCTCTGAATGCCACAAGAGGCAAGGACAAACTAGTGCAGCAAGATCACTGGGAGCACAGTGATATCAGAGAACTTTAGTTTCTTGTAATTCAAGGCATCAGATGTAGGGTGTGCAAGAGCTGGGTGAGAGCTGGGAGACAGACTCTCTCTGAAGATAACTTTTGCCTCCCATCACCACTGAGTACTAGCCATCTATGGATGTAATACTGAAATGGTCAAAGCTTAAGGAAAATTGTCTCGGTTGTTAAAATTGTTCAGGGGCAGTCAGTAAGATAAAGCATTGACCTTAGTAAGTAATACGTTTCAACCTTCGCTGTGTTCGAGTGCAAATTTGCATTCCAGAAAGAAAAAAAAAAAAAAGAAAAAAGGCTTTGTGGCTTCAACGAAAATGGATTTTAAATAAAAACATCTTGTAAATATCTCAAAGCCCTTCCAAGGGTTCTTGAAGATGGAAGTTAATTAACATAAATGGGTGAAAGAAGATGAGACCTGTCTGTAACAGAACTGTTAATGCATAAAGGATAAGGTTTTTGTCATCTGAAAACCACATTACTTTCTCTGGTTGCAGCTAGGTCAAGTGCCCTCAGGAAATAGCTGTTTGGTTCTCACCAGGAAGTAATCTGATACTCACACATCTCCAGCCTTATTAAAACCTCAGTATGAGGTAAAGTCAAGGATGTAAGCTTAGTTCTTGTTGCATTGCAAAGGACAAGGGGGGACGTTTGTGAAAGGAAAAGGGAAAAAGGTTGATTATTTTATCAGGACACTAGGGCAAATCACACTTAGTGAATTCACATGCAGAGCTTTAGTTTTCCATCAGTCCACCAACAAGACAATCATGAGGAAAGGAAAAAAGAGCAGCCCAGGGATGGATCTTGCAAGGGGTAGTATGCACTGAAAGCTGTGCCCAGCTTAAGCGTTTGTTTCATTAAAGGCCATGAGCCTCCTCACTACTATTTAGTCAATCGAAGCACTTGCTTCAACAGCGGCGTAAGAATGGGGAGCCACGGGAGATAAGAGAGAAAAAAAACAAAATCCATGCGTGCTCATAAAAATTGGTAATTACTATAGAGGTATGCTAAAAGGGGGTTTTATGGATGCTGTTGTATCAAGCCATTCAATTTTGTTTCTCCAGCTAGAAACTGATGTAATGGTAAGCATGTTCTTTATCCTAAGCATGTTTTTCCATTATTAATATCTACTTCGTCAGTGCTGCTTTTCTTTGAGAGAGGGCATTGAGGACCAAAATAAGGTGGGAGGGAGTTAGAAAGGATGAAGTCACAGGGGGTTCATCAGAGGATTGAAAAAACTAGGCCAGGAGCTGCCGTGACAGAGGTTTTATAATTTTGACTGCCAAGGGGAATCAAAGGGTTTTGCCTCTACTCGCCAGTTCAAAAGAGGCAAGACCTATTCACTCTCTTTCAGATTTCATGCAAAATTAATGTGATTTGATGGCTTATGGGAAAACAAAATCTTGAGAGAAACAAATAAATTACTCCTAATGAAAGATAGTTCAAGAGTTCAATAGTTCCGAACATAAAGATTGATATAAAATTAGCAGAAGGTCCCAGGGAAGACAGGGGTAATGGTTGTAAAAAGTCATTGCCTTAAAGGGCAATTGCATAGCAATCTCATTTCCTATAGCACTTGCAGCTTTACCCTGCCTCACTGTCTTGTTATGAGTGTCTCTTAATATATTTTGAGAAGTTCAGAGGTCTGTTCTTGACCATTCAGTTAAATACATAGCTAAAATCTGCCATGGGGATGCCATGCATGTTATAGTTGAGGACCTTGTGGTGTCACCCTTCAAATGAGCCACCATCCCCAGAGAAGAATTCTTCCTGGAGGCAGAGGGGAGTAAAGCCAGTGGGGATTACGGGACTGGTAGTTCCTGTCTGGCACATCCTACACACAAACTGATCTATACATTTTCTGCCAAATCCCAGCCATCCACTCAAACCAAAAGTGAGCTTTGGGGACCATACCCCAGAGCACATGGTGAGGAGGTGTTACCCACCCTGCCCTAGGGCTTTGCAAGTACAGCCCTCCTCATGGCCACACTCAGTTGGTACCTTGCGCCGTGGGTCTGCAAGCAGAAGACCACCTCCACTATCCAATGTTTATTCCCATTGTGCAGCCCTATTACAGAAGTTCCTTATGTTGAAACAAAGGGACAAGCCAACACCAGAGAGGGGATTCGTGCCAGAGTATGGGCAGAAAGTTCCTGGGTCTCACTGTGTCCTCTGACTGCACCTCTTTATTGTGCGATGTCTGTTTTTGGTGCAGGCCAATATCTGAGGGGGGAAAGAGAAACAACAAAAAAGAGCAAGAGATTTTGAAAAAATATGCACTGCTTGTCAAAGTGCCAAGCCAAGACACTCTCCTTAGCAGCTTTTTGTTGAAAACTATTAAAGTTGAAATTAACTTAACTTGATAAAGTTGAAGTCAGCATTTCAACTCTATCTTTTCTTTCAGACAGCTCTGAAAATTTTCTCAAATTAACAATACCAGTATTCACTGAGGCTGACTCAATCTGCTGTGTTTGAGTCATTGCCAGCACATGCTTCTGCTAGGAATGGGCAGTCTGAAAAGCCCAAGGAGTCTATTTCTCTTGGGTTAGATATTCCTAATGTCAGGAAGGAAAGCCACTAGTGAGATGAAAGCAGGCCAGAGCAGGAGTGATGGAGCTGTGCAGACAACGTACAGAGGCTAAAAACCAAACTGTTTCTTAAATGGCACTTTAGGTCTGATTTCCAGCAATAATGCTTTCCCCTATATTAATACAAGACTCTTTTATTTAGATGTCAGCCCATTTAACAACTGCCATATGACATTACTCCCAGGGAATCTGCTGAGTCAGTAAGGCTGTTGTTCTTCAGGTAGGGTCAAGAAATATGAAGAGAGGGAAAACAAAACCAGGGTGCCTAACTCAGTGCTGGACCTAATACAGCTTCTAAAATATGTGAACAGAGTGATTTGCAATTACTGGTAGAATTAATGCCTATTTTGCCTGCTAAAGTAGAAGTCAGAGATGGTTTGTATGTATGAAATGCTGATTTGTCAAAGCCAGACTTTGTTCTGCTTCACTTAGCTGTGGTGGTGGGTGCCAGGCTTATCTTCATGTGACCAGGTCCTCACCACTGTAGCTTGTCAGGGATGGCATCCCTTTGTGCTTGTGACTCCAGTGTCATGTCCATTGTGTTGTGATTTTCTGGTGTGAATCTGAACTTTTCTTATTATTTCAGGGGCATACGAAACAACTGCAACACCCTGCAATGACAGACACTGCTGTTGGTGACAGTGTCTTGAAGCCATTCTTCTGCAAGTATTTAATTTCTGTAGTCCTTGTTATTCCAGTAGTTTGTCATGGTCTTAAAATGAGAATGAAATGGATAAAAATCTGAGCTCTAGGGCACAATGACCTCCTGAGCAAAACACATGGCAAAAATGGGACTTTTTTCTAAGAGCATCCTGCCATCAATTCACAAGAATTGAGAACTGGAGATAACCAGGGTAAAAATATCCAATATGAAAAAAAGATCCCTGTCTCTAACAGTAGTACCTCAGTGATTTGAGCATCTTATCACACTATAGTTTAACCAAAGTTTAAATGGTGGTTACTATTTCAGGCACGTTTCCTTCGCAGATAGAGATTTTGGTGCTTTTACCTGAAAATTACTCTTTTGAAAAATGGGTTGAACCAGCAGTTCTAGAACATGTGGAATAAAACACTTGCAACAGCAATGGCCACAAGAACAGCAGAAACACCAATTTCATCTGTACTCAGCTAATTCAGTCTGATTAACAAGTTCCCCTGCCATACAATAAGATGCTCTGGAAAGCAATAAGGAAGCCAATACAGAAACCTGGATTAAGGTATGAAAAACACACAGCAGCCCATGCCACTCAGGAACCTGGCAGAGAATTGTGTCAGAGCTACAGCTGCTCAGTGAGCTTCCCTAGGGGAGGCAGCAATACTACTGCTACTGTCAAAGTGATGAGACCATGAAAAAATGCAGGAGTGTTGCTCTTGAGAGTAATGGTTGCAGCCTTTGGGCTGGGTGCATGCATTAAATGAGAGTCTGGTAGCAGCTGTGGGTGCAGCAAGTCCCTTTCTGGCAACATGCAGTGGAGGGAGAACTGTATCACAGAAAGACCTGTGAGAATACGCATTTATGGCTGCTTGGATGGGAGCAAGTACATTAACTTTGCCCCTTTGGGGGAAAGCAAGGAATGAAGCCAACATGTAGCAGACAAAAAACATTAACATGCATGTGGATTTTGGTGCAGCAAAATTTTTTCAACTGAAAAGTATGAAATAATGCTGAACTGAGTAGTGTTATGCAGAGCTCCCATTTACTTTACTGAATCAAAAAGAACTCATTACAAGTTCTGCCTATTACCTGAAACAGAACGAAAATCTATACATCATGAAACATAAATGCTAAGCTTTGTCAAAAAGTTACAATGGCAAATTTTATGGGAAATTGTATTAATAAAGAGCCTTGCTGGTAATATGGGTTATCATTTCACAGCATCAAAACCGAGGTATTAGTGAGTGAGTAACACATGTCAGAATTTCTTACAGGTTTAAATAAATTAATGAAATTTAGGGTGGCAGTTAAATCCAAAAGAAGTTCAGATCAGTCCCAGTGAATTTAAGTATTTAAGGTTTGTCAAATAAGAACTGTAGCAACAAAACAGATCCTAATCCACACATTTAGCAAAAAGCAATAAAAATGAAAATCACGTGCTAGTCTTAGGCCCCATCTACTAAACCAATGAGGTAGAACAAGTTTCCCTAATTAACGGCTAACCCAGAGGGCAGGGAGTTAACTTCTACTTATTCCCTGAATATTATTTTATATGGTTTTCAGAAGGGAAGGTGACATGGTGCATTTACAGAATTGCTCTGAATTTATCCTACTGATATTCCATTTTGCTATAAAATACTTCAATACTCAGAAAACAAATAGAAATAAATTTACTATAATCTCATGATAAACTGGGTGCTCCTTTTAGAAGTACTATATGGAAATCTATCTTAACTTCGAGAAACATGTTCTGCAGAGTGAAAAAGCATGCACAGAGGAGACTGGGAGTGAAACAGGAGAAGCCTGAAGAAAGATCCTACAGCTTCAGGATTGAGGGCACCCTCTGAAATGAGGGGCAACATAGAGATTTGAATTCCAGGTTCCTGCATCATAGACAAGCATGCTGACTGCTGTCTGTTGAAAAGAAAGGGCGATCAACATCTCCCCTGCTTCTTGAGTGCAGAGAGCAGGGCACAAAAGAAACCAACAAAAATCGTTCAGCCTGAAATATTTAACTTGAATCCATAAAAAGAGTTTCCCATGAAGCCAAGAGATTTGCACTGGCACAAAACTGATTAGTCACACTGGAAAATGAGGCTTTCCATCCACTAAAGAGATTTTACAACTGGGATTGACAGGCTCTTGGAGCCATGCCGTTTCTCCATTCTCTCCCGATCGAATCTCCTGAGTTGTACAGTGGGAAGATTTACCCTTCTACTCTTCTGTCTAACATTCACTGACTCTCTAGTTCAATGGTAAATGCTTGTTCACCTTTGAGGACTGGACTATCAGAGTGGAATTATGCAATTATACAAATTATCTTACTTTTTTGTTGAGAATATAACTACAGCATGTAGTCTAGTGAATCTCATTTTGGGACAGTCTTAAACATAGAAGTACTTGTCAGGAGTGGCACATTAAAAGCTAACAAATAAGTTTATTAAACACAATTTTTCCTCACTTGACAAACAAAGAGTTAGGAGGTATGCAAAAATACCTTTCCACAGTACATACCTTGATTAGTCAAAGGATTAATACCTACTTACTGTTTTTACAGTATGGACAGCACTTGATAGCTAGATGTCAGCTGAATTTCTTGAAAAATTGGGTCCTCATGATTTTGTTTACCTTTTAGGATTATATTCAAATTCAGAAGAAGTTCAGACAGTGGGCTAATAGAACAAGATTTGGACTATAATCTTCCTGACTATAATGAAGCAGAAGGGATGTTCCAGCTCACACGTGAGGCAAGACCCTACAGTAGAGCTCCGTCTCATCTCTAAGCTACAGTCAATTCACTGATTGATTTTTGACCTTATTAAATCACAAGTCTGGTTATGGGACATCTTCCTAAAACTTTGCTTGCTGTCTCTGGTCCTAGGCACCATTTCCTGGAGCAGGAATGAGGCTCAGTGAGTATTCACATTATGTTCCATGTAAACCAGGATAACCTCAGTATCCAGTGCTTGTAATCCTTGTAATAACCAATCCCATAATGTAATTAGACACAGTGTGAAAAAGTACTTACTTCTGCTTGCTGCAAACCACTTGTTTAAATGTTATTTTTTTCCTTGGCAATAACTCATGTATGCAGAATGGGACTTCATCTGTCACTTTAATGTTTGGTCACTCAGATACCTCAGATCCTTCCTGCAAAAAAGCTTAGCACACAGTGAGGTTCTACCTTGGGTAAGTGTATGCTAGTCTTTCATAACCCAGACATAAATAATCTCAATAAAGCAACAATTCAACAGTGTTGCATCAGCTGAAGGTGACCCAACATTCCATTTTTTGGCTGTAAGGGTCTGGGACTACTGAGAATATCTTGGTCTCCTGTCAAAAGCATTTTTTAGATGCTATTTTGTTCTGGATTTTTGCCTCATGAGATTTTTTCCTATCTCAGTCCCAAGCCAGGACTCTGGAAAAAGGCCTGCATCAGGCCTTTTCAGTTACACTGGAGTAATTTCATCCCATTTAGAGCCCAGCCTGCTGTTAACAAAAAGCTTGTGTCTCCTAGGAAAGGTTAGCCTTACAGTTGACTGTAAGGACCTGACACTTTGGCTCAGGAATGAGCCTCTGAGTGAGGCAGAAGGTCTCTCAGGGGACACATATATTCACTACAGTCCACACACCAATATCTCTCCGTTTGCTCTTCCCAAAAAGTTGGTGACTATAAAGGAGCACGAATTATTTCCTGTGCAATGGGAATATCCACCCTGAGCTTGCTGCCTAGCTGCCATAGTATGGGCATCCTATAGGTACACTCACTCCAAGCGGGAACGTTACCCATTGCCTGTTGTCTGCCCATAAAACAGCTTGCATTTGGTAAAGCTGGATCATATTGAGGTACAATTTCTCTTAAAAGCAATTGGAGAATATGCTTAGTTTTCAGAATCAGGATTACTTTAAAGAACTTTTGGTTTCAACTAGAGTCAGCAGGTCTTCTCAGACTGTGGTATTCCCACACGAGGTAACAAGGCTGGGCTCCAGAGTTGCCAGCTGACATCTCCCAAAAGATAAAAGAGGAGAAAAATAAATTTCAGCTTGTGTTTACAAATGGGCAGAGAGTACACCTGAATGTGCAAAGCACCAGCAAGCCAAGCATCAAAAGGGAGATACCTGGACGTGTGGGAAATGTTGTTCCTATTTGCTGTGGTGTTAGTTGGCAGTGTTGGGACTAAATGACTTTCAAAAGCAGCGTCATGTCTTTGCAGACTGACTTGCCAAACTTGTACATGCAGCTGTGGCCTAAGCAAGCTCCCACTTAATGACATGCCTATTTCCATAAAAACACAGACGCTGCAGTAATTCAAAACAAGAACGTCTTTAAGTTGGAAAGAATGAAGTCTGTTGCTTCAACACATATCTCAGTGGAGTCTGAAGGGACTTTGCAGTGTTGTCACAGGTGATCTGGCTGCAGGGACAGTGAAAGGTTGAGTTGAACAGCCACAGCACAAGGCAATACTTGCTGTCATTGCAACACCACCAGCAGCATTCACCCCTACTGAAATAGCTGGGGCAGAGAGGTGGAGAAAAGAGGATGCTGAAACATGTCTGGGATACACAAGAGAAGGTCACTGAGAATGAGATCCTGGCCAAATACATGTATTAACCTGTCATGTCCTGGTGGACTTCAGGTGGAGGTGCATCTGGTTAATCCTCTGCATTAACCTTTAGAGGAGAAAAGGAAGAGGAGAAAATCCATAGAGAAGTTAAATGGGAAAAGATAATAAAATTCATGCCAGCCTTAACCCTGGGCCTTTATTGTAGGTCAATAGGCTTCCCCACCAGCACACTGGAGCATTTGCTGCTAGGAGGAATTCAGCAAAAAGAATAACTGTTTTGTTTGCTGAGGAAACCCAGAGGCAATGTGATTAGCCCTGTGCTGAGATGGCTGTTTACTAGAGATGGTAAGAAAGCAATTTAAGGAATTTCAAGTGACATAAACAGGCAGGGCAAGATCCTCCTCCAGTGACACAGGCTCGGATTGGCTGTAATGGGAATTATGAAATAATGCTGAACTGAGTAGTGTTATGCAGAGCTCCCATTTACTTTACTGAATCAAAAAGAACTCATTACAAGTTCTGCCTATTACCTGAAACAGAACGAAAATCTATACATCATGAAACATAAATGCTAAGCTTTGTCAAAAAGTTACAATGGCAAATTTTATGGGAAATTGTATTAATAAAGAGCCTTGCTGGTAATATGGGTTATCATTTCACAGCATCAAAACCGAGGTATTAGGTGAGTGAGTAACACATGTCAGAATTTCTTACAGGTTTAAATAAATTAATGAAATTTAGGGTGGCAGTTAAATCCAAAAGAAGTTCAGATCAGTCCCAGTGAATTTAAGTATTTAAGGTTTGTCAAATAAGAACTGTAGCAACAAAACAGATCCTAATCCACACATTTAGCAAAAAGCAATAAAAATGAAAATCACGTGCTAGTCTTAGGCCCCATCTACTAAACCAATGAGGTAGAACAAGTTTCCCTAATTAACGGCTAACCCAGAGGGCAGGGAGTTAACTTCTACTTATTCCCTGAATATTATTTTATATGGTTTTCAGAAGGGAAGGTGACATGGTGCATTTACAGAATTGCTCTGAATTTATCCTACTGATATTCCATTTTGCTATAAAATACTTCAATACTCAGAAAACAAATAGAAATAAATTTACTATAATCTCATGATAAACTGGGTGCTCCTTTTAGAAGTACTATATGGAAATCTATCTTAACTTCGAGAAACATGTTCTGCAGAGTGAAAAAGCATGCACAGAGGAGACTGGGAGTGAAACAGGAGAAGCCTGAAGAAAGATCCTACAGCTTCAGGATTGAGGGCACCTCTGAAATGAGGGGCAACATAGAGATTTGAATTCCAGGTTCCTGCATCATAGACAAGCATGCTGACTGCTGTCTGTTGAAAAGAAAGGGCGATCAACATCTCCCCTGCTTCTTGAGTGCAGAGAGCAGGGCACAAAAGAAACCAACAAAAATCGTTCAGCCTGAAATATTTAACTTGAATCCATAAAAAGAGTTTCCCATGAAGCCAAGAGATTTGCACTGGCACAAAACTGATTAGTCACACTGGAAAATGAGGCTTTCCATCCACTAAAGAGATTTTACAACTGGGATTGACAGGCTCTTGGAGCCATGCCGTTTCTCCATTCTCTCCCGATCGAATCTCCTGAGTTGTACAGTGGGAAGATTTACCCTTCTACTCTTCTGTCTAACATTCACTGACTCTCTAGTTCAATGGTAAATGCTTGTTCACCTTTGAGGACTGGACTATCAGAGTGGAATTATGCAATTATACAAATTATCTTACTTTTTTGTTGAGAATATAACTACAGCATGTAGTCTAGTGAATCTCATTTTGGGACAGTCTTAAACATAGAAGTACTTGTCAGGAGTGGCACATTAAAAGCTAACAAATAAGTTTATTAAACACAATTTTTCCTCACTTGACAAACAAAGAGTTAGGAGGTATGCAAAAATACCTTTCCACAGTACATACCTTGATTAGTCAAAGGATTAATACCTACTTACTGTTTTTACAGTATGGACAGCACTTGATAGCTAGATGTCAGCTGAATTTCTTGAAAAATTGGGTCCTCATGATTTTGTTTACCTTTTAGGATTATATTCAAATTCAGAAGAAGTTCAGACAGTGGGCTAATAGAACAAGATTTGGACTATAATCTTCCTGACTATAATGAAGCAGAAGGGATGTTCCAGCTCACACGTGAGGCAAGACCCTACAGTAGAGCTCCGTCTCATCTCTAAGCTACAGTCAATTCACTGATTGATTTTTGACCTTATTAAATCACAAGTCTGGTTATGGGACATCTTCCTAAAACTTTGCTTGCTGTCTCTGGTCCTAGGCACCATTTCCTGGAGCAGGAATGAGGCTCAGTGAGTATTCACATTATGTTCCATGTAAACCAGGATAACCTCAGTATCCAGTGCTTGTAATCCTTGTAATAACCAATCCCATAATGTAATTAGACACAGTGTGAAAAAGTACTTACTTCTGCTTGCTGCAAACCACTTGTTTAAATGTTATTTTTTTCCTTGGCAATAACTCATGTATGCAGAATGGGACTTCATCTGTCACTTTAATGTTTGGTCACTCAGATACCTCAGATCCTTCCTGCAAAAAAGCTTAGCACACAGTGAGGTTCTACCTTGGGTAAGTGTATGCTAGTCTTTCATAACCCAGACATAAATAATCTCAATAAAGCAACAATTCAACAGTGTTGCATCAGCTGAAGGTGACCCAACATTCCATTTTTTGGCTGTAAGGGTCTGGGACTACTGAGAATATCTTGGTCTCCTGTCAAAAGCATTTTTTAGATGCTATTTTGTTCTGGATTTTTGCCTCATGAGATTTTTTCCTATCTCAGTCCCAAGCCAGGACTCTGGAAAAAGGCCTGCATCAGGCCTTTTCAGTTACACTGGAGTAATTTCATCCCATTTAGAGCCCAGCCTGCTGTTAACAAAAAGCTTGTGTCTCCTAGGAAAGGTTAGCCTTACAGTTGACTGTAAGGACCTGACACTTTGGCTCAGGAATGAGCCTCTGAGTGAGGCAGAAGGTCTCTCAGGGGACACATATATTCACTACAGTCCACACACCAATATCTCTCCGTTTGCTCTTCCCAAAAAGTTGGTGACTATAAAGGAGCACGAATTATTTCCTGTGCAATGGGAATATCCACCCTGAGCTTGCTGCCTAGCTGCCATAGTATGGGCATCCTATAGGTACACTCACTCCAAGCGGGAACGTTACCCATTGCCTGTTGTCTGCCCATAAAACAGCTTGCATTTGGTAAAGCTGGATCATATTGAGGTACAATTTCTCTTAAAAGCAATTGGAGAATATGCTTAGTTTTCAGAATCAGGATTACTTTAAAGAACTTTTGGTTTCAACTAGAGTCAGCAGGTCTTCTCAGACTGTGGTATTCCCACACGAGGTAACAAGGCTGGGCTCCAGAGTTGCCAGCTGACATCTCCCAAAAGATAAAAGAGGAGAAAAATAAATTTCAGCTTGTGTTTACAAATGGGCAGAGAGTACACCTGAATGTGCAAAGCACCAGCAAGCCAAGCATCAAAAGGGAGATACCTGGACGTGTGGGAAATGTTGTTCCTATTTGCTGTGGTGTTAGTTGGCAGTGTTGGGACTAAATGACTTTCAAAAGCAGCGTCATGTCTTTGCAGACTGACTTGCCAAACTTGTACATGCAGCTGTGGCCTAAGCAAGCTCCCACTTAATGACATGCCTATTTCCATAAAAACACAGACGCTGCAGTAATTCAAAACAAGAACGTCTTTAAGTTGGAAAGAATGAAGTCTGTTGCTTCAACACATATCTCAGTGGAGTCTGAAGGGACTTTGCAGTGTTGTCACAGGTGATCTGGCTGCAGGGACAGTGAAAGGTTGAGTTGAACAGCCACAGCACAAGGCAATACTTGCTGTCATTGCAACACCACCAGCAGCATTCACCCCTACTGAAATAGCTGGGGCAGAGAGGTGGAGAAAAGAGGATGCTGAAACATGTCTGGGATACACAAGAGAAGGTCACTGAGAATGAGATCCTGGCCAAATACATGTATTAACCTGTCATGTCCTGGTGGACTTCAGGTGGAGGTGCATCTGGTTAATCCTCTGCATTAACCTTTAGAGGAGAAAAGGAAGAGGAGAAAATCCATAGAGAAGTTAAATGGGAAAAGATAATAAAATTCATGCCAGCCTTAACCCTGGGCCTTTATTGTAGGTCAATAGGCTTCCCCACCAGCACACTGGAGCATTTGCTGCTAGGAGGAATTCAGCAAAAAGAATAACTGTTTTGTTTGCTGAGGAAACCCAGAGGCAATGTGATTAGCCCTGTGCTGAGATGGCTGTTTACTAGAGATGGTAAGAAAGCAATTTAAGGAATTTCAAGTGACATAAACAGGCAGGGCAAGATCCTCCTCCAGTGACACAGGCTCGGATTGGCTGTAATGGGAATCAACCTCTTTTTCTCTGTGGCCTAAATCACAAATTTTTCCCACAATGTAAATCAATAATGAAGTGCAACTATGTTTCCTTTATTGCATCTGAGATTAATTTTTGAGACACTAACAGCACTACAGCTATACTTGTCTTTCTAAAAAACATCAGCTCTGTCTGCATGCTGATCAAGGATTCATGGGGACAATTTTCTGCCAAGCAACACTAAATTTTTATGGCCAGACATAAGTGCAAGTTGCTAAAGCAGAGGCACATGTGTAGTGTTATAATGATGGCTATTTATTAGCAGTCTTGAGGGCTGAAACATGCCATTTTTAAAGCACTTTAATGCCTGGGGGCGATTAGATGCCTCTTTTCACTAATACTTCTCCTACTTTATGTACTTTCTTATTTCCACTATATGCTGCGTGACAGGTGGGAGAAAAGTAGTTTGAGCACACTTCTCATCCTTCCTCATTGGAAATCAAGAATAACATGGAAGTAAGAACTCCCACCTCACACTGTGTGGCATATTTTAGAGCCCTCTTTGCTGCAACATTTAGTCACACACTGCCAAGTTCTTGCATGTCACCGCTGTCTTTCTGGTCCTCTTTACAGCCCTATGGCTGCTGATGTTACACATGTCAACACACTGCAATTTTGCATGCTGTATCAGCAAAATTTTGCTTTTTGAAGTCTTCTGTTGTTCCATCTAGCAAATGATGTTCCACTTCTATGTCTGCAACAATAGGGTTTTCTCTTTGAAACCTCAGCTCTTACAGGAACTACACAATAGCTGCAAATCAAATCAAATCAAATCAAATCAAATCAAATCAAATCAAATAAAATCAAATCAGCACAAATAAGCTTTTTTTTCTACTTTCTGTAATGAAATGTGACAAAAAATTGTTGCTCGGAAAATCAGTAGTTGTTTTGTTTCAGAGTTATTTTTAAGAAAAAGTAGTCACAAAGCTATCATGTTTGGGCAAAGAGCATATTCCTATTTCATCCTAGGATTAATTATTTTTCACTAAGTTTAAGTCCATTCTTTATTGCCTCCCATTAAATCAATAAAGCAAATTTAGAAAGAAATTATGGTGTCAGAAATTATATCAGTTCAAAGTAAATAGTTTCTGCTTTTCTCCTTTTTTTTTTTTTAATTAAAACTGATGCATCCAGCTGTTGAAAAAATTTTATATAAAAATATATACACCCAAGCACCTGATGGAATCATATTTGTTTGCAATTGCATGTGCATACACAGTTGCTTAGACTGGAATTAAGCACTTAAATTCCTGCACTGCCCACAAAGAGGTTTCTTACCCTGGAAGGTCAATTAGTTTTTGTGGTGATTAATTCCTCTAACAAAGGTTATTTCTGCAGGAAAATATGGCGTTTCTGAGAGTCTGAGATTATATTCTATCTGATACTACTGTTAAGGTAATGTTTTGAAACTTCTCATTATATTCAGACTGCTTCCTCCCACCATCTTCAAGAAGCTTTGCATTGCTCTTTGCTGAATTTAGAGATGAAGCAATAGTTTGTTTTCCTAAGGGTGAAAAGCTTGTGCTGCTACATTGCCTATATATGCTCTCCAAAATGAATAGCTCACACAGTCTATGAAGCAGTTTCAATGCAACAGCAGAGCTCTCACAAGTGTTGTGTCCTAAGTTTCATGAAAATAGATGGTGTACTTATCACAGGGTATGGCTGGCCCAGGGTTGCAGTTTGTTTCAACTCTCTGTGCTTCCACTCTCACTTTTTCACTTCCTTGCTACTGTTCTTTTGGGAAAGAGGCAGTCAAGAAATGGTAAGAGGGAAGCACAACTTGAAGGCAATGCTCTAGAAAGGAAAAGGCACAGCTAGCAATCAAAAATATGCACACGGACTGCTCGGCCCATGACTTCCATCCACTTGACATCCGTAACTTCTCCTGACAGACCTGACATCACACACAAGTGCAATCACTGGCACAGGAGTGTTGTGGTGTGGGTTCAGTTTCCATTTGTATTGTTTTCCCCGTTGGTGTTGTTCTCCCCATCTTATAATGTTCTCCCCATTTTGCATCCCTAAGCCTATGTTGATGGTTCAGCCCTGGTTTCCCCCTCTCCCTGAGTTGGTTCCCTCCTGTTCTGGGAAAGCTGCCAAGCCCTTGTCTCCACCCCCGTTCCCTTAGCAACCACCCCACTTGTTACCTTTTCCCCTCCTCCAGAGCCCTGTCCATCTCCCAGGGCCCTGCCCATTTCTCCAGAAACTTCTCCCTTCCTCAGAAGGTGATTGGGCAGGTGCTCCGGGCCCCTCCCTAGCTTTTATATCATTAGTTCTCGCCCATGTCAGTTATGTCCGATTCCCCTCCTCAGTTTCCCCCATTGGTTCTTGTACCTATGTTCCACCCCCTTTATATACTGCTGTTACTCATTGTTCTCTGCCTGTTCCCGCCTGGACCCCCTGGAGACAATAAATCTCTGGACTGCACCAGCCGAGTCAAGGTCCTCTTTTCTCTCAAGCTTCTCCGCTTTTGCCGCTCCTCTCGATATTGCTGCCCTGTCGAAGGTGCTGCCTGACGCCCCGGCGCATCAGGGTAGTGCCCCCCGCTGCTAGCTGCTGCTGTGTTCCCAGCTAGCCGGCACCGCCTCCCCCCCACTCTCAGGGGAGTAGAGTGCACTCGACTCAGCAGCGCGGCACAGGAGGTACACCCCAGGTGCAGCAATGAATTAACAAAAAGGACTGATGAAGGAACAACAGATGAAAAAAAGGAAAACCCTCTTGTTGGCATTAAAAAATATTGCTCCCAGGAAATTTAGAAGCTGTATGTAGCATAAACTTGGCTGGACACAGGCAGATCACTGTAACAGTTCAGCTGGATCGGGATGCTGACACTCTTAGTTTGTGCCACTCCACTCAGAATCAGACATTTAATGAAACCTTCCAGCTGTGCAGTGAAGCCATATTTTACTATCCTGTGTAATCATTTGGCCTGCCTGAATTGGGATGCCACACAAACATGCATTGTGCAAAACATAGCTGCTTTTATTGTTTAAAATAACATCTCACTTTGCTGCTTCTCAAAAAGAGACTAATTTTTTTTTTTAATGAGAACACTTGTTTCAGAAAAAACTATGTCTGCTTATTGAGGTATGGATACATGTTTGCAGAGCCAGAAGCAGATTTTACAAGGGTCACTTTTCTTTGTTTGCATCATGAAGTATATTCCCCTTTAGATATACATTCCAAAATTGCACTTGGAAAAAAGGTATTGCTAGGTGGTAAGCCAAGTAAACAATATTGTCCATACTTGCATTGCTCTTTTTCACTGTATATCAATCATGTTTTCAAGTCTGGTAGACTACTGACTGGCCTTACACATGCACACAAGGCTCAGACATGAAAAGTCACTCTGCCACAGATCCCCGACTCTACGTATAGAGACACAGATGAAGAAATACTCTATTTTCACACAGGAAAAATCTTGACTGCTTGAACTGTGTCTGAATACATACCATGAGGACTCTGACATGGCTTTTCTCCTGCCCTATACTCCCAAAGAAGTTGTCAGCATCCCTACTGTCCCAGAGTGCCTACAGATAAATACTGGTACATAAAACCAAAGTACAGCTCATATATCAATCCCAGATCCAATAATTTCTATACTGTAGCTTTTGCATGGAGATTCCAAACAATCTACCTGTGATGCAACTGACAGTGCCTACATTTTAGCTATTATGTCTTTGGCATTATCTGTGAGACTGAGGTGCATCCAGAGAAATCCTCTATGTCCTGCAGCTCTTTGAGTATCCTACTTCTGCTGAAGCACTAAGGGTTTTGTTGATTGCCAAGTGCACTCAGTTTCCATTTACCTCAACTACCTGCTAAGCACCTAGCAACATCCAGCCTCAAAGATAATTTCTGGCTAGTCTGCGTCTAAACTTTGCCACTAAGGCCTATGCTCACATGAAGTTAATGCTCCTCCTTCATTGGTATAAACATCGAGTAAAATGTGAAATGAGAAAAACCTTGCAGCAGAATAATTTCTGACAGTTTATGGTTAAAAGAACAGAGAAGTGCAATTTGAAATCACTGCTTATGTAACAAGAACCTGAGAACAGCACTAATATTTAATTGAGGGAAAAGTAACTGAAGGAGAATTGCTTGGAGATCTGCCAGGAGGATTTTAACAGCTGGAAGTTGAAAAATGATTAATTTTGACAGTAATCAACACTCCATGTTCATAAGCAATTATGTTTCAGTTTCTGAGCTGTTTGAATTATTTTCTCTGTACTATTAACATTTTATTATCCAGATAGGAATTTGGATTCATGTAATGTAGGAAATTAATTAAAACCCACTTTTCCACCTCCTAGGAGGTACCCACTTATCTTGGGAAAAGTGAAAGCATTCTGGAGCCAGTAATTCCTAAGAATTTACCTCAGTGCAAAGTGACCACACTTTACACCATCTCTTGAGAGATAACAATGTATGACTGCTAGGACAAGACCAAGAAAAGAGAGAAACACAGAGTTGTCTTGAACAGGCAGCAGCTGCAATACACCTGCTACCTAGCTTTGTTATCTCTCCTGACATACAACAGTGGCTACCAAAGGCATGAAAGTTACAAAATATCAGTCCTTTGTATCTGTCCTTTGAACAGATACAGGCATAACCCTGACTGCATCAAGACAAAGAGCATTAAGTGTAAGCTAAAATAATTTCTTGTGTACTACACAATTATATACCAGCATTGCCATGGTCAAAGTAAAATACATTAGCTGGACTTACTAACACTGTGGTGGACCTTGAAGATACAGTGGAAACAAGATATGGGGAATGGGAGGTCTAAAAAGACAGGAGTAAGGGATATCAGGTGAAGGGAGGGCATTCTCAGCCATGGAACAACCTGCAGACATTAGTTAGTGGAAGATGCTGTACGGTCCTGGCCATACAGAATATTTAACCAGTACACAAAGCCTCCCTGGACAGGCTCTACCTTAAGAACAGCCTGGTACAAACCTCCAGCCAGCCAGGAAGGGTGGCCAGCCTAATTACACCCCACTACAGGCAGACTCTGGAGTGAATGGATACAGCTCTCCAGTTGTAAATTACTGTCTTCTGAAGCCTATCCTTAAAAAAGGACAAGGCATCATTGATAGCCCAAATGGAAGAAAAGGCCAATGCTAGCTCTGCCCTCCTACCTGTGTCTGAAAGAACTTGTCCAGATGTCTGGAGATAAGAGAACCCAGAGGAAACAGATAAACAACCTTGCTTAGGGAAGAACATGACTGGGAATCCTCTTTCTTGCCAGTGTTATGGTTAGAGCTGTAAGAAAACTCTTCACAATCAATAACAAGGAACGGCAGCTGGAGCAGCCAGTTCTGAGGTACTGCCTGTTCTGAGGTACTGCCTATTCTGAGGTACTGCCAGCTCTGAGGAGCTCACAATGAAACACAACATCCTTCGCCTGCCCCTATTGCCCGTGTGAAACAAAAGCAGGCTCAATTTGCAGTGATTTTCACAGGGAACGCTTTGTACTGATAATGCAAACATCAACCCTCAGGCCTGCCATCAGTGAAACCTCACCACACCTGTGGGACTGAACAGAGCAAATGGTGGTGCAGCCCCATGTGCAGGCTGGGGAGCAGAGGCTCACAGAAAACAAGGGGCAGGGTGCTGCACTGGCATAGCAAATGCTGCACTGATAGGCACGTGCCACCAGCTAGACAAACACAAGTGTGATCTCAGTGTGGAAGGGGAGACTACTTCAACTAATCTTTCTCTGCTGCACATCACCCAGCCTTTCCAAAGCCGAGTAGAGGCTGATTTGTTGCAGTGCACTTTTGTCCTAGTATGGGAGATTCCCAAGTTCACATATAATCTCCTGGCTTTCTTCCTTATTATAAGAGGAATTTAAAATATTTGCCATGCCTTTGGCATAGTTTTTGAAGCCAAGAACTAGCAAAAGAAGGTGACGAACACCGCTGCAAGAAGGCAGTGCACTTGGGAACTCTCTGGGGTTACTTTGATCCAGGCATTTGACGGGTGTCTAAACTGGTCTCTAAAGACAGTGATTAACTTAGACCGGATACCCTGTTCTCAAAGGGCTTTACTTCAGGACGATGAGTTAGCTCACTGGCTGTTTTGCAGGCTAAGTTGCAACTGGATGTAAATGAAATACAGTGAACTTAGAGGAGGAACATCACCAGTTTTCCTTAGAGTGGGCTATTGCATGCTTAATTAGGCCTCCATTTGGTCAGTTTAAAATGGAAAATTCCTTCAAAATGCTAATTTCCACCCCCATTTTCCTCATTTCACCTGTAGATAAAAAGCTTAGTGAGAGTGAAAGAAAGAGATTAAAAATAGCTAAATAATAAAAGGTGATGCAGCTTTAAAGGGGCACACTGAAAAGGGGAATCATTATTGGTAATTAGCTGACAACTGGCCTGAGGGGAACCTACAGGTCAAAAACCTGGCAGCCAATATCCAGCTTGGATCTGCAAAAAGCCACCCAGATAATGCAGAAAAGATGGGGACTAAATGTCTACACTGAAGGTAATTTATGGGGAAAGAATCCCAGATGCTCCCAGGCTCAGAGATAACTAGAAGAAAGGGGGACAGAGTGAATGCAGCAGAGAAGAAAAGGACAGGTTTTGTTGGGCCACACTTTATTTTTGTGGGTGTGTTGAAATCAGGCAGAGATCCAACTCGGTGCCTATCATCAGGTTTTCCCTTCATGGGCAAAATTACTTGGCCCCTGTAATTTGTCAGAGATCTTTCACAGGTGGAAGCTGAGAACAAGAGCATCAGCCCCACATGTGGAACACCCGACTCACTAACAATATCTGTGCTGAGCCAGGGGGTTTATTGGCTAAACCTCCAGACAATGTCAAAATTAAAGTTTGTTTAAACGAGAAATCTGAGAAGCTGCCAAGAATGAATGGACATTTCTTTCAGTGTAACCTCCCAGGGTTTTATTTCAGGAAGGGCTAAGCAGGGTCTTGGCATTTAGCCCCAGGAAGCATCGTACTTATTCAGTCCCATCCAACCCACCACATCCCTGCATGCATGGACATTTCTTCCATTGTAATTTCACAGTGTTTTATTTCACTAGGTTACTTCAGTCTTAGAAAAAGAGGTTTTAACCAGGAAGATGGTTACAATGAGCATCATGTGCTATTAAGTGCTTTTGATATTTAATGTCATGGCATGTATAACCCCATGCAAATTGGATTAGATTCAGAAATAGTCTTCTTTAGAGTGCATTAGTGCATGTTTATTGAGCCTCCATCTAGTTAGTCTCAAACAGAAAATTCCTTCAAAATGGCTGATTTCCACCCCTGTTTTGCTGATTCTATCAGCTTTTTTCATTGGAGGACAAATAAAGAAGGAACAGTTGGTAAGAAAAATGAACAACAGTTAATTCCAAAACCCCCTTTTAAATACTTTATTTTCTCTGTGCACTTTGGGCATCACAGCCACAAAGAGGGTTTTATGTGAAAAAGGAATGATTCTGGGTTTTCCACTTGGACAAAATAATTTGAGTAAATATTTAGGCTTGCCAAAATAAGTGCAACAATTTACAGTGGCTCCAGGAACCAAACTTTAACAGACATGACACAGTAAGAAAACTGAATCACAGTCATGATACTTTTTTGGTTTGCATTGATAAAATGTGCAAGACATGTACCTCTCCTCTGGCAACATTTCTTTCCTTTATCCTTATTAATACAGAGTCTTGTTGTTGCAACTATCTAATAATCAGCTATCAGCAAACTACTTTTGCAGCCACTGCAAAATGCAGCTGCACATTTGCCTTGCAGACGGTGCAGAGGGATAGGATTCATTTGGACTGGTCATGGAATTCCACCTCTTTCCTTGCTGGCTCTTAGTCATTTTAGATGCTACCTAGTGCTAGCTAGGAAAGCTAGCTCAACTGCTTGGTGTATGTAGTAAGTGGGAATTTTGACATGGCCTTCAACAGAGCCAAAGTCTCAGGTCAGCTGCAAAAAAAGATGCTGCAGGATGTTAAACATTTTGTCTTCTCATTTAAAAATTGAAAATATTTCATGCCTCCTAATATCAAAATATCTTTGATGCATCACATTTTTAACAAGACCCGTGTATCTAAAAATGCTGTGGTTAGTTTAGCACTTGTTCTCACGGAATCACAGAACCACTGGGGTTGGAAGTGACCTCTGGAGATCATCCAGTCCAAGCCCCCTGCCAAGGCAGGGTCACCCAGAGCAGGTGACACAAGAAAACATCCAAGCAGATTTTGAATGGCTCCATGGCCTCCCTGGGCAGCCTGTTCCAGTGCTCTGCTCCCCTGCAATGTAAAGTTCTTCCTCATGCTGAGGTGGAACTTAGTTTATGGCCATTGCTCCTTGTCCTGCCACTGGGCACCACTGAAAAGAGTCTGGCACCACCCTCTTGACACCTGCCTTTGAGATATTTATAAGCATTAATGAGAGTCCTTCTCAGTCTTCTGTTCTCTGGACTAAACAGACCCAGCTCTTTCAGTCTCTTCTCATAAAAGAAAAGCTCCAGACTCGTCATCTTGGTCTCCTCTGCTGAATCACCTTCAGTTGTTCCTTGTCTTGTCCTGAGGAGCCCAGAACTGGACACAGCACTCCAGATGTGGACTCACTAGGGACAAGTAGTTCTCATTCTCCCACTGACTCTGAAAAGACAACATCTTTTCACACATGTTTAATGGCATACTCCAAGTAAAACAGGCTATCACTGAGAAGTCCTCCATCTGTAATGCTATTACAGAATGAATACATTCTAATGCTGTACTTCAGGATGCAGGAGTGTCTTCAGTGCCTCCCATGCTCTGTAATTCTGTTCAGTCTTTATTACTGCAGAGATATTTTGGCTTTCTCCATGGAGGCAGTTAATAAAATTTACTGTTAGCTACAAACTCCATAAATCCAGTCTCTGGAAGATAAGCCAATGCAATGTGCTGGCTTCAAAGCTGGCAGGATCAAAATAAGCAGGATCATTTGGTGGATTTCAGCCTGTAAGGGAGCTGAATGCCAGCTCATGCAGGGTTACCAAAGGCAAGTTATTTGTCTTGTACTGCAAAGCAAGCATAACTTAGACTGGGGTCTCCTTTAGATCTTGAATCTCCCAAGGTGAAGATGGGGTTAAAAGAAAGGATTTTCTAAATCAAACTCTGTTCCAAAAAGGTTGGGGATAAAACTAGGAGCAATTATGTACTGTTATGAAAATAGCACCTAGAGCTGAATGCCAGGAGCCTCACTAAACACACTGAGATGATTCCTGCACCAAAGAATTTTCAATATGAACAGACAAGACAAAGACAGTACTGTTATTTTCATTTTACAAACACTAAACCTAGACACTGAGACCAAGTCACCACAGCACAGTGAATTTTCCAAGGTCATATAAGGGCTCTGTGCTAGAGCCCAGACCTGAGTCTATTTGTGTAACTCAGATATAGTTCTGTGCTTTGGAAGAGCTTACTTATCCTGAGTTTCCACAATCGTGTTGATCCAGTTTTGATTTCCAGAATAAAAAGTCAGAAATCTCTGACTTCCACTGCACCCAATCCCCTCAGCAAGAAAGTCTGAGTGAAGGAAGAATACATCTCTATACACCAAGCCATGCTTTCTAAAGTTTTCTTGTTGTGTGAAAATGCCCATTTTTTATTGCTTACAAAATAGTTATAAGGAATCCTATCTAACAACAGCCTCCGGCATCTGGCCTGGCTAAAAGCTTTTGAAGTGATTTATTCCAACAATTTTATAAAGATTGTTTTAATGACTGTCTTACTTCAAAACTCTCTTACTTCAAAACAAAACCAAAGCCAACTCTTTATAATCAAAATCTCTGTTCTATGGTCAAAAGTAATGAACTGGAGATTTCAAAGGTAGAACTGCCAATATTTAATTCTCACTTGCTATCAAGGGCATAAAGAACTTGATGACTCTTTGTATCCCTACAAAACTTTAAATGTTTTGGGTCTTACATGGAGAATACAACTGAGAATAACCCACGTAGAATGCTGTTGGGCTATTTGGAATTACTGAGAAGTCTTTCACTTCACACTCAAATGGAAATATTTAATGCGTAGTCTACAATAAGACACTTTTACTCTGAAACAGATGGCTTATCTCTTCTGGTTCTTCCTGTCTTCTGCCCCAGCATTTTACAGGAAATTAATGGTGTTGAGAGAGATGTTTCTCCCCCACCTGCATTTCCTGCTTAAGAAGCAAAACCATTTAAGAAATGTTTTATTCCTAAAAGGTATGACAATTCACAGCAGTAATTTCTGGTGAGACTTGCACATCTTGTTGAAACATCATTTTTTATTATGAAGAGGGCAAAACAATTTACATTACCACGTTTCGCAAACATAATTTCAGGTGAATTTTTGACCTCCGCTACCTCTTTCACCGCCATCTCTTTACTTAGAAGTCAAAGTGATTGGTTAATTTATTTCCCATTAAAACTGATAGCTCTTTTCTGATTATTCAAGCTAGCAGGAGTAGGAAATGATTTCTGCTTTTCTTCCAGCACTCATTCATGCCTTTGGATAGAGCTACACTAACTTTCTCAGGGATTGACTGCTCCCAGGTAATGGAAAAAATCCTTGAAAATCCTTTATTTCTGCCTGAGACCACACATTGAAAACAAATGTAAGATTAGCCCATTCTGATGATGTAGAAGCAGAATCCCTTTTGTCCCAAGTTCTGAGCCCCAGTGTTAAATTCACTTCTTAAATTCTGTAGGAGGATGAAAACAAAGAAGGAGGAAATAATTTCTGGAAGTACATTATTGCTGTTACAGAAATACTACCCAGGTTTATGTAGTATTTTTAAAAAATTAGCAAATTCATAGTTACTTAATAATGTAATTTCTATTATTTATCATATAGACCTGCACATGAATCAGCAATTTCCAGCATGACTGAGAAATAGTCTGTAAGGAAGTCCAACATACAAACAGGAAGACCAGCTCACTAACATAATAATGGAGGTCTGGCATCTTCAAAGATATCAAACAAAAACTCAAAACTCAAAAAAACCCCCAAAAACAAAGTGCACACTTGTTTTCTCACTAAATCATTCCAACTTCTCAGATAGCATCAAACCATTACACAGGTTATGCTGCTTTAAAAAATATAACATTTCATTATTGATTCATACAGCTGTTCAAAAAATCAGAAGGGTTTTGTTCACTTTGAAGAATGCTAATGAAATACTTAGCTGCAAATCAGAATATCAGATAACCTAGTCCTTGTTGACAAATTAATTATTTCTATAATTCATTGCGCTTTTTAAAATCAAAACCTCATTAAGTCAGTGGGTGAGTTGTTCTGAGGAAGAATAATCTGAAGATAATCATGCCAGATTTGAATAATTTTATGTCAGCTCTTCTACTTTAGGCTTCTGTAGTGATCTAAAGGATGGGCTTTTAACTTCATTACTGCTTATGAATATAATTCAGGTGATGGGAAAGTAATTTGAAAAGGTTTTATCCTGGTAATGAGTTGCCTTTGAAGCTTGTGAGCTCGTTGTTCGACAAATTTGTAAACAATCAATGTTTGTGTACAAGGAACTAGGACAGTAAAAGTTTTGGATTTTGTTAATTAAATTAGTTTCTAAGCAGAGACTAAAGAACACTGAAAATAACTTTTTCTTTTGTTTTATTAAATACCCCTTCCACTGCTCTGATGGCTGAAAGATTTAAGGACTCCATCTCCCTCAGCTAAGACCGTGTCCCTTTTTTTCCCTGTGCTACACCCTGGTCTAATAAAAGAGACCTTTTTCACTTGACCACCTTACATCCCTCAGATACTCAAAGCAGCTTCATCACTACTCCTTTGAGAACCTGCCCATGAGGCATGTGCTCACCCAGCGCTTTCACAGGGGCTGTATCTTTGCAGATCGTGTTACCAGCACTACTCAGCTGCCTCCAAAGACATGAAAACCTGGCTGGTAGGTGGTGCCTCACCATCCCTAGAAAGCAGTGGCTGCTCAGCACACATGCAGTATCAGACTCATGGCCATTATCACCTGCTCATCCCATTCACCTCACACAGAAAGGGTTTTGCCGTGCGTGCTGTTAGGAGAGAGGTTTCTCTGTACTGAATGACCCACTGCAGGCCCTGAGGACACATCTCCATGCAACAACAAGCAGGCACCATTACTGGCAATCTTGTCTGAGTCTTTCCTAAGACTGTGCTCTGCATGACTGCTGCAGAAGAGGAGGGTTAGGGTTAGGGTTTCTGTAATGCATGCACACACACGGACCCACGGCTGAGGTGTGCAGGTAAGGACAAAGGATAACCACAAACCTTTTCAATAAGCCATTTTTCCTGCAGCTGACATCTCAGCACCCCCACAACCCTGCTGTAAACCTTAGGGCCATTCTTGGACAAGCTCCCTTTGCCAGAGCATGGCATGAAGAAATTCCAAGGCATGAGACTAACAGCCATGTCCTCAGATAAGTGCAGTGCAGGTTGGGTTCAGCTTAGCACTCAATACCTTCAAGAAATTCGTCTAAATCAGGTACTCCTAGCAACCCCAGGCTTTGGCAGGGCCTGAGTTTTAAGATTGCATGTTTCAGCTGGCTATAGTCATAAAAGCACTAACTCAGTACCTCAGTTTAAAGACACATTCCGGTGTGTCATACTAAGCCTCCAACAGCCCTCAGGAGGCTGTCTCAGCATGTGGCAATGCTACTCCCATGTTCACACACCTGGCAGAATAAACGCTTCTTTCAATTAAAAATGTCTTTAGGAATGCTAAGATAAGAAGGAGGTACACAGTGCTCATTTGGATCCTGGTATCTACAATTTTCAACCTCAAACTATCAGGCAGACACAAAGAAAGCAGCAAACACAGAATGTGTCTGTTATTAATAAACTGGTTTTCTTCTGTGCACCTGAAAACATTTTCTCCTTGAAGACATACATAACCATCAGTACATTACAGATGTAAAATTCCAAAAGACTGTGGGATCAAGGCTGTCCAGATAACATGTTTAAGTACAAGCATTCTGGTCCATGCTGAAGGCAACATCTTGTTAACATGTCTCTTAGCAGTTTTTGACAAAATGTATTAGTTCATTACAGATAAGCCCTGAGCATAAGCAGTCTGGGTAATCTAAGTGACAGAAAAAAATAGTGCTTTTCAAAAGGATGAACTGACTGAAGGAGGAAATTTAACTTCACCAAGGAGACAGTCTCAGCAGCAGCTGCTAATACACAAATTACAGAATTTCAAATGCTTAGTGTTTTCCCTTGATTTTCCTTCAGCTTGCTGTTCCTAATGGTATTGGGGTCTCAGAAAAATTGTTTAATCTTGGAATTGGTAACATACAAAACCATTTCAAATTTTATTTTTAAACTTAGTTTCTACCCTAAAAATATTTAAGGTTCTTTATAAACCTTTGACAGGTCACTTGAAATGTTGTTAAAGGCTGTCTCATTTTTCCTAGCTAAAACCCTCCTTACTTCTAGCCTAAGCCCATTAAACCAGTACAATAAGGCTTCTGCTAACATGAAATTTTGCATCCACAGAAACTAATGACAAAATTTCCACAGACCTCCCAATAGGTGATAGGTAGGTCACAATATTGCTCCTTCAGGCTTGCAGTATATGAATATTAATTTGCCAAAATATTAAGCCAGAAATAAATATCTGAAATAAGACTACAACACTGCATGCAAAGTGTTTTATAGAAAGGTTAGCAGAATTTATGTCAGTGAGTATATGTAGAGCTGTACATCAGTTGCTGAGCTTTACTACTCATTCATGCTGGGAAGAGTTATTATTCATTGCTCCAAATTCTTCACTTCTAAAAACATATACATTGCTAGTATGCAAAAATAACTGGCGCTTTCTGAAATATTTATTACTGCCCATTACAAAAGAGAGCTCTAAACAAAAGGCATGTCAGGGCAGTGTTCTAAAGATTGATTCAAAATGGAGAATTAATTATTCTTTCTTGCAATTTTTAATTGCCATACAAGAAGGATATGCATTTGTTTCATGGAATTTGGTGGTTCTTTGCTTCATCTTAGTGATCAGGTTGCTCAACATCCTTTTTATGGAGTGCCCCATACCTTGAGATTGCTCGTTCATCATGTAAGGTGAAGGGAGATTGTTTTTCTGAACAGAACTGCCCACCTTCTGATGGTATTTATGCAACTGCAACTTTAATAAGTTTAAATAAACCTGCACCTTTTATTTCTCTGAGAACACCCCTGACATCTGGTGTCCCTTAGAGCCGTACTTGCGTTGTTTCACAGTCACAGGGGCAGCACTGAGCGAGCGGCGCTGAGGCAGCTGCTGCTGCAGAGCCGGACCGGAGCGCGGGGGATGTCTGCAGTCAGGTAAGCAGCTGTGAGAGTGCTCTCTGCCACCCACATCGGAGAGGCTGAGGTCCATCCAACCCTGCCTGCAACTGGAATGAGAACATGTGATTGCCTGCCTGCCTGCATGCAGACATGCCTTTTATCTTGTCGTGATACAACCAGCACCTGGAGGATCATGCCAGTTCTCAGGCAGCTTGGGTTTTGATGAGACACCCTTTAATGGTGAGAGGCAAAGAAGGCTTCTTGCAGTCCCAGGACAGACATTCATTACATTCTGCTGACTGTAAAAGGCACCCAGATGAAGACATCCATGCTGTAGCCTTCTAAAGGTGGCAAAGCTAAGACTCATTTTAGTTGACAGGTATTAGTTTTGTACTTAAGAAAATGTCACAATGAACAATTGGAGAGATCGTAATTTTGCAGCGCACATCTTTCTAGAGCACTAAATGCTAACTGAACAAGCATAAGATTAAGGTGTTCTTAAAAACTCAGCTTTGAAAACACTGGCCTGTCTGGTGCAAGCCTGAAGACCTCCAGTGAAAATCCCTGATTAAGAGGGCAAAAAAACCCTTCCCCTTCCCTGTCTGACAGTTGCTGCCAATGACAGGAGGGTGGAGCAGCCAGCAAAGCTCTGCCCTGCCGTGGGAAGATGGTGACGGACCTTCAGCGGCCAAAGCTCTGTTTAGGGAGGGGGGAGGTGGGTCTCCAATTAATTATAGACCTTGGCACAGGTTCAGATGGTGTCATGCCTGTGACTCGATAGGTTTAGAGGAAATATATATCTGAAAGGAGGATCTGTCCAGAATGATTGAGTTATACTGCAGTTGAAAGCAGAACAGATGTATAAGCAGAAGTGATGGTGTCACTGAGAATCAGTTACATATCTCATGGGAAAACCTTCATTTGTTGAATAAGGACAATATGCTATACTGCACACATATCCTCCTATAAATGTAATCCATTTGCCCTGCTCTGAAAGTATGTGTGACAGCTGTTCTGCCCAGAAGCAAAATGACATTTTATATCAAAAGCATTGTTGATTTCTTCTCTTAACTGACTTTGGTAAAACATTGAAAGCAAATGTTAATATTCAATACAAATCTACAGAAATTGTCAGTCTTCAAAGTGGAAAGGGTTTGGCATTTTCTGCTAACTCTTCATATTTCACATCTTTCTGCATTTTCTGATTCTCTCAGGAGAAACATCTCCAATAAGGATCAATCAGAGAAAACCTGAAAAAATGTGAGAAAAATCTGCTCGGGCAAAATTCACAGACAAAGGAGGTAAAATTTGTTAATCTCAGACATGCATTCAGAATAAAAATAACCAAGAAGAGGATGCAGGTATCCAAGTTTGTCAGTGTCCGGGCTGCAGGACCAAAGGATTAGCAGTGCCCGCTGGAGTATGTTACCTTTGCCGCAGGAATGGAATTCCTCTTAAAAGCAGGTGAGGATCAGTTCCACACAAAATCTGTGACCTGCTCCCTGCTGTACACTTTCTCCTCCCAGCCTCCCATCTCCTGGGAATGGCAGTCCCAGGCCATCTGCCTGGGAGTAATGGGCCTTCACTCTAATCCTCTTCTCCTTGGACCACACTCCCTGAACTCAGTCAGCCTTTGGATCTCATCAGGACTAACTTCATATCTCTTTGTGCTTACCATATGGCCTAGCACTTACTCTGTCTAGCTGGTAGGATAAAACATACCACAAAGAGGGCACAGGTGACTCCTGAAAGAAAGAATAGATAGTCCCTCATTAACTTTTCAGAGAAGCCCTGCATGCATGCTGTGGGTTGCTGCTGCAAACTGCTGAAAGGCATTGTCATCAGGCTATCTCAGCCATCAGCTTAATGCTCTGCAGTTAAATTTTGAATGCCTGTGAAATGGTTCCCATGTCCTGTGGCTGAAAGTCAGTGAAAGAAGCCTGTGAGCAAGTCCAATTTTTCTGCTGCTTTTGGAAAGAAGCCAAGACGATTGGAAAGAGGTTGTGATTTAAATAAAATTAAAAAGAAAAAAAAAAAAAAAAAAGAAAAGAGATAGTGTTCACTGGAATGGGGAAAATTATTCAAGAGCAGTCATATGGATTGAGAAAGATCAAGTCTTCCATCCAGAAGAATTGTATTTTTACAAAATGGAACACCTCTGGCAGGCACTACAGCAAGAACGCCAATACCAAATACATTACAGTCCTGTAATCAAGCCACAAATGGGCTGTGGGAGAAGAAGGTTAATGTCCTACATGCATGCAAGAAAAATGCATTTCTCTTACAGATATCTTGCCTGTCAACAGGGGGATTTAACTTCACACTAAGTTTCAATCTCAAAAAAGGTTGTTTGATCTAAAAAATAAAAACTTTTATAGGGAAATTCCAAAACAGCTCAATTTCTAATATTTATCTCCTGGGAATTCATTTACCAGGTGCATACAAGAACTGGGAACATTTCCTTTTTGGCCAGCTCCCCTTACTTGCGCTGGCTGCAGGCCACACAGGTGAACTTCAGCTGCTGTTATCTAAGCTATGAAATACTTCAGAAAAAGGGAGGAAGATATAGAATGACATCTGTATCATCAATGAGCCAAAGTCAGAAGTTTCAGCTGTTGGTATCAGCAGGGAAAATGTGATGATGTTTTCAAGAGTCTTATATTCATGAACTTTGTTTATCTACAATAATCCCTATGGAAGGGAAGTTTTGCAGTAGCTATTATATTTATCATGGTGACACTTCATTGTTTGGTGAGAAAAACTTTTTTTTTGTATGATAATGAACAAATTTCGTCTATTTATTGATAGAAAATAAATACCTAGTGCAATTAAGGAATGAAGAAGACTTGGCTATTCCTATCTTGTAGGTGAGCTTAAATCCAGCAGCAAATTAAATATACAGTTGAAAGATGTTTGTGATGGAGCTTCAGTTCAAAATTGAAGGTTAGGGAAATTGTGACTGATTCATAGTTTACACTGGTATGTGCAGTCTAAACTGTAAAAATATTCTACTGAAATCAGAAGATCTGTGTCTGCCAAATTGGCTGTTTTCTATTTCTAGCTTTAGTAGTAGTTTTTTTAAAGTTTTGTCATCAACAAATTGATTTACATGAGAAAGTTGACTTTGTCATGTAAAATGCCTTTGCATTCATTACACATGAATAATGTGTAATGGTTTCCAAATCACAATTCCTAGTTTACTGCAGAAACTTGTTGCTCAAAGTATATTGGTGACCATTGGGCATTTTGATAGATGCTACCAGTTTTATTTTAAACCCAGTAATCTTCATCTACTCCAGACTAACAATGATACTAAATAAAATTAATACAAACAGTTCTTGGCAAACATTCATTATGTTGCATGTTTAAATTCTGGATCATCCATTCCATAATCTCTTTGCCTATTTTGTTGCTTTGGGCTTAGGTGAATTCAATAAGAATTTTAGTCAATAAGAGCTTCAGCAAGCCTGACTTCTGTTCTGTCTTACTGAAGCTGTTCAGGCTTGCTTTTATACATGCAGCACGTTGCCCCAGCAAACCCTCCATACCATTTCTCCCCTGTTTTAATTCCCATTGAAGATGTCCTCCATGGTGCAGTGATGATTTTATTTTGATTTTCATGTGTGCAAATTCTTTTTCTTTGTTGATGTGACCGAAGTTTGTGTGATGTATGTGGATTTTAATGCTTGAATGTGTCATTCACAGAGGCGAGGGGTGGAATGCATTGAGTTTGTGTGACAAGGTGTTGGTTGTGAGGCAGCAATGGCTGCAGGGGTGAAGATTTCTGTGAGAAGCTGACAGAAGTTTTTCCCATGTCTGACAGAGCCAACATGGAGCTTTCCCATGTCAGCCAGCTCCAGGATGGACATGCCGCTGGCCAGGGTTGAGCCCATCAGCGATGGCAGCAACACTTCCAGGATAACATGTTTAAAAAGGTGGGGAAAAATTATTGGACAGAAGCAATTACAGCCAGAGAAGAAAGGAGTGAGAACATGTGAGTGAAGCAGCTCTGCACACACTGAAGTCAGTGGAGAAGAAGGGACAGGAGGTACCAGAGCTGAGATTCCCCTGCAGCCTGGGGTGCAGACCATGGTGAAGCAGCTGTGCCCCTGCACTGAGCTCTGTGGTGGAGCAGAGATCCACCTGCAGCCTATGCAGAGCCCCACACCAGGGCAGGTGGATGCTCAAAGGAAGTTGTGACCTTATGGGAAGACCTCACCAGAGCAAGCCCTGGCAAGACCCATGGCCCTGTGGAGAGAGGAGCCCACACTAGACCAGATTTTCTGGTCAGACTTGTGACCCTGGGGGCAACTGAAGCTGGAGGAGCCTGTTCCTGAAGGACAGCAAGCCATGGAAAAGTGGCGTCCCATCTCTCTGGACCACTTTGTAGGAGAAGGTAGAGAATAGTGAATAAAGTTAAGTCTGGAAAGGAGGGAGAGGTGGGGGGAAAGTGTTTTTTACATTTGTTTTATTCCTCCTTATCCTACTCTGATTTTGACTGGTAATAAATTCTAATAATTTTCCCAAGTTTTGCCCATGACACTAATCTGTGAGTGACCTCCACCTGTCCTTATCTCAATTAATGAGTCTTTCACTATAACCTCTCTCCCCTGTCCAGCTGAGGAGAAGAGTGACAAAGTGGCTTTTGTGGGTACCTGGCATCCAGCCAGGATCAAACCACCACACTGCCTGGGGAAATGGTTTGAGAGGGGTGATCCTGCCCCTTTCCTTAGCCCTGGTGAGGCCTCACCTGGAGCGCTGTGTGCTGTTCTGGGCTCCTCAGGACAAGTGAGACGTGGAGCTCCTGGAGGGAGTTCAGCAGAGGGTAACCAAAAGGATTAAGGGATTGGAGCATCACTCTTACTAGTAAAGGCTGAGAGAGCAGGACCTGTTTAGCCTCCAGAAGAGATGACTGAAAGGGAATTATATCAGTCTGTGTAAGTACCTCAAGGGAGGGTATCAAGAGGATGCATCCAGGCTCTTCTCAGTGGTGCCAAGGAATAGGACAAGAGGCAATGGGTAGAAACTGATGTCCAAGAAGTTCCCCCTGAATTGGAGGAAGAACTTCTCTTTACTGTGTGGGTCACCAAGTGCTGGAACAGAGTGCCCAGAGTGGGTGCGGATTCTCCTTCCCTCAAGATACTCAAGAACCATTTGGATGCAGTCCTGAGTACTGGGGGATCCTGCTTGAACAGGGAGATTGGACTAGATCACCTCCAGCGGCAAGACAGGTGTGCAGTGATCCCTTCCAACTGTAACTATTCTAAGATTCTGTGAATCTGTGATCAAATACCTGAAGGAATTTACAAGATCTGTAAACACATGTACAGATACATGATTTAGTGGTAAACCTGGCAGATTTATGGTCGGACTCAACTGGTCTTTTCTAAATGATTCTGATTCTATGATGTTGGTGGAGATGAAGAAGAAACTTAAGGGGGACCCGTGGACTTACAGAGTGGTACAAGCTACCCAGATGTGCTCCTCCTCTCATGTCTCCAGAGGCTCCAGCCACATAACATGTGGATGAGTGAACCCCGGCATGGCAGTACCACTTCTACTGCCAGATCTGAGCTGTCTTCATGAGCTTGTTTCCTTGGAACCAAGAAGGGAGGTCTTCTTCTTTCCATCTGCCCTGCCATCCAGAAAAAATAGGATTTTACATAAATAACTTTCCTGTTCAGAAATATCTTCCTTTATCATCCTGGTACACCCAATAGATAGTGCCTGATACAATTGCACATGTGTTCCTACAGGCAGGTGAGCATTAAGTTCTCCATTGTCTAGTACCCCAGCAGAGGAAATAAAATATGAGCTAGGGAGGAGAGTCAAAAGTGTTCAAAAAACTGCAGCAACTCCATTTCCTCCTCTTTCCCTTCTATACATATGATTTTTTTTTTCATACAAAATACAATTCATTTTCATAAATTCATTTAGAAACAAACCTAGATGACTAAACCCTAATATAGTCCTTGAAATCAGCTTTAAGGACCCCTGACATAGGCAGGGACCACAAGGGATTCAGACAGTGCAGGAGCCCTGCAATCAGTCAAAAGTGAGTCTCTACTTGTAGGATCAGAGAGCAAACACTGGAATTCTTGTTTTTGAGACAGTAGATAACCACATACTGACGACACCATTTCAGAAATAAACCCTACAGAGTCTCCACGTCCCCGTGGTGTAAGTGAACTTCTGTCATGCTTCTCCCTGCATGAAATTTTTCAGCAATCCCACCTGATCCTAAAGAAGACTTTCCCATTACTTAGCTTTTTTTCAAAGATAGAACTGAAGATTAGATTCAAGCAGCCAGTAACAGCTACTCATTCTGTTGGTCCAATGCCTTTAGGAATTGCAAACAAATGTGTTTCCGGTGCTAAAATAAGAAACCCTAAACAAGCAAAAAATATCTCTGCCAGAGCATCTGTACAAGCCTGTGACTTATACCTCTTGCATGCAGTCATTTTTCCTCAACAATGACCCAAGTGTCCTTTTTTTATAGGAAAATCTCTTGTCAGGAACTCCCTCCTGCAAATCCAGACATGCAGCTCAGCACAGGAAGTCAGGCTGTCATGGCTCCAGGCATTGTTAATCATTTTTAAATGATCATTAAAAAGCAGCAGCAGCAGTGAAAGGATGCAGCTCTGGTGAGGTCAGATAACAAAAATGCCTCATTTTGGGGGGGATGGGGAATGGGGGGGCAGTGTAAAATAAAAGCACATTTTGCAGAGTGAGTTTTAAACACTGTGTTCAATGTCTGGGAGTTTAGGAAAGGAAAAGAAAAATACAGTACTGATCTGATAGATTCTGAGGCCATTCCTCCCCTGCTTCCTGTGGCCCCTCATCCCCAGCAGACAGACCCACACTCCTCCTGTCTCTGAGCAACCATGCAGACTTTTCTGTTTCCAATGCTGCTCAGGTCTAATACCTCAGGTCTCCAAGATCTGACAATTCTCAAAGTGCTGCACATTGCAATAACACTGCTCACTCCTGGGTTTCTGGTACTGTGCCCTGCCACAAAAACTTTAAAAATCATTGACTTGTTAAAGCCTTTGGATTTTAAATTACTAAAATTCATATCTAATTTAAGTCTTGTGAGGCTCCCTAATTTTTGCAGTCTTTGTGTGCTGTACCTATGTTTTGTCATCATTAATTAGGCCCAGACATGATTTTAGCGTCATTTGTGCCATCAAATAATGATGACATAAATGTCATTTACCCTATTGTTATGAGAAATGTACAGCACAATGTATTTCTTCTCTCCTCCTGAACCTCTCCTATATACCACCATATGGTTTCTGTACCAAGGGCACTCTGCCATCTGGGCTGTGGAGCCTAATGCCCTTAGGAAGACATTGACATAAACCAATTTATGTTAAGACCCAGACCTCAGACATATGATATTAGTGTGCCATACGGCTGGCCCCCACAGATGGGGATGGATTGTCAGCTCCCCAGCAGCTTTCCTGCTTCTTGGTGGTCCTGGTTCTCGGCTGTACCAGGCAGGTCTGCATGATCCCCTGGGACCCAGTGTGGTTAGCGACACTGCCCACCCTGCCACAAGGCTCCTGCCAAGGCCCCTCACCAGGAAGAAAAGCCCTGATTGCCCATCCTGAAGCCACACAGTGTTTTCTCATGGCACTTCCTCTGCTCAGCAAGAGTGGTCTCAGCAGAGGTATCAGAATCATATCAGTGGCCAGCAACCCTTTTACACCTTCCTTCTTTTTGTGAACTCTCCCAATTTAACCCCATAATTTCTCAGTTATGGTTGTTCTCCAGTCTACTCCTCCCCAGATTTCGATCCCCATCTGCCTCTCTTTCTTTTACCTGCATGGAATACAACCTCTGTTCCAGTCAGGAGGAGAGCATGGATATAGAAGAAACCTTTTCACTGTACATAATGGTAGGACTTTTGTTTCCAGCCTATATTTGTCATTGACCATCATACAGATGCTGCCCTTCACCAGTACAGAGAAAACATCAATAACTTCTGGTGGCACCTCCAGCATGTACTGCCTCGTTTAACACCTCAGAGGGTGCTCTGTGTCCCAGCTCTCTGTTCAGGCTGCCAGCCCTGCCTGTACAGGGGAAGCTCACAGCCCAGCGTCACCACCGTGCTAGCCAGCACAACTCTGCACTTCACTGCCAGGAGAACACAGTGAAGCTTTCAATCACAAATATGTGTATTTTTTGGGAAAAAAAAATAGAAAAACTGATGGCTGACGTCCTTAAAAACAAGGCACAAGTATTTGCTTATTAATCTTCACTTAACTTCACAATTCAGTCTTGCACCTTTTTATTATGTTTTTTTTTTTTTCCTCTGCTTGCTTCAATGCAAAGCATTGAACCAGGCTGCTTGGCAACTAATTCACAACTGTGGTTGCTAAGAAACCACCAAAGAAAGTAGATTAGTATCCAGTAACCTGTTTCATTGTCAGAGATGTTTATTTTGCATAAAGGCAATAACTGTACACAAAGGAGTTTATTGAACTTGGATGAATAAGCAAATTATGCAGCATTACTTTTCCTTCAAATAGCTTTCTCTGCTGACACAAAGCTTCACACAAAGACTTGAGCATTTCCTCAGGGAAAAGGATTTACTTATTCTAACTTGTGCACGCTATTGAGGCCAAATTGGAGGATGCTGGCTTGCAGGTGGCACTCCAATTTCCCCAGGGACATTCATGAGGAAAATGTGTGTCCTTTGCACTTTCTCTCCAGGTATGCTCACCTGCCAACCACAGCACCAGCCCTCGGCCTTTTCAACACCGGGCAACAGGCTGCCAACTGCCAGCAGCCAAAACAGCACTGCTGCTGGCAGATTTTGTGGAGACAATTCCAGCAGCTCTCTGCCCCATGGCAGAGCTTCCCCTGCCTGCACTGCCCTGGAGCCACACTGCCCAATGTTCTGTCCACCACGGGCCCTGCTGCCCTGCTGGTTACCTCCATGCAGTTCTGCTAGCTGCAACTGCCAGAGCCCCTCTGGAACAGACCTCTTCCAAACACTTTGCCTTCAGTGAGGAGCAAATGCCTCATCAGCCATTTAATTACAGCAAGGAGCCTGACTATGTTGTTTTATTTTTCCTTGAGACCCAGTTCCTTTTGCTGTCTTGCTCCAGCACTTTCTCCTACACCAGAGCCTTGTCTGTTTTTGAAATTTCTCACATTTCTTCAAACACTTTTTGTATATCAATAGATAAACAAGAAGGGATGAGCTATTCAAGGAATACAGCAAGGAATTTAGAGACAAAGAACAAAAATAAAGGCAAACAATATTAAGGACTACAGCAGCCCTACTCCCAGGTAGCACTACCCCTGCCATCTTACCCAGTAAGGTTCCCCAACACCAGCTGCTGATGTAAGCACAGATTTGCAGAATTTTGTGCATAGACTTCTGTGCACAAAACCATGGGCTGGTTCTAAGAGCCTTTAAGTCAAGTGATAAATACAAACCCATCATCAGTAAGCATAAATTAATTCCTCACTACATCTATGAAAAAATCATGGCTTTTCAGATCAAAAACAGATTGAAAGCCAGAAACCAAAGCCTATATCCCTTAAAAAGTCAGGCAGATCTCCAGTTCAAGACGTGAAGTGATCATGAACTCCTCAATCCATTAGTGAACCATACCAATAAGTCATTTTACTTTTATCTTTGTTGGTTTTTTAAACAAAAGCAAGTCTTAGGATGACAAAAGGAAAAAAAATTCAAACCATGACACCTAGTGCTGATAACTATTATAAATAATTATTATATAATTATTAATTAATTATAATAATCATTATCAATTCAAAATTGAAGATTGCAAAAATTTCCTGTGTGGGGCCAAGTTAAGTTCCACATGCAGTTACAGTAAGGCATGTAGAAGTGCACAACAGCAAGTAAAACCAGCACATAGTTTCTTTGGTGAACAGAAAAACTGTGGGGTTTGGGTTTCTTACAGATTTATATCCTCTTCTGCCTTCCCAGTGTAGTAACCTCAGTTACTCTATTCCTTCATGCTGTCAATATGCTATGGCCAGTTGTCTTCATGCATGAAGACTGGCTGACTGCTACCAAACAGATTGTCATACAACTGACTTATGCCTGTCTTTTTCTCTGCAGCACTAATTCAGATAGCTTTCTTCTTTCCAGTTATTGATATTTTAAAAAAACCCATTGGGCCATATTTCATGTTAAGATTTCTATAATCTCCTTCAAACTCAGTATGAATTATCAGGTAGCAAAGTAACCAGGGCAGAGGGAACTAATATACAACTAGAGAGACTGACAATGTTATCACAGAAACCTCAGTTCCTTAGGAAACTAGCTAAAATTGTAAATTGATATGCAAGAATTACTAAGAAAATTCTAAGTTACTAAGAAAAAGTACAGGTCTTGGAAGATATGCAATCCACAGTTGAAGCCTAAAGGAAAAATGACGAACCAAAGGTATTTTACTTTATTTGATGCAATTCTGATATAGGCACCACTGTAGGAATTCCTAGGAAAGGTTTCCTGGACCACCTCTTCCAGGTACTTTGTATCAGCAGGAAAGAAGTCATTGTGGGTTTAATGGAGAGAACTGTGCATGTTGTTGGGCCTTACATGTTGTGAAAACTGATAAGAGACACACCATCTCACAGTGTGTTTTGTGGGGTTGGGTTCTTATTACTCTAGTGAACAATGTGTGATTCTTACCACCAGCACAAGATTACAAGGTCACTGTGGTACAGCTACTCAGGTACAAGCAAGGGAATTAACTTCATAGCTATGTAGCCAGCAATAGAACTTCTGCCTGTCTTTAAAGGCTCCTCACAGATGACATTCAGCAAATCATGGTGTCATCAATCTCTCTTCTCCATTCCATTCTTTGCCCCAGGAGATCTCTAATTGTGGATGTCTGTGTTATACTACCTTATGTTACAGTGTCTGCAGGCTGATGTAACTTTTTCAACATACTGAAAATCCAGTTGACAAGCAGCGCTAGGTTTTCTTAATTTACCATTGATTAATGAGCAATCCAGCTGTTGCAAAATTTTCCCAATAGAGGGGTTTGTTAGGTCAAGGAAAGGTGAAAAAACCCCACCACCTAAATTAGAGATGCTCTGTAGAAGCTTCTACAAAACAAGTGTTACAAACACTATATTTTCCATGTCAAATTTGTTAAACAATGGCTTGTGTTATACTCCCATGGAAATTTTCTTGTAAAAAGAGAGGGCTGTAATTCTCTTCTCTGTTCTCAAAGTATGATCTCACTGTTGAGATCTAGTTAAAGACAGAAGCAGCCTGAAATTGTAATGACGAGAACAGGAAGGGCATCTGTGTACTCTTTTCACTAGTCCATGAAAGACTTTTCACACAAGTCTACACAATAACCTGGTGTGATCATCCAAAGCAAAACTCTGACCACTGTCATGTAGCAGGATGTTCAAGAAGAGGTTCAAAAAAAGAATCAAATAAAATGTTTGGATCATATCACAAAACACACTACAGTTATTCCTTTGGTTTTATTGGAACACTTCAGAAATTTTATACTTTATATTTCAATGAAACCATGGCACTTGATACCAATGGTAAAATGTTATATATGAAAAAAATTAATTTGTTTTAAAATTATGTAAGATATTATTCTCAGTTAATGACCCTGAGATTAGCTCAGTTGATTAGACCATGTTGCTAATGACACCAAGGTCACGAGTTTAATTCCTGTACAGGTAATTCACTTAGCAGTTGGACTTGATGATCTCTTCTAAACCAGAATACTCTGTGAGTCTGTGAATCATGTCCACAAAAAACAATAAAAAACCCAAACTCACCGACCAACCAAAAAATTCCCAAATAAATAACTTTTTAAAAATACTGTAGAATCAAAACTAGTTTGAAACATGCTGAATTTCAAATGTATCAGAAGGTTTCAAAAAAATCTCCACAGATCAGAAGGTTTCAAAAAAAATCTCCAGTAGATCAGAGTATACATACTCACATATTCTAAAAGTTTGAAAGTTGTTCATAGGAGATTTCTGGCTGACTTGAACTGGCTTATTCAGAAGCTTTTCTGGAGAATTTAAAACTTAGAACTAGTCTCTGACCTTAAATCTTATTTCTACTTCCTTATAGAATTATTTCCAGCACTTCACCCCTCAGATGAGCATAAAGAAAGCAAAATCTTGGTCAAGTACCAGGTGCTTACATATGTCAGTCCTGATGGGGCGTGAATTACTTCCACAGTTTCTCACTCTGCAGAGCAGCGCTCAATTCTTTTCTGTACAAGTTGACTATGATGTCAACATGACATCAGTAATGTCAAGATCAAGATAACAGAGAAGGAATATTGTTACAAAATTGAAAAAAGAAGGATTAGCCTTCAGACATTTAGGAATAATGGTCTGGAAAGTGAGGGTAGGTGAGACCAAAAAATGAGGGCAGGGACAAAACAGAAGAATAGTGCATGACAGGATAAGGAGTTTCCATTTTCAGTTTAGGCAGGAAATTATTAAAGAGGAGCCATTACAATTCCTAAACATCCTTTTCTTTTGCTGTGTCTTTGTGGCACTTCTTTGGCTTCTGTCTCTAGATAAGTCTGAATTGGTTATCATTCAGAGCAGATGTCAGTGACAAAACATTTGCACCAAAGTACAGACCCTGGGCCCCAAATGGCTCTTATGCAAGTAACCCTGCTTTGATTCCTCTCTACAAAATGATGAGTGTGAGGATAATTTCAATCATTCCATCAAAGCAGTAGCCTTTGAACTATACTTTATCCTCCTGCCAGCTTTCTTCTGGCATTACAGAAAAGAAGTATATTTAGCTGAGTGAAAAAGTAATTTTAAAATACAAGGTGCAATATGTCGATGTGGATGCCCATTCTGGACCAGGGTAATGCTGCTGAAAGCAGTAGAGGGCTTCACAAAATGTACTGTAGTGAAAGGGGAATTAAATTAGGCATGAAAATTAAGTATTTCTTTGAATAAAGAAGTTAGTGTTGCTGCTGATAAGAGTCAACCTGCAACAAAGCCAGGCCAGAAACATTTCACAATTGAATAAATCCTGACAGAAAGCAAGCTGTTACTTTTGGCTGTTAATACTGGCATGGTCTTAGAACACACATTGAAAGACATAGGTGAAATTTGGTACGCTGCATATCAAAATTAGCAATTGAAGGATACAATTTCCTTTGTAGTGTCTCAAAGATATCTAATTTTCTTCTAGTGCGTGAATAATCAAAATAATTGGCTGTGAAGACAGAGCAGCTCATAAGAGTCTCAGTTTTTGAGAACTACTCTAAGCGTCCTGCCCTACTTTGCACAACAACACAGACTGTAGAATGTCATTAAAGGGCTGTTTTGTTAAAGTGTCTCCTACTTGGGTTGGAGTATTGTTCTGTCAAAAGATATCCAGCCTTGATTTGAAAGCATGAAATAATGGCAAATCCACAACATCCCAAAATGCATTGTTTACTGGATAATTATAGTTATGTCTAATCTTGCCTGAGCCTCTCTTATTGCTAAATTAAAGACTTCTGCAATCACAAATACTGTCTTGTTCTTGTGGGCTGAGTGTCACTGTATCAGCAAGCTGCACAGGCAACTGCTGGCTGTACTGCCCAACCTGGCTGAATGGAATGGAGGTATGGTCAGCCATGCAGAGTGTGCTGGTTTTACTGAGCCCTCACAATCTGCTCCTGTGCTGGAGATGCCACTTTCTGCCCCCACCTAAGGGGTAGAAGCACAAGGATGCTGCGGCTGCTAAACTTGTCTGCCTGCCTCTGGGCGATGGAGGACAGTGAATCTAACAATGGTCCATGGACCAAGTGAGCAGTGCTCACAGGCCACAGGAGATGGTATTCTCTTCATTTATTCACTTAGTTTTTAAAAATATTGCACAGAACGCTTCCCAAATACCCTAACTAATGCCCTAGACAAGGTCTGTTGATCCCCTCTTCCTACTGCTTTCAATTCTGACATTCAATGAACCATCACAGAATGTCAGAACATTCAATGAACCATCTCCCTTCCATGTACTCTCACACTGCAAATTCATGCTCTGTTAAATATCCACCACAACCCTTGAGTCTGTCAGAGTCGATGCCCTGAAAAATACAATCTCAGGGCTTTGTCCTATGAGTAGGGTGTATATCCCTTGTTCTTTGATGGATGGTGTTGTATTTGGGTGTTAAAGGGGGAACCACACCAAGCATGTACAGAACTGTTTGTCAGCACTAGGATGCAGCCTTTACTATGGGGAATACTTTAATTTACTCAAGTATAGCGTCAAATTACTGTTAAATGACTGCTGAAAAGCTTGATAGTCAATATTATTAAACCATGATGTCACATATATTACGTGTCTTCATAAGATTAGAACTCCCTAGGCTCACTAGAGTGAACAAAGCTATTCCAAAATATCCTGTCCAAATTGCAACCAAGAAGCTTCAAACTCCATTCTCAAGTATTGAGGCAAAGTTCACCAGTCCAGAAAGAAGGGCATGGACATAGGAAAGTGAAGATTATGTCATGAAAAATCATATATTTCTTTAACACTGAAAGAAAAGTGTTGAAAGAAAACAAGAGGTTTCCCAAAAATCCAAAATGTTCCAAAAGTGAAAAAATATGGTTTTCAAAATCCCAAATAGATTTTGACTTTCAAAATGTGACTCCACTGCTTTTTAGGCACAGCTGTGCAGGTACCCCTCAGCCAGAGCTCCTTGTTTGCAACTATGACAGCTTTCTGGGCTGAAAAAATGAATTAATCATTCCACATATATTTTATGTTTCTATTTAAATTTTTTCGGGACATTTTCCTACAAAGTACAGGTTTCTCTTCAGAATTTCAGTGTATTTGAGACCATTTTCTTGGTGTTGCTTCCATAATTTGTGATATTATTTGTCATACCTGTTCTTCTAGGGGCAAAGTGATCAGAAATGCTCATGGTTTCCAAAAATGGATATGCTGGAGCTTTATGTCACATAATAATGGCATTTTCTGGCTTCTTCCTTACAAATGCTTTTTTTTTTTTTTTTTTGCTCCTTAGGCCACATCCAATTATTGGGTTGACATTTTCAGGGCTTTTTATCATGGAGGTGTATACATATAAAATACATATTTGTACGTAAATAATGTCCTCTTTCTCCATTTGTCCTACACACGTCTTTTGTACTTAACATACTGAATGTTATGTGTCAGTTTATGTTTCAATCTCATGAGATCACTCTCCAAAGTCATATCAAAAGGTTGCATCCTTTAAAACATGACAATAACAATTTGTAATAAAAACAATTATTATGCACTTAGCTGCCTTTAATGCAGAGTCAGCCTTTTCCTAGACTTTCATGTCTTGAAGGAAAAAAAAAAGTTGGCTACTCTATTGGCTATAAAACATGTGCTTTGGCCCTTATTACTTCTGACCAGCAGAAATTTCTTGTAGAATTTATGGCATTTCATATAGTTCCCAAACTTTTTAAGGAGGTTTATCATTCAAAGCAGTCCCTGTTCCACAAAGTGCCCTTAACTATCAACATGATTTTCCTCAATTTTGTAAAATCCAAGAGTCAAACAAAGCCAAGGAGCGCCAAAATTTCCTTGAATGAGTCAGTCAACTCCAAAGAGAACAATCTTTCATCTACTGTCAGAACAACCTTAACATGACCCCATAGCCAGCAAAAGCATACTGATTGAGCAGTAAGGACTGAGGAACTTCTTCCAATCCACATGAAGGTGTGTAATGGGTTACTGGCAAATGCTGCTGGAATTTCTAGAAGACTGTGCCCTCTCCTCAGCAATGAGAAAGCAACAAAGATCACAGATAAGGCAGGTTAGAGAACTGCAGCAAGTGAAAAGAGATGTCCCTCTTTGTAAACTGTGTTGCAAGATGATCCCTTTGCAACTGTGAGGCTGATTACAGATCCCAGAAGAGGACATGGGAAAAGTTAGAAGAAACAAGGAGTGCCAGCTGGAAAAGAATCCACATCTGTGCTAGTGCATAGGCCACCAGGCCTCCCGTGGATATCATAAAAAATTATAATGCTTTGAAATCTGAATTTCATCTTCAAGGACTGAATTTCCATTTGGCCTCATAAAATCGATAGGATCTTCCCACTTGACTCCCTCAGGCCAGTTTTCATCTAAGGAAGAGCTTCTAACCTTTTCTCTCTGACACCTAGCTCTGTGTCACTGGGCTAAGAAAGCAGACATCATCTAGATAGCCAAATCACCCACAGAAACAGATGTATATCAGCACATCAGATGTATATCAGTATATCAGCAAATGTTCCACCACATGGTACATATTCCATCAGCAGAACTAGGCTGATAGTACATATGTGCCACTACATCCCACTTCTATCATAATGATGTGTTCTCAGCTGTGTTTGAAAGCAAATGAAAAATTTGTAAATAAGTGAAAGGAGTTTATTCTCATCTCAGGTGGATACAATGAGTTTTGAAACAGCTTTGGTGGGCAGGTCTAACAAAAAATTTACACTACCTTGAAATAAGAAAAAATTATGATTAAGAGTTGTATGAAAATCATAGAGTAAAGAGATAAAAATCATTCCGGTGGGAAAATAAACCACAAATGAGCATTTTTTAAATTTATGTTTCACTATATTCCATAAACTGGGGAAAAAAAACAGGAAAAAATCTGAACAAAAAACCAAACACCCCCCGCCAAAAAAAAAAACCCACCAAAAAGGAAAACAAATACAAACAAACACACAAAAAACCAACAAAAACACAACAAAAATCCTCCAAACAACTCAAATCTCAAAACATTATCTTGCATTCCTGACTCATTTCTTCTGGTAGTGAAAGTCAATGGAGTACTGTTGACTTATAAACACCAAGTATCTGTTCTCCACTTTTTTTAAGTGCTGGAGTCCACCACCAATGCTGCATTTCAGAATGTTTTCAAGATCCTGACACTGACAGGTGAAACAAAAGCATTCAATAAACAGAAACAAAGGGAGGAATGGCCATGAAGTATTTGTCTGTGGTTTAAATGGGTTTTAATTAAATGATCAGACGTAGGAGAAAAGTTTTCCACCTTTCAGCTCCATGACTGGAAAAAACATGATCACTTGAAAAGAATGAAAGATGTAATGGGAATATTATAAAACCACCAGGGTGAAACAAGTACAGATATGCTATAGAAGAGAGATTAGGAATCTTTAAAACAGCATTGAGAATTCCAGTTTACAGCTTGCTTGAAGTGACCCCACTAAAACTAGTGACAAAATCTCCCTCTGATGCATACAAATCCTGACCTGCTCCAAACTTAATCCCTGCACAAGATACTCAAGAACTTGCAGTATTATACATAGGACTTAGCCATGAAAGGCATTTCTAGTTCCCTACACTGCAAACGCTTGCATATTGAATAAACAATGGTCTGCATATCCCAGTAGAAGTGCACTGTCCACAGATACTGCTGTATTTATTTCTGACCTAACCACCAAGGCAGATTTTCTCATGAGTCATGTAGAAAATCCATGGTGCCAAACGATGGTATAAACCTGTGCCTAAGCGGGAGGTGCTGTCGGCGCAACACAGCAGGAAACAGCAGGGCCGAAGTTGCACCCCCAGGATTTTGCAAGGAATTCTGAGGGTTTTTTCAGGACATTAGAAGGTTTACACATGTCTCTATGCTTTTTTTCTCTGAAGATAAAACCGAATTTGAGTGTGGGGTTTTTGGTTGGCTTGGTTTTTTGTTTTGTTTTAGTTTTTTAGGGGCTTTTTTTTGCCTAAAAGCCACTCTAAATGGTCAGAATAATTTGGGGGAAAGATCTGAAGGCTCAGAAATATGGAAATCATTTTCTGCTACTAAATATGCAGATACTAATAATTGTAAGTCCACAATGTACAACTTCTTTTATTTAAGTCTTAAACATTCTAGTTTTTCTATGGCAACTCAAGAAATTGCTGCCATATCAAATATCCTTCTAAATTGATTTAGCTTTGGGTAATAAAAGAGAGCTGCTGATGCACCATAATTTCCAGAAAGACTGAGGACACAGATGGCAGAAGAAAATGGAGCTGTCAGAAACTATGATCATTCCTATAGACTGTCATGTTATGTATCCTGATGCTTTCCCCCCAGTACTGTTTTTCAGAAAATGTGCAGTGCCACCCAACTATTGACATTCAAAACAGAACAGTGTGGCTGGCCTTCTAGATACACAAGAGTTTTGGAAGCCACAGAAGAAACTGTAAAAATCTATTTTTAAAGTATCATTCAAGATTAACATGACTGATTTATAAAAACTGTCTTCTGCAGTCAAGGACAGTATGATAATTACCATGATGTTTGCTCTATAATACTTCAAGAAGTCAAAGCCCTCAAATTTCAGAGTTTGGGCCTATAGCCAAAAAATGTACTTGGCAACAGATTCATATCAGGTCCTTTATCCCCTTTTTACAAAGTGAGAAATTTAGCCTAGTTATGATTTTCTTTGCCGAAATTACATCCCTAAAAAACTAAAAAAGTGGAAGAGCTCTTTCAATCATTTGCTCCAAACCGCACATATTTTCAATAGCATCATTGTCAGAAACCAGGCTTCTGTCACAGCCTTGATCTTTAGTAAAAAAACATCCTCTAGCTGCAGATACTCTTGAAACATTTTAAGGCAATGAAGTAAAAGGACAACCAAAAAGCAGTAATTTAGAGGTTATTTTCATACAATCTGAAGTTAACCAACCAAAGGACACAACCCAGATGACACAACTCCATATCCTCCTTCTAAACCCTCAGTGACTTTCTCTGGAATCTTAATGCTCAACTCCTTGTGTCTACCTTGTTCTCACCACCAGGAACAAGCCCAACTCAGTGACTTTCAAGAGATATAAAGACATGTACAGAGAGAAGAGACCTTCCAGCAGGGCAAGTGAGCAACGTAGAGATTTCACTTTGGAGATAATGATGAAAAAAAGCAACATGAAAGTGAGAATGGTGCAAAGAAAATAGTCAACAATAACTTGAAACAATGTTCTGGAATCATACATATATATTTTGGTCCAACGTATATTTTGTTTATTCAAAAGCGGGAATTTTTTCTCTTGGTTAAAAAAAATCAGAGAATATGGTTGAGATTAAACACTAGGTCAGTTTCAGCAATGAGGGCAAAATAGAGTGAAAGGCAGCTGCAGAATTTGGAGTTACATGTGCAAGAACGTCAGTCACTATATTTTGATTGGTCAAAATATGTTCTACTCTATTTCTAAACAGAAGTAGTACTTTATTTACATGCTAGACTACTTTATAGAATCCTTTTTTTCCAACCAAGCAGATTATTAATTTATGGACACTATAATTTTATGGAAGCATCTGGTATAGGAAATAACTTCCTTAGTTGCATGTGTCCTGTTCCAATCTTTTTGTTTCTTCTGCAGTGTAAAGAAGAAAAAAATACGTGTATTTGAACTAAATAAAATGTTATTTAAGGACAGAAGAAACACTCATAATGTAATTTCATTTCAGAGCATGTCTTTAACTGGATCCACCGTTCTCCATAGAAATATTAATTTCCACGAGCAATGAAACTTTCCTAAATACTATGAATTACTTACTCCCACTATATTTCTTTCTATTTGACACCTATTTATTGAGGAAACAGGGTAGGTAAATAAGGACATAGAAGCCTGACCAAGTTTTAAAAAGCTTTTTCAAAGTGTGGATACTGTTGGTATTTCAGACTTGCTCCTAGCTGGTTTAAAACCAGGGCCATTTGGGATTTTTTTATGTCAGGACACAAGAGTGATATGGCAGGAAGGAGAACAAAGGCAAAGCAGACACAGAATTTGCTTTGTATTCTTTACAGCACAGCTTTCCAACCCTGCACCTTCCTCCTTGAAAGTCACACAGGAAACTGGAATTTTTACCAGAATTCAGCAAGTTGTTGATAGACACCATTGTAACTCTCCAGAGTGGTAGAGAAGTGTTTTACAGACACCTTCTGTCTGAATTTCTAGACAGAAAATACAGTGTGTATTTGTCCTTCTGATTCATCCTCTTGGATGAGACTGTGAGAATACCTCTAGAGGGCAAGGAATGAATCACCACTTTGTTCCTTCATCCTTTCTCCCAGCCACCTGCAGGACATCACAACATCACTGTAGCAGGCTGGCCAGCACGGATGTGAGTATGTGCCTGGTATCACAGGGTTGCTTTGCAGCTGATGCCTCCTCATCAGCAGCAGTGGAGATCTGCAAGGTCAGGTCTCTCCTCTCTCTTTCTGACTAAAAAACAGTGTCGGAAGGCATACAGAGCACATTCAATCCTCCTTTGCACCTTGTCTTCCTGTTATGCTTTCGCTGTTCAGTCTTTCCCTTGTTTTCCTTCCCACTTTGTCACATACACTGAAAGCCAGCATTGGTTCTGATAATGAGATGCTAACACTGGGTCCAGGCCAGCCTTGCTCATGTGTGCCTTAAGCTGTTTCACACATTTTATAAGGTTTTAATACATTTTCAGTTCTGTGAAAAGAGAGTTCTTTGAGGTTACTGTTGGCACTGGTAATTCATCAGCATAAGCTTAGCAAGACAGGGGCTCTGTGTTTCTCTACCAGGTTAACTCCAGACTCAGTATATTTTCTTTGAAAGCAACTAAATGCTAGCTTTATTAAATGTCTCTGCAAAAAACAGTTGAGTAATATGAAGTATAAGAGGAAGTTTCTCCAAAGGATGACCCTAGTATATTCATGCTCATTGACTGAAACATCACGAAGTTAATATAACACATAATCCTTCCCTTTGCATACTTAGTAGAAAATGAAGGGGGGGAAAAAAGGCAATTTTGCATGTCTGCATGTTTGTAACTACAATGCTGGTGGTCTTTTCAATATATATATGCAAAAAAACCCCAACCCTGCACACAGGTTTTGTTCTTTGGGTAGTGTTCTTCAGGTATCGTTCTAGAGGAAGTGTTCCTCTGAGTTGTACACCTTACCTGTGTTTCTTTAACTGGTTTATGCTCACAGTCTTTATAAGAAAACATGCCTCTGCCTCGGGACAACTTGTGTACCTGTGTGAAACAAAACATCACTTTCTTCAACAGAGGAATTTCCATACTGCATACTCTAGCCCCAGCAGATATGGCAAGTTCAGATTCAGAGTTTTGAGGTCAAAAGTGTTCCAGAAGTCCCCCATATATGAGGTTTTCAAGTTCCCTCAGGAAATCCATTTAGTGGATACTACAAGTCTGTCTAACACCAGCAGAAAAATTCCTCTAATCCCTGGGAGAGTAAGGACAGTGAGATTCTCTGTCTGACCTGCCTTGTTATCTGTACTATATCAGTGGCAAAACTAAAAGGCCATGAAAATGGTGCAGCATATCCATCAAAATTTTCATCTACATGTTTATCCCTTGGCTGCGCTCCACTCTCTGGGATAATGTGTACGTGTGTTTCTGTACACACACACACACATAGCGCACAGCTACTTAAGTACGCTCTTGCGCAAGAGCTACTTGAAGTGGAGACACAAGGACCATTGCCCAGAGCAATCAAGGCATCCTAGTCACTGACAGAAGGAATCCCACTAAGTATTCTGTCCCTGACAGGACTATGGACAACCAGATATGCTGAGGATGAAAGATGGGAGCTGGAGACCACCACTGCAGAATCACAGGCAAAAAAAGTGAGATGCTCCAAGGGCATTGCTGCCTGTGTCTATAGGTTATAGGAAAAAATATGAGGCTGTCTTTGTGTCTTCTACCCATCTCACTACATTAATCTGCAGAACCCAGGAGAGTGAGCAGGTTTCAGTTGCAGCAAGTGAAGGGAAAAGCAGAAAGAAGTTGAAGAAATAAGAGTGAAAAGAGTCTGAAAGTTATACATTATAGGATTGGCTCAAATAAAGGAAGGCTTGGTTAGACAAACACAACAGATATCACCATCCCCTCCCCTCAAAAGCCCCCACTGATTCTTCTTCATTCCTCCTCTTCGGCAACAGTCCCTTCAACTTCCCTGTCTCAGACCTCAGCCGCTCCTTCAAAAAACCCAGTCAATACCACTACAAAAGAGTTTTATCCTCCAAAGACAGGGACAAAATAAGATATCCGGCTCCATGGAAACTTATGGTATTCTGAGCCTAGTGAAACAGCTTGGACACAGAGTCTGGTTGAGGCCATGAACAGCTGGGAGAAATCCAAGAACTGCCTTGGCATTGATTTTATTTATTTCAAGGACTTATCTGTTCCTGGCCAGCAGCAACAGAGAGCAAGTGTGATTTAAAACCACCATTTCTATTGTGGCCAAAGATAGATACTCTGTCCAAATTATTTGATTTTCTTTAGTGTTTTTCTTTTAGTTTCGTTCGTTTTCTTTTCTTGTCCTTTGTTCTGGGGGATGGGGAGGGGGAGGGGGTGCGGGGGCGGGTGCGGGGGCGGGGGGGGGGGCGGGGGAGGGCGGGGGCGGGGGAGGGGAGGGGGAGGGGGAGGTGCGGGGCGAGGGGGGGGCGGGGGAGGGTGCGGGGGGGAGGGTCAGGGGCGGGGGCGGGGCGGGGGAGGGCAGGGTAGGGGAGGGGGTGGAGGGGAGGGGCCGGGGACGGAGGGTAGGGGACAGGGGAAGGGGGGGGGGAAGGTGGGGGGCAAGGGGAGGGGACCGGTGCGGGGAAAGGGGAAGGAGGAAGGGGATGACTTTCCAGGTTTGCAGTGTGCCTGTTTGCTGCTGTTCTGGTTACTGTGTAATGTTTCCTTTTCCTTTTCATGTTCCTTTCCTTTTCCTTTTCCTTTTCCTTTTCCTTCTTTCTTTTCCTTGCTTTTCCTTTTCCTTTTTTTCCTTTTCCTTTTCCTTTTCCTTTTCCTTTCCCCTCACTGCAATGCATTTTCTGACTATGTCCTTTGATGTGGATACCAAATATCCCATTCATTTCATCAAGGGTAGGATTTGTCAGTGCATGGTACAGTGAAAGCCAGCAGGCTCTCCATTTAACATGCACGGGCAGGACATTTCACTGTGGGACTAAACCTCTCTCCATCTTTTCTAATTGAACCGTGTCCCACAGTAGCTACAGTGCAAGAAGCAACTCGGCATGATGTGTATTTTAATGGACACTGCAGCACCAGGGTGGCAGCAGGACAGGCACCACACCCCCTTCAGTGAGGCTGAAGGCACATCAGCGGCTGTGGTGGGCTGGTTGTCACATCAGATCAGCTAACCATCCTCACTGGGCCAGCAGGGTGTAACACACATGATTTTTTTGATTGGTTTTGCCCTGAGTCACAAAGTGCGGTGTTTTTCCTTCACATTTTTTCAAGCAGTTCCCTTTATGTCCTCTCTGGTAGCAGACACAGACATTCACTCACATACAATGACTCTCAGGCAGACAAGCATTAGCAGTTTTTGGCAGTCGCCTGTGACTTCATGTAACACTGAAATTCCCATGACAGGCTAAGCTTCCAGCACATCGACCTGGCAATGACAGTCCCATGTATCCTGTGACTTAGGGTGCTGCTCTGTCAGGGCCTTACTGCCATAACCACAGAAAAAAATACTAGAGAAATTCAGATGCCAGCTTCTTTTCAGACAGAGACAGAAGAGATAAGAAGTTATTAAATAAATTATCCAAGTGACTTCTGGCTTTTCATATCGAACCACTGCACAACACTTCCTAAGGGCCTTTCAATGGTAACAAGCCATGGACTCTAGTTACTCAGACATGTTTTGCATGCTTCCATCCAAAAAAATCCATTCCAATGCACTCCTCATAAGCAACATGTAGTAAGCATTGAATAGAGGATTCATTGAGCATGCATAGGAAAGTTGCGTCATAATCTTTTCTCATGACTAATGGCATTCATTTTTGTGTTACAAGAGGAACACTGTTATGACCCAGAATGCTACACTTTATCAAATTTTCTATTTTCTTGTTCAAAGAACTGAAAAACAAGATTATAGTGAACTTTGATTGGTTATAACTCTGCATTATTTTCCACTTAAGTACATTTTTGAATGTGAAACGGTAAGTAGAGTTAATAGTTACTCAATATCATGTCAGATAACACAGAAAATATGGCAGAAGGAATCTATCAGCAGACCAGATAATTTCTAAAACAAAATAAGCTTCTGTTTAAAAATAAGCTTCTTTCCTATATTTTTTATTTGATGATATGGCAATCTGCCTGCTGTTATTTCAGGTGTGTAGTCTCCACCAAAGTACCTAAAATTAGCTCCATACACAGCCATATCCCTGGTGGTGTGGTAAGAGAATGTATGCAAAGAACAGCAAAACATGAGTGGCTCAGGGGTCGTAACAACAGCATGTGGTGACAGCATGTGGAAAAATATGGTCATCAGGCAAAACAAACCACATTTACATCAACATTTCTGAAAAAATCCCAAGCTCTCATGAAACTAGAACATACTTATAAGGCACAGACACCAGATCTTGTGGCAGCTATTGTATCTCAGTGCTCATGACGTTTCATTTCTAGAAGCTGGGTTGCATGTTTATTTGCAGGACAAAGGCAGGTTGGGAGACATCACAGTACGTTCCTACAGCACAAAAACAATGTTGAAAAGAGACAGCCATGACGAAAAGCTGCATTTCCAACAAACAGCAGCTTGAAGTGATATCTAGTTCCCACAGTTTCTTCACTGACATGCCTGTGTCCTACCACAGCCCAAACGCATACCTCCATTTTCCCATACAGATGATTAGATTCCAGCTTCACAGATATGGCATGTCGGGCAATGACAAAAGTGGATTTGAGGCAGGAACAGTACTGCTAGGACCTCAGTATAGTGGCTGCACTGTAAAGCCTTTTAGATATCTGGTTTAAACCTGTAATGTCTCTTTCAGAGGGTAGCAGCAGTTGCCACTCTGAAGTCCATGGTGGTCAGGGTGCCACTGGATGTTGTGGCAGGGCTCTCATCTTCTGACAGGATTTAGAAAGGAAACATTTTCTCCATGCAAGGAGAGACTAGATTTCTATCAGAGACAAAAATGGGATTTCCAGACCACTGGCTTAACTTGGCTGGTTTTGAAATCAGTAAGCATAATTCCCAGCATCAGCAGAGTTATGTCAGTGAGATTCAGTGAAAATGAAAATTACCAACGCTTGTAAGTGCATGACACTCCTTTGGATACAGAACAGTGCCTACTTACCTTTTGTCACTGTTTTGCATTGACAGGTTTGCATATTTTCTTTGAGCAAAAGTCAGATCCTCACTATTAATGCAAAATACCAAAGGCCAATTACTTCTTACTATTTGTAGTTAGCTGGCTTTTTGTAGGTTTATTGAAAAAGTGATCCTGCAGAAGGAACTGTGAAATATAAATGAACATAAATGAAATCTAAAGCCATTTTGTTCACTCTTCACATCTTGCCTGGAAATTTCTTCTGTGTGGAAGTTTTGATAGCCAAAGGCTAAACTGCTGGAACATGATACCTGTCAGAAGAACTGACACACACCACAAGAAGGTGAGAATTGTTCCCTCTTTTTTCCTGTCCTTTGTCCCATATTTTGTTTCACTTGCTTTTTCATGTATGATAATATTTGGATTTTTTTATCACTGAGAATTTTTCTTAACATATGAACCTACTCTGCAAATTTTTTTATATCTTCTTTTTTTATAAGCTTCAGTGACCCCAGATTAAACTTCCAGTCAAACACACTTTTAGATTCAGAGTTAATATCTTTTGATAGGGAAAAAAGGACTTTCCCTTTACTGGATTAGCAGCAAAAAACTCCCAAATTCTAGAACATAACTGTGCCCTAGCCATGTCTATCTTAAACCTGTAGAGAAGTTTCTTCTTATATAGAAACATTCATCTCAAGAAGAGAACCTACTGCAAATTACCATTTACAGAAGAAATCTTCTCCATCACTTGAAGTAGTTCTGCATGACATTAGGACAACCCCAGACCTCAGGTCACTTTGCAATAGACCTCAGGCAGTAAATTGAGTGTGCCTGCAGAGAGCCTGCAAAGAGATGTGCAATTCAGCTCATTTTCATGCATCATGCCTCATAGGAAAGCAGGAAAGATTTTGTGCAGAAATTCTAGGCTATGATTCTGAGCAGACAGAGGCAGGTCAATGGAATAAAAATAAGCTTTTTTAAAACTCTAACTTTGCAGATTATACCACATTCCAAATGTTTTCTGACTTTGGATGCTTGTCCATCCTTTCTGTAACACTAATTTGCAGAGCTCTGATAATTTCATTGGTTGGTTTTGGATTTTTTATAATGTTGAAAATATAGGTATCAAACTGCCCACTTTGCTATGATCAAAGAAAAATGTCGTGTGTATCAGCAGACATAGAATTGCTCTAGCAGAGATTGTTGCTGTAGGATATAGGCCCCATTATTCATATAAAACACGGTGCTGCCACTGATCATTATCCCTAATAGCAGTAATCCTCCCTGAATGGGTTTATTAAAGTGTCCTCAGCATCACTGTGGGCTGTTAATAATCTGGTGGTAGCAGCCCGCTTTGCTATATCTACAGCTTAACCTACACTCATTTCTGTCATTGCCTTTTTTTTCCCTCCACATTAATCATCCTCTGAAAACATTTTTAATATTCTCTCTTGCAGCAAAGCAAGAAAACGCCTTCTAATTGTCATTCTGAGTCTGCTTATTCTTGTTCTTCTGCATAAATACAATTGTAAATTCAGCAGCCTCTGATGCCCCCGCCCTCCGTGTCCTGCTCCATGAGCAATTGCAGCAGTGGTCTCTTCCAGTCTTGTGAAGAGGGAACCACACTCTGCCTTCCATCTTAGAGACCCTGCCTGCACCTACACTCTCTGCCCAGACACCACAGCACACTGTGGCAGGCAGCCTGCTTCCTTGGCTGTCCAGAGAGGGTCCCCTTTCAGAGCATGGCAGACTCCAGCCTGCAGCACTCCAGATGCTCCTGTGGCAGCCCCTCGGCAGGAGGAGCGGGATGAGCCTGCATGCTGATGTGTGCTGTGTCTGACCATGCACCCTGATGCATACTGATGTATTCTGATGCAAGCTGGGTTTCACTCACATACCATGTCCTAGCATAAAAATGTGACCAGGAACCAGGAAATAATCTAATTCTCTCAAGTCTACATAGAACCCCAGAATACCACTCACGTTGCATAACACAGCAGAAGTTCATTGTATATTTTTGTTCCATTTCAGCTCTATCTGAATTTTCTGTTTTGCAGAAAGCATCAATTACCCCAGCTAGTCATGGAAAAATGTTTAACAGTCCTCAGTTTTGCAAGTCTCAGTCTCCAGTTTACTTCCCTTTCACAGTGAAGGTTTTTTCCTCAGCAAAAATAAATCTAAGAAAAGATGGAAGTGTGAAAATTTCTGTCAGTAATACTATTAATCCTGCCGTTGAATTCCTGCCATATTAGATTAGGTGATCAGTTGATGCTTTGCAAAGATGCAGCAGGAAAAATCCTAGCACTAATTTTTTTTAATAGCTTTGCTGCTGTTTGGCATTGAATACCATTAATATCTGGGCACAAAAATATGTCTCAATTATGCAAAGAAAATACATATAATATTCCCTATAACTGTTCTGCTTAAATAGCTTTTTTATTTTTATAGATGAAACAAACTGACAAAAACAATCTTTAAAGTACTATCCTTATAAGCAGTAGGATTAACGATACTTTTCATAAGGAGTGATGTTTCTTGACACCTCATAGGAAGAGTAGAGTCTTTATTAAAAAAAACTCTTAAATTACCCCTTAGACAATATTAGAAGAACTCCTTGCCACGCTTCTTTATTATGAACAGTATTAGAATTGTATAGGGTTTCTCCTTGTTGTTAAACTTCCTGACACCTTTTCAATTTGCCTCTTTACCTTAATTCAAGGCCATAGGAAAGTAAATGCATCCTTCTCAGTCACCTACATCCACCATACAATATTTTAAAAAGCCAAGGCACAGAGGCTTGTTAGCTATATCATCTGCATTAACCACTAAAGAGAAAATGTCACCTAAATTCAATATAGAGTAGATGGTCTCTTCAGCATTCTGGCAGAGTTAACCTTTAAATGGATACTATACACTTAGCTAATTGGCAGTGAAAAGAGGTATCAGTTAATCTAGCCTAGGTGTCAATTAGATACCTTCAATTTACTACTCTGACACTGTCCATTGTATATCTTACTTTAGTCTTAAAATACAGCTCTTATGCAGGATTTTGGAGAACAGATCAGTGCCTGAGGAAATTCTGAGGAAAAATTGCCTGTGAACATGAAAGATGGATGAATTGCTCTTGCCTTGTCTGGCTATCTCTGGTGTTCTTACACTCATTTGGTTATAAACATGTGCTACTGTCTCAGAAGGTCAAAAATAATGGAAAGAACAGAGATTTTAGTGCGCCTGGAAGACGTCCAAACAAATTATAGTTAGATAGATCATCTTCTCCATGTAACTGGCTGTCCAAGAATACATTTTTTTTCTTCCAATGACAAAGCATATGAGGGTGGTAAATTATTAAGTGAGGTTGGTGAAACACTGGGACAGGTTGCCCAGAGAGGTGGTGGGTGCCCCATCCCTGGAAACATTTAGTGTCAAGTGGGACAGGACTTCGAGCAACCTGACCTAGCTGAAGATGTCTCTGCTCATTGCAGGAAGACTGGACTGTGCTATGTTTAAAGGTCGCTTTCCACACAAACTATTCTATCATTATATAGTGCAACAAAAAACATATTGTAAAGCAAAATCTCCCAAAGCATTTTCTAAAGGAATAAAAGGATTGTATTTCTATTTTATGCATACAAAAGACAACACCATAGCTAAGACCTAAGTTTCTCAACATACCCCTGCAATCAAGAGATGAATCTGAATCCAAATATCTCAGCATCCATGGTTTACCATTAAACTCTGACTAACACAATATTCCAAAACATTTCAGATTTTGAGGGTAATTCTGTTATTCTTAAACTGATATTGCAAGAATATGCTGAAATTTAAGTTTCTTCTCTTCCCTACTGCTTTCATTTGAGTTGAAAACTGTCAGTTGAAAGCAACATTTATATTTCACTTTGGTTTTATATGCTCAAAGCACAGAGACAGCATAGAAGGAAAAAGAAAAGGAAAACCCAACAACACGTACCAAACACCATCTTTGTCCCTTTAGAGAAGACTTTGTACTAAGCTCAAAGGATTGGTTTCCATCTTTCACAAATGCAATTATTTCTGTCCTGAGTAACATTAGATACCTTGAATATGCTTATGTTAAGCAAAGCAATAATTTGATGGTTAAGATGCATCAAGCCTACATTAGAAAGCTATGTTCCAGTGAGCAGGGATATTCAGATTTTCATTTGAAGTTATCATAAGTAAAAAGTGATGCCAGGCACACACACCTTCACAGTTACTACAAAGAAAGAGCATGAAGTGCTATAAAAGAAAGCAATGGTTTCATTTACAAGTTCTCATCCAATACCCCCAACTTGAATGGGACGTCATCCTGAGGCCGCAGTAAAACCACTTACCCAACAAAATCAGAGACAGCATTCAGAATGATGAACAAATACTTCCGACTAATTGTGTTAAATCCCCAAATTGCATGGAGTTTTGGCAGGCATTTTATCAAAAGGTGTTAATACACTGTGGCATTAGGTGTGCCAGCTTGTTTTTTTCCCTGAAGAGACTAAAGTGTACTAGAGGCGAGGATTTCTGAGGTTTCTGGGGAAGAACCACCTGTAATGCTTTAGAAGGACTTGTCTGTGATTTCACACAGTGCTCTGAAAGACTCCATTGACATTCACTTTCACAGTGTTTCCTGACATTCAAAGAGCACAGTGACAATAGAGTAGTTATTTGTCCTTTTTTTTGGTCTTTCCATAAGCTGTTTTGCACTTTTACCTTTCAGGATGAACCGAAGCCTATCTTTAACTAGAAACTCACAGTCAATGCTGTCCATAAGTCACTGTGAAATGGAAGGAAAGTTAGGCATTGGTGAGAGCCTATTCAGACTCCCTCCCTCCCTCACAGCCGTGCTGTGCTGCACACATATAATTTCTAGAACTATTTTTTATAACCATGCAGCTACCTGACCTTTCTAAAGAGCAAAAGTGTGTGGACTTCTCTTTAATGCTCTGCTCTTCTTCTAGGATCTTCAGCAAGTCCAAAGTTTATGTCCAAGAAAATCTCTCTCCTGGTGGTAACATTTGAGAAGCAAGGATGCCATTTCAAATTGATAACTATGTGGGCAATAGTAAATAATTTCTTGTGCTGAGAAATACATGGGAAGCAACAGACTTCCAAAATGCCTCTGCATTTTGGACAGTGTTATTTAGCTTGTTATACAGGTTTATTCCCAGTGAATGGCACTTACACAGTTCTCGCTACTGACAGCCTGACAATGATTCAGCCGAAGCGTGTAAGTGAAACAACTGTTAAAATATCTGGACAGCATTTCTCAGAGGAAATATAGAATTGAAAATATATTTTCCAAATTTTAGGTTTATAGCAAAACCAGTACCAAAACTAGACTGCAATTACATCTTAAAGAAATTTCTTCCAAGTACACTTAAAAGAACATATCAGGTTCATGTAGCTGCTTACTGCATCAGCTTGACTTGGTTAAATGAAGGATTGTATTGATTGTATTTAATTTCTAACTGAAATGTTTTGGAAATTATGCCCACATGGCATTGTTTTATAACAGGGGATTATTCAAAGGAAGCCTTTGCAAGTGGACAAATCCTCACAGAATTGAACTATACAGACTCATACAAGACACTGGTTGCCCTTTGCTAGCATCCAGCTTCTCTGTAATTTGGGAGCTGCCAGTCTACCTCGCCATTGTGAAAAAAATAAATAGACTGTGAGATACCTGGATGTTTTGAAAACAGATAGAAAGAACAAGATTAGGTGTGCCACTGCAACATGAGTTGGGAACCCATTGCCCCTGTGCAGATGCATTGTGCTTAACCACCCTGGTTAGGCTGTATAGAGGACATATGAAGTATATCCACTGGTACAGCCTGGGGGTCACAACACTTGCAAAGGGAAAGCTGAAGTTTTTAGTCCTTTGTAGTCTTATCGATCTGTGACAAGGAGTTCAGCAAAAGGTTTTAAAATAGAAAAAGTAAGTGACAAAAATTGCTTTAGACAGCTGCTATATGAGGTAGCAGATGGTGAACCTACCCAGAGGTCCCTAGAAATATTAGTATTTAAAAGGTCTTACATTTCACTAACTTCAGAGAAGTGTGTGTCACTGTCTGTTGCCTTTTGGGAATGAGAGTCATAGAAATGGGAATGAGTGAATATATTAGAGAAGGGCTTTCAACTTCTCTGAAGTATTTCTCTCACATTTCTTCCCAGTCCTGTTCTCCATCCTCAGCAGCTCATCAGCATACCAGGCTGACACTCTGCTGGGCTTTTAGTAGCCTCCCCCACCAACAGTCTTCGTCCAGGTCACAGCAAGCAACACATATTTAGCTAAGCACTACTCCTTCCACCCCTGTTCCCGTGAATCACATGTTTAAAATTATTATGAAAATCCACATTCATCACACAATCTTCACTCAGGTTGTCATAGGCTGTGAATGCAGGATGTGGCCAGGGGTGTGTATTCTATTGCCATCTGTTAGAGGTGGGGCAGTTATCTTCTGTTAATTGGGCCACCTGTTAAAACCAGATGGGGCAGTTTTCTTTATCTCTTCTGCAACCAATCCTCCCTTGGGGAATTACCTTCTGTTACTGGGCCCTTGAGCGTCACTGCATGTCTAATAAAATTACATCACCCCATTGGGAGATGCTCTGCCCAGGCGGAGGAGCCAAACATTCCTACCTGGACATAATCTGAGACTTGGAACACCAGAGCAGCCTTTTCCTGCTGGACTCCTAGAGGAGCAGCCTTCTTTTACACTGGATTCCCAGAGGAAGACCAGGCCCACCTTCACCACCACTGGACCTTCAGAGGAAAACTGCACCCTTTTACAGGATCACTGCTCCAACAGAACCACACCTGTCACTGCAGGAGGACTGCAGCCAACATTTAATCAGACTGCTACCAATACCCTGACCAACAGTGCCAAGTCGTGTTCTGACTCTGTCAGTGTTGTTTTGTATTACTGCATTTTATTTTTATTTTTTTCTAATAAAGAACTGTTATTCCTACTCCCATATTAAACTAAGGGGCCTGAGAGCCCCTTAATTTCAAAATTATAATAATTCAGACGGAGGGGGTTTACATTTTCCTTTTCAAGGAAGACTCCTGCTTTCCTTAGCAAACACCTGTCTTTTCAAACCAAGAGACATGTCAACAGCGAACTCCAAAAAAAGCCCAAACAAACAAACACAACACACAAAAAACTCTATCAGAACACTGAATGAAAGTAGACAATTTACACACAATTAACCTCCTGTTCCTTCATCACAATTATAACAGAAATTCTTTACAATCACTCCATTCTCACCCATTGTTCAGTCCATGTTTTGCCCATTACCCCTCTCCACTGCCATCCTTATCTCAAACTCCTCATGTTAGACAACAAAAAAGATTGTGGTGGTTTGACCTTCTGAATGACAGATGCCCCACCAATGCTGCTCTGTCACTCCCCTCCTCAGCTGAACAGGGGAAAGATATTGTGACAAAAAGCTGATTGGTTGAGATAAGACAGGGAGACACACTCAGCAATTAACCATCATGAACAAAAAAATAACTCAGCTTGGAGAAATTAATTTATTTTCTTGCTAATTAAACCAAAACAGGATATTGAGAAGTAAAACTAAGTCTCAAAAACACCTTCTCCCACCACTCCCTCCTTTCTGGGTTTAACTTTATTCCAGTTTCTCTACCTCCTTCCCCATAGCAGTGAAGGGGAATGAGAAATGGGGATTGTTCATCACACATTTCTGCTGCTCCTTCCTCCTCAGGAGGAGGTGGACAAGTCCTTTCCCTGTGGCCGCAACTCTCTTCACAGGATTTTTCCTGGGGAAGGCAGTGAAAAAACTCAGTGAAGAAGAAAAGCAATTCTTATCTCTACTTGTTGCATCTGTTGTTTGGCACATGTGGAATGTGTTATGGAGATTGTTTACCCAAAAGGGATTTGTTAATTGGACACTGGTGATGGTGTTTGATTCATTTTGACCTGTTGGAGCCACATGTGTATTGGACTGTCTGTCAAGGGCATTGGGTTTTTCTGTGGTATACTAGTAGTATAGTATTAGTGTAGTATGTAGTATAATATAGTACAGCTTAATAAAGCATTTGATCAGTCTTCTGCAATCATGGAGTCAAGGCTCTTTACTCCCTGCACTGGGGACGCCTGCCACACTTTCCCTACTTCAATACGGGATTCCTCAGCATGATCCCACAGCAGACAGTCCTCCATGAACATTCCCAGTCTCAGTCCTTCCCAGAGGCTGAAGCTCTTCATAAACTGCTCCAGCATGGGCCCCCTCCATGGAGTGCAGTCCTTCGGGAATGCACTGCTCCAGCAGTCCCAATGGGTCACAAGTTAGGCTAGCAAACTTTCTCCAGTGTGAGCTCCTCTTTCTGTGGGGCCACAGGTCCTGCCAGGACCATGATCCAGTGTGGGCTTTCCATGGGGTCATCACCTTATTTTGACAAATCCATATGCTCTGGTATGGGGCTCTCCATGCTCTGTAGGTGGATATTGGCTCCATCATCATTCTCCAAGGGCCATATGAGCACAGGAGTCTCATCACGGCATTCATCAGGGGCTGCAGGGGAATCTCTTCTCTGGCACCAGGAGCCCCTCCTCCATCTCCTTCTGCACTAACCTTGAGGTGTGCAGAGCTGTTTCTCTCATATAGTCTTACCCCTCTCCTCTCTGGCTCTAATTTACTTCTGGCCAATACATTTCCCCCACCTCTTAAATACTTTATCCCAGAGGTGTTGCCATAGTCACGGAGGCCTGACCTTGGACAGCAGTGGGTTGGTCTTGGAGCCAGCTGGCACTGGCTCTTTTGGACACAGCGAGAGCTCCTGGCAACTTTTCAGAGAAGCCACCCCTGTAACCAAAACCTGGCCATGCAAACCCACTACAGCTACACTTTGTTAAGAATAGTGCTGTAAAGCTCAGCTCTGTCATGGCTGTTGCTGGTACACAAAGACAGCACGGCATTTTTCAGAGGTGACTCCCAACTGTCACATCAGTTTTGCCTGTAACAGCCTGAGGTTCTCATGGAACCATGTAAGCATGGAACGTGTGTATATGTAGATGCCATCATTACTTTTTTTTGGCTGTGTGGTGCAATTCTTCACTGCTCTGGGCATTGCTTATAGCTAGAGAGTATGATGCTTCCCTGAAATTCACATAAACTCTCTTTGTTGAGACAAAGTTGGCAATTTTAAAAAACCCTGAGCCTGTTTTTTTTACCATCTAATGTTACACTGCTATCTTTAGAATTTAGGGCGTGTCTCCACCTAATTCAGGTAAGTGTCCATACAATGGAATCCTAATAACAGCTCTGTCTTCTAGGCTAAGATGGTTCTTTTTTGGCAGGAAAAAAAGAGATACATTGTGGGGGGTTTTATACTAGCCTTGCTGGACCTAGACAGGTGCTACATCAATGGGACTAATGTTTGTTAATCGAACACTCATATAGGTGTTGAAAGATTAATTATAAAGTTTAATTCACTGTGCTATAAGTAATAAAGTTTAAAAATCCAACTGATTGCACAAGTTATGTTTTTTAGGGAGACATTCAGCATTTTAGATTAATTTTGGGGTTTGGTTTGTTTGTTTTTTTTTGAGAGGAAAAAAGTAAATATCTTCTCTAGGGAAAGCTTTAGGAAATTCCAGAGTTTTCAAAGTGAAAGACTTTAAATCTTGCAGGCTACAATAAATTCAGGAGTTTGTTTATATCCAAGAAGAAAATTATTTTCTAATTTTCTGCATTCTAATTATATATATATATATATATATATAAAAAATATTATAAAATAAAGATTTTACATTATGAGTTTGAAATTACATTAGCCACAGTGAGAATGCCACTGCTAAGAAGTGCTGAAGCGCTCTTTGCAAAGGTGTCTGAACATCTTTCTTGCATTTAAACACAAAACAAGGTAAGACAAGTGCTTCTCTCAGGAGGTGTTTCAAAGGTAATTCAACAACAGCCTGAAAAGGAGTCTGTGCAGAATGATATTTTATTACAAAATTAGGCTAAGATTTTAGTACAGTCTAAAGGTAGGAAATATGTTTTTTTCCATGAAGTTCCTAAAATGCAGGCATTCAGGTCGCACCCTTTCAAGACACTAAATGAGCAGAATGAACCACTACTTATCCTGACAATGTAGCTTGAGAGGGGGAGGGTGGGATGGCAGGGATAGATGGATGCCAAATAAAAAATTTAACAAATTTTAAAAATCATAGAATATTTTGAACTGGAAGGAAGCCACAAGCATCATCAGGTCCAGCTCCTGGTCTTGCTCAGGACACTCCAAGGGTCACACCACGTGCCTGAGGGCATTGTCCAAACACTCCTTGAACACTGCCAGGCTGGTGTTGTGATCACATCCCTGAGGAGCCTGTTCTGGTGCCCAACCATCCTCGGGGTGAAAAAACTTTTTCTGATAAGCCTTAAGCCTCCCCTGACACAATTTCATGCCATTCCCATGGATCCTGTCACTGGCCACCACAGAGAAGAAAAAAGAGTCTTCCCTGCACTATATCTAAAGCCATATTTCTTAAATTTTACCTGAGAAAAAATAAAGTTCTCAAGTTTCTCCAGCAACACAAAAGACACAAATGAGAAAAAGCAGCCAAGAACTATTTGAAATATTCCACCACCTCTCTTTCTGCCAGCATCCACTACTTGTGGACTGAGAGAGGAACACTCTTTGATTTCAAAATCCTCTGGCAAGACCATAAAGAACTCCTGTTTGACCTAGTAGCAAGTCACACTTCACTGGCCCATCCCACTCCCATCATGCAATTTTAACAGCCTGCAGTAACAAATAGTTCAAGGAACACATGGAACCATCTATTTTTTGGCTTCTTCACTCCCCTGGTTTTTGGGTAACTGAGACATATTCAAACCCTTAAATTGTCAATATGTCTGCCTCTCTCCTTTACCTATAACGGTTTCTTCAAAAATTGTGTCCATATTTTACCTGCCTGTCTAATATGGTTGAAGACTCAGAAATAAAAATCTCCAATAAATACTGTGAAAATTCATGTTTGCATGGAAGATTGAATCTAAAATTACCTTTTGAAGGGTGAGTTAAAGCTATCTCTTCCTTATCAAACCAGAGAAGCTTCATCTGGATTGTCTGTAAGCACACAATTACTGTCCAACTAATTTCCACATGCCCATCTTTCAGGTAATAATAATGTACACCTGTACTCAAGTGGACCAATGTGAAGGAATTGGGAAGGTACTGGGGTGGGACAATAGCACTTCAGAGAGAAGCATCATGATCATGGATGATGAGGTGTTACAAAGAGAAGGTTAGTAGTGTTCAGGACACACACAGCATAAATCCTTCAGGAAATTGGGCTGTCTTTTACAAAGAATTGTGGTGTGACACATATAAACAGAGACAGTGGGGAGGAATGCAAAACACACACTTTATGGTACACTGATGGAATAGAAATACAGTTTAACTCTGCCATATTGAAAAGAAGTGACACTATAAATACTGATCAAAGAGCAAAGTCATGTCATCCTATGGAAATAGGCTTGGTCTAGACATCTGAGCAGACTTAGCTTATTAAAGAAGACACCACCCTCAGACGAGAATTTAATGAGGGCTTTCACAACACACAGGCAAATTTAGTAACTGGATCATTCAAGTGTCTGAGCTGATAGTGAGCAGAGCCCCATTCTCTGCAACCAGAAGTCAAAATTATCTTACAAACTAGCAAGAACTCAGGATCTCCGGAGCCTGAATTCTTAAAAAATCTCTCACACAAATTGTAGACTCTCAGTCATTGTAGTTTTGTTGACTAGAGAAGATTCACATTGTATGTGAAGTGTGCAGCACCAGTGACCTCAATCAGAGTAGATGTTACAGCTAATTTTTTAATCAGAATTTGCTCATCCAAGTGCCAACCACTAGAGCAGCCAAGCAGCATGTGCCATCAGTAGTCTACTACTAATGCCCTATAGACTGCTATGAAATGTAGGATCCTCTCCTCCAGGAATACAGGGAACAGTATCATGGCAGTATCTGAAAGAAGTTTATGCCTGGTTTGAAAATAGATAGAAGTCCATTACTACTCCAGCAGCCTTATGCTACACAGCTTTGTGAAGGAGAGCCTTCATGTATATAGAAGAGTTCAAAGTTTTGTATCACATCCACACCACCAAATTTTTAGATATTCCCTAAGCTTTAAAATAACACTTTCCTCCACTTGAACTACCTTGTCCAAGAGAGTTTTATGCTTTTCTCTTTCAATAAATTTAGTTGGGTAAACATGTAACCTCTGTCAAAAAATGTCAGGAAAAGTATTGGGAATAATGTACCATTTTATGGAACACCAAATATTAGCATAGATCTATTAAAACCAATTTTTGTGAAGCTTGCTGCTTCTACTTGGCATGACTGGCATAATTCAAAATACTATTGTCTCCTGAAATTTGGACAAAGTCCTATTGGTATAACTTCTGCATTTTCTGCAGTAAGATTACAGCTGGCAGCCTTGGAAAAGCTCTTCCTAGATCCAAGCTTTGGAGTTTCAGTTTTCAAAGTAAAGTCATTGTCTTGACTAAATTTTTCTAATATGGCATAGCCTGATAGTTCAATATTTTTTATAAAGGAGCTGTATTTTTTTGCAGTTAGAGGATATACTTGCCTGCCAGCATTTAATTGAAGTCTAATTGCATTCAGCAGTGCCATAGAACTGTACTCCAGCATTCTGAAAACATACTGCTGAAAATCTAAATGGTCTCATTAAAGAAAATCCTCTTTACACTCCTGCATTCTGTGCTACCTCTTCATTTGCCATAATGGGCAAGGGCTTTCTGGGATATGTGCAACTCAGGCATTGAGATGTTTGAAAAGACCAAGTATCCTGACTACTCACTGTAAAATACAACCTGTAATACTGTTGTGGTTTAATTTAGTAGGCAGATAAACACCACAGTCATTCACTCACTCTCATACACTCACAGTGGGACAGCTGGGAAAAAAGGTAAAACTCCTGGGTTGATAAAAGGCAATTTAATAGGACAGATAAGGAAGGAAAAATAATAATTAGGAAAAGAATAGGCAGAGCAAGCAATGCACAGTGCAACTGCTCACCACCTGCTGACAAGTGCCTAGCCCATCCCTGAGCAGTAGGTTCCCACTGACTACCCTACTCCCCCAGTTTTATTGTTCACCATAATGCCATATGGTGTGAAACATCTCTTTGGCTAATTTGGGTTAGCTGTCCTGGCTGCCTCCCTTCCAACTTCTTGCACACCTCCAGCTTCCTCTCTGGCAGGACATGAAAAGATGGAAAGTCCTTGACTTAGTGTAAGCTCTGCTCAGCAACAACTAAAATGTCAGTGTGTTATCAACATTATTCTCACACTAAATCTAAACCTAGAACTGTACTAGCTAATAGGAAGAAATTAACCCCATCCCAGCCAAACAAAGACAAATAAATAATAGAATGAAGTCGCAGTCAACTTAATTCTATAAAATCAAGATTTAACCTAATACACACAGGCAGGACAAATGACAGCACTTAATATCTGGTGCCTATCCTGAGAAAGTAAACACAAGCATCATGGCCAGGGATAAGAAGGAAAGCATCTTAATCCAGAGTTCATAGTAACCATTTTCAATTTCAATATCGTGCAGAGGGTCCCCATATTGCCATTGGCATATTTCTGACTCCCAGAATTGTTCCTAGCTCTTTTTGTGTTAAGCCTAGTTTGAATATGTTTAAAGGATTAAAGGGAATGATTTGGAGAATTAAAAGGAGTAGTTATTCTCTTGGTTATATCACAAGCCAAAAATGGCCGAATCTCACAGAGCTGAGTTACTGTTAGTGGTAAAAAGCAGCAGTAAAGGCAATTGCTTCGGAAGGTGTAGGTTCACCACCTAAAACCATAATGGGTGACCTTGGACAAGTCTCTTTTTCCTTGCCTCTTGGCTACGTAGAGAACACAAGTGTCTTGCTATCATACAGAACACAAGTGTCTTGATATCCTATATCCTAAATATAAAGATAAAATGAGAAAGGAAATGGAAGTTGTTTGCACATTTTGACATTTTCAGTGATGAATTTTTTTGCTAGAAAAGGACCAATAGACTATTGATCTCTTCTCTCTGGTGATGAGTAGTAGTACCAGAGGGAATGGCCTGAAGCTGTTTCAGAGGAGGTTTAGCATGGACATTAGAAAAAGACTCTTCACCCAGAGTGTGGCTGGGCACTGGAACAGGCTCCCCAGGGAAGAGGTCACAGCACCAACCTGACAGAATTCAACAAGTGTTGTTCTCAGGCACATGGTATGACTCTGGGGGATGTGCTGAGCGGGGTGAGTAGTTGGTTTTAATGATCTCTGTGAGTATCTTCCAGTTCAGGATATTCTGTAATTCAAAAAGACAGGATAAAATGCAGCCCTTTATAATACAAAAGTCAAAGTTAAAACCACAAGTTATGTAAGGCAGAAGCTCATTAAAACCAAGATGACCTGATCAATGCTCAAAGGCTATTCCAGCTCCAAGAAGTTGTTCTGGTCACTTTCAAAAATGTTTGCAAATATCACTGCTAACAAAAGCCTTAATACTGTGGGCTGAAAGATTTGATAATAACATAATTTAGAAATTACTGTTATCTTCCAATTTTGTAAAGCCACAGCTGAAGTGAAATCCTGCCCAAGAGAGATAATTCTGGAAGGTGTCCGTCACACTGCCTTCAGCTAGAATGAAGTAGAGTTGGGCTCTAGAAAACAGATCAAGGAAACTAAACTAGTTTGTAATTTACATGTGTGTCTGTTCCATATACATGCTCACAGTAAACTCCTTCCTCCCATCGTTCTTTCAAATACTTTTTTTCTTTCTGCTGACCAGTGATTTCAAGCACATCACACTTTTGGTCTTCTCCTTCCAGAGACACAATGAGCTTCTGCTGCCTGTGCCTCATCTGAGCATTGCAAGGTGACATGACAACCACCAGCTTCAAACAGTGCCAGGCAGTGTGAGACAAATAACTTCTTCCTAAACTGAAAAGTGGTTTGCTCAAAGCTAAAAGCTGTATTGATTAATTATACATATTAAATCTGCAGGGAGCCACAGCATTCAGAACTTATTCATGGTTTCATTGACTTGCAAGCAGAGAAGGTTTCTAATGGTTCAAAATATACTCAAACATATCCAGACTTCAGTTCAGCTAAGCCCCTGAACTAAGTCATCTAACCCATCTGTTCATTCCTTTTGAACACACTGAAAAAAACAAAGCATAGCACAGTAATTCTGAGAAAGGCACCTTTCTTCAGGGCAATTAAGTAGGACTTAATGTTCAAATTTTGGGGATGGTGCTCTTTTCCCTGAAAACTAACACTTTTTTGGTTCGCAAGATTTGCTGTATAGCAAATCCATTTTCCCTAGTTCAAATCAAATAATGAGAACATTAAATCTAAGCATATTATTCCCAAACAATACTTCAAAAATAATTTTAATTCAATTTTGGAATAATCTTATACTCCTAAATCAAATAATTTACGAAAAAAGCCCAACAAGATTTATAAGATGCAGCAATTTTGTACCAGCCTAACTGCTGCTGTTGTGGGAAGATAATAGACAGACATTAAACAAAAATAATCTTTCTGGTCTGAAACAGAAGCAGTAAAATGTCAAGATAAATACAGGTAAAGAATAATTGCTCAGTTTCAGCTTAATGATAATCAAACAAAGACTGGTCAGGTTGTATTAATTTAAGAGAAGAGCATGTGCCCTAAAGTAAGTCTGGTTTCTAAATGGTAGCACTAAATGACTCCAAAGGCAATAGGCTTGCAAAAGACTGATGGATTGTTTTCACTAGTGGAACATGTATTTTATTCCCATAAAGAAATCTGTAAAAAGTACTGGCACTAGCTGCATATTCCATATTCTTTCACTTTTTTGGCTCTTTTTCCTCAGTAAGTAACTTCCTAAACTATGACTTACTTGACTTTAGACTAAAACAAGTCTACAGCTTTCTTCACTCAGGAGATTTTTCCCAGACTGTTGAGTGTTTTCTTTGACATTTATTTTTAAAAAGAAGTTTTAGTAAGATTGAGCTCACAGAAAGTCTATATCTTGTTAAAACATTTGAGGCTTCTACACTAATTTTTTTCAGACCTGGCTTTTCTCCATTAAAGCTCAATGAAACACTGTCAGCCAGTTGCCTGCTTTGCAAGAGCATGAACCAATTGCACAGATTTCTTTACAAAGTGAAGAAAGCTTTTCTTAAGACTCTACAATACACAGCTCTTCCAGCATCAGTAGGCAAGTAATCCTTCAGCTGGCTCAGCTGAGAGAAAGATTTGCAAGCTCTATGCCCAGCGGTATTGTTTGTTTGTAATACACTAACACTTGAAGGAACCATCTAGGGAATAGGACCTGCTTGCCTAAATACTGCTCTTTCTCATGCGTGGGAAAGAAAGGTAATTTAAGAATGAACTGGAATCTACACCAGATACACTACTTACTGTAAGATATACTAGAAGCAGAGATCAAGCAGATTCTCACACTACTCCTATGTTTTCTATATAGTTCCCCAATGTCAATGGCAATAGCAGAACTAAAATTGAATCAGAATGACATTGACAATCCCCAATGGCAATGGCAATAGCAGAACTAAAATTGAATCAGAATGACAAATACTGCTCATTACAGAAATTATTTTCCCAAGTAAGCTATTTCGCTTGGAAAATCCGAACAAACTCTTTTAGTTCCCTCATGCCTAGCTATCATCACTACACCCTCCACAGGTTCCACAGTTTTTGGTATCATCAGAGGACTAAATTACAGCTTTCAACTGTCACTTGCAACCAGCACTAAGCCTACAGCAGAACAACTAAGTAAGAATGTTATGGTCAGGTTTATCATGCTGTTTGGTTTATGGTCCTCTTGATTTACAATTTTTACATTAGCTATACTCAAAACAAGAAGTAAAACTAATAGAATAACAAACAGTGTGTTGCCACAATGCAAGTCAAGGGTAGATCTTGTATACAGGAAGTGTGTATAAGAAAACAAGTTAAATCTGATAGCATGGTACAGGAGTTGTTAAACGCCCCAAAGACACTTAGTGCACAGAACACTGTGATTTACACTTCCCTTAATGACGTGGCCTGGTTACCTAAATGCCTTTTGATAGAAATTTCCAGCAGTAAAATCCAGAATAACATAGAATGTGTTCGTAGAATAACTTCTGTTAATGATGTACAGAGTACACAAAATTAATCCCTTCCACAGCCCTCAAGTTGAGGCTTTGTTTCCAAAGCACACCATATAGTTCCCATTTTGTTCCTTTTATTTGCTTTTCCATTATTTCCACCTTTAATTCAGCCAATTCCACAATTAATATGCTTCCTGATATTCCCACTGATACACAAATATCATATTTCAGGCTCCAGGCAAAAAAAATAAGGGTGTAAACAAGTCAGCCCATTATTGACAAACTAAGGCACAAAAGGAGCTGAACAGTCAATATTTCTCAGATGTGTGTTGCAATGCAACCCAGAAAAGGGTTCATGAATATCCTGTTATATTCCCCACTGACGCATTTGCCATAACCCATTTTTTTATTTCTCACATTCTGCAAGTTTTACAAGTTGGCTCCACGCAATTAATCCCATTTAAAGAGTAGTCTGATAAATTAATGAAACTACACTTCATGGGAACACCTCTGACTACAGCAGGATTACAGCTCTGAGTTCCTCATGCCTCTAGGCTGAGTCACACAACATCCATTCATACCCAATATAGGTTCTGTTGGTTAAGTACAGGGCTCCAGAAATTAGTCAGATATCAGCCAATGTGTGCACTTAATGTAAAAGTTAAAACAAAACAAAACAGGAGATGTCTTTAAATTTAAAGAATCAAAGCTTCATGTGCTTGTTTTGGAAATCCTCAAAAAAGTAGCCACTACCTCAAAGTCTGAGCCTTTTAAACAGCTTCAAGCTTTGGAAGCACATCTCATTATAATTAATAGATTTTCAAATGTGTGTGTGGCAAAGGGTGCTTGGCTTTTTAGTCCTTTTGTAACCTGCTTTCTGTTTAATTTTTCCTTGGGCCTTTTTAGTTTTATCTCAATTGAAGCCATGCTAGAATTCAAGTAATTGAAGCTGTCTCTTTTTTCTATCTTTTTTTTTTCTTTTTTAATAACCAAACTTTATCCCTGCTTTGATACCACAATTAAGAACTGAGTTTTGTTCTAGCATTATGCTGGTACATGGAACTTCAGACTGAAGAAGTGACATATTAATGTGCTGTTTGGACAATTTGATGTACAAACCGTATGGTGTGAGCCAGACATGATAACCTAATTATATAGAATTTCTGTTGTCTTTTTCAGGTAAAAAATATTGAGAGTTCAGTAGTGTGTTTAATTCAAGTGCATTTTCTCACTTTCCTGGTCTGGATACGTGTTCTGTCTGATGTCTAAATTGTATAGAACTGATGTATTAAAAAGGAGGAGAAATCTTGACAGTTTGTTACCCAGTATTCAAGATAAATGAAATCTCTTTTTGCAAAGTACTTTCAGCGCTCAGCTTATCAGATCACTGCAGACTGAACATTTGCAAGACTGGGAGCCTCCGGCTACAAGGCAAAGAGTTTCCTGAAGTGATTAATGTCAGCCTTTGAGGAAAGAAAACAATGTAGCACTTAAAATTAGAACTGAAAATTATTTTAAAATTAAGCTCAGTTAGGTGCTCTAATGCCAATGATAATGAATTTAAAGATACCCTGAAGACAATAGCATGTCACACTGCAGGAAAACTAAACCCTGGAAAGCTAACTGTTTATGTCAAGATGGTGAGCTGATTTTATCGTTGTATTGTTATATTATTTTCCTAGACAAAACAAAACAAAACAAAAAGAGATTTATATTGAAGTTTGCTTTTCCAAATGCATCTGCTGTACCAGCAGTGAAGTCCAGAGAGATATAATCAAGAATGGGGTTTAGTAACCTCAAATTCTTGTATGATGCCTTCTTTTTCATATTTAGGGACTTTGAAACGAAAGAGACTAATTATTTGTAGTTACTTTTAATTACTGTAAAATTACTAAAAACTCTATAAACAAGAGTCAAGGTTCTCTAACTGGAATTCCTTCAACAGAAGGATCCTTTTGACTCTTAACTTGTTAGCCAGTTCATGCTCTGATACAAGTCTTGGCAAGGTGTCCCTGTCCCTGTGTGTTATGTAAGGGATTGTATAATTATAGAAATATACAGTATTGCACAATAACAGGAAAATTGGCCCAGATTATTGAGAGAATTTGTCAGCTCTGCTGCAGGCTTCCTAGCTGATTTTAGAGAAGCACTTTTAGAGATGTCTTTCATTTCATTGTGTTTAAAGTAATGATTTAACAAAATTTTGCCTCTGCTCAGTCTAGTTTATCTGTTGAGAGCCAAACCCAGAGATCTTCTTACATGTGGTTAGTTAGTATGAACCTCAATAAATCCCAAATATTGCCCAAGGTTTGTAGGAGCAAATAATAGTCTTATACTGCCATGATGTACATACTTTGCAAAACAGACCTAGGAGTCCTGGCAGTTTCCAAAACAAGGAATTGTAACTCATCAGGAAAAGAGTTTTATTCTAGCCACATATTTTAATGCTCATAGTTACATCAAAGTCACATCACCATCAAGAAAAGAAGAGAGGGCTTACATTAGCATTTTACTTTGGATGAGAGACACTTTCCTGAAACCAATTTCACAATTAGTCCCTATTAACACTACTTTGATTTGCATGGCAGGTGGTCTCAGAGAATACAATCAAAATCTTTTTGGATGAAACTAAGCCAGAGAATACACTGCTAGAGTACAGCTAATGCTCTAAAGCTCCAATGGTCTTTCAGCTCACGGGACCAGATGTGAGCTTCTTTAAAGTGTAATATACAAATATACATATACACAGGTCATCCACAAAATGCACATAATTTGGATGCTGAATATTCAACACCAAACATTTCAATATATGTATAAGTTAGGAGTGATCCTATAATTATATTTTAAAATATTTTAAAGTTACTCAGCCAGTATTCATTATTTAGATAAAAGGGGCTGTATGATTTTTGGCAAAATTAAAACTCCACAGAGAAGCAGGCATTAGTCACATGCAAGGACCTCAGCAGAACTAATCAGCTCATCTCTTGCAGAATTAATATCTCTGTCAAGCACCTGGTAAGAAAGCTCAGGTATCCATGTAAAAGTTCAGTCTCTACAAAGTCCTATTTTGTTTCCATGGTTTAGGCACCCTAGCTCAGTTTTTCTTCTACACAGCCAATGGCAACCACGTCAGCAGATTCTGGTTGAGAACTTTCAGTTGCTGACTTCTGAAATAAAATATAGTTGAATTCAGAGTTGGACAATGTCTTTTTCATCAACATATGTACTTCTCAGAAGCACTTACTAGGATTATCAAGCAGCTACCCAGTTAAGTGAGTGTCAGCATCCTCTGTCACCCCACTTTCTCCTCCTTCCTTCTCTTGCTCCTGCTTTTGTTTGCTGGTTCCCACTCCCTCAGCACACTTTAAAATCCTTCCTGAGCTGATTCATGTTGCTAACCCAGTGGAAAACTGTTTGCTTTTTCTGAGGCAGGTGAGGGATTACTAAGCTAATGTTCCATAGGACACGTGAATTAAACTAACTCACAGGGACAAAAGGATCAAAGACAAATTGAAGACAAAAAATACATAACCACAATAGTTTTGAAGAGGAGGAAGTCCTTCCCCATCAGTTGCTTTCACACTGGGTCACCTGTAACACTTGGTTTCAGCCCAGTTACCCCCAGTCCCCATACCTTTTAGAGTACTTTACAGCTAGAAAAACTATTACACAAAGCCTGCAAACACAGTTCATGTGCTTCAGAACTATGTTGCTACAGGCAGATCATAATAAACCACAACCTACCTCAGCTTCTCCCACCAGTGAGAGGATGACCTATCCCCCATCTCTGTTTGCCCTCAGCTGGATTGCATCTCACATCTCATGTACCATCTTTTGGTGACCCTTCCCCGTCCAGCACACGTTTTGCACACACAAAAATAGATGTTATAACCCTTCTATCATCTACCTAAATAATCACTCCCCTTAGAACTATGGGAGTCAAAACCTTTGCTGTTAATTTAATGGATCAATTGCTATTACAGGAATCCAAGCAATATAGCGTGGTTATTTCTAGTACTAAGTATATACATAGTGTGCTGAGCCAGTTGCTGTCAAAATCAGATTGATATTATTACTGGTGTGTTATTTCAGGGAGACTTCTGTGTTTCCTCTAATTGCAAGGTTAATAATTTGCTGTTTTTCTCCATATCTGAAATATTAAGGGTTTAGAACAAAGACATGATCATCAGCTTTGACAATTGCTTTCCAGGAGCTTTTGTAAAGCAACTCAATTGGCTTGTTTATGCTGGAAATTTTTGTCAATATATGCTGATTTTTACTACAGACTGATGTAGTCAGTACCTGCCATATAACCCAATTCTCATACAAATATGTTTTTTCTAGTTTTAGTTTATATTATTTTAGAAATATGCTACCAATAATTATTGACAGAGGGAGCTACTTCTTAAATTCACATGACTACAGATATTTAAGCATCACAATGTAATCAGTAAGACTTCTCAGCATGCACAAAACCTAAAGTGCTCTAATGGCTTTCTCTTCTGGTATCAAGTAGAGACCCCTAGGTCAACACTAAGGAAAGTTAGACCAATAAAAATTTTGCCTTCCTAAAACTAGCAGCACTTTACAATCACACAAGTCTTTAGTGTAGAGGTATAGAAATATCCAGATTTTTTCAATGGTATGAAAACTTCTGAATGTCAAAACCAAGTTTATTTTTCTGTGAAACTGGAGAAAATAAGCCTTATTTTTATCTTCTTGCTTGATACACTGTAATCATATAAACAGGGGATACTTAAAAAAAAATAAAGAAGCAATTTTCCTTGGGCATAAAGGGCTGCTGCAACATCCATGTTGCACACTCGGTTTTTAAGGGACACTGAGAAATGGAAGAGCAGGCAACAAAGTAGTAAGAGAAAAGTTCAATTGTGATCAATTCTAACAGAGTGAGTACTGCTGGCTTCTAAACCCCTTTTTCATCTAGCTGGGAAAAATGCAGTAAGAAGCAACAGGGAAAAGGTGAAGACAGATACATTCAAAATAGTATAACAATGTGCTTTGCTGAATTCTGGAATAAGCTACCTAGTGAAAGGTAGCCTCTCCTCTCCTGTGCTTTTGAATCAAATTTGAATGTCTTTCCGAAGTGAGCTCTGAAATATATGCACCTCAGCCTGCACCAGCAGTCTGCAAGTGAAATTCAGTGGCCTGTGTGAGATTAGTTTAGAGATCCAGTGATCTGTCCCAAACTCCGCAGAACTGTGACTGACACCAAATGAATTAGAAACAGGATCAGGCTGCATAAGTTCATTAACTTAGTGAAAAGGGATCTAATGAATAAGTGACTCTACAAACACCCAGCACAATTATTTCTATTTGCACCCTCAAATGCTCCTCACTCCAGCTGCTTGTCAGGCAGACGAAGCCTGTCATTCACTCCTTTGTAACTCTACCCATTGTGCAAAACCTCTTTTCTTCTACTGAGAAACCCCTTATTTTGGTCTTATGGAGAAACCTTTAAGAGCTAAGAGAGTGAAAGGGAGCCTTTAACTCAAAACAAAGGGAAATAGGGTTTCTGCCAGCAGGACGCTAAGAAGTAAATAACAATTTCTGTATTTCTTGGGTCTGAGGCAATCTCTGCAGGCAGTGTCAAGCCCTGTGTCAGTTTCCTGCCCTGCCAGCCTTCCTCAATATTTTATTCTCCCAGGCAGCCTTCTCTGCCTGGGAGAATAAAACCTTCCTTCTCCAGAAAACCAGCTCAGCTAGCTCCCAGGCTTGATGTTCCCTGGCCCAGGCCATCCGGTGTGCTACCCCTCCACAGCCCTGAGGCTGGCCGACTGCCTAAAAACCAGCAAATTGTGGCTGTGCTGAAGCAATCAAGTACCAATAATGGCAAAGGCAGAGCATGGAGTACATGTCATGTGGACTCTGTTTACCACCTAATGCTCTGCATTAATAGTTGCTACACTGTAAATTGAGGTAAGGTCTGTGACAGACGGAAACATGACTTGAATTTTTACTGTGCCTTACAACCCCAGAGAAGACCAAGGATGGCTGCACTAAAGCAAGTCATTTAACTCAGAAACTAAGCCAGCTGCAGGGAGCTCTTTCTCTAAGCTTTCTAGGCAGCTCCTCTTGATCGACTGGGAGGCGAGAGGAAAAAGTCACTTCTGTGCAAATCAGGTCTATTAAAGCTGTCTCCACAAAGGCCAGGAGGAATTTTCTTCCAAAGAAAAAACTGAAAAAAAAAAAAAAAGCAAGAGAAAAAACAAACAAAAAAAAAGTAGCTGGGTCACTCACAAGGTGAAAGAATTCCAGAGAGAGCAATTCTGACACATGTGCCCTCCTGCACCCTATGAGCACATTACATATGAGTGAAAAGATCATTCAGAATTGAATGTACCCAGTTGGTACAACATGCCAAGACCTTTTTCAGAAGCATCGAGGGGAGTCACTGCCCCTGTGCCATTCAGAACTTTCTCTGAACCATAATTCAGAGTCATCCTGAGAAGTCTTCTTTTAGCATTTTTTTAATGACATTTTTCTTCCCCCTTCTCCCTTTAATTTTTTTAATTTCTGGACAACCATATTTGTAATGGAAGAGAAAAATCACAGAAGAAGTAATGAGGTATGTCATCTCAAGTACTGCTTATAATATGCTGTTCTAAACTCACAGCTTGAGTTCTGTGAAAATGCATTGCTGGGACATCTCCAGCGATCAACGCTATTTCCTAATCAAGGGAAGCATCAATTTTTCCCAATTCATGTAAGAAGGAAGCTCCTGTTGACTTCCAAGAGGATTGAAAAGTTTTATATTCAGAACTCAGAGTGGAAAGAAAAGTTAGGGAAAAAAAAAGCTTTCAGAGCCCCTTTCAGAGCAGTCAAATTCATCAGTGAGATAAGCAAGAGTTCCTCCTTTATATGTCCCAACAAACATTCTTTCTTTTTACATGGTCTTGTAGGACATGTTTCATAATCATTCTTTGATCATTCCTTGGTACAAATTCTTTTCTTAATTACTACAAGGCAGTAAATAAAAGAATAGCCTTTTCTGTAGGACTAGTAGGAGCATCTAAAAATGTAGGAAGTGTTCTTTTTTTATGGAACTGACCTCTTGTTTAGTAACAAAAAGATCATTTATTATAAGTGATCCTTTGCCAACAGCCCCTGTGCCTGTTACCAATTTCAAACACTTTCTGATCTCCCTCAAGAAAGGCTTTGTACTCTTTCCCACTCATTAGAAGACAGCTATTATAAATAGCACTTCCAGCATTAATATTTAATACAGAAAGAATACGTTGAAAACTGTATGAGCCAAACTGAGTTATGGCTGTAAGGCAAACTGACACAAGCCAGGAAATTCATAAGCTGAATCCAGCCCTTAGCTAGGGCTGTTGTGAAAACAAATGGGTGGGAGTTAGCACGGTGCCCAGGGAGAGTGCAGTGTGTGCATTTCCTGGCTTTTGTCAGATGATGTCAAAACATCAACCTGACCCAAACATTAGATTTGCCTGTTGAAAAAGGATCTCTCATGCAGGAAAGAGGGGAAGGCACACCCACCTACCTTCCTGCTGTCACTTCCCAGGATTCAGGGAGGCATTCAGGCACATGACCACAATGTCTCTCTTGCCAGGGACAAGAGAGCATGAACCCACCAAGCTGGTGATTCACCAACTCCCAGGATGAGCACCTCACAGAACATGCATTGGGGGATGTCCCCCGGGTAGTTAATAGTTACATTTGTTTGGTTTGTCCTCACAGTGAAGAAAAAAAAACAACAAAAAATCAAGATCTTTGTTGTAGGCATACCAAAATTCCCTTTGTCTTCACCTCATGAGCACCATGAGCTTTTTCAGGTGGAAGGCAGCTGTGCAGGCTGGGTTGAAAGGACCATGCTGCTGTGCTGCCCAAGAGAAAATGGACTTGACAGGCCAAAGGGTCTGCCAGGGCTGGAATGAAGCACACCAACCCCTTTAGACACCCTGGTGTAACACAAGTAACAAAATGCCCTGCTCTTCCCTAGCAGAGGACACCTGGGTGTGAGGGGAACGGTGTGGGATGCGGAGGTTCAGGGACATCGCACCACAACCAATATGACCCAGTGAAGCCAAATTTATTATCCCTAAACAGACTATATTTATAATGATTCTCTACTGTCCTTGTGTCTCTAGCTAATACAGGATTGGCCAGGCCTAGCTGTTCACGTGTCTAAGATAGGAGGCTGATTGGATCATCTAACTTTTCATGTGCCTGGCTGTGGTTTTCTGTCCCACCCATGAACTGTCTTTTTTCCTCACTTTCCCGAGCTCACTGACAAACTTGCTGAGTCTATTTGACTCTACTTCTTGTATCTTTTTCAAGGATATACTGACCCCATTTTCTGAATATGTCCATTATTGTTTGTGAACGTGTCCATTGTCCATTATCCCAAGCAGGCTGGATTGTGCATCGGCTGAATATGGGCATTGTTTTTCAAAAACTCCTCAATCTGCAACAAATCCTCAACACTTGGGTACACACCATCCCTCATGCTGGAGCACTGCACCTTGGCAGCAGCTCTGTGCATTCCTGTGGGCTCAGGAACCCTGTCCCTAGCTGGCTGGAGGTACCAGCTTTGCCCCACAAGGGCTCCAGCAGTGTGCCAGTAGCTCAAGGAGGCAGAAAAAGGGTGAGCAGCCTGATAAATGTTCATTTCATCCAAAAAGTTCAATTACTTTGATGAATATTGACTTGACAGTCATTATTGCAGCAGATTTTCCCAGCAGGAAAAAAGACAAACTGAGGGGGATAGGAACTTACCTAGAAATATTTTTGGCTTTGTAGAAACAAGTTTTCCTTTTCCCATATGGAAGTTATATGTGCAAAATCAGTGGGGTCTGGTATTTTTTCTAGATCAAGAAGGTGGCAGCTAATCTCTGCATTGCCCAGGAGGGGGGAGGAAAAATATCTTGACCTAAATATTTTTCTTTTAAGCAACACATTTGGGAAAAAAAAGTTTCAGTATCATAACTAGTATTTGATTTAAACTAGGTTAATTAAATGGCTTCATACCTCATATAATTAAAAGCACACTGTACATAGTTGTATTGATACTAATTCCTGTCAGTTCAAGCTAAATTGAAAAGAGGTTGAATCAAGCTGTGCTTGGGCTGTTGGTGCAGCTTTTTGGACCAGTTTGGCAAGCACACACCATCTCCTAACCAAGTGCAGATCTCATGCAGCATACCCTGAGGTCAAAATAAATATTTAATTGTATGGTTTGTATTTTATCTGACTCAGGAGGCTGACAGAAATACAGGTGGTCAGCTGAGCACAAGATGAGAGAAAACAGGTGAGTCAGCCTCATGCTGAAGTGTTAGCTTATTATTCCAGGATGCCTGGTCTTTGAAGGAATACTTGTAACGCAGGAGAATAACGATGAGACGGCTTGTGGAATTAAAAGTTCCCAGCTTCTAATTAGAAGGAGAATAATTGCAGTGTCATTTGTAGGGATGTTAGTAATTTATTTCGTTTTCAAGACAAGTATATTTGTGCTGTATAATTTTCATTCATATGCCAAACAAAACAGGACACTTTTTTCATTCCTTGTGCTACATGTTTTCCTTCACTTTAACCCTCTATTGAATCCACCTGGCATAAAAAACACGTAACAAAGAAATACTAAACTTTGAAAATGACAAAATAGAAAGTTTAGGATGTTTCAGAATTTTCCATATTTTCTTTGGTTGAGTTTACTTCCTCCTTACATAACCTGTTATTCTTTCAGGTAGTGCAAATTCACTTCTCCAGCTGTCATTTACATTTTTCATTGGTGCTTTTCAGCAAAAATAAAGAAATAAATAAACCAATGATTCCTTCAGAATTCCACTAAAATATTCTAACTATTTAGTCATGGCCTGGAGCCTTTTTTTGGTATTTTAGGTAAGAAGAAGAAAGTCCCCTCTACTCTAGGCTTTAAGTCTACAGTGGAGACAATATCATCTTAGTGCAGACTTCATCAAAGATGAGACTTCAGTTAATTCCAGAGTTATTTATTTAAATGCAAGTTTTTCATTGGCAAGCTGCCACTGAAAGACCTCAAGAGGAACATGGAGGCAACAAGGGGAATTCCAATATTCCCACCACACAACCTCTTCTTCCAGGCAGAGGACCAACACCAAGAAAATAAACCAGTCACCAAATATAGCACAATGCGCTTTTTCCTCCTTAATTACCTTTAAAATTCCCAGCCAAGCACACAGACCTCACACAGGATTTCTAAGCTATGTATTAGCACCAGTTCAGCCGAGTGATGAACCTCAGAAAAGAAAATGCTTCATAATGGAGCTGCTGACACAGCAGAGTGCATCCCCGCACAACGGTGTGGTTTCAGAGGGGCCGGCTCACCCCGATCCCCATCCCCATTCCCAGCCCAGCCCAACCCGAGAGGCGTTTCCCCCTTTGAAAGCTGCCTTTTGTGTCTCACACCCCGATGGGCTGCTCCCGGTCAGGCTGTTTGCTGTTCTTTGGAGGCTTCTGCTGTTTCCTACACCAGATGGAATTTACCTTCATGTAATTATTTGTTCTGGGAGCTTTGATCTCCACTTCCCTTGTAACTGCAGTGGAGTCACACTTTGAACTACAAGAAAGTACCAATTTGAGGCTCTTGCTGAAAACATCATAATAGCTAATCCTAACAAAAAGGTGTTAATTGGTCTCCTGGTGATTCTAAGCCGAAGTTACAATAGGTTCTTATATTTGTTTACCACCACTGTATTTCCTCCTCATCCCAGTAAAAGTGCACTAGATCTGATAAACTTTTAGGCAAGTTTGTGGCTTCTCAGCTTGCAATTTAGGGCAAAACCCAAGTACATATCGGGGTCAGAGGAGCAATTTTGGCCCAATCTGATGACACTACAGACTGGTAGCTTCAGAGTCAGCCACTGGAGACTGCCTAGTCAAGCAGAAGAAGTAAAAATGTGAACAACTCCAAAACTCTTTCTGAAGCACAATAAGGCCTCTGTATGAGATGAAAGCTGTATAATACATTCAAACCTTTGGCCCTGATAGAGAAATCATAGAGCTGGGGAGGAGTATTATTCTTCTTCATTTTGTAATCTATCTCATCCTGCTCAGCACAAAGGAAATGTTTCAAAAACTCAAATTAGTGAAAGTGGCTCATCATTCTGGACAGCGCTAATGGATTTTCAAAACATTTTTTTGCTTTTTGTCTTACACAAACAAGGCCCTTACTTTAAATATAACCACTGAATTTTGGTCATATTCAGGTACATCTGTCTGGCTTAAAAACAAAGGGACATATTTGAGTGAAGACACTGAAAGTGGATCTTTTCAAGCCTTCAGGCTGTTTCTTCAGTGTTCTCAGTGCAATAACAAAAGAACCAGATGGAACAGCAACTTCATGGCTTTGAATGCATATTTGCAGAGTGCACACGAGTCTGCTGTTCATCAAAAGGTTAAGCGTAAGATAAACATGAAATGGTGCAGGACATCAGCATCCAATCTTACTAGTCTGACTTCCTATGGACATTTCTGCAGTCTCAATGAAAAGGAAACTGCCACCTCTTCCTCCCACTTTTTCATTTGGTATTTTCACAGGCAATTAAAAAATTTTTATTAATTTCTGCTCATCCAGCTCTTCCCACTGACCAGCTCTGCCAGGGTGAGTTTTCCTTATATCTTCTTCCTGTGATTACAGCACTTCAAACACTTCAAAAGTCCTGCTGAAAACTCCAGGAGAGCCACCCCCATCTCACTGAGGACAGCTCTTGGACCCTGACTGAACTCCCAATTCCTCCTGGTGTATAGGGATGCAGATTTGCTGCTGCATGATTGCTGTCAAGGTAGATCCCTGCAAGAGCACTCTTGAAGACCTGCACAGCCTTCCTGCTGAGAGCCTGTCCACCATGCCCAGCCCAGACCGAGAGGGTTCTGTCCCCAGGAACAGCCCTTCCTCCCCAGCCAAAGGCTGCCCTTCCTCTCTCTCCTCTATAGAAGAAAGATACACCTGAATTCCTTAAATTTTCTTGGTATATGTCCCATGCTGTGCAATGCCTCCACACTACTCTGCTGTATAGAAAATCCCACTAAGCCTGTGGATGAGCAGAAAAATTATATCACCATGACGTACTTCAAAGCATGGGAAGCCTCACCCATAAGCATGGGAATCCAGAAGGGGAATATTGGTTGTGAGATAGGAAGCAGAGTTCAGCAAGCTTGATGGGAAGAGGATGATCCATGTACAGGACCCAGGCTGAAGAAAAGGAAATATTTCTTTTTGCTATGCTGCAAACAATGATCTCATATATCCAAACCAAGATCAGGTACTGATGCTTTTCTATCAGCAAAGGCCTTTGTAAGTTGTTAAACATATGCATGCACACCCAGTTGCAAACAGCTAACTCAGGGTAGAGTGAAATGGCAGCCCTGAAATGAAAACACCACTACAAGGGTTTATGTCAGAAAAAACTTTGTTTTTCTTTTTCATGTTTGTTTTGCATGACTTTCTAGAATCTCCTGAATACAATCCAGACCCCTGGCAGCTCCAAGCTACAGTCTGAGGTACTGATAAATTTATTTTCCAAAATATCTGCAGTGTTCTCGTTTTGTCACAATGCCCCCTGTGAATGAGGGGAGGGTAAAAAATCTGTCTCATTTCCCAGCGATTCCACAATTTAAATTTGTATTTCAGCTTAGGGAAGCTGACAGTCGTTCTGAACATGGTTTTTGTCCTTACAGTTTGAATCCATGCCTTAGTTTTCTAGCTCCTACAGGCTGGTTTGTTCTCAACTACTTTTTCCATATTCTTGTTTGGTTTTCTGTTTGGGATTTTTTAATCTAATCCCATTAGATAATTAAACATTATGTGATAGTTGTTGGATTGGGATTTCTTTTTGTCTTGGGGTGGGTTTTTTGTGGTTTTGTGTTTTCAGAGTTTTTTAGGGGGTGGGTTTTTTTGTGTTTTAAAAGAAAAAAACCCAACAACAAAGCTTTTAGAATAAACTGGGCAAAATCATCCCAGTAGTCCTGCTCCCAGGATATTCATAGCCCCACCTTCCTAGGAAAACAAGGGGGTTTACAAGAGCAACTTGATACCACAAATCTAATCATAACCATAAATCACACTTAAAAGTTACATTTCAGGATTATGTAGGTTTAGCAATGAGTCTGGGCAGTAAAAAAGAGTGAAATTCTTGCTATGACAGGTGACCAGCTGAAGCTTAATACCTTTGTTTTCAAAGTGCAATTCTTAGCTGGGAAAATGGGTCTCTACTGTATCTTACACAAACATCCCCTTGCAAGTTCTGTGTCTGCAAAAAGTCAATCACAGCACTTTTTTCTCATCTGGGTACTTCATGGTATGTGTTTAAAGCCCACAGCTCATATTACAGCATGAAGATGCAAGGAGGGGAATTAAAACTACATGATTACCTGGAGAAGAATGAAAATGACTGAGACAAGTTTTTTGCTCTTTTAACTGTGTCAGAGTCAAAGTTAGCAAAGAATTTTATTCATGCCTGGGGCTTGGAATCAGATAGCTTTCTCTGCTGAGAAAAAGGGCTTCTGGTAGTAACACTTCAGCTTCAGCTTCTTTGATTAATTTACCCTAATTGATAAAAACAGTCCAAGGGAACCATATGTTTTACGGCTGCTGGCAGCCCTCAGTAGGTTCATCCTGCCAGGACATACACAAAGGTAGGAATTTGAGGCTGAAACAGGAAAAAAAGGCTCAAAGTGGGTAAACAGTAGTTTAGTGCCACTCACAAAGTTCCTGAGAAAACAATCCTTGTTTGTGGTCTGTTCAGAATCAAGCACACACTTGAGCCAGACCCTGTTCTCATGCTTCTTTACAGGACTTTCAGTCTTTACTAGGAGTGTGCTTGTTTGTTAAAAAAATTCCTTAGTTTTAATTGCTGATATCTCCTAAATTAATCTGGAGCAAAATTCTGATCAAAGTCAGCAGTAAACAAAGGCATAACCAGTTGCAAAACCACTGATCATGCATTCAGATTTCTTTCAGTGCTGTTGCAGTATGTGTCACTTAGACACCACAGTCACAGGCATGGCAGATATCTCAGGAAACTGTCCCTCTGAGATCTTCTAGTCCCTGTTCCACTCCTCAGCTGAAGAAGCAACTGAGTCTCTCAAGCCACTCTTCCTACAAAAGTACTAACATAATTAAAATTACGAAGTATTAAAAAATAATTAACAGAGACCTATGCCCAGAAACCTGCAACTGAAAGTCTGTAAGGATGGGCTGTATCCTTTCAAGTGTCCTGCCACTTCCAGCTTCCTTATGGTAATTCAGCATTTCTGGTAAAAGACAGGTGAAAATGATAGAGATGTAAACTCACTGTAATTTATACCATATGGTAAATTAAAACAAATATTTAAAAATTAAATTATAATTGGATTGGTTCTGACTGGCATGCTTCATCCAATCTCCGAAATCCTATGGCTTTTGCCATGGCTATTAGTCTGCATATTGCTGTTTCAGAATAGGGAAAGAAATCCTATTTTATTTTAAAGACAGTATCCAGTGCAAGGCTGCATATAGTCTGTACAGACAATTTTTGAAAAATTCCATAATTCAGAATAAACATTAGGCCAAAAAGGGCATTATTTCCCAACATGTGATTATTTCCATAAAACATGCTTTTCACTCCTTCCCCCCTACATACCAGAGTGTTCTCATACCCTTCATCACCACCTCCCCACCTTTTTATACACATCTTTCTTATGTCCCCTCCCACTTTGGGGCAATCTCCTTGCTTTATTGAGTTTTCCTACACAACACCACAGATCTCAAATACAGGTCACACTCAGGCTGCAGTTAATCTACCTCACCTACATTGCCACTTAAGGATTCCAGACTTCCCCAGTTTCCTTAGCTAGACCACAACAAACCCCCTCAGTTCTTCCCCATGTCTCCAGTCTCCTGCAGTGATAGTCTCAGCTATCCCTCTCTCTCCTCTGTTCCCTACAGGATCTTTAGCATCCCTCCACACTATCCCACAAGCCCAGCCTCAGCTGCACACTGATATTTGCCAAGGAGCAGTCTGCCTGTGCCACAGCTGGTGTGGAGCCACTCAGACCGCAGCTGATATGCATGTGGCAGTAGGCCTGACCACCCAGGATTCCAGGAATTCAGAGAACAAGGTGTACACCAACCAGCCTGGCAGCTGACTCCTCTCAGGAAGCCAGTGTAACATGCTGCCTACCAAGTGCCTGGCAGATGCAACAGATGGCATGAAGGATGGCATCCCAGGCCTCTGCTGCTTCTGACAGGTCCTATTCCATGCACCAGGAGTCTTGCCAGCTGTTTGCATGGAAAGTGGGATTGGATCTGGAAGAACAGAATGGCCACCAGCCTCCCTTTCCAATGATGTCACCTTTGCATAGCATGCTTATAATCTGACTGCACCCTTACCAGCACCTCCCAGCTCTACTCTGGTGCCCTTATCCTTGGCAGGTGCACCAAACACAGCCACAGAGCTCCTTCTTCAATGTCTTTAGAGAAGTCTTCCTTGTCAGGATGCAAACAGAAGTCTGAGCCTGTGGTTGGGATGCAGAGGGGCCGAGTTCCCTGCCATTCTGAATGTTCTGCCACAGGACACTGCACTCGTTTGTTTATCTACTTGCCTCTGCTATCTCTCTAACATCCAGAGTGCACAAGCTTTATGGGGACAGCAACCATCTTTCCATCCTGTACAGCATCAAACACATCCTGCTCTCCTGCCCAGGATCAGTCACCAAAAGAGGGTCATTAGCAATCCAACAAAAAAAGTCTTCCCAGACATTTTGTTTACAAACAAAATGCCTGAAATTAGAAAGGAGAGGCTTTGCCGTCATAAGCCCAACTGAAAATGTGCTCTTCCTTTGGGAGAATTGCTTAAAATGGAGAAAGGCCATTTGGTGACATTGGGGAGTGAGTCCTTTTACCAGCTGTTGAAAAACAGTCTTGGCTCAAAGCTTCCAATAGGGCGTGTGGAGAAACCCTTTCATCTTCACAAAGGTGAATTCAGACAGTTCTTGCCAAAATGAGGTGGCTTCTTTTATTTCCTGTTATCGTTTTATACATTTCTAAATCCCCAGGAACAGTCTGCAGGTACATTCCAGAGGGATATTTAATATTTTATTGCCAAGCAAGAACTAAAGAATTGGTTCCCATAGTCACTATCTGCAAAAGTTTTCCCCACAGGGCTCATGTAAGCAGAGAAATTGTCCCTTTCTACACCCACTGTTCCTGCTGAATACAATGCCAGGAAAACCCACTGCTTCCATCGAGGCTCATAAATCTCCTTGTTGATCCCTGGCAGTTTTGCTTGCCTTGAAGAAGGAATGAATACACATGCTTGAGATCAGCATCCTAAGCCATTATCAGACCTTTAGAAAGGTGCCAGCTGCATTACCTAAAAATAGTTCAGGTTCCCATGAGAAAAGATTACCTGCCAAACTGTAAGCTGGAGAGCCTATTGCCCAGTGTAACTCGAACAGTTGAGAGGCAAGCAACACTCACCTCAGAGGTTTGCATATGAGCTCTGAAGAGGAGATATTTAGAGTGAATTCATTAGGGTAAATACTTTGTTATTGGGATAGCCATCAGTGTACAGTTCTCTTTAAACTTGTCATCTTTGAGACTGTCTCTAACCCACCACATCTCCATTGGGTCTTGCATCTTATCATGAAAATATTTTAGAATTATGATGGTTTTCAGTACAGCACCTGTTTCACAGCAAGTCACATGTGTACTGATTAATGCTGCCTGATTGACCACAACAGTTCTCTGATCCCTTCTATCATGCCAATTCAGTGAATCCTTTCAATCCTTGTTCCTATGTCTAGGCAAGACACCAAAAATGGCTTTCTAATTAATCAAGTTATTCACAAGTCCTCCTTTTATCCCCACATAAATCCCAAGCCAGAGCCATGCCAAACAAACAGAACTAACCAATGTTCTGCCTTGCCACATTCTCCAAGGCCATGTGCATCTTGCTTTGTCTGTTGTACATTCAAATATCTCTCTTGTATACTGTGCACTTCTCAGGCAACTATTTTCATGGCTCATGCAGTCATGCACACGTGAGAAAGGCTATATTAGCAATGTTGAAGGATGAAGTTCTCAAGACATTTTCTACTTGGCAAATATGGTTTAGAAGCTCCAGTTCCTCCATCCCAAGAGCTGCATATTTCTTTGCTATGCCAGAGCCTTGCATGCCCTTGGTAATGCTATGTACTCCTATCTGCAACCTGGTTTGCAGCGTGTTCCACAAGCACCTCTATCAACACCACTGGAAGGGTGGTGGCTGCAAAGGAGGGTGGGAAAGAATGACTGAATGAAGAGCTGAGGATGAATAGAGATTTCCCAAGCTGACTTTGTTGTTGAAGAAAACATGGAATGACATCCTCAGATGGAAAAGATTTTTCTTATCTCCCCTCCTGCCAATTATCATCCCTCCCATATCCATAACATGAGCCAGCACAGCTACACAAACATGTAAGATATCACAGAATAATCAATTTAGCTGCTGTGAGAGGCCTTAGATCAGATAGGTTCTTAGGAAATCTGTTTGGTAAGAAGGGAGATTATACAGCTTCTCCAGAGTAACATTGCTAAGCATGTAATTTGAGCACTGACTTTTTGAGACAAAGAGCTTTTACACCTACTTTCAAACTATACTCTAAAGTCACACCCAGATGACACATCAGTGGTGTTCTGCACAAAGAAATTGTACCAACACAACAAAACCCTCTTCGGTGCTATCACCAGACTAATTCAGAATCAGCTAGTGGCCACCTAAACCAGGCTGAAAAACAGGTACAGTGCCTCTGACCAGAATCTCTGCGCATTCCTCAGCCCATGCCCCAAAGGCCCACATCAAAGTCTATTTGAATATGCAGTTTATATACATAAGACTCTCCAGCACATCCAGAAGCCATTGGGACTCTAGCAGATGTGTTGTGCATTACATTTGGGTATGTGCATAATTCCCACTGCCTAAACAAATTAAATTTACTGTGCTTGCATTAACCAACTGTGCAGAGTGTGTGCAATGCCAATGGCATATTCAGGTATCCCAGTGTCCCTACCTGGAGCTATTACACAGAAATATGGGTCACATGAAAATGCCTCTGCCCCAGCTTTCTCCCAGCCACATCCACTGCTAAAGAAAAACCAGTCTAAAGGCACAAACCGTTCAACTTCAGTGCAACCAGACAATGTGCTGCCTCTGTTCGACCATGTCTATTTTAGGAGGATATCCAGGTTGCTTGCAGGCAGCTTCATGTTTTCTAGAAGAAGGAACGATGCCAAGTTATGAACATGGGCCACCAAGAGACTGTGGGGATTGCAGAGGCAACGTGAATTAGTACTGTTTTCTACTTTGATCTCTTGATCTGATTACTGGAGAAAGCAAAACATATAGGAAGAGGATAAAATTGATTTTGTCATCCTTCAGGCAGAAATGATACAAGAGAACAGTTACATTTTGATCAGCTCCATTACCAGTGAGTAGATAGCTGAGTTAATTCTAGGAAATCAGTGGCAAAGCTCCTATTGATTCTAATGGAGGCCAGATGCAATCCAGTAAAGAAAACCAGTTTGGTCTTCTTTAGACTCTGTTTTGACCAAATGTTTTGTGATAAAAATATGGTGGGACAAACAATCTAAGGATAGAATAGAATTAAACAGAATAGCATTGTAAATTGAATAACTCCCAAAGATTTACTGTTTTTCTGTAGACATAAGCCATGGATTCAGAACTTATATACGTAAAAAACTACTTCAGAAAAACAGAAGAAATTTATTACTTTATTAGGATAAACTTACCCTTCTTTTATTTGCCTAGCCCATAATCCTGCCAAATCACATGCTACTGGTGGAGAATATGTAAGTACGAAAAGGCTGCGCTGAAAATCAAAACAAAAGAAAAACCTACAACAACAAAAAAGCACCATTCACAATGTAAAAATTGCCCAGTAAGGCTCTTCTATTGGGGCAAGAATTGATGGGGACATTTCAACAGATCTGTTAGACATCAAAAGGAGATGAGGTAGCACAGTGATATAAAAGTGAGAGCACAATTGTTATAATCCTTTGGCTCTCTATTAGCTCTTTGTAGAACCAAGATTATTATGGATTAATGAATTAGTCTGTCTGCTTGTACAAAAACTGCACAAGTAAAAAGAAGAGTATCTCAAGATAAAAGACATTTACAAGATCAATACAAGAAAGGAAGGTACTGTCATTTAAATGATAAAACTGCAGGATAAAAAAGCCAGGATAGAACAAGTTCTTTCAACAAAGTTTCAGGGAAAGCAACTACGTGGATAAAAGAAATATTGAGGAAACAAACATGACAATGAAGAAACACAGCCAGAAGAGGAACAAAAGAACTGTGGAACATAAGTTTTATATTAACTCATTCTAAATGCAATATAGCCAGCAGTCCATTCCAAAGTAAGCAATCATTATACCAACAATGAACAGACAAGATACAGTAAAATAAAAATCTGTGACAATGGAAAGACTAAAGAAAAAGAAACATGGCTGAAAGTAATGACTGCTAAGGAGAAAAGTCACTTGAGGGAAACATTTTAAAAGATCCCAATAGTAGCTTTACAATGTTACATAGACAAATAATTACCAAGTCCATCATAGGAAAAGGCTGAGGAAAAATAGGGAGCAAAATGCCTTAAAAAACCCAAAACAAACCAACAACCCAAACACTAATGCTCTTTTGTTCTGCCTTATCTTTTTAAGAGACTTTGAAATTGTAAAGTGTTCTACCACAAGAAAAAAAAAAAAATCATCAGTGTGACTGCCACTAAATAAAAACAGATATTTAATAATTTGCTTCATTAAGCTTGTGAACTTACTTTGGGGCAAATTTTTGAAGCCTAAATACCGTTCAATGAAATGTCAAATGACTAGCCCAACTGCAACTGAGCCAGCGTATGAGAAAACCCTGCCTCTAGAGCCCTCTGCATTTGTGTACCCATTTAAAGAGATATTTCCTTCTCTCAAGGAAGATATCTACTAATATGAGCATGAGAACATTCATAAGAACTTCTTATGTAGCCCAGGAGAGAAGAAAGCCCAGTCTGGGCATACTTTCATCCACCAGAAATCAGAGGACAAGCAGAGAGGCATCATGTGGGTTGTGGGATGTTTCTTCCCAGGATTATCTTGGTGAACTGCAGCAATAAAGAGTTCATCTGAGCTCGGAAAAAATGTCATGCTGCTAACCCTGGTATTTTGATTGACATTCTCTCACTGTGTCATCTGGTAACTACATATTTATGTGCCTCCTTCTGGTTTTGTTCTCATCCTGCACTAAGGAAATCTGCAAGGGTGGCTCCACCACACTCACCTCACAGCTCTCTCCTATCCATTCATCAGTGGGAACAAAGCCAGGCATCACCCAAGACAAACCTCATGTGATCACTCACTTCTGCACCCCTGGATCTGAGAGAAAATGAGCCTTACTAGTAGGTTGAGTTCTCAGAAATGGAGATAGTTTCCTGCAGCTTCCTACAAGTAAAAAGTTATCCGAACTTCCTCCCAAATGATGCACAAACAAGTTGGAAGAGAATGAGCAAAAAGTCCAGCAATCTACAAGCTCCTCCAGCCATAGGTTTCTCCTTTAAATGTAGGATGACGTCAGGACATCAGTTACAGTGAGATAATTGCCATCAGAGGATTCACTAAGTTATCACTGGGAGCAAGCAGGGTACCTCTACCATACTCAAAAAAAGTTGGGTCCCTATACTGAAATTGTTTTAATGCTTTGTTTCCATTTCTTCTTGTTGCTTATGGAGGGCAGAAGGGCACTTGCCTGGGTTTGACCTCTGTAAATATTGGCCCTGTATTCATTTCATTTTTAAATATTTAGCTTTAAAAAAAATGTCCAAGATGATTGCTATGAGGACAGTGTTGGAAAAAGTCATGTTACAAGTTAACCATAAAAGATTTCACTTGGTGCTATTCTGTAGGAAATTAAATCAAATACAATAGCAGAGCAATCTGTCAAGGAAAACTGGCTTCACTGAGCAGTACCCGCTTAAAAGTACATAACTCACAAGTATATGGAACAAATGACTTTTTCATTTCTTTAATTTCTCATGTCTTAAGAAATTCATAAATTGCCATATTCAAATCAGAAAAACCGTGAGTAAGAGGCAGCGTGTGTGGGTTAGTCTGTTCATTCAAAATTGTTCAGCAAGTTTACCTTCTTCCCCAAGGCTTATCTCTCAGCCACATTTGTCCTAGTAAGAATTACATTATGTGAAATTGTTACAGATTTAAAGAATGTGAAGCAGAATAACTGCCTAAAGGATTAGTCATTGCATTTCTGCAATCCACCAATAATAACAAGATACTACCTTTGCCCCAAAAAGTACATTTTCAGAGTGACATTAAATGATACTAGGCAATTTGGAAGTAGGGCAGGCTGTGTGAAATATTGGCTTTTCACAAGAACAACAGAAATAATTGGTCATTCAAAGTCACTTCTGCTGACTCTACAGTGTAAGTCTTGCAGGAGAGTCTGTCAGTAAGTAATTTGGCTTGAATTTCTCAAGTTTACCCATGCAGAATAAAACAGTTCAGAAATGTGTTGACCTCCTGGGTGCCAATGTTGATTGCTCAGTGCTATGAGGAAAATTATGCTGTCCTGTTTTTTTGGGTTTTTTTAATTAGAAAAGAGGAAGCTTTAATTTTTTTGATAGCTTCAGGGTCTTAGGCCTTATTTTAATTTTCTGCTGGTTTCAATGGTTGGGATAGACTAAAACTTTAATTCTCGATGAGCCTCACTCAAATTTTATCACCTTTAAAGAGGCAGAAAATCACAAAAAAAATTGCCCAGCAAGTTGAACCCAAGTGGTTCAACAGTAGTTTAAATTAGTGGGCAGGGCTATTTGCAATGTGGTACATTTTGGCAAGAGGTTGGCTGGAAAGGCAAGAGCAGTAATCTCCTTAGCCACTGCAGCCCAAGCAGGCAGGAACTATTGCTCAGAAACCTTAGCAAGTAATTTCCTGTTCTGCTACTCCACATCACCTCCTTCCATGCATATTCTTTTCCCAGTCTCATTTGGACCTAAAGTGGCAACCTTAGTTTGTGGGACTTAAGCTGGAATTAAATTCCTAACCTTGTCATGACAAACCCCCGAAGCACCATTCCCAAGCAGCCGCTCTCTCCAACTTCTTTTAACCTCTCCTCTGCCCCTCTGCCTTCTCTAGGCCTGCATTGCTTTGACAAGTCATCCATGCAATGTGAACATGTACATCACCAGTGAGACTTCTAACACAAGAACGTGCATTTCTCATGGCTTTTCTTGTGCTGATGATGTTTTCACCATGACACTCTGCCTGTCACTTTCTGTTAAACCTGAGTATTATGGTTCGGCAGCAAGGAAGTCTCCTCTGTGGCAAAAGTATTTTACCAAGAAGAGAAATGTGCACAAACACATCAAGGATACCTTTGATTGCAACTTTTCCCATTACAGTACTCTATCATATTATTTGAAATCAGGAAAATCATTGCATTTGGGGACTATTAATAGTCAATCTATATTAACTATAGACTGTATATTAACTGCAGGCCCAACAATATTGTGGTTCATGATGTCACTAGAAAGTCAGCTAGAAATTAAAAACATTTAGATCCATGCTGTTGCATGATTAGCAACATATAATTTTCCAGTTTCACACTCCATACTGTTTTTCTACTGCTGAATACACAGAATTTAGTGCACGTTAATACCAAAAAAAAAGCGTTAAATGGAGATGGAAAAAGGGAAATATTTTCTTATTGTGTCCTTTCCTTATATAAAATATAGCATGAAAGTATTATAGAGGAAAATACATCCTTGAAGATATCAGCAAAGTAGCCCACCACTCTAAATGATATTGCTACAATGTCACATGAATTCTTTGTTCCAAAATATTGATATCTTGCTGTTACACTCAGCATATGTCATCGGGCCAATGAAATGTCTTACCTGAATCATTGGGGAAGGAAGCTCTGAGGTGAGGAAGAGTGTGGTGTTCCAGCAGTGAAAATAGATAGCAGCACAAGTGGATGTGCCTCACAGCTTGCAAGAGAAATCCACATTTCCCAGTCCCTGTATGTTCCCACTTTTAAAAGAGCTGTGCAAATCACTTGCCCAGACTGTGATAGATGTTGCACTTATATTTACTCATTATTAATAGGTACTGTTCTCTTAGCCAGGTAGATCACACTTGTGCACTGCCTTTGTATCAAACGTGCTAATGCTCTTCTTTGATACAGTCCCACCACACCCAGGAGCATGAGGAAGAAACTTATCTGATGATCTGATGGGAAGAGCAAAGAAGATGATCCAGATAGTGCTCCTGTACCAAGCTCCCTGCCACCAGAGTGGGAAAAGTATTTCTGTCTCTAGCATGATTGCATGTGAGAATCATGGTGGAACAAGCCCAGAACCGGCCACGTGATGGAAATTCTCCTCCTGGGGAACTGAGCCATTTTGGAAATTTTTTCTTTTTAAATCTGAATGAATGTTTAATGAAAGGCTTAAGAGGCACACATACACACTGCCAGTGACACTCTTCATGGAGCTTACTTGCTGGAAAGCCCAGACTGCATCTTTTGTTATACCTGACCTGAGGACAGACTCAGGACCTGATGGAGAGAGCCCCTACACCAGGACTGCTGTCTGACTTGAATGTGCTCATCTTCCCTCTCTTCACATTGTCTTTCCATGGAAAATATGCAAAGAAGACTCACCATATGTATTCTGTGTTCTTAATCTATTTCCATAAGCATCTAGATTCAACCTGACAAAAAATACGATCTTTAATCTGCTTCAGGAGAGTCAGATGTTTATGCTTCTCCATTTCTTCCTCTCCCTTTTCTCTGGCACTCATCATGAAGTTCCAATCCTTTGTGAGAAGCTTTTGCAGCTATGTCTTCAACAAAGTTGCTGTGTTTATCAAGAAAGATTTCTTTTCAATAAATCAGAATTTTGTGATAATGTTTCTCATTACAGAAAAATTTTCCGACTCAATCTTTTTAAGAATTTTCTCTTACAAAGGAGATGAGCAGAAGTTTATCCTTACATTTTGCTGATACCATTGAGCTTTGCAAATAAAAAACTTGTGCCCAGTCTCCCTGACTGGGCACAAGTCCTTGAAGTTTAAGTCTTGCCTTTTCCCTGTGTAGTAGCTGTTTGTCTCAGGCAGCAATGTTCCTGGCATCCCACCAAAGTCCATGGAAAAGTTGTGATATGCCTCAGGAGGCTCTGGTTTAGACTGTATCTGCATAAAGAGAAGGCTGGGCCAGTACAAGGTATACCTATCTCCATTAAAAACCCCAGCATAATAGAACTCAAACCCAAGTCATATCCTGAGATTATCCTACTTTGACAGTTGAGTGACTGTCTTGAAGACATCCAGATTATTTCAAGAGCATACCAAAGAAGATCCAGTCCTTGATACAACATTGAAAACAAAACAGATTTGTTCCTCAGTGAAGCTGTGATGCTCTGTGTACCCATAAGGATTTGGTGTATAGAGGTGGAAAGTGTCCTGTCACACTTCAATCCTGGAGCTGGTCCAAGAACTACAACCATAAGTGTGGACAGACTGCTGCCCTCACCAGCCTGTTCCAGCATGCCCACGGTTCAGAACAGGAAGGAAACATAGCGCTGAGCTGTCAAGGATGAGACTCCTCCAGGCATTCAGTGCATCAGAAAAGGGCTATGGATGTTTTAGGATCCCTTAGCACTGAAACACTCCCTAGGAATGAACTGGTTTTCAGTGACCCAGATAGCCAAACTTGAACAGATCAATTATTTACTCTTACGACATTCTACAGTGACCCACAACCCAGAACTGTAGAAACTTGGTCTACTTGAGCCTTGTGATGATCAAGTCCCCAGACAGCCACAGCAGGCAATTTTGGAGGACATGGAATAGTCATTCTGACCCCAGGCTCCTGACAGCTCTAGTGAAGCCAGCTGCCTTTTTTCTTAGGAGCCATCAGGAATGACTGCGCTGTAGGCAGTAATGATGCTGAATGTACCTGCTGCCAGAGCAGCACTGAGCACAGAGTCCCACAGTGTCCCACAGTGCACGTAGGGCTGGCCAGCACTCAGGGAATCCCACAGTCTCTTTAAGTGGCAAAAATAACTTTTCCTGATATTCCACTACTCAGCTCAGTACAGGTTCCAGTTATCACAAAGTACAAAGATGAAGGGGGAGTAAATTTTTAACTTGTAAATAGGATTCAACTTCTCAGTTTTAAGGAAAGCTTCATAGATGCAGGTATGACATCACAGTTTTTTTCATATATTTATATTTGAAAAGAAGGCCTTACAGAACAGTTGACAAAGGAGTGTAGGTCAGTCGTTGATCTGTTCTGAAATTACAGCCATAACTCTGGAATGCTATTCCTGCTACGCTAGTGCTGCTGCAGGCACTTACAAAGTACCTGTGATCCACCTGAGTGCACATAAGTGAATTGTCCCTCTGTGCTCTGCAGAACATTCTTCAGCTGCAGCACCAGCAAGGTTTCAGCCTCAGTGCCTGATAGGATTGGGTTTTGGGAGAGGTCTCTAATGAGACTTTAATACTCCATACTTTAGCTTGGGAGCAATCAATGTGGACTGGTGTTGCCATTTCTGGGGGTCTTCCCTTCTCTCTGAGACAGGAGAGACACCATCACCCTGCAAATGACAATGCAACTGATAGTGAAAGAAAAGCAGACTAAAAGAATATTACTCTGCATGATAGTATTTCCCCATTCAGCATGGATGTGTGTGTATGTGCACCTACATACACATTGTGAAAAAGTGAACAAGAGACAAGTCTCAAAGAGGTCAGCTCCTGGTTTCAGCCTTTGCAGCAACCCCTGATTTTCATTCTCCTAGATGGAGTAGAAGTGATCCTAAAACATGGATCCTATTTGATTTCAAGATGATTTTGGGATGGGGAGGAATAAAAAAGGGTGGAGGGGGGAGGAAATGGCCTTTCTCTCCACCAGTAGAGTGGCTGCATGTTGCTGGTGTTGAACAAAGTTAGAGTTTCACCCTTCAATCTCTCAAAGTCAACATATCTTGAAGTTGTCTTCAAAATAGTCCAGAGACAATTTAGAGCATTTGGAAGCCTGCAAAATAGACATGAATAGAAAAGTTAGGAGAATAGACAGTCCATTTTAGCATAGTTAGACAAGGCATTGTCTGAGAAAGCAAGGAAAAGATAGGATGACTAAAATGGAAGTAGTGGAGTTTATAGTGCAGAACACAGCAGAGTGGGAGAGAAGCTACTCTGAGTGAATTGACTGGCCTCATCCAAATAAAACACATGAGGGATCTGCATCCCCCTCTTCTCCCTGGAAAGGCATGACTAGGTGAGACCAAGCTATGAGTCACTCTCAGTCAGAAGAGTGGTTCCCGAGCTGCACAACTGCCTTGAGTTCACTGTGTAACACTAGCTACCCAACTCTGGATGCCCCAAATTTTCCCCCTTGCACATGGCTGCAAGTTGCTTTTGCAATATCAGTGACCTGAATATATAAGAGCAAAGCTCTCAGAGAGAATTAGATTCAAGAGGCTTGAAGCTTCCCAGGAATCTGAAAGAACTGGCATTTCAGTGTTCATGGCCCACTAGAGCCAGTTAAAAGGTCAGAAATAAAAGGTTATTGACCTGTAGATTTTCTTGAGACTCAGAGGGCACCATGACTTCAGCCCTTGAGTTCTTCTCACAACACAGGGATCATAAAGGTTTTGCAGGTCACTGACCCCATAGCATATGAAATAAGGAAAATAACTGGTAAATTTACTCTGCATTTTATATTATTGCAATTTGGTTTAAATAAATTACTAATCAATATCACTAACTGGAAAAGCTTATGAAGGGCACAGCTAATCCCACTGCAAGAAACACTAAAAAATATTCTTTAGCCTAAATTATACAGCCAGTCAAATTAGAGATTGTAAGGTCCTATCTGACCTTACAGTCCATGAATCATAGTTGTTTCCCTACAGCAAAACTAAGTCCCTCTATGTCTGATTTTAGTTTTTCTTGTATTTTTTAAATTATATTTCTCATGGTCCTACTAAAATCTATGCAGCTACCACTTCTTCAAACAAATACATCCATGCAACAAACCATATTACTATATATTACACACAAGTAGGGTTTGTTCTTGACATGTTGCCAAGAATGCTTGAGAACACAAGTCTCTCTATCACTTTGATCATGAAAGACAAGTGGTTCCAGTTATTTGAAACTTTATTTGACAGGATGGAAGTAAGATAGGAAGTGAAATGTTAAACTTCACTGTAAAGATCAATGCTTGAGAAACATATAAACAAAACAGAACAGAAGTGGATTTTCAAAAGGCAAAACAAATGGAGGGAATGACTCTGGTATACATTTTATCAAATACCCTTTTAAAAGCACTGCCCTCATGCAAGTGAACTCTTGATTCTTGGTGTGCTCTGAGCACTCTCGCTAATTCTAGAAAGCCGCTGGCTGGCAACAGCAGATTGCTAATGCTTAACAGTGCTAATCAGCATCAAAATGCTGCTGCAGCTTTATGAGCACCTTTTCACCCACATTCTTCCCTCACAGCGACTAAATCCTTGAAGTCAATAGAATTAGTCCTGATCCAGGCTGGTGGAAATGAGAGCAGAATAAGCACCTTGTCGCTTCAACTGATAATCCTTGTAATAGTCTTCTTCTAAAGGAAAGCAAAAGCCACTGCCTGAAGAAGTTACCACAGCTTTCTGCTAGATTGAATATTTTACACACAAAGGAAAGCCTCGGAGAAATTACATCAGAAGTGGATGTTTATTTTAGTTTGGTTCCTCTGACATTACTGAGCAACTCTAGTTTTGCCTCAGGTCAAAAGCATATTATATAGATGAAAGGCCAATAGCTTATCTAGCCAGTCTGATCACAATTAGGATAGGACTAAGCAAGAGAAAATTCATAAGATGGAAATACTTGCAGTATTTTAAAAGATTCAAAGCACTGAGGAATTCTTTGTGCTTTCCTTTGTATGGAGTGTATGCTTAAAGACCATTGGCAGCCAATACTAAATGAGACAGAGCAAGCATTGTGGTGGCTGCTGTTCTTGTGATCTTCTCAAAGTCAGCTGGGTTAATAGACATGCAAGTATACATTTTTCCACGAGTCAAGAGAGAGTGTATCTGAAGCACTATCCACTGCTAGGGACCACTGCACATGAGGCAGAGGTGCAACACAGCACAGCTGCCATAGCCATTAATCTTTTCTGAACCCTGCCTTGTACTCCAGGGGATGATTCTGTGGAAGAAGAACACATAACGTGTAGCCATTGGATAGTAAGCTAGTAGACTTTTTTTCCCACAGTAACCGCCCCTTTATGGATGTTTTCACCTCGCAATATCATGGGGCAAATGAAAACTGGTTCATCCATTTTTCATCAAAGGGCACACAATTTCAAACTAGCTCACCCTGACTGTGGAGGAGGAGCAGGTGTGGGAACCTGCAGCTCAGAGGGTGTACAGTAGCCTGTTATCTTCAGTGACTTCTTCTCACATCCACTGTTTGAGAACTGTCATGCAGTTCTGCTGTAGTAACACCACACTGCTGGGAAATCCATTTTCAGTTTACATATGAGAAACAAGAATTCAGTCAATTCTAACTAGAGATTTATGAGCCCAGAGACTAAGCCGCTAACCTTCCTGCTATTTTTTGATCTAAGAAAATCACTTTCAGCTGTTAGGCTTTTTCTTCCTCTAGAGAATACTTGATCATACTTCCTTTGAGACTAAAATGCACATCACTATTTGCAATATGAAGTCTGGAATAATATATTAGGACCTTAGGTGCTGGTTGAAGAGATCTGTGAGATAAAATCAGTGACAGACATCACTGCCAATACCCAGCTGGTAAGCAAAATAAGAGTCTGATGTGTCCACTGATCTGCTTTCAGTCTATTTGACTGTGAGCAGATTTTGGAGAAAGGAAGAAAATAGAACATCCCCATCATATTCTCCCATAAGGAGGAATAAAAGAGACGGAAATGCATCAGCAGGCATCACAATAACATTTAAGTATCAATAGTGATAGCCTGATGCTGTTATAGTTCAGAGCACAAAAACAGCAGAGACTCCAAAATGTATCTCCACTTGATCTTTCCACTGTTTCCTTATGCTCTGACATCTGAAAACACGTGTTGTTTTCTTGTTTTTTATGCTGGACATCTTGCTGTGGGAGTAGGTTGGAACATCTGCATGCTGTGAGGTGAGATATATTGACATATGGTATTACAACAATAACAGATTACATTTTGCTTTTGTTGTATTTAATAATAGATAAAGATACTGTTCATCCCAGCAGACCTGGATCTTTTCTGTTCATGTTTTTCTCCACCTAGTACTGAATGCCTCCACTCTGTTCCCTTCCCTGTCTGTGAATTGTTCCCAATCAATAGCCACTGATCCTCTCTGTCCTTTCCTTTAATAATTTGGTCACTACTAAGAGCTTTTCTCCTCCACAGCTCAATATTTACTCGCTGTTTTGAAATTACATCCAAAAGCAGGGCTGACTGACACACACCCTGAAGGAACAGAGAGAGAAAGAGCAGGAGAGCATTCTCCTGCAGAAAGAGCCACAGGATCTCACTGTACTTTTCCACAGCTGTTTTAGTTAAACATTTTCTTCCCACTCCCTTAGTTCTTCTCAATCTCATGCCTGTAGAGTTGGAAATCTGGGCATTGCAGCTGCTGTCACAGTGTTTGGGCTAAACCCAGGCACCAGCGGTGCTCAATAATTCTTGGATCAGAGGTAAAGGTTCATCAGTGGTGACTGAAGCAATAGGGGTATTTTCACACAAATTAATCCAGCAACACTAGCATATAACTATTTAAAGATTTCTCTGAATTGCAGTAACTGGTCAAACCTGTTTGAACACCTTCTGGCATTGAGAGCAAGCAGCTCCAGTGAAGCTGCTGCTGGAGGGGAGCTGTTGTTTCAAATTTTACATTTTACAACTAATGTATTTTACATTAGTTTGGACTTTCTCCAGGCAACTGTAAATGATTTTTGGGACAAAAATCATTGGGCAAAGTCCTTCAGCTATGTCCCTAGATCAATCATCGTTCTTAGTTTTGCATTCAGTACATTTTTTTCCCACCTTAACAAAACATATAATTGTAGGCAGATTGTGTATTCCCACTGTGTAGTTTAACGCAAGCTGACAATGACTTGTGACTTCCTCATGCAGGCAGAGAACGCTCATTTCATACTAAGCAGATAAGCAAAATTTAAACCAGACAATTCAAAAACGAACAAGCATTAAGAGAAGTTAAAATAACATACCTGAGTAGTGGGGACAAAGCAAGGGAGGAAAACATCAAAACATTGAGAGCCCTCAGTGCTTACTTGGAAGATTCATGTTCAAGAAATGACTGGATATGGCACTTACTCTTGCTGTTTAGTTGACAAGGTTGGACCCAATGATCTCAGAGGTCTTTACTAAGATAAATGATTCTGTAATTCTGCTAGACAGGAAAAACAGCTCAAGGTAGGAGTACTAGAAAAATGTCAGTAAGAAAGTTCTCCAAAGTACTTAAAAGCCTTGAATTAGAGAATTCATTTAATGTAACAAGGTTCTTGGTCAACTTCTGATTGGTTCAGTTGGACTGTTAAGACCCACTGTGAGACATTAGTCACATGACAAGAAATCACGTGAGAATATCACTTTAAATTTCATGAGCTGTCATGTGAATCCAATTTCTCATGCCTCTCCAGTTCAAACAACTGAACTATGTGAACGTATGGATGTAAACAAGTCCTCCCTTTATGTAATAGCAACGTTGGTTGGAGTGGAGGGATGATGCAAATGAAAGCTTTTTGTAACACTTTATGAGAACCTCACTTCACTTGAACAGGGAGCAAACTGGTATTTGCAATCAATCTGGTTCCAGTAATTAGAGGGATCTTTTAAATCTACTTCTTAGTGGCAAGACACTCTATTTACTGGTTAATTAAAGAGTCTTTCATAAGCAATTTCAGAAGAGACATTAAAAAAAAAAAAAAAGAAGAAAGAGAATGCAGGGCTGAAAATACTGGTTAGGCTCTAACCAAAAGAAGTGATTTTACATTTATCCACTTGCTCATGTGCGCCTCTGTTTTGAAATATCTTGTTTCCTTTGATAGAGCTAAGGCTGAAAAGGAAGATGTATGTGTCCTAACAGCTTCATGGACACAACTGAGCTTGCTAGAGCCCCAGCAGTGGTGACACTCCTGGGTTCTCTCTCATATGTGCTGGCTGCATGGCAGGTCACTCTGTCACCAGTGCTGCAGGGCACCTTCCAGGTACTCCTAGGCTGGTACTTTACAAGAAAGGTGGAAGGGCACTAAGGGACTGATTAGCATAGCTACAATATTAGCACAACTTTATGACTGTCAAACTGATCAGGGAAAAAGTTTGTTGTGATATCTGTGCATGTTAAGATAATTTACTTAGAACAAATTTTCTTGTGTTTTGTTCTAGCCATCTAGCTCATTATTTTTCAGAATAAGGTGGTTCAGAAGCCTGCATGCTGTTTATGGCTCCAGAAAATCAGAACTTGTTTTTGTCCCACAACACAAACTTCTTTTTATCAGTAAAAATTACAGTTTGCACAGTTATATCCCTGTGACTCCTTCTACTCAAGTGATTACTCATTAAAGTCACCCAAACAAGATTCTGTCCCTCTTTGCCAACATGTAGTATGAAGCCTTCCACTATGGATTTGTGTAAGAACAAACACATCAGAAACCATCTGTGCCAGTGGGCACAAAATAGATATGTCAGCTAAGGGAGCACGTTTGGGCTGTTCTTTGATCCTAGTGTTAAACTGCAAAATAAGACTTCCCAAAGGCAAGATTTTAAATGCATTTTGGTAAGGCATCTAATCAGTTGTGGAAAGTTCTCTCAGATTCAGTGCCAAACTGTGTGCTGGGTGTCATTCAGTCTGGCAGAACTGAGTAGTCTTTCTGCCCCAAGCCAACAAGTAGCACTGGGCTCAGATTGGTACCCTGGACAAGTTCCTAGTGCTTCAGCTGATATAGTCTGATCCTCTACAAGGCTTAATTCCTCAGATTTGGAATAGTGTTTTCTATCCCCACATAACTTTCTGTCAGTCCAGGCCATGGAACAGAAAAAATGATGGTCTAGCCATAGAATATAGCACTAACTGTAAATTTTGTCCAGTTTGTTGTTAAAAAAACTGTGCTGCACCCTTCCTTTTAAATACTCCTTTTTAATACTCTGAACATTTGCAGTAATTTACTGCATAATAAAATATTTAATTTGATCAGTACTTCTCTAGCTGATAGCCTGGATTTGAAAGATTTATTCAAGTCAAATACAGATGTCTCTTCTGCCCTGTATAACTTCTTTTTCCATCCTTATCAGCAGACAAATGAGTCAATTCAAGCAGTGTGCTGATCACACATGGGTGCTGCAAAGGACAGCTGAGTATGAGGCCACATGGGTGCTTTCTATGTTTACACCTATATTTATACATGTGTATATACACACATGCTGGTAAGCTTTGATTCAGATAAGTCAACTGAATGTGAGAAAAAGTGCAATTTATTGCGTCTTTGATTCAAAGGAAGTTAATTTCAGGGCACTCTAAAGAGCCTGTTCCTACTTATTTCCTCCTGCCTACCCACTCTCCCTTCCCAGAAAAGTCCCATTTCCTGCCTGTGTGGTCTTAACCTTCCTGTGGAAGGGCTTGGGAAGCAGCTCCAGCCAGGTACCTGCCATGCTCAGTGAGCTGACAGAACACCATGCAAGAGTCACACACCATGATGCAACTCAACAAAGAAAGCCTTCAACTACTGTAATAGTTGTAATACAGATAGATGTGAAAACAGGATAAAATATTTAGTAAGATACAAAAGCATCTTAACTGCTTTCATTTTGTACCAAATCAGATGCCTTTGTTTTTCATATAGAAAAATCTGGCTGAGTATTTTGGAATAGAGGCTGCATAAAAGACCTCAGGAGACAAATTGTGTGGTGATGCTTGTGTTCACAGTCCTTGATTCAGCTGAAAACTACACTCCTGGTCTTCTGACGGCTGTCTGCCTTGTTCCCAGTTCTTGCTATCTCACAGTGATTTGCTTTTCCAGCAGGAGAAGTCTTCTGTCTCTGCTCCCTGGTCTCTGTAGAGTTGTCACTGTTGGGAAGTTTCTTTCTCCACCAGTTAGCCTTTCTCCACCAGAGCTTTTGCAAAGCTCTACCTCAGTTTCTTCTGTCCTTTCACATAACTCCTCTAAGTAATTCTGCTCATTTAATCATCCCTTTGGACTCCTTCCTCATTCATAGGAGGGAAGTGTGACAGACAAATAAATCTTCAGCTGTCATCACTTCTCCCGTGGCAAGGAGAAGAACTGACAACCAAAGCTTTTCCCACGGCTGAGCAAACTAGAACCCATGGGCTACACGTTTGCCAGTAAATTAAACCACTAATCTGTCGTGCTTAACTGTTACAACAGGTCTAGGCTTACTTTCTGCCAGAGCAAATTTACATTCTCCTAAATTTACTAACTTAGAGATATTCCTGATTGAGTAGTAGATTCTGTCCTTGTAACTGGATGATTTTAGCTCTTCATTGCACACTTTTCAACGGGAGCGATCTGTCTCAATTCACTGATCAAAAACTGATCACAACATGCAAAAGGCAAAACCTGCTGTGGTTAAAGTCAGCAAAGTGCAATGCCATGCAGCTTGTTCTGTTTGTGTAACTCCAACGCCCAGCATCAATCAAGAGGTGAAAGTTGCTGACAAAGGCCACCTTTCATGAACATTTCCACATCCCACCATTTTCTCAGTCCTTTGTTTCTTCCCTGGGAAAAAAAGAAGCTTTTTTGCTTTGCTACCAAATTCTCCAAAAAAGTAAGTTTCCCAGCAGTGCCTAATCAAGTCCCCTTGGAGCACATTAAAATTCCCCATCATCTTCTGGTGATGAAACCTCACCCTTCCAATATTCACAGGGAAGAGCATAAAGAGGTCACAGAGCATGCCCTCTGTATAATGTCCTCAGCAGCAGACACATGCTGCCCATTCTCCTCCTTCCTAACAGCAGGGACAGTCATGCAGTACACAACTCTTAGCCAAACTCTTCAATACTTTGTCATGAACTGGATCCAAAACACAAGGCTATCCAAAGCATGTCATAGTTGGCATTTAGGATGATTGCCTCCAGATAGGAGACACAGTTTCTTATTCTTCACACATAATGTGGCAGAACAACGTGTTGCTTCCACTCATTTATTCTACATAACCAAAAGTGAAGTTTTCACTTGATTATTCAAGCAGATGTACCTGTGAGATTCTTAGCAATAACAGTTAGACTCAAATCTCATTGGCTTTGCAGAACATAGGTTTATATAATGGTACATTTTCACAGTGTACAGACATCTGTAAATTTTCACAGTGTACAGACATAAAATCCTGTAGATTTTAAAACATACATATTTTTGGTAGACATAGCAGCATCAGAGATTTTTTTAAATTTCTCAAGCCAATAATATCAATTTGCATTAATTTAAATGCCAAATTCAATGTTGCCAGGAAGTTTGAGATTTTTCCACTGGAGGCAGAGAGGTTCTAGTTCCTGAACACTTCTAGCAGGCCTTATTAACAAAAGGCACGCTGTTAAGAAGGCTGCAGAGATTATGTATGATCAGATGAAAGCAGGATTAGATATGAATATCTGAATCACACTAAATAATACCTGAGGGAAGCTTGAAACTGAAATTCATATACAGATATTCAGCACTGATTTGATAGTCCTATGAAACACTTTTTTGCTCATGCCTGTGGGACTATGATCACACTTCTTTAATGCAAAGAGAAAGAAGTGTAAATTTTAACTATTTTAAGCATTTTTCTTAATAGCAAATATCTAAAAGAAATAACATTCAATTTTTTTGGTCGAAAATATGGTTTTTTTAAACTGTCGTGGTCCAAAAACAATGAGTGAAAGACTGTGGCTGAAATTCATGGACAAGGGAAACAATATAAATCTCAGAGTCGAATGTGCAAGGGCTCTTCCTTACAAAATTCTCCCTGTTCTGGAGATATTTTTTATCCACATACACCTGTTTGTGAGAAGGTTTGTGGGCAATGGCCACAGTCAAGCCACCCTCCACTTTTTTGCCTCTTAAAAGAGCCTCACATACTGCAATTTGAGAATTTTCAACAACACTTCTGCCTAAAATATATCAGTGCCAAAAGAATGCACTATCAGCAAGATTTGTACTACGTTCACAATAGGTCTGCATAAGTTGTGCTCTGTTTCATACACCCATTTCCTTCTAATTTCTTTGTGAGCACTGCGTTACCAAAAAGATTCAGAATCAAGACCCAGCTACAGGCACAATGCCTCACTTACTGGATAACAGCAGGAAATACTTTCCTTCCAAACCTTACAGATTTTAATTTATTTGCTAATTAACCATCCCCCACCCCAGAGATTATCTACCTTATCCTTTGGAAAGATACAGCCTGTCTATCAAATAACAGTGATTTTTAGGTGTCTTGTTGGTCCTTTCTTTATTGTACTATGAAAACACATACATGCATGTGGTGGAGCCCAGACTGTATCATGTATACATGATCAGTATATTCAGGGCTCCTAGAGTGAGATCCCTTGTGAAAGAATCATGGAATGATTAAGGTTGGAAAAGACCTCTCAGATCACCAAGTCCAACCATTAAGAAGACACAAAATATGGAGTTTGTGATTTGATAGAACACTGCCCACTCCACAAGAGACTCTAAATTCAGCAGGTATATGATAATACATAATTCTTAATTGAGTACAAATCTTGGTTATATGGGTCAGAGGTAGGCTCTACCAGGTTACGTAAACCATACATATTCATTGCAAACTGCACTAAAACAGCCTTCTACTATTGTGCCATTTCAGAGGATAATTTTAAAAAGAAACACATTTGTATATATTTAAAACATAGCTAAACTGAAGAGATGTATGACCTGATGGGTGAGAGCGGACACATATGCAGACTCCAGAGCAGGGCCAAGTGCAAGCACCGGAAACAATGGGCACAAACTGAAATATAACAAATTCCACTTCTACATAAGCAAAAACACGTTTCTGTGAGGGTGGTAAAACACTGGTTCATGTTGCCCAGAAAGGTTGTAGCATACCCTTTCTTGGAGATACACAGACATGATTGGACATGGCCCTGAGCAACCTGCCATGAGTGACCCTGCTGAAAGCTGGGGTGGAGGATGGATTGCACCATTTCCAGAGGCCTTTTCCAATCTCAGCCCTCCTGGGATACAGTGATTGTGTGATGCTTGAACATGTTGGATAGGTACTCATTTTCAGTCTTCATACCAATAAAACTACAAAATTATTTATATTATTAATACAAATATTATTATTACCAGTTATACAAATACAATTACAATTTGTATTTGTTTAACAATACAATAGAATACAATACAAATATTATTACTTTCCAGTTCAAGATCTTCTGTCCCTTACTGCAGGCTCAGGTGCAAAATGAGATGGTGAAAGAGCATTTCCCTGAGCCGTGGCTGCTGGCAGCCATAACTCTGACACTGGTTACAGAGTGTTTTGGGAGAGGCAGTACACAGTGTCAGTGACTTCAGGGAAACTCTCTCATACCCAGGAAAGCAAAGAGAAACTGCTCAGGAAGGCTGGCTACGTCACAGGTTCCTGCTGTAGGGTTTCTCACAACTGCTCTGATGCATTTTATCAGGTGATGGATCCATGCAGGATGCTGAGCTAGAATAACCACTGTCTGTCCCAGCCTGACTGTATATCCTTGATTCCAGGATATGCTGACTGCTAACAGCACATTCACTGAGCATGTCTCCATCAGAGGTGTTGCTGGTGGATCAGAAAATAGGTGGATCACTAGTTCTCATCACCATAACAACAGAAAGATATAAATTTAGGATCTTTAGATTTTTGTATATAATTCTTCACAAATGTTGTGAATTCTCAGACTGGGCTGTCAAGATCACCAAGTAGTTAGTCTCTTCCTATTTATTCAGAGAAGAAAAATGAAACATCATCTCTCTCTCTCTTACAATACAGTTCTTGGCAAACTGCTGGAAAGTATTTCATAATTTTTTAAAATGCACACATCATTGTCTAGACAGGGTAATATTCACTGAACACTTATGTTTCTGCATTTTATGGAACTAATAAAGCATATTTAAGAAACTAACACAGTGTAATGAGAAAATAATGCTAGATAAATTCTGACAGTGACAATCTAAAAGTATTAAAATTGTCCTGTTTAGATAGGATTTTCCAAGTCACTGTAGTTGATTTCTGCGTACTGTGTTGTTCAACCACCCTCAAGTGAAAAAAAATCTGTTTGTCCATGGAGCAATGTTTTTGATGGCCTCAGTAAAAAATTACACAGTTTGGCTCTTTCTCAACACTTCCTTTTAGTAGTCTGCAGTGCTCCATCACAAAATTGTTTCCAGCTAGCATGTGTCTCAATCCTGCAAGTGATGCATGCGAACATTGTGGTCTCTGGACTCAAAAGGAATACTCAGGCTGTGTGAAGTTAAGCACACACAGACATGCTTTCAGGGTAAAAACTGTATTTGAGATGACAGGGGGAGAGCTAGGACATTTTATAGGCCAGCTTTTAACCAGATTAGCTTAACAAACATTGGGGGGGGGGGAAATGTTTTGTCTATTTTAGAGATCAAAATTAATCCATTATTTGCCTTTCCAACAAAGTTTAAAATTACTGTTATGTCTTTTTATTTAAATATTCTTATTATGGGGGCTTGATTGTACAATTGGGTAAACAGCCAGCTAGTTTGTCTCTGAATTTATAAAACCCATACCACAGTTTTTAATGGTTTAGAGGGTTTTTTACCACAAATACTATTTTTATGCTTGTAACTTTGAAATTAACTAATGCAGAAGGAAGAAATTACTTGTACTTCTAAGGCCCAAAATACCTGCAAAGAGTGAGATAATGTGCCTTAGCTTATTGGCAGCTTCACCTCTAATTATCTGAAGTTAAGCCTCGGTGTAGAGTCAGGATCCAGGTCCACATCCCCAATTTCTGGGGTTGCAAACAGCTCCAGTCCTTTTCCCCATTTACTGCCTGTGGTGTCAGCTAAGAAAACACCAAGGAGCAGCTCGACATGGCCCTGCATGAAGCTTGAGGTGAGTGTGTTCTACCCTTTCATGACAGCAAGATGGACCACAGATGTCTATGGGCTTTTGATCAAGTTAATATTTTACTGCAGATATCCATTTATTCTACTGTAGGCATTTATTTGTCAGGTAAAGTGTCTTTTAAGTGGAAACCGAAATGCACTATGTGAGGTTAACAAAGTAGAGTTGCTTGACCACAAATGTCATGTTTTCGAGGAGGAAAAGTGCACGACAGAAAAATTCTCTTTTTTTTTTTCCCATCCTCTCTTGCTCAAGTCCAGGAACTGTGAGTGCTGAAGAAACGCCACAAAATCTTTTCTAGATTTCTAGGAAATTTCCTCTAGCATCTTGGGGCTATTAGGTCTGCTCCAACTGGAGGAAAGTTCCTATGTTTCTCAAGGTGCCACTCTCAACACTTTTATTATCAACACCTCCATCCCTGGGCAGAACCAAAGCATTTCCCACAAGAAGCTGCTTTTAAGCCAAGATGTCCCTTCATCCCCCAGTACCCTGCAATGCTGTGGCCAGAAGACACAGACAGGTGGGTTTCCCAGACACTGCCAAGTCACATGTCAAAAAAGTTCCACCTTTGTACAGAAAATCAAGTAAACTTGACAATCAAGACACTTGAATGTCCATCACAAGAAGACTGGAAAATAAATCTGCAAAAAACTACTGGGTGATGAAAGACAGATTCACTGCTATGTAACCAAAAGGGAGTTGTTTTCACCAGTGTGGGAGGTGGAGGAAAGGGAATTGCTTGTATCAACTCAAATTGTTTTGCTGAAAATGTAAAGTAGCCAATAAATCAAGACATAAAATACCTCCAGTAACCAGGAAAGTGTTTGGAGACACACAAGCAAGGTGAGGCAGTCCCTTGTGAGAGCAGCTGCATCCACCCAGCTGTTGCAGAAACCCATTTGCAGGATCAAACAGGAAAGGCATGCTTTAGCCAGGAGAGGACATACAGAGGACGTACATCAGCACGGATGACTAACCTTTTTATAGCCAACAAAGCCCTGGCTAACACATCACATAAGGCGTTACCTTATGACACAACTACTTCCAGGGTTTTTGACAACTTATCCAGAAACAGCTAAGCACAGGTCAGTGCCACACAGGGCTGCAAGCAGCTATTAGCTACAAGCTGTGTGGCTGAGACATACAGGTAGAGCAGGATACTCCACAGGATTATCCAGCCACGGTATATAGCTCCTGAACCCTGTTCAGTGGCAATATGAAAGCAAATGCCTTCAAAAGTTTTTTACCTCCCTTCCTCCTAATTCTGCAATATTCACTGCTCCTTGTCTAACTATAAGGGCTGGGGCAACAGCTCCATGAGGAATTTACACAGGTATGGACAAGAACAAAGATGGGGTGAGGGAAAGTAAAGGGTACATTCACATGAAAATGAAAGCTGGATCACTGTCCTGTGTACTCAAGGACACTTCCACCAGCCACTAGTCTCCTCTCACAGATGCTTCCCAAACCTTGAACCAAGCCATTCCAGCCAGCCAACCACCCTTGGAGGAAGTCCACCTTGACTGAGTCCCTTTATAGGACTCTGGGCTTTAAAACACTCTTTCCAAGTGTTTTAAGACACGATGTTTCTGTTAATGGAATGGAAAAGAAAGCCTGTTGCCTCTAAGATAAAAGGTGCAATCTGCATCTTTCTTTTGCTCAGTACCTCTCCATACTGGGAGGGATGCCAAGGGGCAGAATAATATTTTAAGTCTGTGTAAATACTCTGCTACCAGCAGTTCCCTGAACTTGTCTGCTTCCTATCAGTGCTCTTTAGGTAAAGAGTAACCATCTGCCTTAAAGAATTATTGTTCCTCACTGCTTTGTAAAAAGCCAGGTTGCTTGTGTTTATCTGATGGCAAGTCCTTCCTATTTCTTTTAGCCTAGTTCTGTTAGTTTTGGGAGACAACATCTCTGTAAACAGTTTAACCCTTCTCAAGCCAATTAACAACATTAATGAGATTACAAGTTTTCACAGCCAGTCTCACAAAGCAGCCTGACATCTTGTTGATTGGTGCAGGGCACCCAGTGTGTCCAGGAGGGTGTGCTGGGAGAACTGAGGAGGCTCTGCTACTACTTCTGTTGCACCCTTCAACAAATCCCCCATGCCCCATCTTCTCAGCCTGAGGCTGGGACTAAGTGTTTTTGCTCCTTAAAGAACCTGTTGTTGGGATGAAAAGTGATGAGGTATGTTAAAATCTTCTAGAAAGAGCTGCAGGTTTGTAAAATCTTAGCTTGTATTTGTGGCTTTGGCTCACATAAATATGTAATTACAATTAAGTAACACAGCCATAAAGTTTACCTTTGAATCAGAGCATGGACTAAGACCCACAAATTCCAGAGTGATTACAAAATATCTAATGAACTTCATCTACTACCAAGAGCAAAGCAATTTACTTAATGTCTGATAACATAAAGAGAAGGATTAGGAGGGGTATTGGAAGAAACTCCTGTGGCTTTGCCTCCTTCATAGCTCCCCATTGCTTCAGAGATACAGATTATGGTTTCTAGGGTAACTGGATACACACACTCAAAAAAAAGGACACATTGTCTAGTTTGGTTTCCTGAGAGTGTCAGAGCATTGTCAGGCCAGAAGCATTGCCTAACATAATTATGAAAGAGATTTGTAATTTATTTAGCCACTTATTTTAATTCACAGTCACGCCGTATGTACCATGTTTTGTTTTAAGGGTAATTATCATATTTAAATGTAGAATTAACAAATTGTGAAACTTTAAAATCCAGACCATTATTAAAGACACGCAGAAGACAGATGGTTTCTGTGTATTGTGTATGTGCATATGTTACTACCCTACTTGAGTGGGTTTGTATTTGGCTTCATGTCACACACAAACATAAAAATTTGAATAAACATAAGACTTTTCTACAGTATTTATGTTTCTGTAGGGTTTACATGCATACACACACCCAAACCATTTCACAGCCTTTCACACGGTAGAGGGGAGTAAATTATGCATATAAGGGCCAAAAATGAGACCATGATGGGTAAAACTGGGGACTAATTATCCTTTAAAACAAAAGTGACTTGTCTGGTGTTTGCCAGCCAGGGTTATGGACACATGTATGTGTTGCCATGTGCAGACTTGTGCTGTGGCTCTGATAGAATTCTGCTCCTTTTTTTTCTTTTTTTGAGACCAGGAGACACCATGCATCTCCTGCAAAGCCCACAGGGCACTGTCACCAGGAAGGCTATGGGCACACCCCACATTTTTCACCTACAGAGTGGACATTCCTACCCTCTTCTCTCTGCACTCCCAGAGCTTCATGCCATTGCATCTGAAGAAGCTGCATGATTCCACTTCTTCAGGACCCATCTTCCCCACTTACCAAGGTCTGTGTCACTCAGAGACAGAGTGACACAGCTTTCCTTCCTCCCTCCACTTTCACCAGTATTTAGGTCATTGATGCCAGGTCATGCAACCAGTTATCAGTCTGCCCAGCTACCGAGGACCTAAAGGTGATGTTACTCATTGCTCTGGCTGGGACAGTGGCACTATACCAAACTGTATTTGGGTGTGTTCCCAGGCATAAAACAGACTGTCAGTTCTGCTCAGTCATTTGAGAGCCCCAGCGTGGTTTTGGCCCATGCAAACTTGCACTCCTCTGGAGTGGTCCCGGGTAGGGCTCAGGAGCCAGAGCACTCCAGCAGCCGCTCCAAGCAGTTTGCATGCAGCCACCCTGTCTTGCCAGGACAAGAGGCTGCTCAAAGGGCTCAAGGCTGTTTCCTGCCAGCTGGCCTTCATGCCAGACCATCCCCAGGCATATTCAATTTACTAGCATAAACAGGGCCTTTGAGACTTTCACAGGTCAGGACTGATCACCCCAGGATGCATGATGAAGCTGCAGTCAATGGTAATGAGCTAATTTTTTTCAAATCATTCAAGGCATTTAGTTTCCACATTTACTATGAATAAAGCAAATGCTTTGCAGATGTCTTGTACAGATCATCAGTGGTTTTAAACCTAAATGTAATTATTTTTTGCACTCTCACCATAAATATCAGAACCTCCAGTATGAGAAAACTTCCAAGCAAAGGAGTTTGAATCCATGACCAGATAGAGTAAGTAACCCAGTGCCCTAAAATGACATCAGCTGAATCACTCTGCAGCAGCTTGTTCATGCCCAGTGCTGCTGTAAGCATCCCATGCCCTGGTGAAATCCAAGTAAAGGAAACCAACCCAGGATACTGTCTAGCAATATCCTTACTGTCCGAGCTTGCAATAAGCACAGAAACTAATTTAACCTTACCTTGCTCTGAAGAAAGGCTGATTTCTTCTATTATTCTTCATATTTAAAGATTTTCTAAGTGTTCCACTCCCCCAGCCAAAACTGATGGCAAGTATCTCAAACACAGCTTAACCAAGCCATGCCAAGGCCAGATTTTTAATTTAATATTATGGCCCAAACTCTTTGGAGCAAAGAAAGACCACAAAGAAACCTGTGCTTTTCACAGGGCAGCCGCAGGAGTTTTAATAGAGTTAATTTAGAAGATGTCAGAAAACTTGCTATATCTGGACAGTGTTCAGCATCTCTTTCAGGCCAGACAAGTGCTAAGCCAATGTAGAAAATCAACAGCATTAAAATGGTATTTAAACACACAGCCTAACAAAAAACCCACCCAAAACTAAGAATGTATACACAAAAATATAAGAAAGATGAAAAGGTCAAAGAGTCAAAGAGTTTGACTACACATGTATATAGAACAATTGGAATGTTTTACATGCAGCCAGGATTTTCTGACTTGAGAATAATTAGAAAGGACTGAAGATGCCTAATTCCACTTCCAAGCGGTATCAGGCACTAACTAAACTGTACTGCAAGCACTAACAAACTTGCATTTCCTGTTCTTAAATGTTTTGAGGCTCTCTGAGTTTTAACTGCTGAACTTTGAGATAGAGATCATAGTAAGAGCAGCAGAAGAGAACAAAGGGAAGGAAAGCGCAGCTGAAGCAGAAGCTTAAACCAAAGCATTTAATTGCATGTTGCTGATGTGCTTCTTTTAAGAGGACATAAAAAAGGGCATTATAAAGGATTCAAAGCATTTAGTGGTGAGGAAAGAGGGCAGGAAGAGACAACACTTCAAATAAACATTCCATGGAGAGGAAATATCTAATAATTTATTGACCTTCAGTTTCACATTGTGAAAAAAAGTGAGTTTTACAAAATCTTAAGACATAGTAGCAAACAACATAGACAATTTTACTTCTTCACTTGCAGTTTTCTTTAAGCACATGAACCACATCTTCAATGGCCAGGAATGGGAACATTATTCTGTTCTAAACACTCTTATTCAGACAGGTGTTAGACATATAGAAAAGGGGCTGCACAATGACACCAGAAGAGGAAGGCTATCTTTTGTTACATGTTTCTACAGTAACCAGCCTGCAAAATAGGAGGAACCTTCCCGACTTATGCCAGGGTTTTTGTGTGCACTCTGCTGTGAACAGCTTCTAAGTCCGGGGTGTTCCGCAGGGCTGAAATGGTCAAATAGTCAGCCAGGATTCCCACAACAATTCACAGAGAAAGAGCCTCGTGTAGTCCCTGCAGAGCCAGAGGCCCACCCTGACTTCAGCTTCCTTCAGCCTACACACAGGAATTAATTGAGGAGCTGAGAGCAGACCACAAGTTTGGAAACAGCTACAGAAAATTCATCCCACTTTTGGAAGATGAATGGTGTTACAAAACAGATTTCATAAGCTAAACAGTCAGATGCAAGGCAGCTTCACCTCTGGACTCTGATCAGCTTGACAGAGAACACATATCTCAAAGCTACATGTCCTTATTCAAACACAGGGGCCCCTGGGGACCCAGTTCTTTACTTCCTGGTACCTTATGTAGTTGCTAGTGCCTGGGGAGAGGACATGCAAAACACAGGAAGTCTGATTTTATGGCTCCCTTCACTCCTGAGAGTGAACCACCAGATGAAATACCGACAAAAATTCAAGGCTGTTTGCTTCAACATAGTAACCTGCACAGGTACAGGGATATAGAAAGGAGATCTATCCTAATCTGCTTTCCTATTGCTAAGGGTTGTCTAAGTGGGGGCAAGGGTAGAGAGGCTGTGGGTTTAAATACTTTTTTAATCTACCACTTCAAGGAATCAGTTTCATCAGTGGAACTATAATTTTATCACATCTAGCTGGAACCCACCCTTTTAAAAACTGCAAATGACTGCTTATTAATCAATGTTCTCTTGGTGTTCACAGAACTCCAAATACTTTATTTCTGAAATGTAAAGAGTCTACTCCAAACAGCAAATCAAATGTAAGGCAGCGCAGAGAAACTTCCAGTGACCAATGTAAACACTTTCAGATGACAAAACTTCCACAAATACAGCTACATCACTTTCACACAGAGAAAGGCAAGCATCACATTGTTTTGCATGCACACATGCAGCTGTTTACTTATACCACAGCACACATCAACCATGTTACTGAATGTGCCAGTTTAAGTGGGCTCCAGAAACATTTAAGAAAAAACACAATACAATACAAGCTTCATTACAGGATCTGGCAAAGAAAGTACCTGTGAAACACAAGCTTCTGAAATTCCTAAGAAAAAGAGTAGCTTCATCTCTGTCCAAAGACCAGAATAATAAGAAACAATTTTATTTAAAAAATCAAAGTTTGGTTTCTCAGGATTATTTGAGGCTTCTGAGCAACCAACTGATTAAAGACACACCTGGATAAAAAAAATAAAAAGCAGCAGAGTTTGAGGGCTTTTTTTTTTTTTTCTTTTTAAGATAAGAGGTTTGAAATTCATTTTCTATCCCCAAAAGAAATTTTCTAGAGCACTTGGGTCTTTGACATCTGGCCACTCAGATGATCTGAAATCCAGATGGATGAGGCAATCCAGTCAGTGCAAAATTGCTGCTCTTCTTTTTTTTTTTTTTTTTCCTAAGACTTCATCATTAACCTATGTTGAGGTTTTCTTTTTTGTTTTTATTCTTGAATCACCATTCTCCACTCCTTCAGGACAATGTGGCTATATTGTAGGTAACCCTCCTCCAACCCAATAAATAAATAAATAAGTTTGGACAATGACTTCATCTGGGCTTGGTATCCAGAAGCTCTTCCACAGAATTTGCGTTGCAATCAAGAAGCTGCACAAAGCGAGTGTTGCAAGAGACTTTGGCTATTTCCAGGGTAGAAACTGAAAGGCATGACCAACAAATGAAATGTGGCAAGGACACCATCTACAAGACACACCACATGCAGCCTGGGGAGCTGGTGGCCTGAGAAAGTGACCTCCATGGCTTCTTCCTTTAGTACATGTGTAATTTTAAATCCTGTCTTGTAATCCTTCCATTTCCGACTGGGAAGCCACTCCTCCCTCCCACCTCCAACTGTTACCCAATAGTTTTCTTTCTTTGTGCAGAAGAGCAAGTCAGCAATCACAATATGTGCAAAACATACAATTCACACAAGCCCTTGCAACATGAAGACAATTGCAGGCATTGTTTCAGCATGCAAGCACTGAACAATAAATAACTATATCTACAACAAGTAACATAATAGGAAAGGGACAGACTGATTTATAAATACAGGGAAGAACAGGAACAATGAGCATTTTGGGGCTGTAATGTTTGTTCCCCACTGTTGCAAAAACATTTCACCACTGGACTGGTCCTTATGAAGCAGAAGGTCACTCACTGCACACAGGACAATGCAACACAGGGTGTAACAGATGCCGTGGGCACTGCCCACAGGCAAGCACACTCCAGTCAGCAGAGTTCAGCAGCAATGCCGCTGTATCTTCATTCACAGCCGCATCTTGCTGTTTCAGACCTGGCCTGCTGCCCCTGCAGCTGGCGCTGGCACTTCAAACCACCACAAGGAGAGGTGACAACCATTTCGAATTTCACATAAAAACAGTGGGGTCCATGGAAATCAAGTGATGTGTGGTGCACAGCTAAGAGACATTCTGTCTCTGTTTTTTTCATCTTTGAAGGACTGATTAACATGGGCATTAATCCACAATTACTAGCACAAGGACAGATCAGAGGTTTGTCCATTCATATTTAAACGGCGTGTTGAAGCACTGAAGACAGGGGTTTCTTCTCCCATTCCTTCATGTCGAGGTTGGATAATTTACAAGGTGCAGATGATTTTCTTCAAATGCGAGAAACGCTGAATGATTTTTCTTCATAAAAACTTCTCCAGATCTGAGGTTCCAATTATCTTCTCCAAATAAAGGAGTAAACTAAAAGCATGGGAAGAGGTGGAGGGAAAGGAGAAATTACTTAAAAGATTTTGCTGCAACAATATACCATAAGGTTTTTGTTAGATGTCAAAGAAAACCTAAAAGCTAGGCTTAGGCTACAACCCAGTTGATGGGCTTCCGTGCCCACCCTGAACCTCAAGGTTCTTGTGCAATACCCAACTGCTAACCCATAAACGAGCCAAGAACATAATTATTTAGGGACAGATTCTCACTTTATTATTCTATTAACATTACTCTGCAAACCATCCTCTGGACTGCAAAAAGACTGACTAATGCTTTGGGTATAAACTCAGTCACTTGAAACCTAAATCAAAGTGGCCTGATACACCTCAAAGTGATTAGACACTGTATCCTGCATACTTCCACATTTTTATGTTCCCCCAAAATCTTAAAAAGTTTGTGGACTTGTTGTAAGCAAACAACCTTTTGTAACATCTCTTCCACAAAAAAAAACCACATGAACACTCAGGGTAGAGTTTTTTCTATACCTCAGCCAAAACCAACCTGGTTGGAGCAAAGCAGAAGGGAAGCTGAAGGTGTCTTGCCCCAATACCTCTGTTCACCTTAACAAATTCTGAATTGAATTTACTCACAACAGAGAGGGCCATAGAATTCCCTTACTCAAAATATATCTAGTCTTAATTTAAGCAGAATTCTGCCTAATTTCTTTTTAAACAGCAATATACCATTCACCAATAAATGTGGAGTCCTTTACAAAATCAATTATTTGATGAGAAACTCAGCCTCTGGATGCTGAGATTGTGCTTTGCTTTTTCACTGTGAAGCTGTACCAAAATTCCAGCTTCCAAACCATCATCGGTTCATCACAATAATTTCTGACAGCACTGCTAGAATTTTAGAAGGCAAATCCTACTTCATTACAACACAAATGAGCTCTAGTGCACTCATAGATCCTTTGAGCACACCACATCTCTCTCAGGCTGTGATGTCTAAGAACAAGAGAGAACATTCCCAGGAAACAACCCAGCCTACATAACAGTCCATAGTGTTTTTGCAAGTGTAGGCTATTTTTTTTTTATGTCTAAAAAAAGGGTCCAAAGGGTCCACAGGGTTGATTAGTCTTTTCTAGACATTCTTCAGTACAGCATGACATTCTCCCATCAAAACAGACTATCAACACCGAAGTCAAAACAGTGTTTCTTGTCATGAGATGATTTAAAAAAAAAAGCTATAAATTATTCGAAACAAAGGGGAAAAAACCCAACCCAAAACTCCCAAGTTTGAAGAACAAGACAAAGCAGACTGAAGTCTTCCGAAAAGCTGTCAGATTGGGGCCACACAGCACCATGTAAACAGAGTAATCACAAGTAATTTCCTTTTTGGCCCTCCCACCCACTGGCAAAGCAGCAGGAGTCAGAAGGGAAAAAAACAACTTACTTACTGGATGAGCACACAGCACTGGAGAGATTTCAGACTACAGCTACATTCACTTATCTTGTGTGCTAGTTAAGCCAGATATCTTGTGGGTTAGTGAAGATAAAATAATGGCTTTTAACAAGATACTGCAGAGTGAAGGAAAGCTTTTTGCACCGTTATATTCGGAGAACTCTTTTTCAAAATAAAACACTCCCTCATGCACTGTAAACTCCAGAAGAATTAAGTGAGACTCAGAAGAGTAAGTCAATATTTTTCTTGGCACAGGCCTGAGTCCGGGCATTCAATACTGCTGTTCTGATAACACTGAGAACTGCATAAAGTCAGTAACAATACAAATTAACTGAAGATATCGAGACGTAGTTCCCAGCTAGGGAGGAAGCTGACACCCAGAAATGAGGGCTTCCATTTGCTGTTGTGGGGCAATTATGGTCACCAACCAGGACCTGGTAAGTCTCTAGAGTTCGCTCTGTTTTCCAAAGAAAAGTCTAGAAAAACAAAGTGGAGAGAGGGCAGAGGACAGAGTGTTTTCAAGGCAAACAACCACCTGAGAGCAGAGCATCATGGCACAACACTGCCCAGTTTCACATTAGAATTCAAAGCTGAGCTGCTGCTTTGCATGGGCCCAACCTTGTATTCTTTACTCAATCAGAACTCCCAGGCAACTGAAAGATAACTACAGGACTGTCTGCCCTGTCTACACTGCTTCAAAGACCTTTGGGGTTTGCATTTACTGCAAGAGTCAGGAAAATGTCTACTGCTGCGAAAAACCACCAAAAAACCTTCCCAAAGATCTGTCCCAAACAGAAGAACCTAGAGAAGTCTATACACACAACTTCTTCCTATACTCCGAAAAACCTCTTCAGCCTCAACTTTCAGGTAACCCAGAGGCACATGAATAGTTTGTTTAATTACTGCAACTGTATTTACTTGCCTTTTTCTTATAACCTGCCTGTCTTCACAGGTACAATATACACTGCTCAAATCCAAAAAGAAACTACCATTCACAGAGCACTGATTATTTAGGATCAAGGACATCACTATATTTATCAGTTACAGTTACTGGCAGTAACTGATTCTGCACTAAAGCCATAAGGAGGAAATGGGGAATAAAAGCAACACAACACAAATGGGAATCTACCAAGTTTGTTGCAAAATACACAGATTAATAGCAAAAATCTTCCCCCCTTGTCCCAAAAATAAGAAATGCACAACAACCCATCAAGCAAGACCAAATTCAGACTTGCTTGTGAGAAGATACAATGCTGAAGTTGCATCTGGGAAGAACCTGGCCCATTATGTATAATTAAATTGTTTTGGAACAGTGTGTGCTATAGACTAGTAATTATTTCAGGCTGCAATATTAATTACGTATCTTCCTGACACTATACCTAGTTCAACATATATAAGCATAAGTATTTTGAAAAGTCTGTATTTTAAAGTGTTACAATGGAGGAAATGCAGCCTTGGTCCATGAAGATGCAACCACGCTGTCTAGTTGAGATTGAAAATTAGGCCTGAACTCCCTGTAAAACACCTATCATAAGACAGCAGCTTTCTCTAAAGGCTGTCTGCATGAAAATTCAAGTGAATTCACTATCAGGCTTCAAATCAGAATTTACTGAATCTTTTTCAGGTACTGCCACTGGATGCAGTGACCAAGTCTCAGTCATCAGACAAACAGCAGTGGAACCTTTGTTTACCATGCATTTAGTACTTAAGAGACAGAGTCAATTTTCAAAAGACTATCAGCATTTCCACACAAGTTGAAAATGTTATTTTTGCTCAGTCCTTTACCTCTAAATCATACAGGAAAAGGCCTTGTAAAGGCTGGTGCACGGTATGTGGCAAACTACTTCCAGGATCTGGTGCTGTCACAGATGTAGTGCCTGGCTTTCAACAGCCCATGAACATATGTGTCTAAGTAATCCAGATGTAAAACTGCATCAAACATACTCACCTCTCCTCAGAGCTTCTGCTGAAAAGTTTTTTCAAAAGCATTATTACAGTGAAATTCAAAGGTGTTATATCTTACCTGATAACTTGCAATTGTCAACACATACACGATTAGGAGGGGAGGTGCTTCCATGTGCTGACAAAAGCCGTGGGAATTAACGAATAGGGCACAGTTGTTATGCTGTTCCATGCATCTAACGTGGGATCATAGCAGTCCAATGTCTTGCACCTCTGAATGCCAAAGTAGCCTCCAACCACATACAATTTGTTTCCAGATGCCACTGCATGGCAGCTCATTCGCTTCGCTGTCACATCTCCCACCTTAGTCCACTGGTATGCCTCACTGTTGAACTTATAAGCAGAGCATGCGGAGAATTCAGTATCTCCACCCATAATAAAAATCTGGTTTCCCAGAACAGCTGCAGCTGTGTAGCGCCAGGGCTGGGGGCAGGTGGCTGGTACAGTCCATCTGTTCTCACACTGATCGTAGCACTGGACTTTGGGCAGCTTGTCATGGCTAACGCTGGTACCACCGAAAGCAAACAGCTTCAGCTTCGCGCTGACTACAGCTGCATTGCTTACTCCCTCTCGCAGCGGGGCAACCATGGTCCATTTGTTGGTCACGGGGTCATACTGTTCTACTTGCTTTAGGGATACTGAGGGGGAAGCTGGAAGGCAACCAGTTGCTGCAGTGTGCCCCCCTACTACATACAAACAGTGCTTAAGTTCGGCAGAGCCATGGCCAAACCTAGCTACCAGCATGGGAGCAGCCTTCGACCACTCCTCATGAAGGGTGTCATACACCCACACGTCTTTGGAGACTCCGTTTTCCGATCCTCGTCCCCCTGTGATGTACACCTTGCAGCCTATGGCACAAGCACTGAACTCTTTCCGTGGGCTTGGAATGTCAGCCTTTGGAATGATCTCCTTTGCCTTCTGATCCACCAAATACAGCTTGTCACACATAAAGGTTTGGCCACCCAAAAGAAAAAGTGAATGGCCAGTTTTTCGGGGTCTGGCACACAAGCTGGTGACCACTCCATCATTCTGTAAGATCTTCAACTTGCATCTTATTGATTCTTCTACAATCTCCTTGCTTTTCCTTTGCTTGGTGATAAGTTCTTCCATGGCCACGTTCTCCATAAGGTATATGGCTGGCAGCAGGGCCAGTCTCACTGTCTGCAGTAGCTCTGGCAGGTAACAGTGACGCTTACTCAGGTCATAGTTGACCCAGTTGATAGCCGATTCATACACCAGCCTTTCGTCTTCAGTTTCTAATTCTTCACTGGAAAGGAGCTGCACTACCATGTCTTTTGGCAGCTGGAGGAAGTCTTCACTTTTACTGATACTCTGGAAGTTGCTAAGGCACATCCTCCAAGAGAGCTCATACAGCTTGGTACACTGATGAGCATCTGACAGCAGTAGCATACCAAGACAGTTGGTGGGATGAAGATTTTTCTCCAGAAACTCTGCACAAGCATCCCGAATGTCCTGAAACTCCAGCATGTCACCAGCCTCCAGCAGCGACTCCGCATTTTCCTCATTGATGATAACTCTGGAGGAATACGCATAGTCCAGAAGAAGCTCTAGGACTTCTGGGTGAATAGAATTGTGAAAGTTGACTTCACTGTCCTGGCTCTCTTTCAGTCCTCCGCTGAACATTGCTTCAAAATAGCGGCTACAAGCAGCCAGAACTGCTCTGTGGCAGGGGAACGACCTGTTTCCAGCATGGAGAAGCACATCTGTAAAGAGACGCTGCTGACGCAGGAGGTTTAGGTGAGTAAGGACACTATCAGCGTAGGATGACTTGTGGAACAAGTAGATGTTTATGGAGCCAGTGCTGGCCCTAGACTTGCGATTTTCATGCATGCTGACCGACATTTTCTTTCACACCTATAAGCAAAGAAAACATTTTAAATAAATAAAAGTCAAAACCTTTTTTAGTTTTGCATATCAAAAAGTGTGTCTATTATTGACTATAGGATGGGGGAGAAAAAGCCCTAATTTACAGCTGAGTGGACAGAGAATTACATCTCCCTTTGGCATGCATTTATTTTTCTGTAAGCTGAGATTCATAAATGGCATAGTCTAAATTTGTTGCCCAAGAGCAGGTTTATCTTGGGAAACCTGATCTCCAACTTTCATAGCAATACAGTAAGCAAGTAAGTTGGAGAAAGAAAATGAACCTGGACTGATTTTCTCACCCTTCCCCAACCTAGACCAGCTGATTCATTACATACATACGCATGCACACGCTTGAAACATTCTCCTGTACTGAATCATAGCAGGAAGAGCTACCAGACAGAATACCTAAGGAATGTCAAAAGCTGCACAGAGAACAAAAACCTACTAATCCCATTAGGAAGCTTCCCTTTGGTATAGTGATTCCATATGCAACAACGCAAAGTGAAAAAAAAAACAAAAAACTCCAAACTTTAAAATAAAGCCCTGGTATCATACATTTAGACTTGTGTAACTGTAAAAAAAAAAAAAAAAAAAAAAAAAAGATTAGTAAAATCTACAGATTCCACCTTTATTCCACAGAATTCGGTGTCTGCCTCTTCTAGTGATATGGCATATACATAGGCAGCAGAAAAACACGTTTTGACCACCAGCTGAAGTCACTGAGATACTGCCTCTGAAGCCAGCTGGAGAGTCAGGTCCTCAGAGCTTAAGCCGTTGCTCATTCTGAACTTTTGAAGAGACATAAAACTATCCTATCCTATGCTGCCCTATTCCTAACAAACAAAACCCTACTCAGATCCTGTTTAGAGGTGAATGTTACTGTTACATGCCATGATATGCAGGTCTACGTATAATTACAGCAAGTTTCCAGATTTAACTAAGAGTCAAGTCAGAATAGTATGGAGTGTAGGATAAGAGACGAATATTGACAGTGATATAAAGCTAATGGCCAAAAAGCCACAGGGCAAATAGTAGAAGATGAAACAAAAAGAACCCAGTGTAAGCTGCGGCTGTGACTGGTACTGAAAAAATCTCATTCCTCTCTCTTCAAACTGCAGAGAAAACTCAGCAAAAGCCAAGAACCAAACCTCACTTATTACTATGCTATTTGCATGTCCAGAGTACCTTTTACTGCACTGTCAAATAAAGAACTGGCCAAAAGGTCTCTCTGGAAAGCAAGCAATGTCCTAAGTCAGAGCACCTGGGACCACTTGTGAAGGTTTTTAATGTGGATATACTTTGCTCTCACACAGACATTTTCATATACTTAAGCATCTTTAAGCAGTACTGAATTGCAGAATTTTATTCCCACACCTCATGCTTCAAGATAATACAAGAGCTTTTCAAGCCTCAAAACCAGCATTTTTAATAGATGTATTTTTCTCGGTTTGTATGACCAGAAACATTGAGAAAATCAAAACCACACGTTTAATTTGGACAGCAGACTCCATTTCAGAACAAGTAATCTGTGTACATGGAACATGCAACACCTGCAGCCTAACTGCAGCACAGCCAGTACCTTCGTCCACTCTCTGTGCTAATATAATTGATTCACCATATTGAACAACAGCTAGTCTGTGTTACACCTTTCCCTTCAGTTACAGCATAAAAAGCCCTTAAACCCAACTTAAAGTAAAGAATAGAGAGACACCTTACTGTGAAACTACCATAGCCCACTTCCTTTAATAGGAAACACAATTTGCCCTACAAACTTTAACTGGGATTGAAAACAGCAAGCAACACTGCCCAGTATACGGTGCACATTCCAAAGTCCTCCAAAACAGAGGAGTCCTACACATCAGAGCTACAAGGGAGAGTATCTGTCTCACTCTACCTAAGCAAAACCTCAGAAAGGGATCATACCAGTGCTCCCTAGGCCAACCTATTAAATGCACTAAGCACAGAACAATCTAAGTCATGTCTTAGGTATGTCTTCAAAACACAAACTCTTTTACAAGAAAAATTAAATGACCTTTAATGAAGTTGTATTGTCTGGCAAAAAAATACCCAGATGGCATTCGAGGATCTTGAGCACAAATCTCAGACTAAAATAACCCACTTAACCTATAGCCAAAAATAAGATACTGACCATTTACAAGTTGAAATCTCCTGGAACTGAAGGATTACAGAAAGGTCGTGGCCTGGAATACTAGTATACAAGCAGTCTGATGACACAAATAAGAAGCTGAACACTTTACTGTCATTTTTTTCAAACTTTTCCAGGCACTTTACTGTCTTAAATGCTGTTATGATGCAAGGCACAGTATTCACTGGATCTCTACAGGTAGGTTTTCCTCACACTGAGGACTTACTCTTTCAGGTTCCTCACCAGGGAGCAGGATAGGATCTAAACACCCCACTAATCAGAGACAACAGAATAATCAGTATCTGAATATGCTCACTGCCCCCCACACTCCATTCCAGTTAACTGAATGTGATTGTAGGCATCACAGTCCCGGCATGTCAGGATCTCTGTGAAAACACAGGTTCTCATCTTTGCCCCCACATATTGGGGGAATTCAGAGTTTACTGAAAACTTTCTTTCATCATGCACACAAGGTTCAGGAATAGTGCAGGTAAAGTTCATGTCAGAGGCTGCAGATGCAGGGATTTAGATCTTTCACCAGGTTCTGTACTCCCATGAGCAACTCTTGTTCAGCACCATTCGGAATGAGCCCATAACCACAACAAAATAGAGGCAAACACAAAAAACCCACCCTGCAGTTATGCATACAGTGGAGGCTGGTGAACTACAGACCACATGCAGAGGGGAGGAACAGATCACTGTCTGCTACCCAAAGCCCACCCACAGACACAGTAACAAATATCGCTGTAAAAAAAAAATCAAAAATTTGTATAAAACCCCCTCCCAAACAGCTACTGAATAAAGCACTCAGCATTACACCCTACTATAACAGAAGACTTAGTCTCTTAGTGAGAAGTAGATTTCACAAATGCTGATCTTGAACTGTTCCTATAATATTGCCTTTATCATCACAATGTCATCTATTGAGAGGAATTCAAAATATGCCAATTCACATTTAAGATAAGCTAACATATTTCCCCAAACAGAACAAAGATGTATATCTGTACACATCTTTTTCCTCCAGTGTGGTGCTGAGATGAGTTTGCACATGGACTAGCTGAACAAACACCCTTAGAAGCAAGTACCATCATTCACTAACAGGCAGCGTTTCTGTAAATTGACTGAATCTCTGTAAATTAGGCCAATCCAGAATCTTGGAAGAATACTAAAATGTAAAAATTACATCTCCAATTTCTCTGCTTAGTGTTGGAAATTATGCAAGCCTCAAATAATTCAGCAGATGTAATTTACTATCAGTGATCAAGTGTTCATCTTGAATAATATCAGCAATTCCCTTCAGTCATTTCTTTCCTTAGAAATAGTATTTGTATGTAAAAGACAAGAAGTGGTCAGTAAATTACAGATATAGATTTTATCTAGGAACAGAGGTTGAACCAAGACTTTGATTTATAATTACACTTCAACAGACTACTAGTCACAGCAGCCCAGTAGTAAACACTTCTTTAAGACTAAACAACAGGCTCCTTGTCCTACTTTACAGTTCTATAGCATGCAGATCTCAGCCTAAATCAAATGAAAAAGTAAGTATTTTCAAATTAATGATAAATCCCTCATGCACGCTCATTTTAATGTGACTGTGTAATTACACAGCGGTGGTTGCATTTTTCTTTAGAAACAGCGAAACAACTGAAAGAGAGGAAATCTACTAATCATCCTATCGATGTAACTAACACCGCTTTCCATTGCTAAATCTGCACCGATGCTATCAGTGTGGAAGAGGCAAACCGTGACACTGCCTAAAGTCTTCAAACTCAGTGGCTGTCTAGGACCTGCAGCGAGACAGAAAGCAGAACACGCTGCTCCTGCTAGGAATGCACTACAGCTCACCACATGCAAACAAAGAAACGCAACGCTAAATTCCCCTCAGTTCGCCCCATCAAAACGCCTAAACAACTACGTCTCTGAGAAGAAATTTAAAGAGCTTCTTCCCAGGCTAATATAAAAAACAGTGCGAGAAGCTAAAATGCATTTAGTTTGCTTTATAGAGCAATAACCACGTGCAAAAGTTTCTGTACCGGCGCCGGCAGAGCAGCACCGCAGCCAGCTCAGGGAGCAGTGAGGCGCTGGCTCATTCCCTGCCCTGCCTCATGCCCGCTGAGGGATGCTCCGGACCGCTCGGGGCCCCAAGCAGGAAGCTGAAGCCCAACAGGGAGGCTAGCAGCCTCCGTAACAGGAGCCCACGCTTTCCCAGGGCACCCGAGTACAGGAGACAGCAAACCACCGCGAATGCCTACCCACCAGTGCCCGCTGGTACTGGCGCTCTGGACAGGGCGGAGGAGGGCCAGCCACCGCCTGTTCTGGGGACCAACAAGGCAGCCCGGCTCCTGCCGGAGCAGCACCGCTGGCAGCGCGGCGGCAGCTCTGCTCCTCAGCTCTGCCCCGCCGCTGCCCTCCCGCCTCCCCCTCCGTGCCGGGCGCCGCACCGGGCCGGCGGCACCAACTTACAGCAGCGGCTCCCGGGCGAGCGCAGAGGTCCCTGGGCGACGCAGCGCCGCGCATGGGAGAGGAGCTGGGCTGTACCGGCTCGGCGGTGCCGCGGAGACGCGGCGGGCGAGCGGCAGCGCCGGGCGGAGCTGGTGCCGCTGGCGGGAGGCGGGTCGCGGAAGGAGGGCGGGAGGTAGGGAAGAGGGACAGAAGAAAGGAAAAGAGCGGCTCCAGCTGCTGCTGGCACGCCGACCGCAGCTCTGCTCCGGCGGCGAGGCGGAGAAGGGGTATATGGGCTGGGGGGCGGGGGGAGGCTTTATACAAAGCCTGTGAGTGACAGGCAGGGGAGGGACGAGGGCAGCGCGCTCGCAGTTGCTGTCCCGGCCAACGGCAGGGAAGGTGTAGTGGGCGTCTCGCATCGCCCTGGACGGGGCTGCAGGATGGCCTCTGCTTCCTACCTTGCCTCCCCTGCCTCGCACCCGACCAGGGCGGCGTGGGGGCCCCGCGGGGCCGAGCGGAGTAGCCACTCGCTGTACGAGCTCCTGCTCCGGGTGAACAAGGGCTGCGCCCCGCCGCGCAGATACCGAAACAGCTGCGCGGGATGGGGAGAGCCGCGCGGACAGGATGCCGGTCCTCGTGGCGTGTCCCGTTGGGTGGCGAAGACCGAGCAAGGCAGACGGTGGGAAACTCCTCCTCCGCGCCCTGGCAGCGGCCGGGAGGGCGCGGAGGAGCCCGAGCATCGCAGGCTCAGAGCCCGCCGGCGGCGCTGCTCCTCCCGCGGGGCGGTGCCGCGGAGCTACCGCGGGGCGTGCGGCCACTGCTCTCTCGGGAGGCCTTCACAGAGCTGCCCGATGGAGTGCTCCCGCAGCACAAAGGGAAGCCTGGCTTTAATTATTTCTCCATTAACAAAGTATGTGAAAAACTCATTTGTGCAAAAGGCGGATTTCAACAAAAAACATCTTCTAGACATAACAACAGTGTTTACGGGATGGTGTTGCGTGGCTCTGTACAAGAAAAACATAAGGTACCATGCTAAACATTGCACATATTGCTAGTTTACTATTTGCTAATATCACTTAAAGCAATGGTATTAGTCTAAAGAGGCTTTAAGGAAGATAGGAGCAATTACACCAGCAGGAAGCTTCTTTCTGAATATAATCATTTGGAGAATTTGATCATTCTTCATAATAAAATGTCTCCTGTTGAAAAAAAGAGAATGCCCTGCAAGCAATTTGCTAACATGCAGAGCGTTATTTATATTTGTGTTGCTGGACTCCAGAGTCTGCAGATTAGCACAAACTTAGTGTACAGCAGGACACATCTGTAATTCTAGACATCCTGTGGGCATATGCAAGCCTGGAGAGCATAGCTGAGCAGGGAGCAGATTAAAGAGTAATTTGTTTCATAGATTATTTCTTTTTACAGTAATATTTTATTACAACATGAAGGTTGCAGGTTGCATGGTCTAAAAATGTTGCACATCTGTATGTAATAAAGAATGTTTCAGAGTTGCTTAGGTGAGAGAAAAGCTGTTGTAAATTGTAAACAGCCTTGCACAAGGGGTCTTCATTGACACCAATGTTCACTTGAGTCATGTACTTGTAGAGGATTTTGGATTAGACTGTGAATGTTCAACCTTTGTTGCACATTGTATTGTCCATGTTATGAATCCAGGTTTTTCCTTTCATCATAGTGTAACCATAAAATGCCTTCATCCTATTTTCCCCCCAAGTAAACCTGAAGAGATTCCACCCAAATCTTGTCCATTACAGTGACTCTTCCACAATGTGGTGTCCGGAAGTCAGATTATCTCAATGTCCTGGGATGACTTTATGATGCTCGTATCCCCATTTGTCTGTTAGCCCAGAAATAAATTTTACACCTTAAGACTGGTTCCAAGATCAAAGGGGGGCAGAGAAGAAGCATGCAGCTTGAGATCAGAACCTGCACTTGCTCCCCCGCATCCTTCTCCCGGCTGTTTTGTCTGCAGACAGACAGGGGACAGAGCTCTCCTCTGCTTTTTAGGTAGTTTTTAGCTAGCTGAGGCAGAAGTTCCCTAAACTGTGGTTTCTCTTTTTGTTGGGACTGTTCAAACCTGCTCAGGACTGAGCACCAAGCAGAGCACCGGCAGCTCACCCCTGTGGCCACCAGGCCGGGCGTGGGCCGTGGCATTTCCAGTGCTGGAGAGACTGATAACAGGCTGGGTGAGCAGAGCTACAGCCCCCAGCTACGAAGGGGACTTTCTGAGTTTGTGATCTCTTCAGATTGGCAGGATTGTTGTTTAATATTGAATTGTTTATTATTATTTTTTTCATGCTGGTGAATGCTTTGCCTTTGAAATAAACAGGTTTTTTCTACTTTTCTCCAAGGAAATCTTTTCAAGGAGGGGCCACTTGGATTTGCTTTCTAGAGCGACTCCAATTAAGAGGTTTACTCCAAAATTTGCCCTAAACCAGAGCATTCATTCTATGCAATTAAAAACACCAGGACACATTACTTCATACAGTGTTAGGACAAACTTTGAACAGGCATGGTTATCACTATGGGTGGTAAACTAAAATGATAGAATAATGTTACCTAGCTATCGCTTAGCAACATCTAAACTACAGCTGTAAGGAATGGTCAGTGAAAAATGAGATCCACAGAGGGGACCACATGCAGCATTTACATGGATGCCCACAGCATGGAGATTTGGGCAGTACCCTCTATGAAAAAAATGGGGCAATAATCCTGTAAACAAATGACCAGATGAAGTACCGATCTTCCTTTTTTTTCACGAAATGCAGAACCTGTTGAAGTTAATCAGGGCAGAATGATTGGATGAAGCTTTAAGTCATCTGTTGGGGAAGCAAGTATACAGCCAGACAGATTGTTCTGTGTGTGTAAAGCAGTGGTACTGGTGAGAGCAGGGAGAGAATGAGGAGAAAAAGGAATTCCACAGTCTATGCTTACAAACCATAGCAGTTGTTCTTTTGCATATGTTCAAATGAGGTCTTATTTATGCCTAAGTGACAAAACACCTGAAGTGTTTTTTCTCCTTTCTGCACAGGTGTTAGATGTAGATAGGTTTGTCTGAATACAGTTTATAACATATTTAGAATAAGAATGCTTGTTTTCCTAGCATGGAAAAATCACTCAAGAAATTAACTTGGTCCAGCAAATCTTTGGCCTGGTTTATGTTGGTCTGAGAACTAAGATCACAGTTAAGCACTATTCTGGTTCAGCCAGTTTTGTAGATGGGCCAATCTGTATTTTGACACTGCTGAAAACAAAGCTGGCCTAGCCTATTCCAGGACATAGCTTAACATGCCCGCTGAACTAGTTGAAACATGTTTCTCCTAGTATTAGTATGCCAGGATAGATAGGATCTTTGCAGTGTTGCTAAATATCATGATTTTATCACAAATCAAAAGATAATTGGCCCTTTTCTCAAAGCCTCAGCTTCTGGAGTCATGTGAAATTGATAATCTCTTAGGGTTGGTTTTTGTTGTTTGTTTGTTTGTTTAAATAAGAAGACTGAAAGAATGAGTATGTCAATATGAACCCCTAAATATTTTCATTTTAATCCCAAGAATTAAGTGTCATTTGACTCTGAAAATACTGGGGCAGGAAAATCTTCATTCAACTCAAATACAGCTTGCTTGCTATGCAAAGAACACTGCTGTTTTAACTAAATTATTTCACCTTGCTCTTTATTTAAATTGGTTTGGCTTCTGTGTTGAGACAAGCTCTTGGAACCTTGAATGTATAGCAAACTTTATCATATGGCTTTATTGACACTTAAATGTTTTGCAGGCATAACTATGTAGCTAAATAATCTCACAGATTACCCTAGTAGCACCAGCAAGAGTTCTAACACTGGCAGAGCCGTACTGGTAAAATAATCCATTTACCAGAGCAGATTATTTCACTTAGGAGATGGAAATATGTATTTTATTTTGTTTTGTTTTGTTAGTATCAGCTGCATCTAAACTAGTCGGGTTTGCCAGTACAGCTATCTTGGCAAGCGTTTTAAATGCAAGCAGGCAGTATGTGCCTGCAGCACAGTCTGAGATCTCATTTTTAATGCTATTAAACAGCTGTGTCTTGGGCTTTTGCCTTGTTAGATTCTTTTTAACCACATTATTTTGTTCAACTGCTAAATAAACAGCATGGGGTTAAATGTATTAGTGTAATTTATCTTCTTTCCTTCCTAATTTACACTTTGAATGAATTAATTAGAATGATTTAATTAACAATGTACAATAGCAGTACCAGTGCCAGAGCTCTCCCAAGGGGATGGAGCCTGGAACACCCCTCAGTGACCCACACCTGCTTTTCTTATCATTTGCCTTTGATGTGCTTCTCCAGGCTGGCCTGCCAACAGAGATTTGTGTGGATACAGCACAATGCATTGCAGTGCTTGTTTAGTCCTAGCGACATACTAAAAGTGTTTGGGGAGGTCAACATTCAGTATTTCTTAGCAGCAATTACACCAGTTTATCCACCAGTTCCAGGGGTGAGAAATCAATCCCTCTTTGCCTGTTTTCAGAAGGATTACATTCAGTCAGGCTGGCCCTTAGATGTCATTCCTTCATGTCATGACAGAAGTCCCTAGCCACTTTTAAAGTATATGAACACTAAACCATTTGAAGTCGGTGAGTTCTGCCATCATATTATAGGAAAGAGACAGGAAAACTCAGGCTTTGGTTTCCAGTCCATAAATATGTTTTCTACAAAAGATTTTCAGAAGGATCAATTTGCATATAAATAACGTAATGCATATGAATAACATCTGGAGTGAGAAAGATTTCCTTCTGAAATTTCTTGATTCTTAGGAGAAACCCTTGTAAAGCCTAGTCTGTGGATTCTCATCCAGAATCCATACTTCAGAAGTATGTACTTATAAAGATAAGTAGTATGGAGACAAAAAAAAAAAGTCTCAAGACTCTAAGGAGAAGCCACTCACTTCTCTTTTGTATGTAATTCCTGTGCCCATCTTATCCTTTTTCATTTTGTCTTGCTTTCTAATTGCTCCTCAAAATCTCTGCCATAAATACATTTTTACCTATTCCATAGTCTGTTCTCCTTCTTAACAAGAAAAGTGATTCCTGTTCATAGAAGACAATGATGATGATGACCCATTTTTTAGCAGATTTGGTTAGTAAGGTGTCCCAATTATTGCTGATATGCAAGCCTTTCCCAAAGGTATATGGATTAGCACAGGACTGGGAATACCACTGCAAAGGGTGAGTGGTTGCTGCCACTTCTGCCATCACTCATGATGACTTGGCAAAAGTCATATGTTCATTATCAAAATTCATCAGAATTTTCTGATTTTAGTGGGTTCAGGACAGATCCAGACAAGTATTTCAAAGCAAGCTTGTTTGTGTAAGTATGACTTTATTAATTTTCCTGCTCAGCAATTCACCACAAACATCTGGAACAGCATTATTAGTAGATAATTCATTAGTAGATTATTTATTAGTAGATAATTCATTAGTAGATTTCAGTTCCCTGTGCATATCTTTGCTGGCTATTGCCATCTCTGAAGCGACTCCACACTGGGTCATTTTCTTGCCTCTCTACGGGAGCTGTCTCCAGTAGTGCAGACTCCAGGCCATTCAGCAGCTTCCTTTTCCTTTTCTCTCTTGCTAAGTAGCAGTGGCCCCCAGTGGTGACAGCTAAGCTGGCTCCTTAATTCCGGGTTTTACCACACTGCACTGAAAAGCCTCCATCCTGTAACAACCTTGGCATAAGGACTTTGGAGTTTCCCACTTCAGAGTTTCACCTCTGCAGGGACCACGGGCCGGTTTCTTCTGACCAACCCTTCCCCCCCCATCCCAAACTGACCAACACTGATGAGGCTTTGGGAATAGGGGTATGTATCATGTTATTCTCTAAGATATTTAGTCTTTAAGAAGGAACTATACCACTTAAATAGTACAGGATGTCATCTAGGGAGACCCCTAAATGATGGAGGCATTTTTCTTGTCCTCATCTTTTATGTTAGTATTAAAACCAGGAAGACAAAAATGTATTTATTCAAACAATTGATTTGGCATTTTAAGGACAGTTTACAGACTTCAGTGACTCAAAGTTGCACCTCCGAAAGAGTATATGTATTTCCATTTAAAATCCTTGTCAGAAATCCTTGTCCTGAAATACATTCAATAAAGTCCTTAAATATCTTGTATTTCAATGTATAATGCTAGGCGGCATTTTTACATTTTACATTTTTCGCTTCTTCGGGCCTGATGAAGAAGACAAGCCATACATAGACAGATGCCAGAGAAAAAGAAGGCAATGCATAGGGACTGAAATGCCCTCACTCTGTCTCCCACTTATCTGAGAGAGCTTATCAGATGTATTCAGGTGAATTCATGAGAGAAAAACCTTTTTTGCTCCTGTTTTTCAGCACCCAGGAGACTTTGAGTCAATTTGTCCTTATGGATCTATGTATAGGTAGATCAGAATCTTAGGTATAAGTCCAGATTGTTGCTCACTTGTCAATAGTCTATGCCTCAATGATATTATCATCCACTGTACCAAATTAAAGTGAGAGCAAACAAACCTCCTGTAGTCATGCTTTCCATTATCATGTACTTAAATCTAAGTTTTCAGGCCATGAGGTTATGGGAAATGGTCCACAGAGCCAAAGAAAACTGTACAGTGTATATTGTTTCCAACTTAAAATTTTGATGATAAGAACACAAGAAATTAGGAAGCTTAACATGATTTGCTGGAGACCACTGCTTTAGGAAGAAGGAAAGTACAGAATTTTCTGATTTTAGTGGGTTCAGGACAGATCCAGACAAGTATTTCAAAGCAAGCTTGTTTGTGTAAGTATGACTTTATTAATTTTCCTGCTCAGCAATTCACCACAAACATCTGGAACAGCATTATTAGTAGTTTTGAGGCCACATTAATTCTGGATGTTCTTAAATAGCATTTTTACAGATACTTCACAACACTTAAGAAAGGAACACTTTAGAAGGTTCTTGGCAGAACATGAGAAGATTAAAACGATCTCATCTAGTTTTAATCTGGGAAGTTTGATGGTTGTGAGGACTAAGTAATCTGATTCCAAATTATTTAACAAAATGAAATGTGTCCTATGGAGTTGGTATTTCTGTGGTTTAGATCAAACTTTTGAACATGTTGCCTACAGCAGGGGTTGTTTCTCAGACACTAAATGCACAAATAGCCTCAGTATCCTCATCAGGCTGTGCATGTTTAATGAGAAGGACTTAAAAGAACATATTTGTTTGTTTTAAAAGACTTGTTTATGTACTTTGACACTTCATTGTTCTTGTGTACAAAAGAAACCAGTGAATTTGATTCTGCCAGAGAGCCCATAAACTGTTATAAAACAGTGTAAAATCCTTCATAGCTGTGATTTTAATTATTTTATCTTTTTAATGACCAAGCCTCTGTAGTAGGTTAATTCACTGTTGGTGCAATGTGATGAATTTAGGTCTGCAGCAAAACCTTTTCCTAAAAATAAAAGTGAGCTTTTGAGTGAAGAAATGTCACATAACAGGCAAAGCCTTGCAAGTTACATGTTCAACGGGATGGGGAAACCAGATTTCTTAGGTGAACTGTATTCCAAAAAGGCCCATTACTTTTCTTCTCTAAATGTTAATTTGTATGATTCAGTTATGGCCAAGTTAAGTCAGAGGGCTTAAACTTGGAAGATTGTGTAGTGTGGGCAAAGCTTCAAAAGTCTCTTAACACAGTCAGTGTGGCATTTACTCTGGTTATTGATTTGTGTCTTCAAAGCTCTGCCTTATTTTAGGCTAATGGAGTTTAATTAGACATCTGATTGCTGCTGAAAGTAGTAAAAATGAAGCTGTTGATGCTTTATTTGAGCTAAACATTTTCTGGCATTTTTCCCAGTCTCCAGGACATGTCTGAACATGTTTTTACTTTCCTACCTGAAGAGCCACTTGGCACGTCAACATATGTATATTTTGGCTTAAAGAAAAGACAGTAGTTTGGAAATACAAAAGACAGCTTCTGTCTTCTGTAAGAAGTCTTGTGTGTTAAGATGTAAAAGAGGTAATACATTAAATTAGAAAGAACTTGAAGTGCATAGTTGGAAGATAGCTGACTGATCACTTGTGCTTTCTTAAAGAAAACTATTTAAGGTTTCAGTTAACAAGCAATTTCCTTTTCAGAATCTGCTTTCATCTATATGTGAACTTAGAATTTTGCTCTAAACAGAATAACAAAGCCTAGTTTCTCACCACATCAAAATAATTGATTGGAAGAATCTCAGATTTTCCTCAAAGGCCTAATGCAGATTAACCTGGGGAAACAATCTTATTCTGTGATGGCTAAAAGAATAGATTTCCACTCATATATTCACTAGACATCTCTGAAATTTATTGCTTATTGTGATAACTTGCACATATAATAAGTATTCTGGATAGAAAAATACGTGGAAACTTTGTCATGTCACAGTAAACAGATAGGAATAGAGGCTGACAGCCTTGAAACTGTGGTACACACACAGCAGTGGCCAAATAGGTGTAAATGGATTTAGTAGTTCAAAAGTAATAGTTAACTAAAGTATCTAGGGAGATACCTCTAGTGCTCAGTAGCTATCCCAGGACCTTGTGTCACGTGCCACTACATTTATGGTACATGTGCACACACACATAGAAACTATTGTATGCACAAGCCCAGCCAGGACTTGTGTTTGTACATGTACATGTACATTTTCTTCTTTAGAAACAAATTCAAAAAAGGAATCTATGCATTATCAATTATATGAAAATTCACCAGATTTGGAAATCTAACATCAAAATTTTCTCGAACAAATTTTGCATGATCATTGCTCAAATGAAGATTAAAAATAACTGAAAAACTCAATAAGCATTAATAGAACTAGCAGATGCTGATGCAAATGAAAGCTGCATTCATATGCAAACAGAATCCTATGACTTAGCTAGAATATCACCTGAGCTCCTGTGACTAAGATAGTTCGGGAAAAAGCCTCTATTTCTCTTCTGCTCAAGAACTTTTGAAGAAGCTTTCTATTTGCTGGTGGTCTTTGAGATTCCATTCCATTAAATGAGGAAAAATCTTAGAGGTAAAAATGTCTAACAAAAATCTTAGATAGTTTCATTAGATGCCATTGTTCACCCCTGATCATAGGCAGATCAAAAGAAAAAAATTGATTAATCACAAACAAAAAAAAAAATATTCCAACAACTTAAAATTCTCCTTTATGATTGACACAGCAGATTTCATTTAGTTTCTAATAAAATTAATAAATATAATTATTTTATGTTGCTTTTCTGAGCAGTGTAGTGAAGATGTGTTTCTGCAAAAGAGTTATGTTGCCTGAGAGCAAAACAGTTTTAAATTTTCTAGACTTCCTTCATCTCATTTCCCACCAAACAGCATTAATGTGTGAACTTCAAGAACATGCAGTAAGTAATGTAATGTGGTTTAGCTTTTTCATGCTAATGCACCTCAATAAACAGACTTTAGAAATGAAAATACATTTAAAACACACGACTCCCAGCCCATCCAAGTACAAAGCACAAAATTTTGTTCATGGTCTTTAGAATAAATTTAAACAAGGAGCAATCTTGTAAATTTTTTTTTTACTATAGTCTAAACGTTTCTATATTTCAGCCTATCCCAATATATTCCTGTCTGAGAAAATAGCTAAAAAAAATTAAAAATACAGTCCATTGTTTAAGAAGCCAAAAGAAAAAGATACTTTAATCATGTATTACTTCAACAAGGTATATAAGAAGAGGAAGTATTTTTAAACCTTCATTCTTCTTCCACTGTTAGTTACAGCACCTGCTACATCATTAACATCATCTTCAGCTGTGTACTTGTTAGGTAGAATGATTTAGACCCCATTTTTTAAACTGTGATAGTTGTATAATCTGGGCTGAGTTCTGCAGCCATCTCTCCCCGCTCTCCGTGGGGTGAGGTGGCCTGTCCAAGTCAGCACCACCACAGGCAGGGCAGGACAGGAACATCCTCCCTTCCTGACTAGGAGGCAGCTAAATGGCACCAGGCAAGCAAGAGACTGTCCAAAGCTCATGAGAAAGGATGTTAAACTCACTATAAGTCAATCCATTATCATGAACAAACTTAGGCATCTGAAAAAGGAATGAGTCCTTTGGCTTTGTTGAAGATAGTAGATGGATGATTGGAGACATGGTTATGTCTCCCTAATTATTATAGAGTTAGGCAATAACGCTTAGTGAAACAGACATTCATTTATATTACCTAGGCTCACTAATATAAAACAATCTCCACCCTTCCATCTTTAAATACATTCCTTTCCCCTTTTTTATTACTTATGGTAGAATTACTTTTTCTTTATAGATAAACACATTCCTAAGGAACTCATTATGATGGCATTTTTTCTTTCTTTTCTGCATATATTCCTCTTTGCACAGTTCCTGTTTTGCTTTGTCTTTGCAGAGTGCAATCGTGTGCCTTAACTGTTAAATACATACATTTCTCTTAGCTGCCCTCCTAGTTTAGCAGCATTTGTCCATAAAGGCAAAAGGAGCTGCAGAGAGAGAAGCCTGCCAATTGCACAGCCAAAATATACTCAGTCACACCCTAGGAATGGATGGATTCTGGAAGGATTGCACAGATTCCACCCTGATAGGTTTTGGTACCACACACCCTATCTGATCCACTTATTTCAGTAAATCCCACAACCATGAAAAGATAGGTCTGACCTGTTAATTCCTGCAGGCATAGTTATCCACTCTACCCTGATCTGAACCAACAGATTTACCCTAAGTTTCTGAAGCACATTTTTTTCAACATTATTTATTTAAGACTCAAACCCAGCTCCTGTGAAATTAGAGGGAATTTGCCAGTGAATGTCAACACCTCTGCTATTTTATTCTTTGGCTTCCTAAGCAGGAACTGCCAATCATACCGTATTACACAGTCATTTTTTAGGCATCCAATCATGCTTTCATGAAGTAGAGACAAGTTACCGTTTGCCTTTGCTGGCTACAGAATTGGGCGCCTACAGCAAACCACTACATTCTCTACATGTTTCCTTTCTTGGAAGACACAACTTTAAACTTCAAACCATTCTGCCTTATGAAAGGAAAAAAAACCCAAAACATTATACTATCATGTATATATAGTATCAAACTCCTATCTGCAAGCCTATTTCCTGAACTTTTTCCTCTCTTTTTGAACCTAAGTGTTTTCTTATTTCTTTCTGAATAGTAAAGGCTGTAAAATAGACATTGGAAGATCCAAAGTTATTTAGTTTTGCAGAATTAGAACAAAGAGTCAAGGAAACATAATATATAGATCTAAATCTCATTTTTCATCAGAAAATCAACTTGAGCTTTATAAAAATGTGTAATTATGATTTCAGATTCTTTATCTAGACGTGTTTATTTTTGACTAAAGTATCTTTTTGTGTGATTATTCTTAAAAACAATAAGTCTACATATAACAAAGCATACGCCTAATAATATTAGGCAATTTTCTTAAAATATTGGCATGATAGCCTAGCAGCTCTTGGCACAACTGAAAGCAGCAGACAGATATGGCTTAAACTGTCTTCCTTTCTTTGTTTCCTTTTCTCCAGTTCCAGCTACAGCCAAGACAAAAAGCCACCTCCAAGCTTCTTTAAACATTCAATAGCCCTTGGGAAAGGAAAGAAGAAATATGGCAGTACACAAGCACTACTTAAGGAACACAAAATGGGAGTAACACAAGACTCCTCCACCCAGGGGGTTGCTTTAAAGCCATTTTGCACTGTCAGCATCAGTCTCGGCAGCTCTAAGCGCCATGTGCCATTTGACTGCACATTCCCCCTATTTACACTGTTGACTTGAACAAAGCTGGCTTTCTAAGCACTCTTCAGCTGACCAAACAAAGTGCTGAAACAAATAATAAAAGACATTTTAGATTAGTACAGTCCAGTTTTGATACCACTTATTCATAGCAGTCCTATGAGGAACATTTACACAAAGCATCAAGGTCATACAAATACTAAGGACCAAAAGAAGCAGGCTATAAATAACATGATATGACCACTTCTGACAAATTAAACTGCAAACACAATATGCAAGCTTTAGAGCTCATTGAACAAAAGAGATTACTTACAGATTGCCCAAAAAAAAAAGCAACATCTGTTACTGGGGTCTATACAAAGAAAAGTATTACTATTTAACTGCAATCAAAACCATTCTGTAGCTCTTAAAAGCCACGGTTAAATTTAAATGTATTGTTTGGAGGGGTTTTTTTTGAAACCTGATACTTTGTAAGGTTTTCTTCATCACTTAAAAAATGCTTTTCCACAAAAAATTTCCTAATGAATCTTGAAATTCTTTTCAACAGGTCGAAGGATACTGAGCAAAACTGCTGACAAAAGCCTTTTAGTTACATTGTGGTAGCTGTGTGGATCCTTGTGAATCAGTGTTTAGATGTATTTTCTTTGAGACTTTCAGACTCTACTCTGTACTTTTAAAATGCTATCATAATAAATTAAACATTCACAGTAAAAATAAGGAGCTTGGGGAGGTGTGCATATTAGTAATTATATTGATCATATATAAAAGGATCAATTGTACATAGAAAATTTAAAATATTTCAAATCTAAAGTCTTTCTTATAAACAAAGTACTTATCTCCATAAATTCAATCAAATTTACTTTGCACTTACCTATTACATGCCTAATTAAAGTTAATTATGAGAGCTGAGATTCCTATGATGACTAAAGTATATCAGATTATGTTCTCTGTTATGGCAAAATCATAAATTATTGGCTGGAAAGGGTCTTCAAGGTCTCTAGTCTAACCTCTTGCTCAAAGGAGGGCTATTTTTGCGGTTAAATCAGGTTGCCTACGGCCCTCTTGAAAATCTCGAGACAAATTTTGAAAAATCTTCAAGAATGGAGAATATTTACTTCCCTTCACCCCCTGGTGGTGTTGCTTCTACCACCCAGGATGCCATTCACCATCATTGCTGTGAGGTCATGCTGCTGATCAGGTTCACCAAGAGGCCCAGTCCTTTTCTGCAAAGTTGGTCTTGTGACAGCCAATGCCCAGCTTGTATCAGTGCATGGGGGTTTTCTGCCTCAGGTGCAGGCCTTTACAGTTGTTGAACTTGTTCCTGCTTATTCCATGGTTGCAAAGCTCCATGGGTTCATATATCTCCAGCTCATTTAACTTGACCCTCCTCTGAGCTATTACAATAATATACAACAGAACACCATAGAATTCCCCATTCTGTTGAAAGGGACCTACAATGATCATCCAGTCCAGCTGCCTGACTGAGGCCAACCAGAAGTGAAAGTGTGTTATTAAGGGCATTGTTCAAATCATCTTAAACACTGTGACAGGCTCAGGGCATTGACCACCTCTCCAGGAAGCCATTCAAGTGTTTGATTGCCCTGTCCATAAAGAATTACTTCCTATTGTCCAGTTTGACCGTCTGCTGGCACAGCTTTGTACCATTCCCACACATTCTATCACTGGGTCCCAGGGAGAAGAGATGGAGACATCTCCTCTCACTCCCTGTGCTCAGGAAACATGTGCAGAGCAATGAGGTCACCCCTCAGCCTCCCTTTCTCCAAACTAGGGAAGCCCACAGTCCTTAGTGACATCTCCCAGAACTCTCACCAGCTGTGTTACCCTCCTCAGGACACATTCAAGAACTGTCACATCCTTGTTCTCTGATTCTATTTTTTTTAATCACAGGACCCAGAACTACATTCAACATTCCAGAAGAGGCTGCACCAATGCTGAATACAGTGATAATCACCTCTCTTGCACTGGCAGTGCAGTCTTTGATGCATCCTGGGATGCTGTTTGCCTGCCAGGCTGTCAGGGCTCACTGCTGACTCACACTGAGCTGTTGCCGACCAGCATCCCACATCCCTCTCTGCAGGACTGCTCTCCTGTCGCTCCTTTTCCAGTTTGTACTTGCATCCAGTCTTATCTTGTCCCAGATACAGAACCCAGCATTTATTCCTGAATTTCGTGCCCTTGATGATTGCCTGATGCTCTATTTGGATCCCTCTGCAAGGCCTCTCATCCCTCAAGTAAGTCAAAAGCACCTCCGAGTTTAGTATCATCTCCATAATAATGGGCATTTATCTCCTGCATCCAGATCACTGACGAAAAGATCAGACAGAACTGGCAGAACCTGGAAGGCTTAGCAGGAGATCCTGCTAGTAAAGACTGAAAAAGGTAAAGCATTAGGTCCGTCAGCATCTTCCATGTCCTTCACTAGTAGATCACCTACCAGATTCACTACCAGGTCTGTGATTTCCCTGGTACTCTTTTTGCTGCAATATAACTGCAGTAGCCCTTCTTGTCGCCCTTCACATGCTTTGTATGTTTCATCACCAGCCAAACTTTGGTATTGCTAATTTCATCCTTGCATCCCCATATGGTGTTTCTATTCTTGATAGTCTATCTCATCTTCTGCTTCTTATACACTCCTTTCTTGTGTTTGAGCCTAGACATATGGCCTCTGACCACACTGGTTTCCTGTGGTGCCCACTGTATGTCTTGAATATTGGGGCGATATCAGTGGCCAATAAAGACTGAGTCAAAGCAGGTTGTGTCTACAAGGATGGACAAATTTCAAAAAAATTGTTCCAATTTGCACTTTGGAGCATTCTAATATTTTGGCTTAGAATTATTTTTTCCTGGTGAAACCACTTCATGTCCCTCATATCTGAACAATATATTAAGGCTGAGACATACTATCCTTCTCTGTCAGGACTTTAGACTATGAATAAATCCATATGTGACAGTTTATTTGTTACTGTAATGAAAGGGATGACAGGAACACTGCATCTTGAACTTGAATGTCACACCTTTTTCTCTACACCATGGTTTTCTTTTGCCTTCATCAGTCTTGTTACTGAATGAAGCACTTATACCCGTTCTGTTCATCACAGACTCAAAAGTGGAAAATGAGATACAAATCCAGTGAGAATTATAAAAAGCAGGAGCTTTTAAACCTGGAGCAGTTGAACCTGATTTCAAGGATGCTTGACTGGAGGGATAGATGGAGAATATACATGAAAAAGCAATCTAAGCACAGAATTCTCTTTCTCCTGAAGCCTAAAATTATAGGGATTTAGAAGAACCATAGAAAAAGAAGAGCTGGAGAAATGAGAGGGGAAATGATTCAAGAATTAATAAGAATTTCAGTAGAGCCAGAGCTGAATCAAGGAAGAAGCCTGGCAGTGCTGTAGGGATTGGGAAAGGTCAGTGACACACAAGCAAAGTGTAAGGAAGATAGAAGGTTTAGAAATAATGTTAGACTCAAGGATGGCTTCAAGATTCCTTGTCTTCACCACTGCAGAGGATAATTAAGCAAATTATTGCAATTGTTGCAGTCCTCTTACAAAGTTTAAAAAAACAAAACATATTTCATAGCTGTCAAACCAGCATCCCTACAGGCCTGCTCCCTTTCAATAAAAGTTAATGGAAGTAGGGTTTCTGGTGGGGTTCTGGTACTGACACATGTCAAGGCTGGCTTTAATGCACTTCTTTTAAACAACCTGTAACATATTTGGAAATACACGTAAGGGGATTTATTTGTTTGAGGAGATTTTGTGGAGTAAAAAGAAAAAAAAATACAAAACCAAACTAAAGAGACTGTAAGAGATTGACATTGACAGCTCTTCTACAGATAATAAGCATGTTAAAAAGCATGGAACAAAGAATTATAGGAAATGCAGAAATCCATGTAAACAAAGCTCAATGTGCTCAACAGAAAGGGCAATGGTAAATGAAAGAAAGTTCAAAGTAGCATTTTGAAAAAGCCATGATATTTCAGGGTGAAAATAGTAAAACCTTGGACAAATAAAAGGAGTAGAGGAGAGAACAGCTCAGTTACCTGCTTTTCAGAGATGTTTGGAAATTAACAATGGTAAAAGCAAGGTGGGCTTCAGTGGAATCCCTTTTCCAATTGATAGGAGTTAGTTCACCTTACTTGAAAATATCATGCAAGACTGTAAAAATGGAGACTTTCCAGCTGGCTTTTATGCTGTTGTCCTAATGAGAAAATGTGAAAGACTGAAGAACAATAATTTCATAGACCTGCAAATCTAACAGAGCACAGTCCTAGAGAAGAAATAAACAACTCTTATATCAAAGGCTTCATAGATCACCTTCACTGGAGGAATAAGTAGAAATTTATTAGTTGCTTTTTTTCCTTTTTTTTTTTTTAAGCCAGCTCACAATAAGTATACAGTTTAATGCCAACTTAAATTACATCTACAGTTTTCTGACAGATTCATTTGCTTTTTGAGGTTTATGTCTAACACACTGACAGTTTCTAATCAATAGGAGACAATTCCCTTTGAGAGTTATTAAAATATACCTTGCATTTAAATGCAATAAAAAGCATGACTGAACATGCCTCTGTTCCTCATAACACATAAATACCACATCTGGCCCATAAAAAACATGCATTATACAAAGGTTGTATGAATGCCAGATACATATTATTACATGGAACTGTTTTATCCATCTAGCCTAATTTCCAGATGTTTTATTACTTGTAGACAAGAGTATTGTCAAAACTGTTGTTGGAAGTCCATTTATTTCAAGAGGGCAAGGGACAGGGATAGCCAGTTAAGCTACAGGAAATGTTTGTGATACAGTTAATGGCAAATCTTGTGACTGAATCATCAGTGCTATCATGTTTAAAGAAATGCACTTAAAAATTCAATTTCAGACTAAGATTTCACTTGACTGCATTTTAAATATGCATTTATTTATTCTTCCAGCAGTAAATGGCACATAATTGTAGGTAATATTTACAAAAAACAGAGCAAGAAACTAATAAAAATGAAATGGAAACCATTAGTACAAAAATTGCTGGTAACTGTAACCATATCCAACAACATATCAAGCAGTTAGCTAAAAATTCTGAAGACATTGAAAACTCATGTCCTTTGATTCCTCCAATTCAGAATTGGGCTGTGAGATTCTCCTTGGGTTGGGAGGAGGTTGTTGGTTTGTGGGGCTTTTTTTAATCTCTAAGGAACAGAAATGCATTATCAAATACATTTGAAATTAGGGTGACAGTTCTCAAAGAACCATACGGCATCTGAAAAGCTTTTTTGAGTCCCTCACAAAAGCCAGGTTTCTAGTGCAATAGTTAAAGTATGAGGTAGAGAAGGGGAGGAAAAGGCATGTAGGGGAACACATAAAGGAAAAGCAGCAGACACTATGTCATAAAAATGGTGTTTCACCAAGATGTCTGAAGAGACAGGACACAGAAGACTTTAAGCACAGCAAAGGAGAAATGAAGATGAATGCCACTAAAAAAGAGTTACTAACATAGGGGTTGGGCAGTAACCACTAGTTTCCTTGTAATGAAAGTACATTTTATTAAATGTACTTTAATGAAATACAAGATATACAGAGATGTGAAGGTTACCAAGTGAAAACACACATTTTTAGAATACTTTATGTATCAGTATGACACTTTTGATTTTATCCTTGAAAACAAACAAACAAAAAAGAAGCAATCTTAGAATGACTACAGCAAATATTCACGATCCTATTCAAAAGATAGATCTCCTAACTTCTGTTTCTAAAAAGTAACATTAACCCCAGGGTCTTTTCCATCCTGTAATATTTCCTATACTGGCACCAAAAACCTGAAAGTTCCTCTGCTCAATTCATTGTAAGTCCTGTTTCAAATTGCATATTACTTCTTACATCATGCCTTCTTTTTTTGTGGGTCCTAAGCAGGAGCACAGCCATTTAAAAAAATAAAACCCAGACATTTCAGGTGAAGGGAGGCAGACCCTGAAAAGGTCTCAGAAAAACCTGGAGGCTACAGTCTAGGGTGGACTTCATAGTTAATGATTAATTTGTTTACCTCCCTTCAAATTTACTAAACACCAATATTTAAAACAGGGTTATACTATATCCACTAAAAACATAAAAAACCCCAATTTTTTAAAAATACATAACAGCTGGGAGAGTATAATTAATTTCAGTCCTATAAATACCCTGACTCTGTAAGTTGTTTTTTTCCTGAAAACAAACAAAAACTACAAAAATGTCCCAAGGTTTTAGACAGTACTCAAAAGGTGGGAAAACATTCATCAGTCTGCCCATGAAAAATATGATGGTTGATCCACCATCACTGATGATTCCTCAGAAGTTGAGCTAAGGTGATGATCAATAATTTACCCTACTTCTCAAGTTAAGACCTGTCCTGCTGCAGCCATCAGTTTTATTCTCCAAAGAAAGCTCCAATGACTTTCTGGTTGGTTGGCATTCTGGGTGTTACGCATTAGCAGGCCCCCTGAACCAGTCAGAAAACTTGGGGCTTAGTGTACTGCCAACTACAAGACAAGGACATTTAGAATTACAGATTGAGTAGCACAGCACATCAGATTATCCTTGGTAAACACAAAGCTGGCTATTCACTTGCCTTGCTGTGAATAGCCAGCTGAACGGGTTTTCAGTGTGGTTTTAGACCAAAGACTCCTTACATCCCATGTCTAAAGGTTTGTGCATAATAATTGAGAGAGCTGTGACAAGACTAAGGAGGTAATTAATATTTCTCACTGTATGTATCAGCCTAATTGCCATTGCATTTTTCTTAGAAACTCTTTGTTCTTTTATGTTAAAGAGAAAGCAATCTGGACCAAGAGCATACCTGATACTGCTTGTACAATCGATTGCTCAAGGAGGACAGAGTACACAGAAATATTCTATGTATGAACACCAGCTAGAAGTGAGAAACAAAGCACTTGTGCAATGCTGGAAGGAAAATAACCTGTACATTCCCTGTAGTGTTTCTGAGTTGGAAACATAAATTAATTATTCCTCTTTGGATCCCACAAAGAAGGCCTGGTTAAATCAGTCTTGAGACTCTGCATGACTCCTGCTATTGAAAGTAAAAACTACTCAGACTATCTGCATTGCTAAATATCCTGACACCTCTAGGGATCAAATATGTCACTTAGTATAAACACATAACAAAAAAAAAATCCAAACAAGAAGCTTGTTACACAATTAATGTTACACATTTATGCTCAAATTATTTTTTTCTCCAAAGCTAAGAACACAAAGATAATAAATACTAGTGGTACTGTTTGTGTTATGAGGTCTCCAAACACTTTGCAAAGGAGATGCTGCTTTCTAAATGTAACATGATAGCCAAAACCACACTAACCAAGTCAGACACAGAACAATCACAAACTAAATTATTACAGATGCAAATTACATGTAGAACTGGCCTCATCCTCACCCTTTAGAGTAATGCATTCACCTGTATTCTACTATCAGTTTTTATCAAAAGCATCTGCAAGTTCTCACTGTACCCCTATTGTCCACAAGAAAAACAAGTGTTGTTAAAAACAAAGCAGTATCCTCAAAGTGTTCCTCTCTGGAGATTTTTTAATATACTGTTACCTATATTACCATCTAAAACATAGGGTATTCCTTTCACAGTTTTCATGAAGTCCAAGGAACAAAAAATATATATGTATCTTTGATTTTCTGCTCTAGAAAATGCATCTGCCTTGCATGCACTCTGGGTCCAGTTTGCATACATGCTGTAATCCTAACACATGTTCTTGTTTCATTTTATAAGGACCAGTGGAAGAGTTTATATGCACTGACTTCTTTACTGCTCCATAAAGCATGACTCTTCTGTAATCAAAGTTCATGTTAAAAATTAAATGAGCCTAGGAGGATAATTTATATCTCCTTCCTCCATATTCCCCCATCCATGCCATCTGCACCAAGAATAGTGTACTTGACACTGCAAAGAAAAAAAGGGGGTTGGATTATTTTTTTCTTAACAGACTGCATGCATCTTGCTGCTCTTGGGGATCATAATGCTGTATGAAAAAAATAAAAAAAAAGTATCAGTAACAAGTTGCCAGCAGTGAACAATGCACCAAATCTAGTTTGCCAATATAGTAGTTCACACTACTGGTCAGCAACACTATCTGACTTTTGGATGTAAAAATCTCAAATCATAGGATCATAGAATAGTTTGGGCTGGAAGGGGCCCCAAAGATCCTCTGGTTCCATACCCCCTGCCACAGGCAGGGACACCTACAACTAGATCAGATTGCCCAGAGCTCCATCCAACCTGGCCTTGAACACTTCCAGGGATACAACATCCACAACTTGTCCAGGCAATCTGTTCTAATATCTCAGCACCCTTATAGTGAAGGATTTATTTCTAATGGCTAATCTTAACCTAGCCTCTATCACCTTACAGCTATTCCCTCTTGTCCTATCACTACATGCCCTTGTAAAAAGTCCCTCTCTATATCTCATTGGCCCCCTTTATGTACTGGATGGTGTTCTAAGGTATCCTAAGAGCCTTCTCTTTTCCAGGCTGAACAACCCTAACTCTCTCAGTCTGTCGTCTGCTTTGTGATCATCTCCATGGCCCTCATCTGGATTAACTCCAAAAGGCCATGCCTTTTTTATGCCGGAGGCCCCAGTGCTCCAGGTAGGGTCTCGCCAGAGCAGAGCAGAGGGGCAGAATCCCCTCCCTGCCCTGCTGCCCACACTGCTCTGGATGCAGCCCAGGACATGTGTGGCTCTCTGGGCTGTGAGTGCCCATGGCAGGGTCATGTCCAGCCTCTCAGCCACCAGCACCTCCAAATCTTTTGACTCAAATCTATTATCAATCCATTCTCTACACCATTTCCCCCCCTTCCCTGGTAACTTGTGCTTAGGATTAGGAGATGCAGGACCTTGTATTTGACCTTGTTGAACTTCATAAGATTTACATGGATCCAGCTCTCAAGACTAACAAGGTCTCTCTGGATGGCATCCCTGCCCTGCAATACATCAACCGCACCACACAGCTTGGTGCTGTTGGCAGCCTTGCTGAGATTGCACTCAATCCCACTGTCCATGTCACCAACAAATACTTTAATCAGGGAGAGTCACAATACTAACCCCTTAGGAATTCCACATATCACTGGTCTGCACCTGGACATAGAACCATAGGCTGCAATATTTTGAGTCTGACTAGCCAGCCAATTCTTCATCCACCAAGTGACTCACCCATCCAATCCATGTCTCCCTAGTTTAGAGACAGAGGTCATGTGCGACAGAGTCCTTTGCAACAGAAAGAGCTACACAAGCACCTCATTTTTGGAGCACCTCTTCCTTTCACATTTTACTAACCCTTTTCTTGCTAGGAGGTCTTACTGCCCTTGAGCCAGAACTTGATGTATGGGATTTTATCTCAATAGAAACACTGGAGCACCGAGTGACACATGCACTCTTTTTTGTTCTTTATTGCTCTCCTGCAAAACTTACTTCTCTTCCAGGACAACATAACTGCAGCCATAGCTTCGCTCCATGTCCAGATCAGCTTTAGTAAACCCCAGCTACCCCAGCACACAACAGTGAAGCTATACGGTTCCTCTGTTCAGCTGCAGCAGAGAGAGGCACAGCATGGCCAGGTGACATAGAGCAGATAAACCTCGCTTCCGCTATCCAAGGGGAACAGAAGACAATATCATTAGGTTACTGTTCCTAAAAACTTTTATGTCATACAATTTTCCCACATCAATCAGTGCATATTCTTAATTTAAGCATAGTGCAGAGCATAGATCTACTGCAGCTGGCACTAAGCCAAAGTAACACAGCTGAAGGGGTACTAGCAGGAAAGGACTTCTGCAATAAATGAATTAACAGCAACATCAGATGAGGTCAGTTTCAGCCTTACCTGGCCCAGGTTAAATGCCCCATGGATGAAACACCACAGCCTCTCCAGAGAGCTTGTTTCAGTGCCGCACTGAAGAAGTTACCAACCAGCCTGTTCTGATGCGCAGGGCACTGAAGTTAATGAGCTTTCTGATAATCCAATCCTTAACTTTCTCAAAGTCTCTCTGAAGTTGTACCTGCAGGAATGTCACCCTTTCTGACTAAATTGTACTGTCCATAAGTTGGATATTTCATTACAGCAGACCAATGGGTCTCCACTTGAAAACACTGTCTGTGTTTGTTTAGTGGGGACTTAGTTTTCAGAGTAAAATTAGGAGAAAAAGATGAAAACTTTTCCAGGGCCACAGCAGTTTAATTCATTCTAAGTTTAACATTTTCAGTGACAGCAAGGAAGGAGGCAGAAACAAAATCTGCTCCAGTCCTGAGAAATAATAATTTTATTTCTTGCCTCTCTTAGCTGACTTAGCTGATTTCGCAATTTTTTTTTGCCACTGGAAAGTTCTTCTAGTGTCTCTAAAAATGGGACAGAGTTACCCCTGTACCCTGGGGTTCCTATTTTCCTGTATTCTGTAATCACTATATTTGAATGTTAAATACACAGAATACAAATAGTCGTTAAGTAGGATCTGATGTGCATGGATTTCTTCAGCGACAAAATGCAGTAATATTTATTTTGCCGTATAAGCACAGCATGGACAAACTCAGCAAAAAACTATGCACATGGATGGTTTGTAATCAGCCAGCAAGATGTACAGACGAGACTGATTGTTGTTGCCATCCCGCCTGCAGTCACACTTTCAGGGTGAAGGCCCCAGGAACGAGAGACACCGGTGCAGTGAGAGGATAGCACCACCTGCTGGTGAACACCTGGCTTCAGAAGGGAGGAAAGGATTTAGTCATCTTCCCCAGAACAGATATCAGTCAATCAATCAGTCAATCAAACCTCTCTGTATAGACTTTGTCCTCTTTGATTATTAAAGAAATCTCCAAAATATAAAACTTGCAAGGGCTCTGCACCTCAGATATTGTGTGGACACTCCTAGTGTTCTGTTATAAGAAGGAAAAAAAAATCTAAACTAAAAAACTGAGTGTATATTAAAGGGGGGCATAGAGAGTAGGTTTCAGGTAGTCTGTATCTTCCAAGTACCTCAGCCAACGGGGAAATGAAGAGAGTGATGTGGCCAGGAACTCAGGATAAATAGGGGGCTGCGTCCCCCAACAATTTGAGAGATCCCAGGGGAATGCCCCATGGCCTCTCCCTTTACATAATGGTCTATAAAGTGAATAAAGTTACTGTACTCCTCTGTTTCCTTTCTGAACATAAATCTCTGGTGTTGTGAATTTTTCCACACACTTCTAATCCAGAACAGCTTTACTATGGCCTACTTGACAAAATATGTCTGCCATGAGGACCAAAGCACTTTGAGAAATCAGCAGCTGATGAACAGGCACAAATCAAAAAAGACCGTACAAAAGGCTTTACCCAGCCTTTTTCTCCCTCTGATATCGCATTGCAATTGCTGCAGACCAAAGAACCAGTGCTGATGAAACCAAAGACCCCAGAACAATCTATTTGTGAGCAGCGTATCTCTATCAGAATAGGAGGCTCAGTGAGTCTGAAGTCCCCAAGTCCAGAGGCAGCAGTGCTCTAGACCTCACTTTCACAGAATTCCCAGACAGCTGTGAAACAAAAAAGAAAAATCAACAAAAGACCATGAGGAGTTTTATAGCCACCCAGTAGCCTAGAACCTTTCTGCATCTGGCATTTGTCCCAGCATGTTTTTCACACTTTCTAGGCGCTTAGGCATTGAAGCCACACACGTGACCCAGTACTAGATTAATTCAGATTTCTTTCTATCCAAACAACACAAAAAAGACTAAAAGTAGTCAGACAGTAGCACACAATGAGGCTGGCAGCCTAAATTCACTTTACAAAAAAAAAATGTGTGTGCATTGCATATGTGTGTCCACAGTTTGCTTTCTAGCTGGTTCACTTACTTACACTAATCATGCATCTGGCATGTGCATCCATTCACAAACTGTCCTTGCTATTGTTTGAAATATTTTCAGCCTGTGAGTTTCCTTGAAGTTACATCATTTAAACATCCTGTTTTCATTAGTTCTTATCCCTAATTATGTATGTCAACATCAATACCAACATTCCCAGCATGTAGCTCACAGACAGCTCATGTATTATCATCCATTTGGAAACTCTCTTCAGCCTACAAACATACTTAAAGTCAGACAGTTCTGAACCCATCATTCAAGCACTCATTGGTCACACACAGGATCTCTAGGCGGTCAGGGTTTCCAGCCTTCTAGAAGTAATTAGTGCCTGGATACTCCTCATATTATAAAAGACATCCATTAAAAGATATCTATACAAAGTGGCCAGGATGAAAAAGAACATACATTTGGAAAAATGTGAACATACAATAACCATACAGAAAACTGCGTGCAAGCTAGGTTAGGAACTTACAGTGCAGCGACTCCCTTCTAGAAGTCTATTACATTTCCAAACTGCAGCCCCCAACAGAAGTTTACTTCATTTCCAAACTGCAGAATCTTCACAATATTTCCCTATACAAAATTACTGTCAGCAGCTATATGTAAGACGAAATTATCATCCTGCTTTATTCAGTCACAACACTCCCTTGCAGCAAGACCTTCTTCATCTGAGGTACCCTATGTTATTTACCTAGCAAGTAATCAGCTGCATGGAAAGATTCAGTCCCATCTGCAAAAGATATGTACTACTCATATGCTCCACTATCCAGATACTGGAACAGCAGGACTTACTACAGTCATGGTAAAAAACACTTACTTGTGATCTGTCAGTTTCAGGTAACTTAAGAATTTGCCTTAGCTTGGCAATGCAGCAAATAACATAACACCTGGCTTCCTGTCAGAACTCAGGACATCCCTTTGGGAGTCCAAAGCGGCTGGGACCCCTGCCAGGGGGCTCAGAGACCCTGGCACACAGCCCAGAACACCAGTGGGTTTGATTATGACCTGTGGAGCAAACTGCCAGCTCTGTATGAAGACCTAAAAGCCACAGCAGTTTGAATAGTGTAGTAATTAAATTGTCACTGGGTGAAAATGTAGGTTTTGGGATTTTTAGAATAGGGGTTTTGGGGACAAGATGGAGGCACTTGGGCGTGTCTAGCCTTTATTCTTCTTCTTCACTACCTCCATCTTCAGTGGTGATGTTGGCACTTTCAGATTGGTTTAGAGTAGAAGCTCACTGTCTAACATAGGTGATAGGTATTGGAAAATAATTGTAAACATGTTACATGTAGTTTTTAGTGTAAAGAGATAACACTGCCCCGAGGGCAGGCAGAGTGCCTCTGACTGTCCTGCTGAGTGGACCTCGGCTGGGCAGGAGAAAAAATTTTATAGATAAGATATAATAAACAATTCTGAGACCCAAACTGAAGAGCTTTGACTCATCCTTTGAAAGCATGGGCTGAAGCAGGGACTTTTTACGTATCCTGGGTCACAAAGCCTGTGGGCAACCAAGAGATTCCAAATAATGGGGAAGTCATACTTTTCACTATCGGTGGTGAATGTCTTTTAAAATTTAATGGATGAACCTTTACATAGTCCAAAAATGTCTTTGTGAGACATCAATGTGCAATTCCCCGTCAGGTCTCAATTCACACCCTAGACTGGGTAGTAACATTCCCATATGTTGACCAGACTACAGTGGCCACAAAATATTACTCAGTTGTAGTAAGTCACTGTTTCCTCTATGCTGCCTTGCTATTTCTCAAGTAAGAAATCAACAGCAGAGACTGTATAGTACATTTCTTTAGTGGAGTCAACAGCAGAAACTATAAGGAACATTTCTTGGCACAGCAGGAAACACTGCTGAGAGATCTACCACTTTGTAGTGACTGCTGTAGCCATAGAATAACTGCAAGAACTGATCTACACAAATGGAAGACCTTCATCCTGTAAAAGTTACTGGTGTGCAGCCCAATTGCACCATTTTGGTTAGCAAGGTGAACTTTTGAGATTCCTAATGCCCAAAACTGCCTGCTTTTTTAATTTTTTTTTTATTCCTATTTAACACAGGAATGTGTGTGAAGGAATCTGTAAAATTCTGTTGTAGGAGTCAAGCTCAGTTACATTTACCATGGTTTTTTACTGTAGCAATTTTCTTCCCCTTTTAAGAAAGGATTAGTCTGCAGCTAAATGACGCATAACTTTTACCTTGGGGGATGGAAAACACATCTCGGGTAGAACCAGGGCACTAAAGTTCATGATCAGAATAACTCATGATTGCACATTTCAATTTTTCCACAAAAATGCAAAATAGTACTTTAGTACTCATTCAATGGGTATGTGTAACCTATAAAACCATGTAAGTCTTTACAAGCCTAGATATGAGTATATTTCTATTCTAACACAGTTTACAATATAGGCAAAACATCAACAATAAAGAAATATCAAAATCCATTCCTCTCAGAAGCACAACATCTAACTTACAGAACAGGCTAAGAATAAAGTGTGGTGGATTTTCACATTCAAGATTTTGAGTTGATACTGGAGCTCTTTTTTTTTTCTTTTTTTTTTTTTTTTTTAAGAACATGAAGCACACTGATGTCTTCTTTGATTGTGCACAATGATAGAAACAATTACAGTCCTAGCTCTGCAGTTTCATCGTTCTGCTGTGTTCGGTGGAAACTCCTCTGAAATCACCTGGTCCCTGAAGAGAACAACTACAGCCTGCAGTCCAATATTCTTCAATTCTATGTGTCCTGCTTATCCTCTACTGTGAGCTTAGAACCAGTCCTAAGATGCAACATAAAACTGGGTTACATCATAACAATTCAAACCTAAATGTCTGAAAATGCTGATGCAGACTTAGATTGTTTGTGGTAAGCAAAGACACTACAGCAAGATTTCCTCAGAAAACGAGGATAGCATGTTTATGTCTGAGTACTCCACCCAGTAATTGTTAAATCCCAGAGGCCAAGATACCAAGTTTCTACAATTTTGTCCAGCATACCAGTGGGTAAAAGAAAGAAATTATATTCATGGACTTACATATGGAAAGACTACCTAATTTCTTTATTCATCATCAGAAAATCTACCCAGAGAAGATAAAAAAGCAAACTTCACTTAATTATTATTTTGTTCACAGAATAAGAATTTTAAAGTGTGATTATAATAAATTATTAGGTAAATATTTATTAGATGACTAATGAATAGGTGCACTTCATTGGTATAAAACAGACTTGCTCTACAGAAGATACAGCCACTGAAAACACCTGAAAGAAAAAATTCTCAGTGTGTCTGAGAATTACACTGGCGGTGGCCAGGCTGGTTAACAGAAGATTTAGTTCAGTATCTTACAGGCCCCCTTTAACTGCAGCTAATTATCCTTACTCTCTCCTTCCCTGAGAGCTTACTGATCAAGATATGTCAAAGGAAACTATGAAATAACCCATAATTTCTAAGTATGTCTAAAAAGATGAACAGAGGTAGGCAGCAGGAATAGCTGAATCAACACAGTTGAGGAGACAATCACACCAGGCAAAGGAAAGATATATAAGGTATATTTAACAGGCAGCTGGAAACCTCTGCCACAGCTTGAAGAGTGTTACAATTGCCTTTGAGAGCACCAGAAAAGACAGCACTGTCATTTCCATGTGTCTCCTGGCATGCAGGGGCAGGAGGGTAGGCTTGCAGGTGTCACGTCCTGTTGCGCCTCTTTGAAATCACCTAATAAAGAATTCCTTTTACTTATAGCATTACAAGACTAAATAACATTCTGCTATGGATTGCCTGCATCAAACACGTTCCATTAAGTTTTTCTACTCCATTTGCATGGTCGGGTACAGCAAATGGCAAAACTAGCATGTTTTGTGATCCATCCCCTTGAGGACGGCTGACCAGCTCCTCAGTTACTCTGCAGTAGCAGACTGCAGGTGTCAGCTCCCCCATCATTGTTGTGGGTTTAACTGGTGCATCAGCCAAAGCAACGATGATGACACTTCAGTGTTTGCATTAAGCATTCAATAAGAAGTGGCATGAAGCCTGAATTCCTCCCCACTGTGACTTCAAGTCTTGAAATGCTTGATTTGCCTTCTTCACAAACACTTCAGAACAACTTTCGCAAGTTTGCACTGAGATTGGCCAAAACACTTCACTGCAAATCAGACTCCTGCTTGTTCACTATAGCGTTTGTAACACATTCTGTAGAAAGCCTGTGAAAAAGTAATTTCTGCTGAGTCTGAAATTGTTTTGTAGCAGTACAAGAGATGCAGAAACTTTGCTTCATAAAAGTGTGGCCTTCATCACACTCTTTCCATACAGAAATTAAGCTGGCCCCCTGCCATGCTCTCTTATTCTGTAGAGTGGTGCTATGTGCAGGACCTCGTGGTGCTGGCTGATGAAAAGTCATGGAATATGCTGAGCTGGAAGGGACCCATCAGGATCACTGAAGTCCAACTCATAGCTCTGAACAGGACAGTCCCATGAATCACACCACGTGCCTGAAAGCATTGTTCAAATACCTCTTGAACTCTGTCAGGCTGGTGCTGTGACCACTTCCCTGGGAAGCCTGTTGCATTGCCTAACTACCCTCTCTGTGAAGAACCTTTTCCTGATAATGACATGAACTTCTCATAACTCAGCTGCATACTATTACCTCAAATTCTGTCACTAGTGAAAAAGTGAAGAGATAGGGACCTGCCCCTCTCCTTCCCCTCAGGAGGATGCTGAAAACCACAAAGAGATCTCCCCTCAGTCTCCTCCAGGTAGAACCGACCAAGTGACCTCAGCCGGTCTTTATACATCTTCTCACCCAGACCCTTTACCATCTTCGTGGCTCTCCTTCGGACGCTAATAGTTAATGGTTTTTTATGTGAGAAAACCCCCCAGAGGAGCATGAAGGACGTACTCCCTACAGCAAAGGGCCTCCGAGCCGAGGGGCCGCAGGGCGGGCGGTACCGCGGGCGGGCACAGAGGCTCCCGAGCCCGCCCTGACCGCCCCGTGGCGCCGGAGGCGGAGTCGGGCTGCCCTGTCAGTGGAGCGGCCGGGTTGAGGCAGCTGCCCCACTATGGGCAGAGCCATGGGTCTGGCTGGGCTGCTGCTGGGGCTCGTCGTGGTCCCCGCCGTGCTGGTGAGCACCAACCTCCGCCACGGCGCCCCGCTGACGGAGGCCGAGCCGGAGCCGTCCGGCTGGGAGCTGGCGGCGGACGCCGTGCCCGAGGACTCGCTCTGGCCGCTGCCGCAGTGGGTCCGCACGTACCCTCGCCAGCTGCAGCTAGCGCCCAGCCGCTTCCAGCTGGTGCACGGCGCCGGCTCCTCGGCGGGGCCGAGCTGCGGGCTGCTGCAGGACGCCTTCCGCAGGTGAGCGGCGGCGGGGCCGGGGTGCTGCAGCGGCGGCCCGGGGACGGGAGCAGCCGCCTCAGGGCCCCGCCGGCGCCTCTGCTTCCCCGGCAGGTACTATGAGTACATATTCGGGCATTCCCGGTGGCGGACGTGGGTCCGCAGGCCGCTGGCTGCCCGAGCGGAGCCCGAGCTGTTCCAGCTGCAGGTGGTGATCGAGGCGGGGGACCCTGGCTGTGACAGGCACCCGCACCTCACCTCCAGCGAGGCCTGTGAGTACCCGCTCGGCCGCCCACCGCGCTCCTCCTCCCCCGGCTTAGGCAGCACCGTTACGCGCTTGTTTTCCTATCACGTGTCCCGTGTAAGAAGTCAGCCGGTTTTGGGGTGGTTTTTTTAAGGAACTGGAAAGCAAAGGCTCTCGGAAGCCCAACAGTGGCCACCAGAAGATAATTCTTGCTCTTGCTGCTGTGGGAAATCTCAGCCCACAGTGAATTGTGAAGCTCGCTTATGATTTTTGCTGTTCAGCTATCATTTTGCAGTTCACTTACCTGCTGCTATCTTTTCTAGCAGCTACCATTAGGAATCAGAGATACCATAGTGTGCAGTAGCCAGTCATCTATAGTGAGATCTGTGCATAGTCAGGAGATGATCCCTTTCAGTACAGGGTATTTATTGAGTGAAGATTGTCGCTGCTTACCATATCCTAAGAAGTGACTGCATTTAAATTGAAGCTACTTACACTGAGATATGCACATGGTATTTCCTGTTTTTCCAGGAAAACCAGAAAGTGTTCGTTGAACTTGTTATTCATCTTGCAGTCCTATAAATCCACTTCCTTTCTATCTGTAGATACAAGAAAGGATTTAAAAACATGCTGTTTATATTGGACTTATTTTTCTATGCTTCTTTATTTCTGTGACTAAAGTCCAGAGTGGAGAAGTACTCTAAGTATTAAAGCACTAATTGCCAGAGAATTTCCTTAACAAAAATAAGACTGAGCAATAATATTGCTTTTTGTCTGGGCAGGCTGACAAAAATCAGCATATTCAGTTAATCTAGACCTGTTTTGAGATAATCTTCTGTTGTTTGGTATCCAGGATACAGATCCTTAGAAAAAAGATCCTTTTAATCTCAAGTCATACATCTGCAGCAGGATTAATTCCACCTGACTTGTGACAGAATGTACTGATGTTAAATTTACTAAATCCTTTTAGGACACGTTGCCAAAGAGTTCATTTTTTGTGTGCAGGCTTATAATACATTTCGATGCAAATGAAATATAGCAGCAAAAATGCTAATGCTCTTGACATTGTTCTGCCAGTCAGGTTATTGTGCTGCTTTATTGTTATTTGAACTTTGAGCTTGTTTGAGAATATAGTATTTTAACCAAAGTTGGTTCTTGTCTTATGTCATGGAATCTGTCAGACCATGTGATTTTTAGGTTGCATTCTTTAGAGCAGGCAGTTTTTTCCTTCTGCTTTTAGAAATAAGTTTCCTGTTACAAATAACAAGTTTTCTTCATATGATAAGCTGAGCATTCCAGGCTTCAGCAAGTTTTAATTTTCTGGTTTTTAATGGGCTATCTGTTATTGGTGACTTGCTGGTTTGGGTGGTCTGGCTCATTAATAAAGATAGTATGGACCAGTCAGTGACTGTCCTGTGGCAAGAGTATTGGATTTGTAATCAAAGTACAGGTAATCTGCCCTCCTGCCTGCTGAGTTCTTACCTGCTGATGTAAAATGTTTCAAGAAGCTTATTATAAAACTTTGCAAGTTCATTTAAGGTATGATAGCTGTTCAGAAAAAAAACAAAACCCAAACAAACCTGCTATGTTGGAAATAAATCCTTGACAATTTATCACATTTCCCCTACAGTTTACCTGTGGAGATTGCAGTAGTCTTCTAAATTTTCTTTCTTACCCCAAACATCCAGTATGTGTAATCAGTTCTAAGGCTGACATGGATGCTTGAGGTACTTACTTCTTGTCGCTAAATGGCTTTTCTCTGGTAGTTTAGATAAATGTTTAAACTGTGTAAATTGTAGCCAACCATTCTTTCATACTGACACAGATTATGTAAATCATTGTACAGTAATTCAACTTCTTGATTTTTTTTCTCTGCTCTTTCAGATATGCAAGTATTGCTTTGTTGTTTGAATAATAATATAAATCTATCGATGTAGTATATTTGTATGCATATTAGTGTATGTAATTTTAAAAAATACTTAAAATATATTTGTTTCTTCTCTAAAAATTACTAAATCACCTTAAATTCAAAACGAAAATTCTTTTAGCTTTTTTTTTTTTTTTTACACTAGTACTTTGTACTGTACACTAGTACTCAACTTCAGGGAGGATTGTTATGGATTTCTTCAGGTACCATTCTTCATTTTACTTACCATACTTCATCTTAGTGCCCCCATACTGGTGCTTTGGTCAAGAGCAATGCCCTGGCATCCTGTAGGTGCCAGGGACAGCATCACCAGCCAGGCAAGGGAGGGGATTGTTCTGCTGTGCACTGGGGCAGCCTCACCTCGAGTGCTGAGGGCAGTTCTGGGTGCCACAGTGTAAGAGATATAAAACTATTGGAGAGTGTCCAAAGGAGGGCCACAGAGATGGTGAGGGGCCTTGAGAGGAATTTGTATGAGGAGCAGCTGGAGTCACCTGCTCTGTTCAGCCTGGAGGAGACTGATGGGAGCCCTCACTGTGGTCTTCACAAGGGGAGGTTGAGGGGCAGGTCCTGATCTCTTCACTCTCATGATCAGTGACAGGACTTGAGGTAACAGCGCAAAGCTGAGTAGGGGAGGTTTAGGCTGGATATCAGGAAAAAGGTTTTTCACCTAGGCTGTGGCTGGACACTAGAACACGCTCCCCAGGGAAGTGATCACAGCACCAAGCCTGACAGATTTCAAGAGGCATGAACAATGCCTCTTGAACAATGCTTTTAGGCACTTTGGGGATGTCCTGTGCATGGCCAGAAGTTGGACTAGATGATCCTGATGCATCCCTTCCAACTCAGCATGTTCTGTGATTCTGTATTTTGATTAGTAATTTTTTTTTGTAGTAAGACCTTAATAGTAAGCACCTGACAATATTATATGACAACTTAATCTTTAAAAAATATGTAACCATAAACTATATAAAAGGAAACTATGTAAAAGCAGAAGTAAACTTCTCATAATCATGAAAAGTTTGGCTTAGCCACCCAACCTTTATCACATTATGTTTTAAATGCAAAAATATAGGGTGTTATGTTTTAAGTCAATTGAGTTAAACTTTGCTGGTATTTTGGCTCATGTACAATATTTTAGCATTGCCCTTACTAAGCACCTTATTTCTTTTATCTTCTTTCTGATGAGCTGTTGACTCTCTAAACAATAGTTTGCTTTATATAGGAAAACACAGATGAAAAAGAATTGTGTGCTATCACCATTAAAAGCAGGATTGGTTGGAATTTAGTACCCAAATGGAGATGTTGCACTTGAAGAATTTTTTTAATGCCTTTTGGCACTGTCCTTGCAATTCATTCCTTTTTAAAGGGTAAGCATTTTTTTTCTTTCCTTTAGACCATTTAACTGTAACTGAACCTGTGGCTATACTGAAAGCTTCTGAGGTATGGGGTGCTTTAAGAGGTAAGCTGATGCTTTTTACATTGAGCTGTTTGTTTAGGGCTTATACAAACTTCACGGCAGACCAAGAACCAGCTGACCACTGAGCCTTGCTCTCATTCTATACTTCAGTGGAAGTAAGCTTAGTCAGGCCAGAAGGATACTCAGATGTTTATCAGTTAGACCCTTGGTCCAGATGCTCAGCATCTCAAATCCAGTGGCACACTGTGAGTACTTGCTTGCTGTGCCTGAAATAAGCCAGATCAAGCAGCAAGCTTTCTAAACTACAGTGAGAACAGATTATTTTCTGACTGCATCTATGAAGTGGACATGCTGCACACATCACAAAGAATAATAATCCTGACATTTCAGGTTGCTGTGCTTACTGGAATGTTAAGTCTACATATTAGCTACCTATAAATCAACAGATTTTTATGCTGAATTAGAAATTTCACCAGTTTCAGAAATTACAGGAATAGATGTACAACAAAACCAGAGATTCCCACCTTACTCTCGGTAACTTTCTTAGTATTTGGGGATTAATCTGCTACAGCAGAGCAGTAGCACAGGTATTCAGTATCTGTGCCTAATAGAGAATTTGAATGGTTCTCTCCAGAATTTTTTAAATGGTGATGCTTGAGCAATTAAGGGAACGTGCTAAAGAGAAAGAAACTCAGCTACAAAGCATTCTTTCTAGCTGTGTGAATGCCTGTAAATAGTTGTGGTGCTGTTCGTAACTAAAATTTTAAGGGCAAGTACTGAGCTGTAATTGAGATTCCTTTCTTGGATATTTTTTCAGGTTTGGAAACCTTCAGCCAGTTGGTTCATGAAGATGACTATGGAAGCGTAAGTATGGCTATTAACTAAACTCTAGATGGAGCAGATCTACCAATTTCATTCAGCAACATTTCAGTTTGTTACATATTTCCAAGAATCATTTTCTGAAAAAGAAAAAGTACTTCCTGTTTGAAATAAATATGAAAATATTATAAAATTCTAACTTTTAAATTTTATTCTCATAGTTTCTTGTCAATGAATCTGAAATCAATGACTTCCCAAGATTTGCTCATAGAGGAGTCTTATTAGATACTTCAAGGCATTATTTACCATTGAAATCTATTCTTACAAACCTGGTAAGTAGGCAGTTTTATATCATTAATAATGAAGGCTTTTTGTTGTGTTTTGGCTCCTGAAGCGGGTAGCAACTGGAAATGGTATAAAAGAAGAACCATCTCCTCTGACTGTAAAAGGACAGAGTGAACTTTGCTAAGCAAAGGTCTGAACTTAGACTGGAGAGGAATTGAGTGGGTAGAGACACAATGATTATTGACTCTCTAAAGGGGATTGGTGTTTGTGGTACCTCGGATTCTCTGTATTTTCTGATGCCTAAACCTGCTTATGCATTATTTCTTGGAAGCGTGTTTTGAAACGTCTGACTGTCATCAAGCAATATGAGGGATACCTTGCAAATTCTAGCTTCATGCCAGTGATTTCAGGAGAACTCCAGTCTTTTGGAGCAGACTTTGGTAGTCCAGCAGCAGGCTTAGGTAGTCCTTCCTTAGGCTGCTAAGTGCAAGCCAGTAATTAAGAGCAAGGGAGGAAATTCGAAATGTTCACGGGACTATCTAATAAAACCAAACAAAACTTCCTCCAAAAAGCTTAAGCAAACCACACTAAGAATTAATGTGTTCCAGCCCTCTTGGAAAAGTGATGTATTTGTATAAGTTTAGCAGCCAAAGATGGGGTTTTTACTGTTTTGCACTCCCTGGTTTTTTTGGGTTTTTTTTAATAAAGTCCTTGTAGGAGGGATTATTTAGTTGGTTGAAGTGAAGGAACAGGCAGTTTCCCAACTTGTCTCTGTCTTGCTTCTCCAAGATTAAATAATACTTGAAATTTCCCCTCCATGTTGCAGAACTTTGAAAAATAGGTGAAAGAGGCAGTAAGAGTGCAGATAACAATGGTCTTTAATTTCTGAGGCCATCCTTGAACTCTGTTCAGAACTTGTCCTTTAGGTATTTACCACTTGTTTTCACATTCAAGGTCAATGCCTGTTCAGCAAGTAATGCTTGTGTAGTGTTACATTTGTGACAGAGGGTGCTTCAAAGCCTCAAATATTTGTGTTTATATTTTTTGTCTTGTCTAAGAAATATGTCCAAAGAGACTTGCATTTCTAGCTATTTTTGTGTTTCTGTAACTGCTGCTATTCTGCTTTCCTTCCTTAAATTGCATGTCTGTCTCTAATACATTATCAGAACTACATTTCATGATGTTTGCTGGTTTAAGAAGTATGTTTTTCTTCCCACCTCTGTGCCTGCTTGAATCCCAACTAATAAAAAGCATCAGTAATCTCCAATGTGTGGTGATTAGATACATAGGGCAGCAGTTCAAGTAGATTTCTTGTTTGTGTTCAACTATTGTGCTGTATTTCCAGGAACAGCATTGTTCTTGAGGAAGGAGTAGATGAATTGAAGGTCCAGAGATGTAATTTTCTATGTTGAAGGATGGTATTGCTTAGAAATGCATGAAGACATGGCAATTAAAACTTATGCAGTGTAATCAAACAGATGAAATAAATCTAGGGAATGGACAAGACATATATCTTCCTTTGTATTTGGTGGGAGTTCCTGAAGAGATTGTATCACCTCCTTAAATACACCTAGGTGAAAAAATAATGGGAAGAATGGGTGGGGAAAACAACTGTATTATAGCAAGGGCTTGGGAGCAGCTGTGTTGCTGTCAATCATGAACGATGTAAACACTTATTTGGTCTGCTCACAGCACACCCTTCTAGTGCTCAGCAAACCAGCATAACTCAAGGTATGTGCGTAACTGTCCAACTGGAGTCATACTTCTAAAATTAGGGTGTTTACATTGATCTTGATCATCTTCAAGATGAAAAAAAGAAAGTACTGACACTATTAGGAATGAAAACATAAAAGAAGCACTGTCTTTTACAGGAAAAATGCTTAGGTTAATTTGCTTGCATTTGAAAAGGATTCTGCAGAAGTCACCAATGAGAAGGGATGTACTATGTAGTAGGAAAGTCTCATGCTGTTCTGTTTTCGAGTCCAAGGTATTTAGTTATAAAAGTATAAGGTTTTCTATAAGCTGAAATTGTTGATGGTGCATAGAAAATTACCCACAGAACCATATGTGTTGGAAGGGACCCAGAAGGACCATCATGTCCAATTTTTAAGTGAATGGTCCAAATGGGGGTCAAATCTGTGACCTTGGCATTAGTAGCACTGTGCTGTAAACACCTGAGCTAATCTCAGGGTATGTGTTCTGAAGTGGAAGAAATTCATAAGTGTTCATAGCAGTTCATACTATACAGGCTGGTAGAATGGGGGGTCAAATGAAGAGCTTGTTGACAGCAGTGGTGAAAATAGATCACAGAGGGGTGGAGCAGTAGAGTTATGTGCTTCTATGATTTAGTGAAATGTAGAATGACTTTTTGGTTTGTTGGTGCGGGGATTGGTGGGTTTTGGTTGGTTTTTTGAGTGGTTTGGTTGAGTTTTTTTCTTTCTTAGTTGTTGCTCTAGGCATCTGGGATATGCTGGGACAAGATAACTTTTTTGCATAGATTTTCTATGAGAATGAAGTGTTTAACTAGACTCTGTTACATTATATGTTACAGGATGCCATGGCTTTTAATAAGTTCAATGTTCTCCACTGGCATATAGTAGATGATCAGTCCTTCCCTTACCAGAGCATCTATTTCCCTGAATTAAGTGATAAGGTGAGTGAACATCATTGGAACAGGGTAGAAGAGCAGAAATCTGGCACATATTTAATGAAAATAACATACAGAGTTAATCATTGTTTGAGTACATCTGCTTTGGCTGATTGTGAAACAGTACCATGGGAACAATAACCAGCAAGTCTACATTTAGGATCCTGCCTGAATTTCTGTGTGGACCATTTTTAAGTCTTCTTTTGGATACATGGTAAATGACCACCTTTACTCTTCTGTGCAAATTTTCTGGATGATCCTCAGTGTTTGCAGGCCTTCAGACACTAATGGTATGCAAATAAGTAGTGAACACTGCTTGGATTTCTGTTGATGGATTTCTTTAACTAGTTGACTCCTGCCACTCAGACAAATGTAAGAGATTTTCCTCCCAGCTCTTAGCACCACTGTAATAGTAATATTAGCCTTACAAAACACATCATGTCTGTAAGAGTGCAAGGTTGTTTCCTGAAGCAAATACAGTGGAATGTGTCTCTTTATTTCTAGAAGCGTAGTAAGCTTTGTTACATTTAGTGAGAGCCACCATGAGGTTCTTGCTTGGTCACGGTACAGTAGGAGTCAAATCAAATGTAGTTAAGAATAGTGAAGTAGACTAAGCACAAGATTTGTGATTCTGTTTTAAAATACTTGCTAGAATCTGACCCTTGTGAAAATTATGTTGGCAGTGCTAGAGAAGATGCTGTGAAGAATTTTATAATTCAGAAATTGTAGATGTTGCATAATGCAGTCAGATTATTTTTTGTGGTAAAAGCAAACTCCAGTAGAGTTCTGTCATATATCCCACTGAAGATTATTTTTTGTGGTAAAAGCAAACTCTAGTAGAGTTCTGTCATATATCCCACTGACAGGTAGAGAGAGGGAGATGGTCTTTGTCTCAGCAAGCTTCTCTTTGAAAGGCTTCTTGTCTGCTGTTTCTTTTTTTGAGTAACTCAGCTGTGGAAACTATTTTCAGATAAGCAGAAGCTTAAGGTGCTCTTTATCATGAAGAGCATCTTTGGCAAGCATCTGTTTCACCAAACTGTAGTAATCTGGGTCATTGTCACATTTGTTGGCTGTGTGGGAGTGAAATTACACTCAAATTTAGTGTCACAAAAGAAACACTTCACGATGCTAAATTAGTCATGCACAAAACTGAGGCGCTAGAAGTGCTTTCTGACTTGGCAGAAGTTTTCTATTAGTCTTGTGTGTTATGTAGTGAGGGCCCTATATTTCAGAGCTAATGGACAGAAATAACTTGCCTCTGTACAGAAGAATTGAGAACCATATCTTCCAAAATTCTGAAAGAAAAGAAACTAGCTTTTCTGTGTTCTTCAGTAACTGCGAGCTAAGGAGGAAAGGAAGGTCTCCTTAAGGCAATCTGTCTTAGTGTAGTGAGTTTGTTGTTTTGGTAGGGTTTTTTTCCTCTCCACAAGTTAAGTGAAAAGTTATGTCTGTGCAGTTGATTAACCACAACCGACTTGTAAAACTGCTCTCCAGTCTAAGTTAAAATGCTTCCACCCAAATTTTGTGATCTGCTGGTATAGTGTGTTGTCTCTAAATGTTTTACAGGGGGCATACTCCTCTAATCTCATCTATACTCCTACTGATGTCCGTCTGGTGATTGAGTATGCTCGGTTAAGAGGCATTAGAGTTATCCCGGAGTTTGATACGCCAGGACACACGCAGTCTTGGGGAAAAGGTATGCCCAAGAAAGTATTAATTATTAAGAAATTGTGGTAAGTGGTAGCAAACAAATTAATTTTTTAAGGACTAACCAATAAAGTGCTTTGGAAGGCGCTTGATAAGAGGTAAGGAAGAGGCATTAAGTGATGTCATGACCTTTACAGGTTAAAGGAAATAAAATAAATGAAGAAGCATGTTCTGTTGACATATTCTATGCTAGATGTGTGTTCAGGGATACAGATGGTGCTTTAGACATCATTCTGCTTTGAGCTATGTACCTCACACTGACTTAGGTGTTAAAAACCCAGAGTAATAAAAAGAGAAAAGAAGTCTCTGAAGCATACTCATTATGTTTGGCTTTCTTCTAACTGGATTCCTTCTGATATTCATTAAAGCTTTTTCTTTTGTTCAAGTAGTTAACCAAATGCTGTTTTCCAGGTATTGTGACATGTTACATGTGTTAGGTTGTGTTAAATCATAGATCTGAAAGTCAGAGTCCTGATTGCCAGTTAGAGGGTTCTTCAACCTTTTACAAGTTGTCTTATTTCATCCTGTCTCTATTTGATTATATTTAAAATAGGTAAGCACTTAGGTAATAATATTTACCTTTTTAATGTGGCTAACTGCCTCTTCCTGCTAGCAAAGTTAGCATAGCAACATGAAACTGAGTATCATCTATTAATTGTTTTTATTAGGTCAAAAAGATCTTCTCACTCCTTGTTACAATGGAAGACAGCCAACTGGGTCCTTTGGACCTGTAAATCCTGTTTGGAATACAACTTACGACTTCATGACTAAGTTCTTTAAGGAGATCAGCAGTGTATTTCCAGATGAATTCATTCATTTGGGAGGAGATGAAGTGGACTTCAGTTGTTGGTATGGTGACAATTCAAGGACCAAATACCTAGTGCCTCCTAAACCTGTCTACCTGCATCAGTTATGGAACTCAGTTGCATAAGATAGTTTTCACTGCATAACCGAAAGATCTCTACTCCTACCTCTGTAACAATTTACAGGCAGATCATTTGTGATCCTCAAAGAGCAACTGATGTGCAGAATTTTGCTTTGACTTGTAGTTTCATAAATATTCTAATATTCTAAAGGATTTCTTTATGAAAATTACCCTGGCCGGACAGAGGACTAGTATGTTAGAAAAGTATTAGATAAGAAAATTAACATTTTAAATGGTTTGTGTTGAAGTAGGTGTTTACATTGAGTTCTGCCCACCAGAAAATCAGGTAATAGTAAGAATTATCAAACAGATTCATATGTGTTTGTATTAGAAGTACAGCATGTATTAACAGTGTTCTTAATTCAGTTGTGGATATTGAATATTTTGGAGTCTCTCTTCTGGAGAGGCTAACTAATAATAAAGGATTTGGAGCATTTTGATGAGTATTCAAATTAATCTAGTTATTATTTCTACATTCTCTTTAAAGATCAAATCTAAACACTCAGAACATGATTTAATTTTTGTAGAGAAGGAAAACTGGCAAATGCTGTAGCACAGAAATATAGATTTGCTTTTTGTGGTAGAAACACAAAATTGTTGAGTACTCAGACTGCTGATAACCTTGGCACAAAGGGGCTGAGATGCTAGGAACCTCAAAGCTCTTAAGGGGCAGCCTGCCAGAGACTGCTTCAGAACAGGGATTCCATCAGATTTGCCTGAGATTAGGTCTGTTGACTTTATTGCAAATCTGGATGAAACTCTTTCAAAATATCTAAGTCATGTTAACCTGCTGCTTCTGCTCTGCAATATGTTCCAGGCTGTGGCATGCTAAGGCATCAGTTAGTGTGCTGCAAATAGGTAGAAATTATTGGGAAATCTGGTTGAAAATATATAATCTTTTTTTAAACTTGTTTTCTTGTTATTATTTAAGGAAATCTAACCCTGAGGTGAAAGAGTTCATGAAGAAGCAAGGTTTTGGCATTGACTATGCTAAACTGGAATCTTACTATGTTCAGAAGTATGTTGATTTTTAATTCTTGCTCAGTTTTTCACAGCCATTTTTAGAGGGTGGCATTGAGGTGCAGATATGAAAGCTGACTTAGTATCTATCATATTATTTGAAAAATTGCCACATATTTGGAACTATACACTTTATTTTAAAATACTGGGTCTGAAGTTCATGGCTTTAAAATGTTGGACACAGCATGGATATGTAAGCTAGTTTTACACACACTGTGAATGTATTGGGTACCTTAAACTACATATCTGCAGTAGTGTCAGCACAAGGGTGGAGAGGAAGTTTTTGCAGAGATTTCTTTCTCTCCTTAAATAACACGGTCTTAGTCACCCGTCACTTAGTCACTGTATGAGTTGTTATTTTGTGTTAATGCATATGCCCATTGTTCTACATGGTAGAACATGCTCTGCAAGCATGATTCTGAAACCAGAACAACCTGCTTTTTATTGGTCCCCTGTGCAGTGGTGGGAAAGGTCTGATACGCCTTGGGGTAAAAAATGTTGCTACTTTGAGTGCTTGTACTTATCTCATTGAAGTTAACAAACTTGATCTTATTTCTAAATTCTAGCATTTTGGACATTGTTTCCTCCTACAACAAAGGACAGATGGTCTGGCAAGAAGTCTTTGATCACAAAGCGCAAGTAAGATGGAAAAATTGGTAAGGTACTCTTGCATAACACCACAATATTGTGTGAGGCTTCCAGAGCACACTATTAAGTAGATCTGGCTTTGTCTCTTAAGAGTTAAAGCAAAGTCTGCTGACATTAGCAAGTCTCTCCAGCTGTGGATAATTTCAATCCCTTGAAATCATCATTTGTTGAATAAATAATAGGTGAAACAGGAACACCAGCATTGAAGTGCTTTTTAAAGGTGAACACAGTTAATAAAATAGGTTTAAAACATCAGAGTAAAGGGTGGAGAAGTTTCTATGAGTTTTCTTTTTTTTTTTTTCTTTTTTTTTTTTTTTTTTTTTCTTTTTTTTTTTTTTTTTTGTCTCATGTAACTGTGTCTGGTCTAGTAACACCAAATACTCAGCATTTAACAGCTGGTCAGATACATGGTGCATGTTGAAATCCTCTTAAAGTATTAACTGTCCATAGCATAACCTAGGCTTCACTCTAGCTGAGTGTTTAAAACCAGCAAAAAGCTAATCAGCTTTATGCCGGGGGAGGGGGGGGGAGGGGGAGGGTGGATGGGAGGTGGGGAGGGATGACAAGAAGTAAGTTTCCAAAATGTTCCTCTTCAAAACAAAATAGAGAGTTTTGAAAGTCATGATCCTTTTCATTGATAACAACAATTAGGATTGCCATTAGTAGTTTTGGATTAAGTTGGGTAATTTGTTTATTTTTTCTTTTCCTCTTTTAGCTGAAACCCGACACTGTAGTTCAAGTGTGGATGGCAAATAACTACGCCCGTGAACTGAGCAGGGTCACAGGAGCTGGGTTCACTGCTCTGTTGTCAGCACCGTGGTACTTAGACTACATTAGTTATGGGCAAGACTGGAAGAAATACTACAGTGTTGAGCCACTTAACTTCCCTGGTTTGTCACTTTTTTATATGTGTGTTCTGTGCATGAAACTCCTTGGTTTATGGTACAGTGTAAGTGAAAAGAATAGGGCTGTTTAAAGTGGCCATTCCATCACTCTGAGTATAGTATCATCAAAGCAATTATGGTCAGCTAGAACTCTGAAAAACTCTTTAAAAAAAAAAAAGGAACTTTGCACTTCTCACAGGGAAAGGTATTACCTTTCTCAAGCATCTGATACTGGTGTTTGCATAAGATAGAATGCTGGACTAGGTGGGCAGATGCTTTAGGAGCAGAGTTGTGCAAAATGGCTGTTCGTAGATAGACGCTGAATTTATTGTTGTTATTATTTTGATTATTAAACTAGTCTAGAAAATGACATGTTCTCTTCCCTGTATCTTAAGTTGGTACAAAGATCTTATATCCATGAGGCCTTCATTTTGTGTGAGGGAGCTCTCAGATTCTCAGAGCTCATTAAGAACATACCAAACTAATTTTTTTCACGGAATGTTCTGCATGTGATAGAATGAACAGTTTTCATTAGGTTTTAAATCTCGGAGGAATGTCAAAAAGCTGAGGAATCTCTTCAGAGCATAAAAGGTAAAATCTTTTCTGACAGAGCAGAGTAATAGCTTCTCTGGACAAATGGCTTGGTGGTTCTCCCATTTAGTAACAAGACTATCAAAATGTAAGTTAATGCTCAGGATAGCTCAGGTATTTTCTATGAAAACAACTGAACATCCGTCCTATCTAATTGTTGATATATGCCCATCTTCTGGACAGAGAAAAATGCTGACTTTGTGGTTTGAATTCAGGATCTGAAGAACAGAAGAAACTTTTAATAGGTGGAGAAGCTTGCCTGTGGGGGGAATTCGTGGATGCAACTAACCTGACACCAAGATTATGGTATGGACTGCTTTATCATTAGATTTTAAAAAGCCAGCTATAAGAAGCATTAATTAATCCCACAGGAGTGTATGCTATTGCTGACAGTGCTTTGTGCTGAACCTAAACAGCTAAGAAAAGTAATGCTTCTGGATATTGAAGTATTATATTAGACCTAGACCTAGTTTAAAAAAAAAAAAATATCCATTCTTGGTTGTAGACCATACCTACTCTAAAACTTAGTATACCTTTACAGGCCTCGAGCAAGTGCTGTTGGGGAAAGACTCTGGAGCAGCAGCAATGTGACCAACTTGCAGGATGCCTACAAAAGGCTAACTAATCATCGATGCCGCATGCTCCGGTAAGATTTAGTAGCTACAGTGTATCTTGGTTCTCAGTTTTTATAACCAATGGAATAAAGGTACAGGCATAAACTGCTGGCCTGGAGATGAAGGGAAGAGAGCTAGCAGTTTAACCTGACTGTAAAGAAAATCCCATTTGATTTTTTTTTCCACAGAAGAGGAAGACAGATACATTAAGACAAGAGCTCTGGACAGTTTTGCAACTAATATTTTCAGAACTCACTTTTTTCAGTGAAATATTAGGACTCTTCTGTGTTTCTCTTTTCCTGAAAAGGAAAAATCAACACCATGATTGACTTCTTTCAGACAAAAATTATATTAAAGGGTCTGTGAGAGGAGTACACTGACAGAAGGAAGAGCAGACTTATTAAAAAAAAAAAAAGGTGGCATTACTTATTTATTATAAATAATAATTAAAGACCTGCAGCAGGTAATCAGTTGGAACTGTTTGCATGAGGTGAGCTTAGGCAAGCTATTCTTTCAGGTACTGCCTTGCTTTAGGGCTGAAAGGGGTGGATAAGCAGTCCATGACAAATTTTAATTCATTTATGTACTGACTTCTTTTACAGCAGTTATAACACATTCTTCTCCCAGGTCTTTTCCTAAAAATTACCTAGACAAGTCACTGGTTATTTATTGCTAATGTTGTTTTTGTACATTCACAGTTGCAGATATGAATGATTTCTAGGTTTTAAGTTTGACTCCACTTTTGAAGTATACAGTCAGAGAGCTGAATAGTTGAACTGCAACAAGCATGAAACATACCATTATATTTCTCTACAGAAGTTTATGACAACTCATAGAAAATCTCAACTCTGCCTGGTAGTAGTTCAAGGTAGATATAAATAATTTCTTGAAAGAACAGGATGCAACAGCAGTTATAGTCAGCACTTGAATCTCAAGCTTTCTGCTCATGTTCATGAAGATGTCTTAGCATAATTATCTGTTGGAATCACAGAATCACTGGGTTGGAAGAGATCCTTAAGATCATTGAGTCCAACCCAGCCCTAACACCTCAACTAAACCATGGCACCAAGTGCCACATCCAGTCTTCTTAAACACATCCAAGGATGGTGACTCCACCACCTCCCCAGGCAGGCTATTCCAGTACTTTATCACTCTATCCGTAAAAAACTTTTCCTAGTATCCATCCTATATTTCCCTTGATGCAGCTTGAGACTGTGACATCTGGTTCTGTCAGTTGCTGCCTGGAGAAAGAGACCAACCCCACCTGACTACAAACACCTTTCATGGAGTTGTAGAGAGTGATAAAGTCACCTCTGAGTCTCCTTTTCTCCAGGCTAAACACCCCCAGCTCCCTCAGTTGTTCCTCACCAGCCTTGTTGCCCTTCTCTGGATGTGCTCAGGCATCTCAATGTCCTTCGCAAACTGAGGGGCCAGAACTGGACACAGTACTTTAGTTTAGCATATATAGTATATGTTTAGCTTGCTGTCACTCTTTATTCAAGAGTTTTCAAAGGACTTGAAAGTTTTGATTTGGCTGGGTTATTTCAAACTGGCTTAAAATAATCATGTGAGGAAAACAGCTGTATGAAAATTGTGCTAATCTCCCTCAGTCATGAGAAAAATAGATACCTTAAGAAAGAGTTGACAAATACATGTTAAAAACCTTATTAAAGGGATTTCAAAACTTTTGTCCTGTTACTTAGCAGGGTGGTGCATCTCTTGGTGGGGCTTAGGAAAAACTGCTATAACTGAGCAGTTAAGTGTACAGTGGCTGTACCACTAAGATCAGGGTTTTACAGTGAACTAAGCTGTGCTGTTCCTGGACCTGGTTGACTCCACTGCTGCATCTCCATCTTCTTCCTTAACACTGGTACTTGTACTGCTGTAAAGGGAGCTGGTCCAGATAACAGCAGCTGCTCTTCTAATGCTGGCATGAGAGATGCAGAATGCAGGGGCAGACTACAGACTACTCCCTGTACTTGTTGCACATATGTAGCAACAGAAAGTAGTTTAAGGAAAACTGTTTTGCTGATTTAGGATGAACAATTCCTGTTAGAAAGTAACTACCTTAATAAAAAGATATGTTGTCCTGAAAATTACTCTTTTTATACAGGCTTTGAACCAGAAAAACACTAGAGGAACAATTCCCTTCCCATTGATGAAGTGAAAATTCCATGGGGCTGCAGTTGTTGTGTTTCATGTATATGGGGCTTCCTCAAAGAGCTGACTTAGTATCGGGCTGTTGTAGTCTTAGGATGTACACGAGGACCATGTTCCTACTAAAGTTTTTATTTATCGAATATGCATTGACTGTGGCAGGTGTAGGAGAACAGGGGGCTTTTCCAAGAGAACAAAGAGCGCTGGCTTGCTTTGCAGCTGGTTACCAAGGAGCAAGGGGAATGGGCAGGTTGCACATTGTAACAGCTGGATGAACAGTAACTCTGCCTATTGAAGACTGAAGCCACTGCCCTTGAAATAGTGCAGTGAATGCAGTAGGTACCAGGCAGATCCAAACTCAGCTTCTTCTAGGATACAGCAACCCAGATTGCAGAGGAATGGTGATGGAAGAAAACAAGAAGATGGGCATATATTTCAGAGACTTGGACACCAAGCCTTGTCCTTACTAAGAGTATGTCTTGCTTAGGGGCAGCAGTCATTAGCTGAGCTATTATTCAGTTTCTTCCACTGATCCACTAAACATTAGTGGCAGTAGTATCTGTATCTTAAACATTTGAGAAATTGAATATTGTTTACAACTACTTTAATTCTGAAACATGCTTCTTATACTATCTTACTGCACCATCATAAGCCACAGGGGTTGGTTTGTTTGTAATGCCACATGAGAACAGAGTAATTTATGATAGTGTAAGCTGAAAGAAACTCACTCCTTCCCCCAAAATAATGAAAATTATGGAATTAGAGCTGCACAGGACAGAAACACTGAGATAGGGAGAGGGAAGAATGCGTAAATGTCAGTTGATTTTTATTTGCCTTTCTTAGGAATTCTTTTCAATAAAAGCAATAGATTTTGTGGAACATCAAAAGAACTAGCCCCTGAATTTAAACTTTTCAATGTCTGCTAATAGCTTGGTGCCTCTGAAACAGAGGTTCAGTCAAAAGTATAATCAAAAATAGAATAGGGCCCTTTTTCACTTCCTCAATAGTTCATCTGTTGTTTCTTAGGAGTAGTTTTGTTTATATAGTTATTAAAATAGATTGCCAGTATCTCTCTTCCTGCCTACACAAGCAGCCAGTTGTTTGATTACAGTCATACCCATTCTGCTTATTTTAACAGCCGTGGCATAGCGGCCGAACCTGTGTTTGTTGGATACTGTGCACATGAAGCAAGAGGGCCATAACTGCTGCAAAGACTTCTTGTCAACAGCCTGAAGTGCCTCTGGGGTATGAATACATATGTGTGGTTTCATATGTGAATCAAGACTTAAATTTTCACTTTTAAAATAAAATTATTTGACAGCCCTTATGGAGTAAATTTTATAATTTTTAACCTTTCAAAAGTAGGGATTCTTCACTGTGAGATCAGGAAACTTGATACCATAGAGTTACTGGTTCTGTACACTCTATGGTTGAAAAAAATAAAGCTAAGACATTATTTAAATTCGGAGCAACTATCTTTATTTCAAAGTATCACTTGCCCCTTTTCTAGGTAACCAGATAACTCCAACCCATAGCAAATCAGAACCATTACAGCTTAATTCACTAATTCCAAAAGGTAAACAAACAAATCCTTTCTCAGCATACTGCAGGGTGGTAGGTAGGAGTTAGTCCTGGAAAAATTTCCTTTCTTGGGTTTTTTGGGGTGTTTTTTGGTTTTTTGTTTGTTTGTTTGTTTGGGTTTTTGTTGTTGTTCTTGTTTTTGGGTGTTGTTTTGGTTTTTTGGTTTTTTTTTTACGCACAGATCCTACTTGATTTGCAGGAGTATCCATTTCACTTACTTGCTAAACTCAGGTAGAAATTACACCCAGTCCTGAGCTCTGGTTCATAACTGGTTTCTGCCAGAAGAAGTAATATCTGTAAGTTTTACAATGTAAAGTGGTTATTAACCATATCCTTTTGTACAGATGAAAAGAAATCAAGGATACAGAGTGCTAAAACTGTAAAATTATTTCAGTGATAAACAAAATTTCCACAAACTTTATTTACTAGATAAGGAAAACAGTCCCAGTGGAGGTGGACTTAGCGCTCATTTCTGGGAAGACGATTTGCATCACTTCTCATTACAAATGTCTGCAAGATAAGAATTTGCAGAGCAGTAATTTGTGGTTGCATCATTGCTTTGCAATCCTGAGGTTATGCCAGCAGAGCAGAGTCTCTTGAACCTTCCTCCTGGACAGTTAAAAGCAGTCTGTTCATACAGCTGCCATCAACTCATTTGCCATCACCAGGTAGTCCCAGACGAACACACTGGCGTACATACGAAAATATTTAACAGGAGGACAGAAAACACTGTTCCTAGAGAGTAAAGATCACACCAACCCCATCCTCCTCTGAAGAAGTGCACTTTGCTCTTGACTGCTCAGGGCTTGATAACTGGCAAGCTCCAATGTGAAGGTTGCTGAGCCCGATGTTAGAGAACGCAGAACTGTTGAGTAGCCCTGGACAAAATGGAGAATACACATCACTCAAGTTGGAATAAGGGGAAGATAAGTTAGCATAGGAAGCTGCTTAGACCACAGAGACAGAAAAAAATGAGTGTCAGAAGTATACTGCAGTGTACTAGTAAGTTAACTTCCAATATTACAGTATTAGAATTGCAGCACGTTCATGTCAATAATAATCTTTTTAAAAAGCTGTTCTCCATAAAACCTATTTTAGTAGTATTTACTAGTTCTCTAGCTTACAGCCGAGTACATGCTGGTTTAGCAATCTGAATCTGGCAACTCAATTTGAGGACACATCCTTCTGACCATCAGTAATTAAAATACAATTTAAAAATCCATTCTAAATTTACTTATCCATAACTAAGGAAAAGTAAACTGAAGTGAAATATCATAAAGCATATAAAAAAAGATCAGTTTTATCATTGGTAAGGTAATCACATACCATCATTTCTGCTAGTGGAACAGCAGCGACTACAACTCTGTTATCTTGACGAGACTGGATTTCCTGAATATTACCTCTCCGCTGTGCAAGATCAGCAAGTGCTGCACTGAGATGATCTTCACTTACTGTGATTTCTAGGTTCATCAGGGGCTCCAGTATTTGTATACCAGCTTTTTTTAAAGCCTATATGGAAAGGAACGAAGTTACACTTGTTACGATGTACTCTTATGGGCTTTTTAAAATAAAATTGACATAAGTACTTGTATCACTGAAGCTGACTCTCTACTTGCAAAAGCTGTAAATTCCCCATCAAGGGCATTACTAGGGCATGCAAAGAGGAACAATAACCAGATATTGATGCACATGTATTTTCCCAGCAGTAGATCATGCTACTGTGTTTACAGCAGCTTACAGTTTAACTGTACCTTTTGTAAGCAACGGGAGACACAGGCTGATACCATTGTGTGCGAGGTGTCTGGGTGCACTGTCAGTGATTGCACTGTCACATCTATATCTTGAACTGGGAATCCAAGCAGAGGACCTGGGTAGGACCATGAAGAAGAGATAAAAGGAAAAAAAAAAAAAAAAAAGCTAATTTGTTTTCAGAATATTAAGACACATGCAAAAATTTTTCAGAATTAACTTGAAGTTTCTCACTTTCCTCTTTGCTCTTTCCTTTCCTGTCCTCTCCCCAGGGGTGCGGCTACTGGTCATGTTCCTCATTGAGAGGTTTTTGTCACTACCTAACTTTACCAAAAGAGACAAAGTAATGCAGACTCGTACTTTCTTACTCTCTATCAAAAGCACAGATAAAAACACAAAAAGCACAGAACCAGAACCTCCTGAATATACTTATCCAGACAACCACTGCCAGAAAGTTATTTTTAAATACATTATATTTTCTAAAATGAGTCTCTTGAACAATACATCATTTAAGAAAGCAGGGAAAACTTTTGTTTAACCAGAAGACAGAATACTTTCTCTATTTTTCTTTTGAACACAATATAATTACAGCAATGCCTGATACTAACACATAACCAAAACTCCAGGGGGAATTCAATTCCATAAAGGATAACTAGTGTCCTAGGCAGATTACCTCCAACCCAGGACTCTCAACAAGACCAAACTGTCTTAGACTAGATATGAGACCCGAACCATATCTGAGAAAAGAAACATCACTTTTTTTTAACGGAGAACATGGCCAGGTATTTTTATTTTTTTAAAGCACTTAATGGCATCAATTTTAGGCTGGAGACAGCACAGTTCTGAAGTTTCTTCAAGAAGCATAAAGAACGCACATGGTTAAGACATTCCGCAGCCAAAGATACAAGATGGTTTCAAATTCCACAGAACAAATACGAAAAATCACTTCTTGCTGGTTCTTAAATTCTCCTTTGTTAATCCACAACCTATTGATTTTACTGTAAGGCAGTTTTTTGCCCACAGGTTACTTAAGACTTCCTATTTTTAATTAAAAGTCAAGGACACTTTTAATTTATTCAAGGGTACTTTAATCCTTTAGAAAACACAGACTTTCCAATTAGGTAAAGCTTTTTACTGAAAACTCAAGGGTTTAGCATATTTGAAATTAAATAAAATGCATTACTAACAGTCATAGAAGTGTAATGCATGCTGGTCTATGGAAACATTTCTGTTATATCACTATGGTTGACATGATGTAATACCTTATCACATGCCTTAGTTTACATGATGTAATGCCTTATCACATTATTTACTTTACATGAAGTAAATGCCTTATCTCTTATACCACATGAAAATATAGACCAAAAGAACTCCAAGCCCACTGTTGAGTGACTGAGAAGACCACAATCTTAAAAGCAAACCAAAGGCATGCTGTCTTCCATTCCAGGCAGAGAGAAAAAGATGTCTGGCAATTTTTGTAGTAGAATTTTTTGTAGTTTTTGTTATTTTCCCTTGTACCTTACATATACATTAGTCATACGTATACGTACTATCTTTTTTTCAAGCTACCAAGCAGTTTTTCTTTCCAGAAATTGCTTCTTACAAAAATATTAGACCAGTATAGCTGGCATAACATATCCTTTACCTTGAATGCATGAATTTGTGATTCCATTTTCTATAGCTCCTTGGAGTTCTTTAAGCAGTCCTTCACTGACACTCTCAGCGTAGCTGATGATGGGTTTTGTTGCTGCCCCTTCTCCTGATGTGGGCCTCACCTCTATCTCTGCAGTTACACAGTGTCGTTTATCACCTACTGTTTTGTCCAATATATCTGCAGGGGGAGGAAAAAAAAATAATACATAAAATTCATCTGAAAGCTACTCATGTATCATTTAAAGTAAATCAAGCTACAAATCCAGAAACAAGATGTTCCTTGCAGTCAGACATTTTACCTGTAGCTTGGGCAGCATTTAAGATGGTTTCTCGGTATGCTATTTGAAGAGGTCCCAAATAAGTCTCAATTCCATATTCACGTTTGATTCGGTCATGAATAATTTCTATGTGTAGTTCTCCCATGCCACAGAGGATAGTCTGGTGAGAAGATAATTAAGAGAGAAGTGGAAAAACATGCAAAACTCAGGTTTTAATACAAATTCATTAAGCAATGACTTGCATGCTTCAAATTGTCTATTAAAAATTCTTCTAATTCTAACAGCCATAATACTTCAAATTCTAAGGACCCTAGACATTGCTCTAAGTCATCTAACTTAAACACCATTTAAGTGAGAGTGTTGTTACATAATAAAAAAGATAATACCTAACCCTAAAGACTACGTAATTCAAACCTTTTTCAATACAGAATTGTCAAAAACATGCAGAGCACAGGGTGACTTCCTCTGTTCTGTAAAGCACAAGTGCCGAAGACTCCATTTTAGTTTCATACACTTATCACAGGAACATTCAGAGAGTTCTTTTTAACCAAGAAAATCTCAACATGCAAATGAACTAACTAAAGCATGGTCTTAATGTTCTAAACTAATAGTACTTTTTAATCAAAAACATCTCAATATGCAAATGAACTAAGTAAAGTGTGGTATTAATGTTCTAAAATAATGTTCTAAGATAAGCAATAGAAGATTCATCTTACTTGTCCTGTGTCAGGATCTGGCTTCACTTTTAAACTTGGATCTTCACGCTGAAGGCAGCTCAATGCATTATCCAAGTCTGTACAGAAATATCAAACATTTTATCTGAAGCAAATTCAGTAATTTGAAGATCAGAGTAAATGCCTAAATATCACTTTCCTCAAAACAAGCAAAAGAATCCTAGACAAGCATAGATTTTGACAAAAAAAGTCAGGTCAAATTACAAGTAACCAGCAACTTCTGATTTTATCCCACAAATTACTGTGCTACAAAGTACTTGAATTTAATTATTATACATACTATTTTCAGAGTGATATTTTGTGTTTCTATGAAGACAGACTGGAATCTACAAATTATTCATGAAGCCAGCAAATAACTGATAAGAAAAATGTCAACTCTTACATTATTTACTTAAGTACTTCAAGATGAGTTTGACATGAAATGGTCCAAATGAAAATGTATATCATTTTTTATACAGGGTTTGGGTTTTTTTCTGATTACCCATTATCTTAACTGGTGAGGAAAGCAGGAGAATGATGAACCAAGAGCCAAGACTGCATTCATCATACCTTACAGTCTTCGGGGGAAAAAAGCAACAAAGGTAAACACACAAAAAAGTAAACTTAAACATCCAAACACCACAAAATCAGTAACACCTTATAACCCAGTGGCTCAGCCTCTAGACATGTTGCTCCAAACCTCTTTTCTACCTTACTCCATTCTGTCACAGTACACTGATACTTCACCCCAAAGAAGCTCAGCTTTGTTAGAACAAAGATACAGAATTCAAGGGCATTTCTAAAAAGAGTCATACTACCAAGCTATCTGGTACAGGTACTGTTGAGAAAGACAGATTACAGGACTGTGAGGATGCAAGGATGAACCTTAATGAGATGCAGAGAATTCTTGGCATATAAAGACTTTATAGAGTAAAATGAGAGTGCCAACTGAAAAAAAAACTACATTTCAAGGTTATTTGTACTCCAGACACTATGTACAGCCCATCACTGTAACTGCAGCAAAACTCAGAATACGTACCTCTATCCTTCTATTTCTAAATTAAGAACTACTACTTTTCTAGATAGAAAAACTAGAAAAGTAGCAGTACCTTTGCTATTACTGCATCAAGTAATAGCAAAGGACAATCATGATTGTCCTTTGCTATTACTTGATGCAGTAATAGCAAAGGACAATCATGATCTGAAGTATACCCTCAGTATAAAATCACCAGACAGAACCATACTACATCATTGAGCTGTTAATTTTGTTGAACTCACTCATCCAATTAGGTGGCTGCATTGTACCTTGTTGTCTAGCCATTGAAGGTGGTTCAATGGTACAGAAGAAGACAGGCTCAGGGATCTCAACACCTGCCAGCAGAAGACTGTCTGCACTACTCCCAGACCTCTTCTTTTCCCCAGCATCCCTTCCAGCTCGGCGTGCTGCAGCAACAGCTGAAGCCTTTGATGACACTATGGTATCTCCAGTGGCACTCTGCAGATCAACATAGGGAGTGATGTGAAAAAAAAAAACAAAAAACCCCAAACTCAAAATGTATGCCAAAGCTGGTTACATTTAAAAAAAATCTGTGTAAATGAGATTAATAATTTCTTACTGTCTGAATAGGTTGCATCAAAATAATAGAAGCAAACACAAAACACATTTATTTGAACTTGAGTAACTGATTCAGACCATCATTCCCCTTCCCCACAGGAGGTATCTTCGTGACATGACCCTGTATTTTAAGAGTTACAGTATTAATACCAGCCCAACCTAACAAAATACACCTTCAGCTTTCAGTCTTTTCCAATCCACACTGCAGTTTCCAGGTCAATTACTAATATTTGTAGACTGTGCTATTTAATTTTAGGAGGAAGTACATCTAAATGTACTTCAAATAAAGCAAGTTTACATATGTCACCAGAATCAAGAACATCAGAGATATGGTATCATAGAAGTAGAAAGCACACCAGTGAAACAAGATCCTTCACAGTATCCACATTTTTCATTACCTGTTTTAACCCAACAGTCAGAGCAATGTTGCCAGGCATTAGTGATGGTATTTCAATTTGCTGATCAGCAAAAGGCAGGAGCAGCCGGCTCATTCTCTCCCTGAAAATTAAATTCTCTGTTACTCAGAACTTTAACAGGCATTTCAATACAACATTGAACCACACCTCTATCTTACTCACGTGCAGCTTTTGTTAATATTATATACAGCTGACTGAGGTTTCAATGAACCTGAGTAAACACGAACAAAAACTAGTGGTCCACGACATTTATCATGAAGAACTTTGAATGCCAGGGCACACAGGTCATCCTTGTACCACTGTCTGCAAAACAAAAAGCACAACAAAAAGCATACTTGTAGGATTAATCCACTCATACTAACATTTACCTAAAGTTTCACCCATTTAAGAGGTGATATGCTTCTTACTGCAATGTTAATGGAGGCAGATTTTCAAAAACTGTAATTTGTACCAAAAAATAATAATCTAAGTAGTTCCACCTCCAATAGGACATGTTATGTAAGATGTTATGTGATTCAGACAATACTAAACAGGATTCCTAGATCATGTTTTGCGAAATGACGTCATCAGATTAAAAAATGACAAAATAACTCAAAAGTCCAAGTTTGACAGTTGGAGATAAATGCATTCAATTCCAGTAGAACTGACCAAAGCAGGTTCAGTACTCAAGTGTATTTTTCTGTCCACACATCTCTACTATTATTTAATACCAAAAGACAGTAAATATTTTTTTTTTAAGAATGCTTTGTTTATATAGTTCGTTTTCTTCTTTTGTGTTTTCCTACTTATCTTTCCTTCTTTTTTTCTGAATCTCCTTTTCTGCCTGTACTTACAGAAACTCATATGAACGCTCATTAGGTGCAGGCAAGTACAAAGTAATAGCATCCAGTAATGGCTGCACCCCTTTGTTCTTCAGCGCACTGCCACAGAGGACAGGGACAGCCTTCTGAGCTAGCGTGATTCTGCGGATAGCAGACTGCAGCTGCAAAATAATAATTATTTTCTGTTAATACATGATCTACAATTTAGTTTCACTCCAGCTATTAGATACTGCTAACCAATCTCCAAAAAGCTAAAAAGTATATTTGTAAATACAACATCACTCATCCAAAATCCTTTCACTGCTTTTAGCAAGCTCCAAACCATAAACCCAAACATTTGGATGCTAAAACAGAAGACACTGGTTTTAAGATTTCTAAATATTTCACACAAATCTGCTGCTGTTCTTGTTATAACAATCCTTTGAATTCAGTATAAGTATATTCAGTTGCAACTCACTGCTTTCAACATGCAGTGTCTAAAGATCCAACCACTTCAAAGTAGCTGAGAGGCTTTTTTTGTTAGTGAGAATCAGCAGCTCAGTCACAAACTGCACTGAGTCTACCTGAAAGTGCCATTCACCTTTCCCTAAACTTTTTTATAGCAGCCTAACTTTCAAAAAAAAAAAAAAAAGAAAGAAAACCCCACCTTCCTGAATAAATGTACCAAACTTTTACAATAAAGCCCCTACCATGCCTAAGAATCATAGCATAACTTTATAAAATTCCTACTAACTCTGATTATATTGTTCTAAATCCACACTACTGATAATTTACTGAGTAAAATGGAGTGATCTCATTTTATTGAGAAATCTACAAAATCATAATTTGCAAGTGTCAAAGGAAGAATAACCCAAACCCTTGCAATAAGAGCTAGTAAACACTTGTAAAAAAATACCTTGTCAGCTGGTATTAAGTCAAAATTTTCACTATTTTCTTCTAGAACCAGTTCAGCAAATTCATCATCCAGATCTGCAACCTTCAACAGAATAGTTCCTTATTATTTGGCATACAGCAGTTTCACAGAAAAGTTACATATTTTACTTATTTAGAATATATAGATAAACAGAGCAGACACAAAGCCTTTAAAGACATCAGCAATTATAAACTCAGATCATATAAAATTATGAAAATGAAGGCTACAAGAAAGGATGGGGGGAAAAATCCCCTTATAAAGCTGCTGTCTAGCAAGACATCAATGGGAGAGAGAATGCTAGTACTTCTCCATGAAATGGAAAAAAACCTTTAGCCATACAGTGACAGCCATGAAGGGTTTAACAGATGTACTTCAGTCCTGCAAACATGGGGAAGCCTGAAGTAAGCAGCAAACAACCTTTACAAGCCAAGAGATAATAAGCTGGAAAAAACAGACAAGCATCATGGCATTTCGGCCTTCTTCATGTCAAGGGTTTCTAGGTCCAAGAGTATGTCTCTGTTTTCAAACCATACCAGTTAGCCTGACATGTAACTTAACTCCTTAAACGTCTAACATACATCCCTGCACTGTCACAGACTCAGGACACGCAAGCACAGGAAAGCAGGAAAGCATTCTGCCCTCTCTATTGGCTACATACCAATTGGGCAAATTCTGAAATAAACTCTTGACAAGCAGTTAGAAGTCTTAGCAAGTTAATAGTTAAAACATGAGAGATAAAGGAAATAGTTCATTTAATTAAGTGAAAGTAACATGTGCAAATGGCCAATATTCAAAATGCCATAATCCCTGTAAAATGATAAGGATAAGGAATATTAACAGCATAGAAAGCATTTCAAAAAATATTTTACAAACACAAGGTTATCTCAATTATCACACTACTGGTCCACCCCTTCCTCCTTCAGGAAGAGCCCAGAAAACAAAGGGGAAAAAACCAACACTGTTCTTACAAACCTTTCTACATGACAACGTATTTCTTAAGAAAAAAGGCTGGGTATTAACACTGCCATTTTAAAACTTACTAAGTTTGAAAAACAGATTGTGTATATGTTCTACTAAACTCAGAGCAATATAAAATAGATCTCTCCAATTTCAAGGAAACTGAGAGCTACCATAGTCTGTTTATGCACTTGCACAATGTTATTCAAAGCTGTCTGGAAGGCAGCCCTTCCAACAAAAAGGATTGATTTATTATTGGATTGAGCTGCTTCTAATACAGCATTTAGTGCCATTCTGACAAGGCCTGAAACATCCCATCTAGCTTTTAGCTGTCACTTCAGAAGAATATGGATACTCTGCAGGTTTCAAATCACATCTGTCATGTTTCATGTGAATGTACCAAATATATTTTGGCATCTAAGACAGTAGAAACACTGTCTGCTTTTAGCTTCCCCAGCACAAAAGAGACTGACAAATTGTAGGAACTCCATTGGAAAACCACTAATGGGGCTGGAGCGCAGCTGGAGGCCCAGAGAGATGGGTTTGTCTGACCTGGAGAAGCTAAATCAGGATGCAAATACTGTCTCTTACTATTTGAACTAGTGGTAGTGGCGCTGCTTCAGGGAAAATAGAACCAGATTCTCCTCAGAGGTACACAAGGAGAGCACCAGCACAGCAGTCCCAGCTTGCGCCACGGTAAAATCCCACTGGACATAAAGAAATTATGGTCAAGCACGGGGACAGGCTGCCTACAGAGAATTACCATCCTTTGACCTGAAAACTCAACTGAACAAGCCTGAACAAGTCAACCCAATGCTTTAAGCAGATCACTTAATCAGACACTTCCAGAGGTCTCTTTCAGCCTACTTTCCCTACTGCTCTGAGTAATTATTTTAAATATATTATGTATTTACTTTAGAACTTTACTTGTTCTATTAAGGTATTTCTTGCATCCTGGACTTCTTGGAACAGGTTTGGATCATCACTCTCCAGCAGCAGCTTTCGCTCAAAATTTTTTCCATCATCCACATCAGAAGTAGGTTTCCAAATTATTTGCTCCTTAGTCACAACATCAACCAGTCCTCTGAAGGTCTTGGCTTCCCCAATAGGCAACTGCAAATCGAACATAGACTTTAGACAGATGCAAAAAATTTAAGAAAGTACTTCAATTCAAAAGATGTTAAACAAGCATTTAATTTCTAAGCTTACCTGTAACAGTAAAGGTTTTGTCTTCAACTTTTGTTTGATGCTCTCGACAGCATATGTAAAACTACAGAAAAAGACACCAAGTTAAACAAAACTTTATATTAGTATGATAGGCTCACCATTCCCTATTTACTGCAAAAATTACTTTTAGAATTATACAAAAATATGCATTTCCATAACCAAAGAACTATATAGTATTAACATAAGTATTAACATAATTGTGTTGCTCTATGCTTAACAGAAAATGCTAGACATTCTCTTATAAGCTTCTTAACAATGAATAAAATAACTGCCTGAATACCTTGCCCTGTTTTTGTCCATCTTGTTCAAGAAGCAAATTCTTGGTATCTGGTGTTTGTCTGCTTGTCTCCAGACTGTCAGAGTTTGTGCCTAAAGCAAAAGACAAAATGGAAACATTAGTGTCAACACCTGAGCTACATGTTCCCCAACAGCACTGAAGGTCTGAGTTGAGAGTAGAGAAGGGAGCTGTGCTGTGTACTGTGACAATCCCATACCTAACATCACAGATGAACTCCAAAAGCAGCTTTGTCTTATCTTGTCTCTCGGCTGTTGTCATTTCCTTTCTTGCACTAAGGGCATGCAGGCATAGTGGCAAGGGAATGTGAAGAGAAACGAAGCATTATGGGGGGCATATATGGGGAAAACTCTGTAAGGTAGTGACTTTACGCTTTATTGCCAAATTACTTAGGCACACACAGGCGAGCCTTTTTATGGCTACACATACAACACTAAAAACTGCTGTGGGTTTAACAGTAATTTGTGCACTGCTGGTCCATTTATCATATGTATTTTTATTTGAAAATTAAAGTGGGTATATAGAAAAATTAGCTCAGATTCAGTAACAGTCTCTTACCACTACATGGAATAATGCAAGAATTTGCTACAGAGTTTTAAAAAAAAAACAAGTAGATCTAATTGCTTTGTTTTTGAGGGTGGAGGCTATTACTCAGTTCAGGTTCATATTTAATGGCACCTAAATGTTTTCCAGTAGCAAGTTAAATAATGTGGCTTACAGTGATTAAGAGTTTCCTCATCCAGGAAAAATGTATGTCCCATGCAAGAGGGACTGCACATGTACTTTTTTACAGGATTGAACTACTGAAACATCTCCTGCTGTAAAAAGTCCAGTTCTAGCCTGCCTTCACTTTTTCTGCACTCTATTAAAAAGGCCACTGGGGAGGGAAAAAAACTGCCTGAAAATTATCTATTTTCTACATATGAAAATGTGAAAATGAGAAATTGGCCTGTATTAATTTCATTCCGTTTGTGGAGCCAGTCAGAAGCATTCACCTCAATCAACATTTGTAAAAGACAGCAACAAAAAAAACAAAACCATTCCAAACTTATAATGGTAATTGCATTTACTTGCTGCTCATTACCATGGAAATTCCTGTGCACTACAAGATTTAAAATTAAATGCTCAGCTTCCTGAAGCTAATTTTTTATAAAAGCATTGAGAGAGCTAATACAGAGAAAAATCTCCGTACATTATTTCAGCCTGAATAAAGTCATTTAACGCTACGGGAAAATAACTGAGTGACTGGAGGCAGAATCAGAGAAAACTGAGAAGACACATTCACCCTCTAAGAGAATTTGTAACTGTGGAAACTACAGGGTGAGATGCAGTTGCTATTCGCCAGATAGGATGTGGTCAGCATGCCTGACTTCCCACACACAATATATGCTGAGTAGAGTGAAGACACTGTGTCCAGGTTCTGTTTAAATCCTTGCAAGAGGGGGAACTCCATGGTACCATATAGCTGGTAAACCACATAGCAGCTGTCAACCAAGGGAGAAAAAAATAAGATTTCTTGCTGTTGAACCAGGAACCGTGGCAAGGTCACTGACATACACCTCCATTTTAAAGGTGACCTTAGATGTAACACTGATAGTACCCAGCTAGAAGGTATGACCACTCCCACTGAACATGATGCATGACTACAGTCACTGCAGCTCCACCTAAACACAAAAATAGTATTGAAGCAAATTAAAAATGGGCAGAAGTTGTCTCCTGGGAACTTCTGGGATCAGTCAACAGGCTGAACTTGTCTTCATTCCTACAGCGACATCTATTGGGTAAAAAATGTACTCTATCCATGCTGAATGACTACCTCAAACTAGCTTTGGTTAGGGATTAGAGCTGGTTAGCATATTGCTTTGAAGACACTTCTGCAGCCAAATGCTATCACCAGAAGTCTTCAAACCTTAACCTGTCACAGTTTTCAATTACATTAATGAGAAGTGCTATTTCATAAACTGTTACTTCTTAGTCCTGTAAGGGTGCTAACAGTCACTAGCATAGGTAACATACTGCACTGTGAAGGCCCAGGGTTTCTCTTAACCTGCTGGCATGTCTCCCTGGATCTTTCGTGAGGCACCAAAAGATCAATTAAGGACCCTTTAGGAGGGTGTCCTTCTGTTTGCATATGACCCTGAACAAGGTAGTTGATCCATGCTCTGATCCAATGGACCATTCAGTGAAGGATCCCTGGGTCCCCATAATGGAACACTGACAGACTGAATTGGGCACAAGGATTTCGTCTTTCCTGGGGAACTGAAAGACTAAACAAACACAAAGGGTTTGAGAAAATTTCTCCCCTTTATCATGACAGACTGCACACATATACACACACACAGAAAAAATCTAACAGTTGGTTTTACCTCAACACCAGCTGAAGCATCAAATACCGCTACTGCTCCATCCAGGACTCTCAAACAACGCTCAACTTCCACTGTAAAGTCCACATGGCCTAAAAAACAATCTTCCTTTTATACCATCATAATTCAAACAAGCACCATTAATAGGTCATTACACATTAAACAATATTTTTTTTCTTTCAAATCATGTCAAAACAGCTTTTTCTTTGCTTGCAGAGAAATACATCTATCAGTCTTTGGATTAAACAATACTATTATAATGCAATCCTAGAACTGAGAACAATTTAATGGGGAAACACCTGACCTCCCTTTATATAAGCTAGATTTGGAATCAGAAAGCAATAATTACCCAAAGCTGAACAGAGTTTAGTATAGGTGTTTTTATTGATGCAATTAAACCAATTAAATTTTACACCACATTTAAGACAAAGACACTCTGTGACACTCCACCTCACCCTCTCTCCCTTCATAATAAGAGTGCAACTAAAGAACAGTACCTGGGGTGTCAATCAGATTGATTCTGTAGTCCTTCCAGTCAAATGTAACAGCGGCAGACTGAATGGTAATACCACGTTCTCGCTCTTGTGCCATAAAATCTGTCACTGTGTCTCCATCATCAACATCTGCAAAGAGAAAACAGGATTGGGTAGGCAATCAATTCAAAATCTTAAATTGTCTTTGAATACAGATGTCAAGAGAGAGTTGGAAATAGTCCCTTTTACATATATATATGTGAGCCATGAAAATTAGCCTTTTTGAAAACATTACAACATCAGGTTATTTACCCAGGCTCCCTTTCCTAGGAATAAATGCCCTGCAAGTGAAAGGCAAGCAATTCCAACAACCTTTTTGTTTTTCTTAATCCCAGTAAAACCATGAGCATCTTAAAAACTAAGAAAAGTCCAAAATCATGAACAAACTACAACTTTAAAAAAACCTGGCTGCACTCACTGTATGGAATGTGACTGGCATTTTAAATTTGGTAATCAAAAGGTAATTAAATCAAAAGTAAAGTAAAAACAAACAAACAACCAAGTAAAAGGTTGGGCTTTGTTTACTTTTTAATAACAAGAGAAGCAGTTCACATTTTTAAATTAGCAGGATCCCAAGTTCAACTGCTTCACAAGCCGAACATCTTCTATTAGTCATACAGTATTGAGAACAGGGTATAAAACTTAAAATGTAGAAACAAAACACAGAGGCTGCTGTGACCATTGCAATGTTGAAGAATTCTACTAAACTTGCTGTATCAAAGAAGTCTTTCCGTGTCATGGCTTTCAAAAGAAATAAGATACTTTTTCTCACTCTGCCCTCTTCATAGGTCAAAAGAGAACTCAACAAACTGCTTTACCAGAATGGCCAATTAGCAATCAGCAAAATAGTGAGATTTTGTAATTAAATGTTAAACAAAACATAACATGCTGAAAGTAAAAGAAAAATATCAACCTATGATATCTGAAATCAAACTTGCCTTAGTGCAAAAAGGAACAGGTATTAAAATTCAATTAAACTGCAGCACAACTTTGGAACAACTGCAGAGACATGAGGTATTCCACCAGCAATTGAACTGCATGTAATTGTACACTATAAATTTCTTAAACCTACTGAAATTCAAAAAGCTTTTCTAACCTCCAAGTGTTCTTATATATCCAGAATAATACAGCATCCTCTCTGTTGTCGTAGTTTTGCCTGCATCAATGTGGGCCATAATGCCAATGTTTCGGATTCTGCATAAAGTGAAAACATTGAGGTTAGTGCAGTAATTTTTTAAGCCTTATGATAATTCTTATTTGCATAGTTAATATTTCCCAAGAACAGCACACCAGATTAATAGCATTGTTTCTCTGCTGCATATCTGATATAGTGTACACTCCAACACTGAAAAATGTCAGTATTGATATGGTAGATTTTCTTCAAATCAATAATACTGAACAGTGTTTCAACCAGTTTCCAAGCTCTGCTTCAAGGAAGGCCCTCTCTTGGGATCATGCTCACCCATCTGCCCTCCCAACAAACAGAAACAGTCCCTCCCCTCTCTTGTCCATCCCAATCCCTGGTGCTGTAAACAACCTATTGCATATATACGCTTTACACCCCAAATACAATACACCCAAGTTCTCATGAAGCTGTCCTTGATCCGGTTCAGCCTACTCTTCCTTCCTGAAGGACCTCACCAGTAGCTTCCAGAACCGTTTTGCTTGTTTTGCACAACACAGGCTTGTAATCAGCCCCCACTCACCATTAATGCTGGGCTGACCTCACCCTCAGGTACACACTACCCTTCCAAGAGAACTTCAGCACTTCTGCACTTCTCTGGCAGCTTAGCCCCCAGTTGCCTTGCCCTCATCAAACGTGCCATGCAAACAAAGCACACGGCCCTGCCCATCGCAGAGTCTAGTTGCCCAGACATCTTTTCCCCTTCTTCAACCTCCCAGAAATACCATGGATTTGGAGCTTCCCTATCAGCCTGGTTTTGTTTATGATGGTGCAAGCAAGAGACAACGCAGTACCTCTGTGCCACCAGCAAGCACACTCTATTGAATGCCACAAGGGTAAAGGTAAGCAAGTACTAACTTCATATTAAACATGCATATCAGACAGGTATAGAAACAACCTACAATTTCTTTATCCCATCAACTGTTCTGACTGAAGTTACATCCCAACAATAAACTAGCTTGATGTACCTGGATATATGAGGATTAATGACAGAATGCAGAGACTTAACATCTCCTGGAAACAAAACAAACAAACAAACAAAAAAAAAAAAAAAAAGAAACAACTTTTCAGACAGAACCCAATGTAGAAATATATTTAAGAAAACTTTAAAAAAATCTTATTTAAAAAAAAGATTCAGGGCCACAAGTCATGACAATCTGTAATCTCTACCACCTCAATTTTTTAAAGATATAAACCTAATTTTAAATAAACCTCTCCCCCCCTCAAAAAAAGAGAATGCTTGAGAAAACAGCTGTAATTTACAAAGAAGAGAAAAAAGGCAACACAGGAAAGTATCATCATCCTACTCTGCAGAAGCACACCTCAGTTCAAGACAACTGTAATGCTGACATTCATCTGAACTGGTGATTAGATAATCAATTTGAAAAGTTATTTTTTCCTTATGCCTTAAAGCTATACAGCTTAATTCCCAGGAATAAAAGGTAAGCTGACCTGTGTTGAGAAAATATGGGACTGGAAAATTTTAAAAGCTATTTTCTTGCAAGATACATTCTTTCTCACACAGCTTAGAGAAAAAATAGGTTGTCAAGGTAATTTTTTACAAAACTAACCCAAATTCAGTTATTCAAGCTATTGAAGTTGTGTTTCAGGAAAAAAGTAGTATAGTTCATCTTTGACAGGCCACACAGAATTCAACAATATTTAAGCTAACATTGCTTTACCACCTACAGATCGTCTGTCTCATCAGAGACACACTGAAGACACATCTTAAAGGAACCCTTAATGAGGGGTTCTAGCACACTTCACAACTGACCTGACTTATCATAACATGTACCTTTGCTTACTATTGTTTTCTAAAGGCTACACTGTGAATCTACTGAGAAAACAGCAGCAACACTCTTCAGTCCCTGAGCCATCCAAGTGCTCTATTTATATTTCATGCATTAAATTCTATAAAGAATGACCAAAAGAATACAATAAAACAGAAGGTGTACAGAAATAAAAAGTGCTTTTTGCTTTTATTCACTTTTAAATTAATCCTTACTATACAGAAAATAGCATAAATTTATACCTGGTGGAGAACTGTAGTTTCTCAGACTGCAGTTTCGCTGTGTCACACCCGTGACTCTCATTTTTGTATTTCTGAAATACATGTACTTGAAAGAAAAAAGAATCACAGAGAATGTTAATTGTTACGACTAGCTACTTTGCAGCCACATTTTTGGCAGCTGTAGAAAAATAAACTAAAAAAAAAATCTACAGGAACAGATATTGTTGCTGTATATTTATGATATTTATATAAGGTCAAAACACCAACTATTTAAAAGCAGATGCTTGAAGTTGATGTCCACACTGAGGTTTAAACCAAAGTTGATCCAAATAATATTTGGGATATTCGGTAAAAACTTATGGCACCATCAAAATATTTTTCAATAGCCAAAAATTTTTAAATACATCTAATTACTTGTGTAAATAATTTAACAATGACAAGAGTTACGCAGTCAAAAAATTCACACAAAATTTACAAATGCAGTTCCTAATTCTGAAGTCCCATTCCAGCATGAAAGTACGCATTGTCCAGAGGCCAGCCATTAAAGACCAAAAAACCCTAACAAAAACCAACACATCAATTAAAAAAAGCTTACTCAGAACAACACAAGTGTTCCCCTTGCTCAGAAAGTATCAAAACTGGTGGAAAGCTTACCTTATTGCACAAACTTGATGACTTCAATGCATTCACTGAAAATTTCCCCATAATTCTCAACATTCTGCCTCCCATCTCTAAAGCCGTTCCCTGGCAAGAAAAGTAAACATTGTACAAAATGTTTATGACAGGAAAAAGGCTAACCATGTTCCTCTGACATAACTAAATCACAAAACTTCATTCTTTTTTATGGGAAATCAGGTTAATATTTTTCAAGTTATTGCTTTGCAAGTTAAATCAGTGTCAGATCTGTAATAATAATATTATTAAGCCTTAACAATGCAGCATAAATGCATGCCCACAAACACTAAATACATTTCTCCAGGAAACATTAAAGCAGAATAATGAAAATTAGAGTTTACACTCACTCTCAGATCTTCGATTACTGGGGAGCAAAGTGCATATAGCTTTTCTAGTCTTGAAGAACAAAGGATGACAGGCCAAAGTACCTATTTAGGTCAGAAACAACAGAAAATATTAAGTACTATGACCTTTTAAGCATAGCCAAAAAACACGGCAACAAATAGCCCAAGTGCAGCAGCGTCAAAGGCATTCCTAGATGGCTGCTGGTTATTTGAGAAGACATCACTGTCCAGCTCCCGTGACTTTCTGCTTCGTAGTAATTTCACAATGAACAGTAAGCGGCTCAGCGCACACTCTCACCTCCACTCCCTCATCCTGCAAGCCGCGCACGTCTCCTGATGGTGCGGCCGCAGTTTGCTGACAGGGGAGCGGGAAGAGCGCGCTGCCTTCACGTTGCCCGTGACGAGTCCCCAAGCCTAGCCTAGCCGAGCCCCGCCAGAAGCCGATCCCCCGAGGCTCTCCGCAAAGCGACACCGCCTTCCTCGCCGCCTTCCGAACACCCAGGGCGTTTCGTGCGCCGGCTCCGGGTCACCTTCCGCCCCCGGACCTCCCACTCGGCCCAGGCCGGGACCTGCCTCCGTCAGCACAGCCGCCGGAAAGTAACCCGCTTCTCCATTCCCCCGCTACCTCACCTCCCTCCTGCGTTCTGCTCTCCCGCCACAACCTGACAGACCAGACAGCAAAAAGCGCCTCTTGGGCCTGTCCCGCTCCATTTCTTCCTCTCTTTCTAGCCTCGCCAAGCCCGGCACGAAGCCCTCGGGGGCGCGGACCGCCGCCTCGCAGCCGGTAGGAACCAAAGAGGCGCACGGAAGAGTTTCCATTCGGGGCCACTTCGCGAGAGGCCCTCCCTTTCCGCCGCGGAGGAGGCCGCGGGGCTGCCGACATGGTGGGAGCCGGGGCTGTGGGATACGGCAGCAGGGGGCACGGGACGCGGGGTCGGGATGGCGGGATGCAAACATCGGTGCAGGGGAGGGACGGGCAGGCTGCGGTAGGCCGGGTGGGCCCCGCAGCGAGGGCACCGCCGTCGAGCCGCCGCCTCCCTGCGTGTGGCGGAGGAGCCGTCACGGGCCCGTGGGCGCCCGTGCCCGCTGACCGCTCTGCCTTTGTGCCTACAGCCGCAGAACGAGCACATCGAGCTCCACCGCAAGCGCTATGGCTACCGGCTGGACTACCACGAGAAGCGGAGGAAGAAGGAGGGCCGGGAAGCGCACGAGCGGTCCCGCAAGGCCAAGAAGATGATCGGGCTGAAGGCGAAGCTCTACCATAAGCAGCGGCATGCCGAGAAGATACAGATGAAAAAGACGTGAGTGTCCGCCTCCTCTCTGATACCGTCTCGTCATCTTGACGCTTGAAGAATGAGATGAGACGATGATATTGTTACAGAGCTCACTATTGCTTGAGTCGCATGTTACGGTCTTGAATAGCGATCAGGCTGTAGAAGGAAGGGGGCTCTGCCGCAGCAGACACATTTCAGTGTCCCTCTCTTTTAAATGAATGTTATCAATTTGGCTGCTAGAAGTACTTCCTGAGACAAGTGTTGATAAGCAGTAACCGTGACTAATGTAATCATGACAAATAGTGAATGCAATTCCTTGGAACTTTTATATCAGCCGCTGTGTTAGTGTAGCAAGAGGCAGTATTTTTTTAATGGTTAATAGCAAATATACAGTACCATATGAAGTATTTAAGCAAAAGGTGAGACCTGTCTTCAGGGATAAACAGCAGTGTCAAGCATAGACAATAAAAGCATTTTTCTGTAAATTTTATCTGTTATCTAGAACTTGAAATCAAAACTGTTAATGATGCCTGAAAACTAGGGAAGAAAACAGTACTCCATAGTATAAGGCCTATAGAGCAGGTATTTGTTTATTCAGCGCTGGGAGTGAGGGGGATTGCTGCACCACTCACTTGTCCACTCTTTCCACGGTGCTAGGTCTTTTACTTTTTTTACTTAATGTGTGCATTATGCTTTCATAGCCTTCATATTGCAACATATTTTCTAATTACATGATTATGTAAGCCCTTGTAGCACATGTGTGGTTTCCACACAAGGTGGCCGCCAGCCTCCTGGTGGTTGTTTTGGATGAAGTCTCATAAGTCTTTTTCAGGCTTGAACTTTTCACCCCTGGTTCCTGGCTCCATAAGATTGTCTGCTCAAGCAGCCCGTGCTTTTTGCAAAAGCAAAAAGCTTTTTGCAGTTAGCTTGTTCTGCTAAATTTGCAGAACAAATTTAGGTTAGGCTAATAATTTACATTTTATTAAAACGTTCTTCATTCACTCACTGTGTTACAAAGTAACTAGGCAACAAGATAATGTTTCAGCCATGCAAAAAGCTGGAACTTTGCAGAAAGAAGTAACTACTTCTAACTATCTTGTTGCCTAGGCATCATAAACACTCTCATTAATTGCTAATGAACCTCATACCTATCCGCTGTGTAGTTTTTGCTGGTTTCGAAGTGTAGATACCTGTTTTCCTCTGCTACTTTTAGAGATGATGGGTTTATTAAACCATTATTAGTTTGTGGGTCTTTTCTTCTCCTCAGTAAACAACCTCAAAATTAACAAAACATGGCTCCTCTTACAAACACACATTCCTCACATATGTAAGCATTACCATCAAATCTCAGAAGAGGAATTGAACGAATTTTTTTGTCAGCAGAGAGGAAGGCTACCCTCTCTCAAAGTGCTTGGCTGTTTGCTTTGGGTCACACAGAAATTCCTTAAAGAGGTGCATGTTTTTCTTGTGTTCCTGTCCTGCTAGGAAGTGAGAAAATTAAGGGAAATTAGTAGTTTACCTTGAAAATTATTTAGTATTATTCCTAAAATATAAATGCATAATATTTCACAAATACCTCTTAAATAAAAATTTGAGCAGGCAAAGGCTAAGTTAAAATGGTATATCTAAAAATAATTCTTTTTTTCTTGTGCTGTTAATACTGGTTTTCTTTCTTTGCAGCATTAAAATGCATGAGAAGAGAAATACAAAGCAGAAGAGTGATGAAAAAACACCCAAAGGAGCTGTTCCAGCATACCTGCTGGACAGAGAGGGCCAGTCACGGGCCAAGGTCCTTTCTAACATGATCAAACAAAAAAGAAAAGAAAAAGCTGTAAGTAAATGTATCAAAGTTCAGATACCTAAAATTACCTGTAACAACAACCACTTTATATTGCTGGTGCTAAGGTTACTTCAAGCAAAGACTAATTAAATCATGAAACCTTGAATAACTGAAGGGTTTAGGACAATGTGACTATATACAGTATCTTGATTTTTGGAACTTATAAGTGCTAATTAAAATAAGTGGCTATGAGTTGCATAACAACTATGGTCTACCCCTTTGCTTTCCAAAAATTTTATCATATGCTTTGTTTTCTCCACTTTCATTTAAATATGTGACAGGTAAGAGTATTGACTTTTTTTTGTTTGTTTGTTTTACCCTCCTTCCAGGGGAAGTGGGAGGTTCCTGTGCCAAAGGTTCGTGCGCAAGGAGAAACAGAAGTTTTAAAGGTGATCCGTACAGGAAAGAGAAAGAAGAAGGCGTGGAAGAGGATGGTTACAAAAGTTTGTTTTGTTGGAGATGGCTTTACTAGGAAGCCTCCTAAGTATGAGCGATTCATTCGACCAATGGTAATGTTTTAACACCTTAAAGAACATTTAAGTAATAATTATTTTGATTTACTGCTGTGATTTTCTGTGTTAAAGAAACTTTCTTGTATGATTATGCACTTGATCATTACTCATGTAGAACATTTCCTGTTAGTTTCCTTGCCAAAATATAAACCTCTAATAGCATGGGGGTGGGGAGATGCCTCTATCGTCCCAGTCTATGTTGAAATACCTGCTTTTATTCCTATAACTCAGATGATGCCTGTAAGTTAAAGCTACAGGCTTTCAAATTAGCATGGGAAAATCTTTATCAAAAGTACTTTGCATATATTTTAAAGATGGAGGTGTCTTTTTCAAGCTGCACTGATTCTCCGAACTGCATAAGCCCACTTCGGAATTCCCTCCTTTTGGCTTAAATAAGCTTGAAGCACAGAGACAGTTGTGACTGTGAAGGGAAAAGCTGTGCCTCCAGCCCAGCCTTTACTTACACAGCTGCAGGAGCAGTGCCTGGGCTCTTATCAGCCTGGCAGTACACAGGCAGAAAAGCTGAATTCAGTGAAATAGAGTTGTTTTTATATAAATAGCCATTCCTGTTGCCTTACAGGACTCAGCAATCACTGTGCAGGCTGCCCATTGAATTGTACTTCACTGCTAGTTTGATGGTCTTACACAGCAGCCTTGGAAAGATTTTCTTGACACAGAAAAATTTTTGGTACATAATGATAAAGTACCCTCCATGAAGTGCAGGTCACTAGATAAAAACTGCTATAGGAGATGGGTATGTCATATTTTGCCATACTTCTTCATGGAACAGAAATTGTCCAAGGTAACAAATATTATTATTGAGCTACTACTAAATACTGACATCCTGAAAACATACATGGAAAGTTTTATCTTTTCATTAACCAGATTTTAAAATAAGTCTGTCAATCTACAATAGGCAGATGCTATTCTGTATTCTAAGTTGTTTCATTCTTCCTAGTCTCTCTAAACATATAGAGATAAGGACATAATTCCCAACTAGATCAATTGTGAGACTTTAAAGCAAATATTAACTCATTCTAATGCTCTTTATGCAACAGGGCTTACGTTTCAAGAAGGCACATGTGACACACCCTGAACTTAAAGCTACTTTTTGCCTACCTATCCTTGGTGTAAAGAAGAATCCATCATCTCCTTTGTATACACAGCTGGGAGTAATTACTAAGGGTACTGTCATTGAGGTGAACGTGAGTGAGCTTGGCCTTGTGACACAAGGAGGCAAAGTTATCTGGGGTAAGTAAATTTTACTAGTTATACTGCAGAACTACTTTTTAAAGTTTTTAATCTTCATTGCATCATGTATTGTCAGGACCTCATCCTCTAGTCATAATTGATCCATTGTTAAAAGTTAGGTTTGGGCTGTAGCAGAAGCAACTAATAACAACTCTAAAAATACAAGCTTTAAGTGTTGATCTTAGGCATTCCATTCACACTTGCAAAATCAAATTAGATAAAGTTCAGAACAAAGACTCAGCTTGCTTGCTTGTATGTCATATTAAGCAGTGCCACAAATCTGTAACTGTGTGAACCATGAACAATATAATTACATTTGCAGTGGAAGTTGTATGTAAGAGCCTCATTAACAGATTCTGCACCTGGGATGGGGCAGACATGGTGCTTTGTGTGGACTGGGGAACAGCAGGCTGCAAAGCAGTGCTGTTCCATGGAAAGGAACCTGGAGGCCCTGGTCCATGGTGAGGTGAACAGCAGTGCCCTGGCAGCCAGGAGGGCCAGCCGTGTCCTGGGGGGCATCAGGGACAGCATGGCCAGCCAGGCAAGGGAGGGGATTGTCCTGCTCTGCTCTGAGCTAGGGTGGCCTCACCTCGAGTACTGGGGGCAGTTCTGGATGCCACAGTGTAAGTGAGATATAAAACTACTGGGGTGTCCAAAGGAGGGCCACAAAGATGGTGCAGGGTCTAGAGGGGAAGCTGTTTGAGGAGAGGCTGAGGTCATTTGGTTTGTTAAGCCTGGAGCAGAGGACGCTGAGGGGAGATGTCACTGTGGTCTTCAGCGTCCTCACAAGGGGAAGCTGAGGGGCAGGTCCTGATCTCTTCACTCTCATGACTACCAGTGACAGGACTTGAGGTAACAGCACCAAGCTGAGTCAAGGGAGGTATAAGGTGGTATCAAGGAAAAGGTTTTTCATTTGGGCTGTGGCTGAGCAGTGGAATAGGCTTTGCAGGGAAGTGATCACAGCACCAGCCTGACAGATTTCAGGAGACATTTGAACAATGCTTTTAGGTACATGGTGTGGTTCTTGGGGGTGTCCTGTGCATGGCCAGAAGTTGCACTCAGTGATCCTGATGGATCACTTCCAACTTAGCATATTTGATGATTCTGTGATTCTGTTGACTTCATTTAATAGAAGAGTTCACTTGGACATTGTAGGAAACATACGATTTTTTTTTTTTTAATATTCTCAGAACTCTAAATGATCCATTTATTAAAAAAAAAAGCTTTACTGTTTTGCGAACATAGGTTTACTGCTCAGTAGAAGGTAGATTTAGATTTCAAAATGCATTGGAGTCCCTATACTTTAGAGACTTGTTCGTTGAATTTGCAAGCATAGAAAGATCTGTTTTGTACACATGTAATTCCCTTTTCTTTCTAGGGAAATACGCCCAAGTAACTAACAATCCAGAAAATGATGGCTGTATTAATGCAATTCTACTTGTTTAAATTGGATACCAAGCATTGGATGTGGGCACTTACAAAGTAAGTGGACTTTACCCAAATTTACAAAATCTTTGGAACCTTCAGCCATTCCAGAACAGCGACCCCACAAGCCGATGAGGACCTTCAGCCAGAAACAACTGCTCACATTTTTATATTTATCTTTGCTCAGCTGAACATTGTCCAAATAAAGAGATGTAATTTTTATTTGCTCATGTGGTATGGATTTGATCTAAACCTTCTTGGTGTTTTTACAATAGCAGTTTCCTTGCTTAGGTATGTTGTACCTAATTCAGGTCACATTCCCATAGGGGAAATTTCCCATATGGGAAATACAACCACTATGTCACACAATGTCCTGCTGTAACAAGGTATAGAAGAGCATGCTATTTTGTATTCAGCTTCTGGGAAAGCAGAAGATCTGGGAGGCTGCAGCTGGAATCTTACTGCAGACTGACATTAGAAACTAAGCACCAAGTTTGACACTTGCCCCTGCAGAATCACAGGCTTCGGAACATGTGAGCAGCAATGGGGGTGTGTGTTGTGAATGAGATTGCTTAAAAAATTATTGGCAAAGGCACCAGAAAGAAACAGATTTAATATTAAGCAACAGCAAAACGAAGTTCATTTGCAAGATTTGCTCTACTTCTATGAGACAGTTAAGCCACGCTAAAGAAAAAGTGACGCAACAAACCAAAAAACAAAATCCAGTAAATCAAAACAGAAACGAACCAAGAACTATCAAGAGGGCACGTGTCTCTGTGTGTGCACGTCTGTGTGTGTGTGCTTAAGTGCGTGTTACAAAAGGATAGAAAGGGCAAGGATAAAAAAGAAAACAGCCTAAAAGCTTAACAGCACTCAATTGTAACCATACTTAACTTATATTTTAGCCTTAACAATTTAACAGAGGAACAACATTTAACAGGACTTAACCTAACTTGTAATTTAACAACTTAGCAAAAGAGCAACACTTTACAACATTTAACTTAGCTTATGTCTTTACCTTACAGGCCTAACTTAAATACCTAAGATCCTTAAATGTCTAAGAAAGCAGAATTTCTCCTAGATTTTCTGTAGCATATGTGCACATGCATGCACACAAAGAATTAGTGCAAGGTACCTGTGAAACATTCCCCTCAAAGGCAGTGAAATGCTCACTCTGGATTCTTTTGATGGCCTCAGCAGCTGAAGGGTTGGGCCTGGAGGAGTGAGGGTATCCTTGTTCAGCAATCCTGTGTATACAACAAACAAGGGTTAGCTGGCTCTAAGAGGCCCCACTCAGAAGTTGCTAGTTGCAGCCTGTTGCAGCTCAGGAGGTCTTATTTTTGACCTCTGTTTATGGCCCCGAGGGAGTGGGCTTTAGTCATAACAATGTTTCATCCTGGCCATAGTTTGAGTCAGCCACTTTATTTGAAAGTGCAAGATCAACGATTTTAGGGCAGTCAGGCAAGAGAAACTGTTTCCAAAGTTCGTTTTGAAAACAAGAGCTTGTTATCAGCTGTTTCTGGGATACAGCTGATATCGAAAACACTGCACAGCAGGCAGTGTTTTCGATGAGCCCTAGTGGAGCTGAGCCCTAGTGATGTTCAGTCACTGCTGAGGCCCAGCAAGCTTTTGCCAGATCACAGCGGTGCCTGGAAAAGGAGCAGGAGATGCACTACCACAGACCAGGGTGAAAGATGACCAGGAGGGCAGCTACTCTCCACCTGCACCCTTAACTCATGCCTTTCTCCCCTTTGTTTCCAACACTGCATTGATGAAATGAATTAATCTAGGAGAGTATAGCACCTTAGTTTCAAGCAAGAGAACAGTTTCAGAAGTTAAAATGTATGAATTTAAAAGGGCTTAAATATGTGGACTTTGAAAATGGTCTGACAGACTTGATAATACAACTATTTGTAGCAATTTTGGTGGCTTTAAAAAATACTGAAGAGAAGCTGAAGGTTACAAGCTTTAGCTGATCAATATATATTTAGCTTGGATTCTTGAAATAAAAGAATCAAAGCTACTTCTAAACTGGAAGCTTTCAGCAATGTTGCAACTGAATTGGTAATCTTCTGATCATGGATTTAGTGGTAAACAGAAATATTTTATCACTATAAATATCCAGACTCACCAATTTATATTCTTTCTCTTAAATAGTACTTCACTTCCAGCCAAGGAGTTTTTAGCACAAATTGCAAATCAAACCCTAATAAATTTCCTCCAGTTTTTACAGGCAGTAGTCACCTACAGCTGATTTGAGTATATCCAGGTGGGGAGATTCCAGCACCTCTCTGAACAACCTGATCCAGCATTTGACCACTTCTAGTTTAAACTGGTTTTTATTTAAATTGAATTTCCTATATTCTAGTTTTTCCCCAACTGGGCACCACTGAGTCTTAATCCATCTTTATATCCTGCAGTGGTACATAGCCACTGCCTCCTCCATAGATCTCATTAGGTTTTTGCCTTGATTAATGATTCAATAAACTCCCCTTGAGCTTACCAGAAACTCTCTATAAACAGGAATTTCTAATGCCTAACCAATGAGGGGCACAGGAGACGATTGCCCATCCCGAACAGTCTTTGAACATTACTTACCTGAATCATAGCCAATGGAATGGTATTATTATTACTGGACTTTTGAAGAATTCCAGTAATTACTTACAGCCAGGATGACAATTAATTGATGTGTTAAGTCAATCAATTTGCAATCCTATAAACAATGTTCCTAAATAAGGCCCTTTTAACCCTCCTGGGCTACAATGGGCTCCTCTGAGTGGAACACTTCCCACAGCTCACCAACTCAAGTTTGCAATACTCAGAGGACCCATGCCAAAAGCTGAAGATGGGACCTGACTTGATAACTCCCCATTCTGCTTAAGGCTCAACCTTCACTCCTTCAGAAAATGCAAAGGCATTCAACATGAGTATTTCACTGACCTTAAGGGGAACATTAGTAGGTATCTTTATCTTTGTATGTATGCACATGCACACACATTTCTGTGAGTTGATTTAAATAGGCTATAGGAAGTACACTATAAGTGTCACCGACATGTTTTATGAAAAATCCTTTACTTAGGATTTTTCCCCTCCTGAGAGCTGAGAGGCCTCAGGAACAAACTGTAAACAATTCTTATCTTCTGCTGTGGAATGCAACAGAGGAAATCTGTGATTGGCCCCGTCAGACTGTTTACAATTAAGAGCCTATCACAGAACACCTGTCCGGCCGGTCTTGGTCTGGGAGAAGACCTTGTTTCCACATTCTTTTGCTATTCTTAGCTTAGCCTTGTAGTGAAATCTTTCTCTCTATTCTTTTAGTATAGTTTTTATATATTATCTACCATATAATAATAAATCAAGCCTTCTGATACATGGAGTCAATTTTGTCGTCTCTTCCCTCATCCTGGGACCCCTGTGAACGAGGTAACATATGGTGACCCTGAGTGAAAAAAGGGACATTCACCACAGAAGTGGCTTCTAGCCAGGAGCTGAAGAACTGAAGATCCTGAAACTGGACAGAGTTCACAGCCAAGGCTGGCCACAGAGAGAACCTTTTGAAAAGTCTCCGAGACGAGTTGTCCGGGAGTCTTCACAGCACAATGCAGCTTGCTGAAGCCCAGGGGACACTGTCACAAGGTACTGTTTACAGTTCCCTTCCTGAAAATGCTGCCCTTCGTGTAAGGCACATTCGGATGTGGACAAGGGTGCCCACGGAGGCGGAGGTTCCATTCTCTCCCTCAGAGGAGAAAACTTATTGGCCTCTGGCGAAAATGGGGTGCTGAGGACAGCATTCCTATGCTGACGACACCTTTCTATGAGTTTTTCCGGTGGGCAAAGCACCATGGCTTTTTCTCTGATGTGCTGTATGCCTTTGATTCATATGTTTGGGAATGCATGGAATTAATTATCCGAGATCTTTTCTACCGGGGACTTGGCTTTCCTCAGATTTATCCGTCTTTCAGAACTCTCTTCCCAGTTTTGAGACGGAAGGCATTTGCATATCAGTGGATTGCGAATGTGTGGGGGATGTCTCCCTTCTGCGAATGTGCGGGGGATGTCTCCCTTCTCGCTGGAGCTGGAAAAAGGCGAGCCTGTCCGAATCCGCTGCCTGGAAGTCTCCAGCCCCCACTAATCGGGGTGGGGGGGCGAAGCTTTGCCCACGGCAGAAGAAAAGTTTTTTTCTGCGACTTTGGAGCACGCACCGACGGAACCGCTTGCCCCCCCTCGCTGCTCTCAGGGGGGAGGTGAGTTGGCTCCGCAGCCTGAGCCGCTGCCCGCCCCGGAGGAGAGGCCGGTCCCCGCAGCCCCTCCCGCGGGCCCGCTTCTGCCCGGAGTGGACCCATCGCCTCCAGCAGAGTTTGTCAGCGCTCCCGCGGCTTCACCTGAGTTGCTAGGCGATGCACTCGACAGCGATCACCAAGAGCTCGCGACCGCGCCCCTGCCACCCCCCGCGGCTGTTCTGCAGTCTTCCGTGTCGGCTCTGCCGGTGTTGCTGTCTGCGCCTGCGCTGCAGCTTCCGGTACCCGGAGAAGACGCGGCGGTTGTCCCCAGCCCGGTGGGGAATGCGCTCCCTTCAGCTTTGCAGCCCCCACCGACCCCCGTGGCGGCATCGCCTCCGGCTGGTGCACCAGTGGAGGGGGCTGAGATTGAGAGTCCCCAAGCGGAACCATCATCGGACCCGACCGTGGTGGCCACCGCGACGCCCGCGATCAGCCTGGACCCCCCCCCCCCCCCCCCCGAGCTTTTCAGGCTGTCCCGAGGCTGCCCCTGCAGGGGGAGCTGGGACAGGGGAAGGGGATTCCGGTCTGCTCTTCCGTGGGGGGGGTGTGGCTAGACAGCTGATTGCAGGCTCAGCCCGTCTGCCTGCTTTCAAACTCAGTGTTTTTCGCGGGCTGACCCGGGTCTGGTTCGGGGTTTCCCACTGGGGGTTGGAATGCCTGACTCCCCCTGTGCGCCCCAGCGGCGTGGGGGAGGTGGCCCTGAGCCTTCTGCCTCCGGTCCCCAGCCCACAGTGGGTGGTGCCGAGGGGCAGAAAGAGGGAACGTCTTTTGCATTTGCGTTGCAGAGGCAGGAGACAGTGGAATGTGAGCATCGCTCATCTGCTGTGGGGACAAAGCACCCCCAGATCTGGGGTGTTGATCCCTTGGAAAGCTTTTCTTCCCCAGCTGCTGGTCTGTACCGGTTCAGCGGGGATGAAGCGTTCGGCCACTCGGGCTGCCCAGGCGTTGGCAGCTGTGTGCCAGGTTGAAAGAACACAGAGCCCGCTCCACGGGCCAGGTCTGGGCCGTTTGGCTCGGTTCCCTGGGCCTGGGCCTCCGCCTGGCCAGCGCCTGTTGGGTTTGGGGGCTTTGTTTCCCCTGTCGGGACCTGGACCTCCGTTCTGTGAGCCGGGTCTGGGGTCCCTGTTCCTTCCACGGGGGCCAGGGCCCCCCGCAAACGGTGGCTGGTAGATCAGCCTGTTTGGGGTCTCAGTGGCCCCACTCTCTGCTACTGCTCTTTCAAAAAAAAAAAAAAAAAAAAAAAAAAGAGTTGAAAGAGCTACCAGCTCAAAATTTTTGCAAGCCTGTTTCAGGACAAAAAGGGACTTTCAGCAATGTCAAAGAGGAACATCTTCAGTTTGGACTTTTTCCTGAAACTCAGCTGTTTGGACTTGAAGCAATGAACTTCCCTTGGACTGTTTTTGCATTTTCTTCTATTTTAAGATTGTTTTGGTGATGTGATGGGAATTTGGTGTTTTGCAGGTGAAGAATTTCCCTGATGGTTCCACACCAGCATTTGATTGATTTAAAATAAAAAGGGTGAGATGTCACCGACATGTTTTATGAAAAATCCTTTACTTAGGATTTTTCCCCTCCTGAGAGCTGAGAGGCCTCAGGAACAAACTGTAAACAATTCTTATCTTCTGCTGTGGAATGCAACAGAGGAAATCTGTGATTGGCCCCGTCAGACTGTTTACAATTAAGAGCCTATCACAGAACACCTGTCCGGCCGGTCTCGGTCTGGGAGAAGACCTTGTTTTCACATTCTTTTGCTATTCTTAGCTTAGCCTTGTAGTGAAATCTTTCTCTCTATTCTTTTAGTATAGTTTTTATATATTATCTACCATATAATAATAAATCAAGCCTTCTGATACATGGAGTCAATTTTGTCGTCTCTTCCCTCATCCTGGGACCCCTGTGAACGAGGTAACAATAAGCATTGCCATCTCAGGTCTATAATTATGTTATATTGTTGAGTAAACCCTATTGAATCTCTTCATAAATGTTAAACTAGTCAATGACTGAGTGTTGCCAAGTCCTTTACAGATAAAACACTGACAAAGTCCAGAAGTCTTAGGACTGTACTTAATCATGCTCATCAGCAGTTTCGAAAGCTGTGGCATCCCATCTGTCTGGAGAAGGAAGCATCCAAAATTCATATGTGCTTGTGGTTGAACAGAATGATAAAAGTTGAAGGCTCCTCAAAATTCCATACTTAGCATGGAAATTGGTATGTTAGTCCCTGATCTCCTAGACTCACCAGTGGAGTTTGGATAAAATGTAGAATGAAAAGGAAGAGAGATAAGGGAGGGGGAAAAGGAAAATGCAGCGGATGGGCTGTCCAGGTCCTGGGACACGTGTATCTGATCTTCATGGAGTCATGGGGATACCTCACCCCATTCCTGCTCTGTACTGTGTTGTGCTTTATTTACAGAAGCCAGAACAAGAATGTTTGTCCTGGAAAAGTGCTGCCCTACCTTTGTATGTTCCCATCTCAATCCATGTCCTGCTCTTGCTCACTGTGTAACTACCAACAAACTTTATCTTCTATGCTTCTACAAAAGTAAGGGGGTCCTCTTTGAATGTCACAACTCAGCAGATGGTCTCCCTAACCTTTTTGCATTCTTTATCTCTGTGAATAATTTCAGATTGATTCTAACACAATTTTCCTTTGTATGCTTCATCTCTCTAGTAAGTAATAGAGCAAACCTTGCAATCAAACTTTTCCAAGTCATGATTTGCAAATTTATATTAAACTTGCTTTTGCTAACACCTTTGACAGTGATTCGTTAAGCAACCTAAACTACTTGTGCAACACACTTCCACCAGGTATGTGTACACAAGGTTAAGACCCTCCTGAGCTTTCTCTTCTCCAGGAACAATAATTGCAGCTCCAGCTCTTCTATCACAGATGCTTCTCCAGTCAGGTTTCACATCTGGAACTTTGGCAGGAAGTCAAGCTAGCTGCTTTTGTACAATCTTGATAACTTCTCTTATAGGATGGTACAAACACAGTAACTGTAACCATAACCTGTTACTATTTTATTCGTTTAAGGTACTGCCCCACACTAGACTTAGTAATTCACAAGTATTTGAAAGTAAGAGAGGGTAACAAACCAAAAAGTTACTTGTTTGGATAGAGGGCCTTTTGTCAGAATAGATAAACCTCCATTTATTTTATAAAGCCAAGTTCTTGTTGTTTTAGTCCCTGTTGGACATTAACAACATGAAGAGAATACTTTAATTTCCCACAGCTGTCTTGAAAAGCTTTACTATATTTAGTACTATAAATTTAGTACTATAAATACATAACTTGGCTGAATATCACAACTGCACTTAAGACCTTTTAATGTACCACACTGTGGGGAGTGTGTTACAGCATTTCTAATTGGCTTGTCACTAGCAACCCACATTAATAACTCCCAAGTTTACATCATGTTGCAGAACTGATATATAGCAGATTGCATGCTATAATGCTCAGAAGCAATTATTTACATTGATACAAGGATTTTTAATTAATAAATTTTGATTTCTTAAAAACTCCTTTGTAGAAGACAGGTGGTAAAATTACTGTTCCAGTGCATTGAACCACTTTAAAATGTGCTTCCTATATAGCAGAAAAGGACTCAAATATTAAAAACCAAGCAAAAAATAATCACAAAATAAAAGTTTATTACTACTTCAAAACATTTCAAAAGCAGCCAAGACAGTACAAAAAAAAAAGGAAAAATTAACACAGTAACAAGACTAAGGTACAATACTATGCAATAGCAATACATCTTTCATAAGATTTATAAACAGGGTATCACCAGTTTAGAAAACATCTAACACCACATTTGTGGAAATAAATTTAAAGTGTATCCCCATAGTAATAGTTTAGAACAGTCACTTAGAAGCAAGGAAGCTGAAACTTAGGCCAATTTGTTGCTAATAATGTAAATGACATTGTAAATGATCAATTTGATTACTGACATTTACAAAAGAAATGGTACAAAAAAGCAGCAAGGTCAGACATCATTTGAAATAAGTTAAAGCGCTTTTGAAATAATATGTGTACACTTTCATGCGAAGGACTGTGAGACAGGAGAACAGCAAACAAGAATTCTGCATTAAATTAAAATGGTCCAAGAGAGAATATGGGAGAAGCAGTACAAGACAGACATTTGAACAAATATTGGATTCAAGTACAAAACCATTTACCATTTAAGTGCAAGGCTGAAGTCACAAATTAATGTTCTTTAAACTCTATTCCTAGACTAAATAAAGCTCAAAATTAATACTGCCTGCTTTCACTGTACACACATAGTTCCACAGCATGTTGTAATAACATTTGGTACAAACTTGTATAAAGTTGATCTTTTAATCTTTCGTTGCTGGTGCAATAGGATCTTTAAAATTGTTTAAGAGTTTGATGTTAATAAGACAGTTAATAGTCCCCAAGGTAAAGCACTCCAGTCAATGTAGTTGTCAAACACCTTCCCTTACATAAGTGTAAAAGAATTAATAAGGTATTGAACTACTGCTCCTGTAGGACAATCAGTACAGCAATAAAAACTATTACTTAAAGTCAGTATTTTGATTTTGCTTCTCTGCATTTACTGGAGAAAGACTGATGCCAAAGAAGTTGTTGAAGAAATAAAATGTGTTCTTTGGTGCAAAGTACTGCTGTGATCACTGTTAGAACAGCGTCCGTCTTTCATGACTGTACTGGTTGTTGGAATTGCTAATTGCACCACAACTGCCCACATTCTGTTTGTAAAAGTCTGCTCGTCAGCTATTACCCCAGGCACCCCAGATTTATAAAGATATCTACTCAAGGGTATACTTTTAACATGTGAATTTAAGTTCAGTATTTAAAACTGACTCACTGAAATGAAATCAGAGATTTTATGGTTCTCAATAGAAACCAAAACTATCCTAACATCATAATTTCATAATATTTATGTATTTACTCTGCAAATGTCTCAAAAGAAAGGTATTAATTGAAATCATTCCAACTTAGCCATGAAAAGTAAAAGCTGGGTGAGTGAAATTACCTTCTCATGGATAGTTTACCAACCTCACCAGGAGTATAAGTGATAAACATACATATCAAAAATCCACCTAGAAGAATTTAAATTACTAGGGCTCTTATGTAAAATACTTAACTTTTTCAAAGTGGATACATTTGTATCAATTGAAGGACTCGGAAGATGGATCTTCAGTAAATTGGAAAATGAGTTGCAGTATACTGTATATAACCACTCTATTTTTTTGAGAACTACCAGGCCTCAAAAATCCCCAATTCTTAGCAATGCAATAAATGTGTTTTCTAGCCACCCCTTTTTTGAAAACAATTAATCTCAGCAGTAAAAGAGAAACCATACAGAAAATATCAAAAGTTTTGTCTTATATGCTTCATATAAAAAGCTTTATGAGTTTTAGAAATGCTTAAGGTTCACTTGAATGTGTTTACACACAATCAGGAAAGATCTATAATATTTATCAATCATGGAGTATCTGTATGTACATTGATAAGATATTATAGCAACATGCAATAGTTCAAGAAACCCATATATAACTCAGTGATCTCACACACCCTGAATCTTAAGTTAACGCACAATTTTTTAAAACTGCCTTTTTTTTTTACTGTAAATTGCTCTTAACAGAAAAAAGGAGCATGGTACTTCATCACCTGAAAAAAAAAAGTATGAATGTATCTTAAATAGTTAAAATATCATACAAATAGAGTAAACCTTTATAAGCATAAAAATCCAAAACCAGATTCTTACATTAATTTCAAAGGGATAAAAGTTAAGACAGCATTGTAACTATTCAGGTGAACCTTGTACCTCTGTTTTTGCGACACTGCAAAAGACTAGTTCATGCATCTTGGAAAAGGCATATGCAGGACAAAAGATGTAATTTTCTGTTCTCAGAACCACTGTTCTTTTATTTCTGAGTTTTTAGCCCATTACAAAAAGGTCTGCATTTATTGGAAAGAAACACACAGCAAACTAAGGCCAACTTAGGGTACATGTGACAAGTTAAATACACAGTTTGCCAAGAGAACCTCAGAAGGGAAATGAGTGTGAAGAGTCTGGGTTTATTCCTGTTGGCATACAGTGAATTTTGGTTGCTGCTTTTAAGAAAAGTCATCCACTGGGAAGCTATCATCCCAGAAATTACACTCCAGTTAAAAAACAAAAGTGGGAATCAGAAGTATTTGCAAGGTATCACCCACTAATTCCTAAAGGCATAAAAGTTTGGCAAGCAAGCATTTGCTGAAATACCCACTAATACACTAATGAATATCACAACCACCTGAAATGTTAGTGCTCACAGGAGTTGCACACCTGGAAGACACAGCATTTTAGTAGTTACCCCACAGCATCAGCCAAGTATTTGGAAAACACAAAGAACCACTTCCATTCAGACCAAAACAAGATCAAGAGTTGTCATATCCTTTTCCTGTAATGCAACAAGGAAGCAGCTATCCACTCAACACATGCAAATAGTTAGCAAGGCAGTTCAAATTATTCCATACGGAGGCTCCATTCCATAAAGTCTGGAAAAACTTGGGCTTACCAAAATGCTTGCTTTGGAAGCTACAAATAGTTTACCGCGTAGGCATCTCTTAATCTTTGCTAAAGAAACCCATTATCAGGAAGCCCTGTGGCAGGCACTGCACTGCATTCTACTGACTCAGCTGTTTCAAGTTATTCTCATGAAAGAAAAGTGCTGCTCACATTGCATTGATCTACGGAGCTACACCTTCTTGTACATTTTGAGACCTAAAAGAATGTAAGATTCTTCATTCTAATCTCTTAAGCCTGTGGGAAGGGAACAAGAAACAATGAAGGACTTCTTTCTTGTTCTGCTTTTCTCCACAGTAGAGAACACAAAGTTATTAAAAAAATTATCTCAAGTCATGTCCAGTGACAAAGAAGTCTATAGCAATTCATGGGACCTTGACTGGGCCGGGATATCACACTGCATTTTATTTCCATGACTACCACCTCAAATATGCAAACTATTCCCTTTGATAGCACAACTGTATTTATTCATCATGTATCCTTTATGAAGGCAGGAGACTAGCTATTTACTTTCATACTATGAACAAGTCCAATTTCTAGTGGTTAAATTTGAAAAACTAACAAATCAAAACTTGAGGAAAGGTGATGAACCCAAGAGGAAATCCAACACAGATCCAACACGTGTCCTGTGCCAGATATGGTGCAGTTACACCTCAATGTTTTACACAAAATAGCCTTGTTATAAATAGATAATTTATCACTACTTTATTTTTAAGCTGGCTTTCCTTTTTTCTTGGGTGGACCTTTGTAGCCTTTAGCCTTTCTTCGCAAGTTTCTCCGATCTACGACAGGTACCTCAATTTCTGCTTCCTCAGAGCTACTGTCAGCAGCCCGCTCTGCCACTGTCTGCATGTAGTGATCTGCCTGCTCTGCAGACTCTTCTGAGGGCTCTTCCAGCTGGTTCTTCTGTGCTTCCTGTCCAGAAGGCTGCTGAAAAGAGACGCCCTCAAGTTCAACCATTACCAAGGAGCTCTGACTCAAGGCAGCAGGGGCCTCCTGCGAGTTGTGCCCTGCTTCCTCATTTTGATCTTCTAATGAGGAAGGTAGGTTTTCAGAAACAGATTCTTCTGCTGCTTCAGTTGCCGCAGAGTTGGGCAGGCCATTGTCAGAGGGCTCTTCCTTTGATGCCAAAGCAGCTGCATTTTCAGTGCTAGGCTTTTCAGATTCTTGCTGCTCTTCAGTGCCCTCCTTCTCTACTGATGTACCTTCTTCAGTCAGCATTTCTGAATCATTTTCATTTAAAACCTAAGGATGGAGGAAAACAGTCAAAAGGACAATTACCTGAAGGTAAAAGACACTGAACAACTGCTGCCTCTCACTATTAACATCAGAGGATAGTTTGGCATTCATCAGGTTTTTAATTCAAGCATATAACTTGACAAAACAGTCCTCCTTTTTGCACAAGACTATTTTTTGACCTGCATTTCATATCCAGAGTTGCTCTCTGATTTTCAAATTGTTCAAAAGAGTTGAATAATTTGAGGTACAGAAGAAGCACTCTGATATAAATCCCAAGGGGAAAAATTATTCAGACAAATACAATTATTGTTTTTGCTAGCATATAATAATCTGCTTTTACACTATAAACAAGAAAATAGTAAAACCTGTATTCTGAAAGCAAAGGCATTTTAGCAGTAATTAATTATTTGTACACCTCATGAGGCACAAATTGCCAGACAAAACAAATACGTGGCTTTTCACTCTTACCGAACCAGTATTTCAGTGAGAAACAGCAGTTTCATGACTGTAAAGGCAAACTGCTGCAAACGTATCTTTCTTTTGGGTATCAGATGCACATAGGTCCCACTTCTGCACGTTGAAACAGAAATGTTAGTGTATTCTCCTCATTGGATTTACATAAGGAGAATACACTAACTAATAATTTCTTCTCCCAATAATTTTATACAATGTTAGGGGCTACTTTCTGTTACTTAACAAAAGAAAAAAATCTCTGGAAGATAAATACACTTTGAAGTGAAAATTACTTCAAAATTTGTTTCAGTTCTCTCACCTTCTCTGATTCAGTGTCTTCTGGGGGTTTTGCTGCAGCATCAAGGATTAATGGAACAAATGGTGTTACAGGTTCTTTTCCTTGATTCTCAGACAGCAATTTTGATTCACCACTTGGAACTTCATTCACCATCTCCCCTTCAGCCATGAGTGAGGTTTTATCAGTTTCTTCTGCTACCTCACCATTAAGAGGTTCTGATGGCGTTTCCTAAAAAAAAAAAAAAAAGTCATTTTTAAGTCAAAATTATGCCCAGCTATTGTTCCACAGCACTGACGGATGTGTGATCTAAATTTATAGCTTAATGTGAGAAGCAGATAGCTGAGATATCTAAAATTGTATACTAAGAAGGCAGAATTTAATGCGGATTAGCTAACTTAGCCAGAGTATTAGTTTGTTGGGGTCACCTGCACTAAATATATGACCATAGCTTACAGTTAGGAGCCAAGACAAGAAGTTTTTAATGCATCTCTCATGCCTCCTGCAATCATTCCTTGAACCCAGTATGTGTAAAGTCCACTTTCTTATCCATCAGTAAGAACAAAAAGCCCTGAGGGCATTGCTAGGCACAAAGAATATTCAGAAATTTAAATTCGAGTTGTTAACAAGGTGAAGCTAATAGCTGGAATTAAAGTTGGTGTTTAAATCCAACAGGCAATTTTTAAGTAGAAAAGTAAAAAGAACCAATAGAAGTCACTGAAGCATACCAGGTACTGATGTCTTGAAAAAACTTTTTTTTTAGAGATACTGGGTCAGATCTTGACCTTATCCCAGATCTCTGGAATTTCTTATTAAGAGAATCAATGAAGAAAATTAGGATGGTAGACAAGCTAGAAGTTAATCTTATTGAAGATCCTATAAACTCTATTGTTCAAAATATGTATAGTGAAATATTCCCTTAAACTAATTCTGTACTAGCTTCTCAGATACACTTCTTCATGAAGCACTGGTGCAAAAAGCAAAGAGCTGAGAATCACATGGAGCAAGGTAGCAAGGACCATATTTAACAGAAACTGAATCTGTATTCCAAACGTATCTGCTGTTGTTATCCCATCCCACTCACCTCCATCTCACTTTGTTTCTCAGAGGGTGATACGTGCATTTCCGCTTCTAGTACAGACTGGTCTTCATTTTCAACAGTTATTTCCTCATCCTCCTCAACAGTATCCACCTTAGGCACTTCTACTAAGTCTTCAGAGCTTTCAGATGTGTGGGCAAGAAGTTCCGGTCTGTAGCAGGCATTAAGATATATCTTTTAGACTAATACATAACTTTGGTGATCTCAGTAGGGAAATTCTTTCATGACCAATATTGTAGTGCATGATTGCCATAGGAAGTACAAATCAAGAAAACTAAATGCATCTCAAATGGCTAACTCCTCATTAGGGGAAAAAAAAAATCAACAACTAGGAAAACTGTCACCGACATAGTTTATGAAAAAACCGTTACTTAGGAATTTTCCTCTCCTGAGAGCTGAGAAGCCTCAGGAACGGACTGTAAACAATTCTTATCTGCTGCTGTGGAATGCAACAGGGAGAAATCTGTGATTGGCCTGTCGGACTGTTTCCAATTAAGAGCCTATCACAATTCACCTGTTTGGCCCGTCTCGGGCTGAGAAGATTTCAGTTTACACATTCTTTTCTATTCTTAGCTTAGCCTGGTAGTGAAATCCTTCTCTTTATTCTTTTAGTATAGTTTTTATATCTTATATATCATATAATAATAAATCAAGCCTTCTGATGCATGGAGCCAACTGTCTCGTCTCTTCCCTCATCCTGGACCCCAGAAAATCTACTGTAACAGAAAACTACTTTGGCAATTATAAAATTATATCTGCTCACTTCCATTTTACGGGAAAGAAATCTGAAACTTCTCTATGTTTGTTATTTGAAATTTAGAAAGTGGTGATGCATTACATCTCTGAAATCTACAAAGGGTTAAAAAAAGCAGCAACTTCTTTTTCCCCCCATCTCCACTGCAGAAACAGTTCCAAATGATGGAATTATGAAAACAACTGTATTTGTATAATCACTGAAAATACAGATATTACAAAGACCATGACTGGAAAGTAACTCAAGGCAATAAACACATCATGAGTGAATATGTTACCATCAGCTAGAGGTTACATTAGCAAATACCTAAAGATGAAGTGCTGATGCACTGCCACTGCTGCAGGGTAGTAACAGTAACTCAAATATTAAGTTCTCATTTTCAAAATGATAAAGTTTAGACCAACTGAAACTATTACATACAAGCAAAGAAAAAAGTGCATGTAATAGATTCACAGGAGTCTACTTTGTGATCTCATAACAAAGGCAGTACTGGAGGGTTTTATCCTACACGCCAGTCTTGAGGTAATTGAGAATTGAGGTAATTGACTCCTATTGAGAAAATAGGACTCAATAGGAAAGTGCACAACAGAAGACCCTGTTTCATTTGTTGGCATACATGGAAAGTACCAAGCTCATATGCTGCTCTGATGCCTTCATTTTAGCATTCCTCTTATCTCTGCTTAAAAACACCAGGTAACACATCTTGCCTTACAGCAACACCTCATTGCCTTAATTTCGCAAGGCCCAAAATCTGACATTCAAATTAGGTTAGTTTAGTAACCAATCATATCAGTTTAGTCCTCTCACATATGAACTAGCCAATTATTAGAAGTAACAGCATTTCTTAAGCTGTGGCAGCATCAAGTGTGCCACTTGACCTGTTTGAACCAGCTTAGGGCAGTGCACTGATAGTGCAGCACAGCAATACAATATCTGTAATTCCACAGAGCCATTTAAACACAGAAAATAGGTACTACCCAGTGGAAGGCCTCAAATGCACAAAGAAAATCCTCACAACTAATTCTGTTTAAAGAAGCCTCATATCACAAGCTTGAGTGATTTTCTAGAAAATAATCAAGTTATCTTCAGTTTGTCAAAAGAGACTTTAGGGGTTGAAGTGGGTTTCTTTGGAAGAGAATGATAGGGACACATGCACATGGAGCAGGGTGGGGTGGGCACAGCATGTCTATGAGGTAGGAAGGTGCTATTTATTTACTTAGAATAGATATTCTGAATGGAAGGCCAGTATGAATTATTACTCCAAGCCCTGACTTTTAAGAACTGTTATGGCACACAAGTCACACTACTCTTCACATCCATGTAACAATCATCTGATGATTGTTACACACCTTTAACATCATTTAAACTGGAAATGGTTTTGGGATCTTTTCAGGATGTTAGATCAGATAAGATGGTTTAAAATATTGTCTGAGCAAAGGGCTTTCCTTTGAAGACATGGCTCCCTATAACACTTGTTATTAGCTGACAAGCAGTAACCAGCTCCCCAGCTGAACAGTCAGACCATATTTTACTGCAATTTATCAACTGTAACAAGAAGTGGGGAAGGGATACCTCCTCAAAGACCACACAGAGTATTATGGATATAAGTCCAGATATAATATCTCAAGAAACTGTGCAGTGAATACAAATATTTTTACTATTGTACAGATTCAGCTACAACAGGACACTCTCAGCCTTCACTCTTTTCCTATTATTTCTAGTATCTACTGAGTTTTCACAGGTACTACATTTTGGTGCAACCACTCTTCAAATGATGTCTCACTTTTCTCTTTTCCCATCTTGCATTAGACTTTACTTTTAGTAATTTTAAAAGCAAGCAAGTAAAGTAGGGAGAAAGGAGAAGAAATACCAGTTGCACATGCTGAGACACTAACATAGTTCATGGCTGTCCAAGCAACAAAATAAGAAATCAGTAAAAAAGGGCTCCTAGTACCTGCTTTTGGACATTTGAAGAGCATTTTCCTTATCTTGTTGGGAAGTTTCAAGTCGAGGTTCCTGTCTATTTCTATTTAGCTTCTGACGTTTTAAATGGCTGCTTCGTGTCCAGATGGAAACAGGAGCTGCATTAGGGTCTTGGGAGAATAACACAAAAGAAATTCAAGTGAACAAATTCAGACTAAGATCTTCATATGACCTCCCCATCCAAAATAGTTCATGAAAAAAATTGAGTGCCACTAACACAGTACCACACGTTGTGGTACTTTTTTTCTGAATACCATCTTTACCAAGACTCATAACAATTTTATCTGAATTCCTCTAAAAGGTATATGAGTTGAATCTCAGCACCTCAGAGGAAAGCACGTTTTTATTTCCATTTTACAGATGAATGAAGTAAAATGGAAAGCTGTAAAATAGCCTGCAAAACTATCTATCTAGAGTAATAGCAATCCTGATAATCAAAGTTATTTTTACCTTCAGATGTGCTTGCATGGACATCTGTTGATTCTTTACCTTTTTGAGAGTCAGCCTGTGGAGCAAAAGCAAAGCAAATGTTATTCTAAAATTTTCTGAATTTACTAAAACACCTTCATCATCCTACCCATGACTGCAGCTTTCTAAAGCACTATTTCATAGTAATGATCCTATAAAACAGCAGCTAAAATAATTCTTAATTTATAGCTAAGTCTTCTGTCTCATCTCAACAAATTTTATCTTTTTTAAAAGTTATCTTTTGTCGTGGATGACTCATTTTCTGTGTTTTAATTCTGGCCTCAATGTTGAAGATAAGATTTCAAAGTGACCTGTCACTATAAACAATACTACCAAGATTTTTTTTCCTAACAGTTCTGCTTATAGTAAGTGTCCACACAATTCAATTATAGGAGTCTCTTTCTGTTTGTTTCCCCTTTCTGTATGAACCCAAGGTACTACACTAGAGTGGTTGACAAAATTTATTTGCTCAGTCTTATTTTTATACTTGCACACTATTCTATAGTTTTATTTTTATCATGATGGTCAACAGAATATGGCAACTCATGTAAAAAATAAGAAAAGCCAGAACTTGGTGTTTCATCAGTAATACAGCTTACATGCACAGTCAGCAGAAGAGGCTGCTTAGTTCCCTCTCCCTAGAGCTTTTCTTGTCTCCTGTTCCTCCACACCATCCCAATACCTTAATTTTTTCTGCAAGTTAGCTGAGGATTCAGCACTTGATACAATATAGTGAGTACAAGCTCTACACATTAAAATAAAATGATGTGCTGCTGCTGCCCACTGCTAGCAATAATCTGGAACAGCAATTACCAGCATCCTGGTCCATTTTTCCAGTCCCACTTCAAATACTGTGGAACACGGCTGGCAAAGGGTGGCCATGTTCTACATTCTGCTATTTGAAGTAGTGTCCTATATTGCAAGGCAACGTGTATTCTACTTGCCATCTGTTAGAGGTGTGGCAGTTATCTTCTGCAAATTGGACAGTTTTCTTTATCTCTTCCACAAGCCAATCCTCCCTCTGGGGAGACAGCTGCTGTTAATGGGCCATTGAATTTCACTGCATGACTGATAAAATTACAGCATCCCACTGTGAGATGCTCCGCCCAGGGGGAAGAGCCAAGCATTCCTACCTGGCTACAATCAGAGATTTTGGGACACCAGAACAACCTTTCCACTGGATTCCCAGAGGCACAGCTGCCTTTTCCACTGGATCTTCAGAGGAAGACTACATCCTTCTACAGGATCAGACAGAACCACACCTGACACTCCAGGAGAACTGCAGCCACCATTCCAAACAGACTGCTACCAACACCCTGAACAACAGGGTGTCAGGTTGTGTTCTGACTCTGTCAGTGTTGTTTTGCATTACTGCATTGTTTATTTTATCTTTTTATTTCCTTCCCTCATAAAGAACTGTTATTCCCGTTCCTTTATCTTTGCCTGAGAGCCCCTTAAATTCAAATTTATAAGAATTCAGAGGGAGGGGGTTTACATTTCCCAGTTCAGGGGAGGCTCCTGCCTTCCTTACCAGACACCTTAGTCTTTTCAAACCAAGACCAGTAGCTTCAGGTGAGTACTAAATACACAAGAATTTATAAACCAACGACAAATTATTCTAGAATCAAAATGCACAAAATGGGGAGCACTAACAGAAAGGTGAAAATTAAAGTTGGGAGATGGTTTTTCATAGTTTGGGGGAATGTGGGATATTTTACTTTCTTAGGTGGTCCAACAATTTTCAAACCAGTTCTATTGCAGAACTCCTTTGCAGATGCCAATTTTAGAGCTGCCAGCAATTTTACCAAGCTATGAGGAGTTGGAGCACTTTGGTATCTACTGTCTTTTCCTCTGGAAAAGGGCAAGAGGCAGGGTTTGACTTCTTAACTCACAGCAACAAAAATCAAAAAAACTACTATCACTCTTCTCTTTTCTCCAGGTATATCCATAGCTGGAGAAAAGAGTGATAGTATATCTCTAAAATCAAAATGTGTAACTTTTTACATCATTTTGTTGATATGATCATTACTGGAATCTATCTAAACCTCAGAGACTCATCTCTAGAGACGCTGTTACAAATGAAAGAGAATTAAGAGTTATTGCTTCCAGTCATTGAGAGATTAAAAACATCACTACTTTCTGTCAATTTTTCTTTGGGAAATACTAATTTTCTCAACTGGGAAAACTTAAATTCTAAATCTAGAGTTTAATCATTAATATCTGAGAGTATTGATTTGGCCATTATTTCCCATTTTTAATTAAAGCACTGACTTCCATGAAAGCATGGTCATGTCAATAACACAGACATTCCTTAAAGGATGCGAATCCATGCTCATGGTATTTGGAGCTATGAATGATTGTCAAGCACATCCTGTGTGGCTTCAGAACACAAATGAAATAAAGGAAGAGCTCCATGATATTTAATGACCCAAACATATTCATAACCACATGTCCATGAGCAGCGGTAATCCGGTTGCTGTATCAAATAAATGCAAAGAAAGCTGTGGCCTTTTTGTACAGACAATGTCTAACTCTTCATGCAAACTTAACATCAACCATTGTATTGAACTGTGACATTGACATGTACCTCTAAAAGCTCTCTAAACAGTTTAATCTCAGAGACAGTTGAAATAGTCTCCTTTATGTAATCTGCTGGTAAAAGGCTCAAACTGCAGACCCTGACAGCTGCAGCACAGACTCTGCTTGCATGGGGAAACCCCACCTGTCCACAAAAAAAACCCCACAAAAAAGCCAAAACCAAGAACCAAAGCAAAACAAAACCCAACAAAGCAAAACACAAGCAAAACAAAACCAAAACAAAAAACCACCAACCCATCTTAGACATCATTAGCATTACATTACATCCACACAGAAAGTAGTGAGTAAGCAAAAACAAGCAAAAATAATTTCTCATAACTGTTTTTCCAGTAACAGTACACTCAAAAAAAAAAAAAAAAAAAGGTAACAGACTGTGTACCTACACTTAGTTGTGTTTCTACCTCAGTCCTTGGTCCACCTGCTTCAGGTACTGCAGACTGACAAAAATTGTCCTCTGCTTGCAAACTCTTATTTTCCTTCTTTGAGGCCTCTGCTGTGAAGATTTGAAAGAGGAAACAGTGCAAGGGAAAATTAGTACCTTTATATAACAATCATTTGGCCTGCTTTCAGCTGGGACAGTTATTTTTCTTCCTAATAGCTTATACAGTGTTCTGTCTTGAATTTCGTGTAAGACAACACATTGATGTTTCAGTTGTGCTAAACAGGGGTTACTCCAATTCACAGACTTTTCACTTTCTTATGTTTAGTGAGCAGGTGTACAAGAAGCTGGGAACAAGACACAGCCAGGACAACTGACCTAAGAAATATTTCATACCACGCTGTTAATCCCAGTACATAAACTGGGAGAGGCTAATCACTGCAACTGCATTGTGTATCAGTTCTCTCTTGTGTTTCATTTTTCAAGTTTTGCTGTCTCCCTTCTCATTATGATTACTGTTACATTATGTTTCTGTTTAATCTTATTTCAATTATTAAGCTGTTCTTGTCTCAATACAGTGGTTTTGCATTTTTTTTCAGATTCTCCCCACCCCATTAAGGGGGGAAAAAGCAGATGTGTGGCACTTAGTTGCTTGTTGAGTGTGAAGGAAAGGCCTTCAAGTTCTGGAGTGGCAGGGTGGTCCCAACAGCTGACATGGAGGTTGAGACTAGCCTGACTGGAAATGAGTCACTGACTGGGAAAGCATGTCACTGTGACTGGCCCAGACACTCTGTGCATCTTTGGCACAGGTGATTTCAGAAGAGGACATTTCAGGGACCCAAAAAGGTAGCATTGGGCTTTCACTACAGCTGCCTTGGAGACAGGGGAAATTAAAAATCTGTCTGCCTGGCATTTTCTCTCAGAGCACCCTTCTGTTGTGGGGCTATTGAAGAATAACAGGTGCAAGTCACTACCACCAGCTAAAATACTGCACCAATTAGATCATCCAGGAATCCTGAAAGTGATAAAGGACTGGCCTGAAAAGATTTTGGAATATCATTAGAGGAGGCGACCCATACTGAAGAGGACTCACTGTGTAATAAATTACCAGAAAATGAGAAGAAATATGCCTTATTTATTGGTTGTTCTGCCATATTGTAGGAAAGAATCAGAGATCAAGTCTCCTACAAGTTGCTGAAGGAGAAGGTGAATCAAGTGAGTTTGCAGAGGTGAAGGCCATCCAGCTGGGGCTTTAGACATGGCTGAATGAGAAAAATTACCAATATTTTAGTTCTGTATTGACTTGTGTAGTGGTAAATGCCCTGTGGGGTGGTTGCAGTGATGGAAGCAGAGTAACTGGCAGCAAAAGGCCATCTGAGCTGCCATGTAGTGACAAGATACTGCTGTCTAGGTGAAGAACCTGGTTATGAAAGTACCTCACGTAGAGTCTGATGCACCCAAGAAATGGGCCACAGAGGAACATCAGAACAACTGGAAAGTGCATCAGGCCACTAAGATTGAAGCAACTCAGGTGGATCAGAATTGTCAATACAAGGGAAAATTATTTGTAATTTGGTGCACCCATGACACCTCAGATAATCAAGGGTGAGATGCAAATTATAGTTGGACACATGATCCAGGGGTGGACTAGACCATGGACACAATTACACAGATTATCCATGAATTTGAAACATGCAGTTAAACAGGCCAAGTGGTTAAAGCCTCTCTAGTATGGGGAATGACAACTGAAATAGAAATATGGGTAGACTGGGCAGATGGACTATATCACACTCCCCCAAAACTCCAGGGAAAAATGTTATGTGCTAATAGTGGTGGAAGCAACATCTAGAGAGGAGAGAACATAGCCTGAACCCCACGTCACCACCAGAAACATGGGCCTTTAGAAGGAAACCTTAAGAAGATAACAGAAATTCCAGAATGAGATAGAGCGATTAATTTTCTAAACAACATCATAGACAACTGGGGCAAAGACCATGGCATTGAGTGGGAATATCATATTCTCTGTCATGTACCAGCCTCCAGAAAAATGAAATGATACAACAGGCTGTTACCCATTTATCCTGTAGCAGTGGGTGGCAGGACCTTCAAACATTGGGACACATTTAGCAGAAGCCACTGTTAAGTAAACACTAGGGAATCTGACAGTCAGTCTGACACAGCACAGTCCAAACTTCTACACATTGTAGAAAGAGATAAATTTCCTGTAGTGTGCATAAACATGGAGAGGGAAACAGTCTGGGTTATTCCTGCTTCAGGAAAAGGCAAAATAATTTGTGGAACAGAGTTAGCTCAAGCACTTGGCTCCACTTAGCAGGTAATACAGGAAGATGGGGGAGTCCATTGCATCCCTTATGGGGATTTGATTTTGGGAGCAAGTAGCCAATAAATTAAATTGCATGATGTTAATTGCCATGTAACACTTTATACTGTCGCTTTCATATGCCTATCATGCAACTGGACACCTCACACCACAGCACTGTTTTCACCATTCTGAATTTGGGGATCAGAACCTGATTCCCATTCAATTGCCATATAAAGGGTATTACAGTAAAAATCACCCAGGCCAATGAAGAATTAACTTTGTGAAAGCAAACAAGTGGAGTGGTCACGGAAGCAGAACTGGGTCCAGCATGCAACAATCCAACTTGATGCAAAATCTTTTCTGCCCTGAAAGACTGGTTCAACAGATGGAACTCAAAGTCATGGACTAAAGGACCCCAACAGACATTTCAGAGGGATGGCCCACAGGCAGTGATACACGCGTGTGATGCCTGTGTATATATCTGAAGACAGGGAAGGCAACAGTGTCAGAGTAACTGGTAACTGCAAAGGACATAAAAAATACAGAAAATAAGGAGTGGATATCATCCCACTTTCAAAAGGGATAGAATTGTTCCTAGTAGCTGGCACAGTGCTGCATTTTGAATTCAGTATGAGAATAATGATGCCACACTATTTTCATTGCTGCTGAGTAGTGCTTACCGTTTGTGAAGGACTTTTCAGTTTCCCATGCTCTGCCAGTGAGCAGGTGCACAAGAAGATGGGAGGGACCACAGCTAGAACAGCTGACCTGAACTGGCCACGGGGATATTCCACAGCACAGAACATCATGTTCAGTATATAAACTGGGGACAGCTGGCTAGAAAGGGCTGCTTGGCCATTGTCTCAGCATCTGTCAGCAGGTAGTGAGCAACTGCACCGTGCAACACTTGTCTCTCTTGGGTTTTATTTACCTGGTTTTGTCTCCCTTTTCCTTATTATATTTTATCTTATTTTAATTATTAAACTGTTCTTATATCAACCCAGAGGTTTTACTTTTTTTTTTTCCAAACTCTTCTTCCCATCCTTCTGGGGGAGGAGAGGGTGAACAAGAAGCTGCACATCACTTAGCTGCCAGCTGGGGTTAAAATATGACACCGTTCCAAATATGATCTCAAAGGTCTCAGGACAAATAGAAATATTTCTGCTAGTTTCTACACAGTGTTCACAAAAGTCACTCTTGTACAGTATTTGTTCAACTTTTACAAAGTGTCAGAAAACAACAAAACAAAGCATCCATACCTGCAATTCTGAGATTTTCCTTTTGCACTATAGACATAATAGACTTTTTCTGGAACCATTCTCCTCCTCCCTCCACTTGCCACAAAAGGTTTTTATCCCCAGGGTACTTCTCAAGGTACTGCTTACAAGCTGAGCAAACACAAGAAAAAACACAATATTATAGATACCATATACTCAGCTATACCTCAGATTTAAAGTTTATCTAAAATCAAATTATTTTGCAATCTACCATCATACACAAACAACAACAGAAAGAACTGTTTAACAAAATAGTCGAGTCTGAAATAAATTTTGCTTTACCCTATACATCTTTCCTAATTAACCCTTTCTTAATATAGGTCTAAATACTTTCCATTATTAACTCAAACTGCAAATAAAGATGAAGGGGATTTTCTTCTTTTCCTAGTACCCTCTTGAGATTTTTGCAACCTCACTAGTTACTGTTCCTGCCAACTACAAAACCAAACTCAGAACAGAAGGGTTCTTAAGCAGAGGATGTAATCAAGTGCTTTTTGTCCCCTCACACTCTCTAGGGCAGCTGCGACAAGCACTCTCTAGGAGTGTTAATATGTTACCATTGAATGGTTAATCACTGTTCACTTCCAGAATGTTTTCTGCACTGCTGTCCTTCCATTTTTTTTCTCTCTATATCTGTATCAAACATACAAGTGAAGAGGCATGCATGCTTTGACACTATTCTTTGGTCTTTCCTAGAAAAAGCTACCATTTTTCACAGGGTTCAATACTGATACAGGATTTCAGAGCACAAGATTCCCACTGTGTCATGAAAATGAATTAGTCATTAAATTCTGCTCAAGGAATTGAAGCCTAACAATTAGTTCTTATCAGATCCAGTGACAGACTGTGGTGATTCAAAAATCAGAACATTTCTACTGGTTGAGAAGGCCAGATAAAAATGTTCATAGAAGAAACCCTGGCAAATGGCCTTAGAACAAGCATGCATTGAGAAACAGGGCAAAAGAAATGTACTTCTTGTCTGAACACAGATCCAAAAACACAATTCCAGAATTCATGTAATTTCCTGCATGACATAGCCCTCTTAGGGTGCTAATGGAAGAACCATATGTGTTTTCCTTGTGTTTTAGAACTGTGCCTTCTGATTAGCAAGTGAGAGCAGAGCCTAGTATGTCGTCTTCACCAGAAATTCAGAGAAAGAATGAATTAAACAACCTCGTGAGGTTTAGGTAGGAGCAAGAAAAAGGTGCTACAAGGCAGACAGACATTAGATGCCACACAGGAACACCTCAGCCCATGCTACAGGCTTGGTGGGGGAAACAGGACAGTGGTAAACTTCACAGCAGCAGAAAGCCAACAGAGTTCAAATAATCTACTTTTATACAGAGGATTAAAAATTGAATCAGGAACTACTTCATCTTACACAAATAAGGATTTTTAGCCTCCACCAATGTGCAGAAAATTTAATGTAGAACCAGAGGGTAAGGCCACAAACATGGAGGCTGAATGACAATACTCATTTGGCCATGAAATGAAACCACAAAAAAGATCACAAGAAAAAATTAGACAGCTTGCCTGTATACATGAAAGGTGACAGTGGATATCGTAGGCCAAGAGACTCTTCGGTAAAGGAATCCACAAAGTCTTCCAACATGATTAACCCAGAGTCTTTCCCACGATGTTTCTTTCTAACAAACATTGTGTCTAGCACTGGCAACTTATACTTCTGATGAAGAAGAGAGCTACTAACACTTCCTGATATAATCGGAGGGAAAAAATATCCATCAGTATGGATGACATAACTGCATGCTGACTGACATGCTGCCGCATGGATTTAAGCATATTTAAATAAATACTTTTATAAGTTATAAAAATTCCAAATAATTTATAACTTTATTAAAAATAAATCAAAATAAATAAAATAAATCTATTCGTCATTTATTAACATTTTTGAGTAAGCTTCCAAGATTCATCAAGAGAATAATGGAACAGAAAAAGTCTGTAGCACCAGAAAAGAATAAACAAGACAGAGAGGAAAGGCTCACTTTGAAATCTCACTATACAGTTCTAATTGAAACCTCATAAAAATGGAGCTGAAATGTGGAGGAGGGAATAGGAGAAAACAAAATTATTTAATTACACTTTATGCTGATTACAGGACTTCTCGGGACAAATTTGAAAAGTAATTCAGTTCTTGCTTAAAGAATGAAACAGTGATTCTAGTTTTTTAAATGAAGACACAAAATAATGCTAGGACATTTTACACTGAAATTCTCCCTTAAACAATATATTATCTTAAATTAAATAAACATTGAACAGACAGTGACAACTCATAGGTACTTCAGTATCAGAGCATTCCTAGGGTAGCTAGGAATTCAGTGAGAAAAGGATGGCATTATAACGGCACTAAAACAGTCCATTAATAGCCAATCCGTTTTCAGGCCCTTCAGTCCATCTGTGAACAATGGCAAAGAGTTGCCCTCTTCTCTGACAAGGCCAATGAGAAACAAAGTTGTCTATACAACCCTTTAGTTAGTGTTGGCAACCCTGTATTTTTTAGGACCCATGAACATACTTCTTTTTGGGCCATGAAAACAATCTGAGGGCTGGAGCACTGCTCACGTGAGCAAAGCTGGGGTTGTTCAGCCTGGAGAAGAGAAGGCTCTGGGTGACCTAATCTAATCTAAATCTACCCTCCTGTGGCCTTTCAGCACCTGAAAGGAGCCTACAGGAGAGCTGGAGAGGGACTTTTTAAAAGGTCACGTAGTGATAGGATAAGGGGCAGTGGCCTTAAGCCACAGGAGGGTAGATTTAAACTGGATAGCAGGAAGAAATGTTTTACTGCGAGGGTGGTGAGGCTCTGGGACAGGTTGCTCAAAGAAGGTGTGAATGCCCCATCCCTGAAAGGGGATGTTCAAACTGTGATGCTGAGAATGCCCCATCCCATGCTCATGCCAAGCTGGATGGGGTCCTGGTCCAGAGCCACCTTCCTTCCACCATGGAAGGTGGCTCTGCCCATGGTAGGGGGCAGGGGTTGAAACTAGATGGTCTTTAATGGTCCATTCCCACCAAAATCATTCTACAATTCTCTTAGCATTTTAATTTTTCAAGCAAGGGAAACTTGAGCAGAGAGGTTAAATTACTTGGGTATCCTTTGGGATGCTTGAAGAGCTCCACCACTCCTCAATCATCTGTTTACAGAGCGGTCTTTGCCACATAGGCTACTCATTTGGAGAGTACTACACACACTCAAACATGGGTGAAATTTTGAAATTTTTTTGAAAGAAAAGCCTTCCATTTGTGCTAACTCAAATCCAATCCAAGTGCAAACAATCGTTCTAGAGAAGAAAAAAATGCTATCAGGTATACCATGTTTCTTACAGTTTTAAATACATTTTGTAATTATGAAGTCCTATAAGAGCTTATATTGCTAAAGCATGTAATTATTTCAGCTAGAAATTTTAACAGCCATCTGATCTCTCATGACTGCAGGAAAACAGCAATTCAATTAGGCCTGTAAGGCTTATAAAGCCTACTAATGCAATATTCTTCAAACAAACTCTCTCCTCCCCTTTAATTCCCAAATCCCACAATCCTCAAATGTTCTACCTGTAGGTTTAACAGAATAGAACCCAATAGCCTCTCCTTTTTTCCACAGGATCTTAGCATAATGGCTGCTGCCATGACAGAGAAATGGGAACTCATTTCTTTCCATTTCTTGTGTTCGATAGATAATTCGATTTAGAACATAGAGAACAACTCTCTCTCCAACAGACTTCACCTAAGGGAACACAGAAAAAACATTTCAGAAGACTGGTCAGATTAGTTAATACCCATACATGAGAGGCCTTATTTAACACAGCTGCAGACAGATTTCAAGGGAAGGCTTTAAGTGCTAAAGCAGGGTGACTCTGAGGTTTGTTACAAGGCAAGAAGATGCTCAGAAGTTGCAATGGGTTAAGCACAAATCAGAGCCACAGAGGATATTTCCTGTCTTCAATGTGACTCCCAGTCCAATGTGTAAAATCTGGGAGAAGGGCAGTGCAGTGAGAATATTATGATCTAACTCAAACCTATCCTTGTACTTAAACATTCACCAAACACAACAAGAGTATATCAGCCTCAGAATTCCCAGGCTAGCAGGTAACTGAAGTCTTACAAAGGAGAAATGATGAGCCTCAGTGTGGCAGGACTTGGCACACTCAATCACTCCTGATAGAGTGGCAGGCAACAGGACATGACGCAGTGAAAAAACTTGTTACAACAGTTTCTGTGGCATGAATAAGGAATTAAATATCCTTTTATCTACCCTACAGGGTTCCTTTTATATATGAAATTTGAGTTCACCACTATTGTACTTATTGTGAAGGAAGGAGGAACCCTGATCTATTCTAATGCTTAGTCTCAGCTATCTCCCTTCTAAAAGATTTTGTTCTCCTGATTTTCCTACCATTAAGAATTATGTGGAAAGCCAGGCTACATGCCAAACTCTCAAGAGAAAATTTTAAAAATTGCAAATATCAAAGTCAAATTCCCAGATTCCATGAGCAGATATAAATTACACCCTTGGAAGAACACAGATTTCCAGTTTTGGAAAACTCCATGCTACACAGGGTTAAATAATGGTAACAAAGGTCAATGATGGGCAACAAAGCAGATACCAGGCAACTTACTTTTCCAAACTTCATGTATTGCCACTGCAAGCCACCAGCTCCAACTTGCTTCTGTTAACACATTCCTGACAGTATTTTTGGTTTACTAATCTCCTGATAAGATCAATAGGTACTGATATGGTACAATGCACTATTCTACCAAAATGTTTCAACACAACCAGATCACAATATTCTAAAGAATAAAGAGAAAAGAGGGTAGTACAGCTAACATCTAAGTTGTCTACATATGAAGCTGCTGTACAAAGGTCATTCTTGCTCCAGACTCTATCTTCACACTGAGGTTCCTTTCCCCCTTGTACCTGTTCCTCTACTCCCTTGCAACAGCCCTCTCATTTCCAAATTAAATTAAAGCATGTAATATCTTGCACACTATCTATTTGCCATTATCTTGGAGTACAGGATTAATTGCTAGGTGGGTGTTGGAGCGCTTTACCTGATGAAGCCCCTGTCTAGCAGGGACAGATGTTTTCACAATGTCATCAATTGACCACCACTGGTCAGCAAGATACAGGGCTACAGCTTGAAAGAAACAAGGGAAATAAAAAGTTAGTGATTCTTACCATTCCAAAAGAAACACATTAAATAAAGTTGCTAAATACTCAGGAATAACAATGGAGTAATCATATTAGGCATTTTCTAGATGGCACTATATTAATGTAGTTCCTACTAGCCCAGCACAACCAACGGGGCACTGTCCACCCCACCCATATAAATACTCTCGAGTCCAAAACCTTTTTTGATAGCTGAGATTAATAAACACTAGGGGGGTTTTGTTTTTTGTTCGTTTGAGGGTTTTTTTTGTGGTATGATATACAGGACAATTTTTCAGACATAAGCACTACCCTTCAACACTGTGCTCTAACATCTTCCACTAAAAGATAAGTCTCACTCATATGTTTATTTTACTATTGGATGGCTAATAGATATTAATATTGAAACTGTACAAGTTTTAGGGAGGTAGATGAACGTAAATGATAGCCATTTGAGCAGCAGTTAGGAAGAGTATGATATATAGGCATTTGTGGCATACTTGGCAATCATATACAAGGCATTAAATGGAAGAAAGAAACATGGAGAGCTGGAAAGGGAGGAAGAACAGGAGGAGAAAACCCAAAAGCCATAATCTCAGCCAGAGCTGTGCTAGGACTTCAAGCTAAAGAAAAATTTACACACAACTCTGGTCAATCACTATTAATAAAGAGCAATAGTTCACGTGCAAATTAATGGATTCTAAGAATGTTCAATAAATACCTTTTGGAGAGTTGAAACATACATAAAGACATCAAGAGATACAGGTTGTACTATGGTCCAGAAAAGCAGCACATTATTTTGCTACGTATCTTTTGAATTCAATGGGTCCAGTTCTGATCTGGTTAGCATGCGAAGTTCTAGCACTCGTGTATACAAACACACACAAAAAATAACAGTATGTGAACGAAAAGATGGGGAAGAACAAATGCACAATGAAAAAGTAATGGGCTACAGTAGCATGAAATGAGCAAGGGCCTGGTTACACACATTTTCCACAAGAAAATAAAAAGGCAATAAAGAGATAAAGAATTTGAAATGAAACCTGTGAATGAGTCCCATGGTGGAAACAGTGCAAGAACTTTGTGTGTCTGCTCTTGACCGTAAAGAGGAACAAAGCACACAGACGCCAAGGTAATAGGAACCTGCAAGAAAAATGTACAATATTTCAGTAGACTTTTACTAAACAACAGCAGTAAAATACAGAGAATGTTTATCAAGGTAAAAAAGAAGAATATTAAAAATCAAATCCTTAACAGCTAGCTGAAAAAGACAAGCCTTTCTTTCAGTCCTTTCTTCAGACACATCCGCCCCATCTTCCTAGAGACAAACTCCACCTAAAGAGCTCTGACTCTCAAGCTCTGGCAGATTTAGCTACAGTAATTTGTACAGCTCTTTTCTGCCGACAGTTTGCATTTGTGTGTGCAGCTGAAGTAAGGTGTGCAAGGAGCCAGCATTATGTTCACTTCAATTCTCCCAACTGTGCAAGCTGTCAAACCAACAGAAGAATGAGGCAGTCAGTCAAGCACTGAAACAAGCTGGCACAGCAAAACTGTGTTTGTTAACAAGTTCTAATGTGCTACAGTGGGAAGGCAAATTCAAAAGGGTTTTGTTCCCTGAAGTTACACACACGTTAGGAATTCTGAAGTTGCCTACTTGATATTCCTCCTCAGAAAAAAAAATATGGAAAGGGTCAAAAAAAACCTTCTTTTAAGGAATCAAGTAACTTTGTGGAAACGCATTTTGGTATTTAAATTCATGTGCTTCTATTACTAAATTAATGTATACAAAACTTGACAGACATGAATGGTGTGGTAGACAGACTTGCTTATCAAATTTAAGAAGATTATGGCATGCCATTGTCACAAATGAGGAGGTTAATAGAAGAAATCATTTAGGCATACAGCACGTGCATAAATGCAGGACTTTGATTCTGCCAAGGAATCTGTGGCACTGACCTTTAGATCCCACAGAAAATCCTCTCAGCTCACTTACTTTTCATTAAAGCTATACACACTGCTGGTTTTATTGGTACTATTTCTAATACAAACATTTATCTGGACAGAATCAACACTGACCAACTCATCACACAAGGGATAAGTGTTTAAAACATAAAAGCATCACAGCTATTCTCTACTAGAGATCAACAGCAGCACGGAATATTTCAGATAAAGAAAAAAGAACCACTTTTGAAATTAGTGAAGTTATTAATCAAAACTTGAACCCAAAGATGAAAAACACTGAAGGACTGACATAAAAAAGAGCCAGCTTAAGTAAATCATTAACCCCTTAGTGATGACAGGTTTTTGAGAATTCTTGAGGTTTGATTCATCAGTTGAAAATTTAAAGTTATAGTCAGGTGGGTTTTCCTAGGTTTTTTTAAATTGCTCATTATATACAGATCCATTGCCTAGAAGCAGCACACAGTAACTGAAACTCAGATTTAAACCTAGTTACAGAGTGAAAAAAAATTGAATTTGTAAAATATGAAAGCTTTGATAAAACAGTTCTGAAATTCAATAGGACCGGATATCTTAAATTTTAGATCTATAAGGATATTAGGAACATCAGTACTACAGTATTTGCTGGTTTTTACCTTGTGGTGGTCTGGCAGAGAAAAGAATTCAGGAGAGTTTGGATTCCTCCACCGAAGGTGAAAGAGGTACTCCTCTGCTGAGCTCTCCAATGCCTCATGAGAGTAATTGTTCAATATATCCACAGGGAATGACATGCTCTTGAGAAATAAAGCAACATTATTAATGTAGGTACTTTGAGACATACAATGCAGATGTAAATATGACTGTTGACCCACACTCTGCTGTTGAACACCCACACTCTGCTGCTGACTCTATATCAGTGACAGAAAAGAGAAATGCTCCATCATTTACAATCAATTAGGTGGTGACCAATAACACCCAGACTTGTAAAAGAATCAAATCTGTGCTCCTAAGCAGAAAAGCCTGTAGATGCCCCTAGACCTCAGTTGTAGCAGATTTCCAACACACAAGCCGCATGTTTGCACAAGTACATTCTGCTCTGAGGTGGCAGACTTCATTTTATTTCCCTCCCAGATGATGTTTTTGATGTCACCAGTCACCTTATAACTAGGTGGTAAAAAAAAAGTAAACCACCCAGATGATAACAAGATGGAGTTAATTTGAGACTTTGCATTTAAATCCATCTCTGAAGAAACCAAAACATTGCTCAGGATTTTTCTCATCAACTGGCCTGTTAGTGTTCTTAACAGATGGTTGTTTCCAAAAGCATTTCAGCTGTGAACAGAAACTTACACAAGCTCATTAAAAACAAGAGCCCACAACAGACTAAAGAGAGACACTTTAAGGAGGTGACAAGACAAGACTATAACACTGAAGCCAAACCATAGTGGCAGTAACTCCTAAAAAGCTCTAAGATTCAAATTTTCCTTGTCAAAACAGTGTGAAATTAAAATGAGCAAGTGCTCCTGGAATCCACTGTGTGGTCTTCAGGTAAGGCTTTTCCAGCTCTATAAAACTATACACAGAAAGATACCCCTCAGCTGCTTTGAAGCTATGACTCAAACTCTCAGAAGCATGAACAAACACAAGTTTGTGAGAACCTGCTCTGGTGTCCTGGAGGAACAACACAAGAGTTTTCATACAAGTTTTATAATTCCTAATCTTCACTATGGAGGCTTATTTTTCAGTTTTATTTTAAATCTTAGTGTGCAATGATTTGTTTGTTTTCCCTGTTTACCTTCAGTCCCCCTATTTAATCCACCATTCATTATTCTACTGACACAGGAACATCAAGGGTGAAACATCTTATTCTGACTCAACCAGTAGAAATTAAAAGTCTACATTTTGAAGGCTTTTAAACAGCAATAATATGCTAGTACTAAGTTGATTGGAGAAGAGGTGGCTCCTTCTATGGAAGAGATTTTTTTTTTTTTCCCCTGTTAAAATGGAACTTGGACATGACTTCATTGGCATATACATCTGCTGCATTTAATAGTGTTGCTGATGAAAACACTAATGTTTTCCATGAATGTTACTGTTCAGACATACATGTGCATTCCTCAGAGCCATTTCCTTTCAAATTCAGGTAATTCCTTCCCCCCAATTGTTATCTGCATTTTCTCCTGCCTTCCTCTCCAGTCTCTCACATTCCTTCTACTATTGCCCACTGTCAGACACTTCACTGTATCTTGTAATTCTCCACCTGTTTCTTCCCACATTTCAGGGCTGCCCTTGCTATTGCTAACAATCAACTCCTTTGGCTCCTCCTGTTTGCAAGCAAAATGTTTTCCAGAGCCAAAGGTGAGGTGTGCATGTTTTTGAATGTAGCAGCAATGCAGAGCAGACAGAGGAGCTGCTGTCAGGGGTGAAATTCATACACCCTCAGCCTCTTTATCTCTAGCAGATATGGCTTGCCTGCAGATACTACAGTTCTCAAACACACCAGCAATACTGCACAGTGTGATAAGCAAGTCCGCGCAGTATTGAAAGGAGAAGCATAAGATCACGTGACACTACTTCTACAAGAAGATGAGGCTTTGCCATCCTGTTAACTGCAACAGGCAAGGTAAATTCAGCTGTAAAGGAATACAGGGATATGAAAAACACAAAATTTAATTTTCTGTATGCTGGCAGAAAGGGTAACCCCCCTCTATTACTAAACAAATGCATAAGTGCTTAGATAACTCTGCTATTAACAAAGAAATTGAGCTGAGGTTCCATTATTGCATGACAAGCAGACAAACAAGCCAGAAGCTAAAACTTTAAGCCTGAAGCTATAACTTTAGGCCTCTAGGAAATAATTCCTGACATTTTTTTGGAATAAAACAATGAAGGACCAAAGCAGAAAACATGCAATAAGAAATCCAATAGATTATCTGAGTTCCAACCACTACACCACTATGAATATGAAAGCAGCAACCACATCTTTGCTTAAAAGCAGAAAAGACTAATTATTGCATTCATTAAATTACCCTCAAAATCACTCACATATCTCTTTTCTGTTTGCTATTTGGGCTACCTAATTTGTCATGGCACATTTAGATTTTGTTTGCTCTTATTTGCTCTTTATTTGCTCCCAGTAGTAACTTTTTGACTATTCCTTTTGCAGCAGTCACAGAGAACATGCTATGCAAAAGAAAGCAATACAGAGAAATTTTCAAGACTAAACTAAGGAAAACCTACTCAGCACTCCTTCTAAACATTAATCTTTTTCACCATGCAGCAGATTAGACCTGTAAAGTCACAAGCTCTCATACACTTGTGTGATGTATTTTGTCTCTCTGCTAAAGAGGTGAGAAATAGTTCACATTTAAGTTCACTTCTGAACTCATCCCTGAAGAAATCAGTAACTGTTCAGTAACAAAGTTATTAAGTTATAATAAAAGCATTAAACAAGTGATGAAAGAAGAATGTTCTATGCCAATCTACAGCAGAGCACAAGGAAGTAGATAACAATACAAAATGCAAGCATCTCAAATTTGAAATGCAAATTAACCAACCAAAGACAAATGAAATGCCTTCCAACAGCAATGAATTAATATTAATCCCTCATTAAAACACAGTTGGTTTGACAGTATGTATGTTAAACAAAGTAAAAATACAGATGCCTCTACATCTAGCCAATCTCAAGTTAAAACAGGAGAGAGAAAAAGGGCTGGAGAAAACTTTTCAGTTTTTTTTTTTTTACTAGAGTATTAACACATTTTTGTTGCAGAGGCAGCAGGAACAGCACAGGTCTCTACCATGCAGTTCCTCATGCCCCTTTTTGTTGCTCTAAACCTCAATGCACTGCAGAACTGTAAAACTGTCAGGTCAAATCTTTGTCACACATTGCATGGGCACACTCTGCTCCTGGGGTACCATTCCAATTGGTTAGCACACAGTCAGGCTGACTGAGCACATGCAGTGTAGCCCTAAGCAACCAAACTCATCATGAGTACCTAATATGTTTTCATGTACATTTGTACATAAAGGCATATTAGAAGAGTGTGTTTGGAGGGGAAGGAAGAAAATTAATTTTGTTTTTTAAATGAGACAACTTAAGCATTTCATTTTTCAAGTGAAAGAAAATAAATCTTACACTCTTCAAAAGCGCATCATTTCGCAGAATAATATTAATAGTTTTGTGTCAAACTCAGAAGAATAATATTTGCTTTAATGTGGAATCGTATGACTTTCTCCCTTGTCAGCATTATACAAGCTATTACATGAGGAATGGCACGTCCTTTTTTAGGAACAGCTGCAGCACCAGAGGGTAACAGATCAATTCATGGAATGCCAACAAAAACCACATTTAACAGGATGAGTGAACACATTCCTGTGCAACGCAGGCATTTTATTCACAAAATCTTTATTACTATTAGCACTAAGGTTAAGAAAAGCCAGGGAATAAGTGAGCAACACTGGAAACTAGTTTAATTATAAATTATATCTACAACTCCTATTTCATCTCAGAGTGCATGAGAGATGCATGGTACACACAGGTTCCAGCTTATGTGTGGATCTGAGCAGGAATCAAGAGAACTATTAATCCCCTTGCAGTTCCTCAATATTGAATGACACAAAATTGCAGAAGGATAATAACCCAAAAGCTAGGTTATTTCTTACAGTATGTCAGAAGGCTTAAATACAGCTTTAAACTGGGTTTGGGTGCCTTTATCTCAGGGGAAGTGGAGTCTAACTGTTAGGCTAACAGATAAGGATTTAGAGAAATTTCCAGCTTTAGCACAGACTTAATGTGAATACAGACATGTTATGTGATCTGCCTCAACTCCTCTACAAAACACAAATAATCATTATCTCAGAGGGATCTTCGCTGAGATCATCAGATATTTGAATGTTGTATCAAAACTTAACAAGTACTGGAAATGCACAGTTACTTACACGGGACAGCTTACCTGAGCAACTCATTCTCCTTAAAAAAATAAAATAATTTAAAAAAAAGAAACAATAAAAAAAAACATCCAAGACCTTTTCAAGATAAGATAATAACTGGGACAAATAATCATGCAGGTGAACAATCTTCAAATTTAAATTTGTTTATCATAATAAATAATTATGATTTAAGTAGTTGTCTGGGGGGTTTTTAAAATAGTGATTTGCAGTTTGGAGAACAGGTGCCAGGGTGCTCAAGCCATGACCTGCAAAATTTTCTGCTAAACTAGAAAAGCCAATTTAGACCCAGCCTGCAGGATACAAATACAAGTCCAGTCCTGTGATGAAACACCAGCCTACTCAGACAAAAAGTAAACTGCAGTAATGTCTGACCCAAGCTTTGATCGATTTCAATGAGTGCAGAAGCACTGGATGACCAAACCCCTCAACGACTGCCACGCATTTCCTATGAATCATCACACACCTTAAACCAAGTTCTGTTTTAAAAATAGAATCCATGATCCTACCACAACCTCTCAGACTAGCTGTGAGCTACACCTGGGCTCACATCATGAAAAGAGACATAAAAACCAAACTAAACAGATATGTCCACACATACACCAGTTCCAGAGAAAGCCAAGACAGGACTGCAGAAGTCCCAGGAAAGGCTCCAGGCCCAAAGTGATGATGCACCAAAGCAGCAACGACCTTGATCAGAGCAGCAGGAACATAATTTCTATTTTGCTGTTCTTGTTACCCACCTTGCAGCATCCAGTTGCTAGTCTGGTGAAAGCTGTGAAACTACATAAATGTTGTAAGAAAATTTTAAATTCTTAGGAAGTAGTCTTTTCAGTCTTCTGGCTTCAACTACAAAACAAAATCATCACATCTGCTACTGGAATTGTTAAGCTGTTTTACCAGTTACTCTATTAACAGACAAATTACAGAAATGTTTCTTTGTTTTTACTACCAGCTGTTACATACACACAGTATTTTCATTTTGTTTCTTCTTTATTTGACAATACATACTTTGAACTGAGATAAGTTGTTTTTAAAGTAATTTCTTTATTTCTATAAATAGAGAGAAATACTTAAGTTTAAAAGTTCATAATTTTCTATTACAAAAATAAGTAAATTTTAAACCTCTGCTAAAATAATTAGTCATTTAAGTATGTTTAAGAGAGTACGTACTTGGTTTATCATGAGTCAACATAACTGAAATACACAGACAAAACCTGTGCCATAATTACCTATTTAGACCACTATTGAAACAAAGCTTTTGAGTTTTATAAACACTTGCATCTCTTAAAACTCTATTAACTTTAATCTGTAATCTTACATACATTGGTTATAGGAAGAGGAACACATTTTAGGAAAGAGGTGTTAAAATTTTAAACAACAGAGTGTTTATGAGGATTTCTTGAAAACTGCATCAGCTTGAAGCAGCAACAATCATACAATGATCTGCCACATTGAACAGACAACTCAAGTCTTTCTCACTCACATAACTACTTATTTAGATGTAGGTTTTCTTGGGGTTTAAATTGTTGGGGTCTCTAGCTTGTCAGAGTGGCCCCAAGAAAAGTTGGAAAGTCTCTTTTCTCAGCCCAGTGCTTAAGTTCTCAGTCTCAAGGTTGTTTATTATATCTTATCTATGAAATTCTTTCTCCTGGGCTGCCAAGGTCAGCTCAGCAAGACAATCAGAGGCACTCTGCCTGCCCCCAGGGTGGTGTTAAGTCTTTACATTGAAAACTAGGTATACAATGTTTACAAATTACTTTCCAATACCTATCATCTCTGTTAGACAGTGAGCTTCTACTCTAAACCAATTTAAAAGTGCCAACAGCAGCAGAAGATGGAGGCCCAGAAGAAGGAGAAAGGCAGGACATGCCCAGATCCCTCCATCTTGCCCCCTGAATCTCCATTTTAAAAACTCCAAAATCTACTTTTCCACCCTGTGCTAAATTCACTACCATTCTACTTAATTTGTTGTGGCTTGCACATCTTCATCTAAGGTTGGTAACTTGCTCCACGGGTCATAATCAAAACCACAGGGATTTTGGGCTCTGTGCCAGGGTCTCTGAGACCCCTGGCAGGGGTCTTGGCTGCTCAGGACAGCCAGAGGGATGTCCTGGATGCTGACATTAAATCACAAATTTGGAGGTTGGACAACAAGTCTTCAAACCACGATCCACACATTAGCACTAAGGCATATTTCCCTGCAGTATAGCTTTTGAGAATATTTTTTTGAGACTATAAGCCAATAAATACAAGATCTTGACAGCTCAGATAGGTTTGCACTGGTTTCTATTTTTTCCTTAAAAGGCAAAATAAGATTTTTGGTTTGTTGGTTTGGTTTACAGTAACATAAACCCCAAACAATATCTGTTCATACCCTGCAAAATCAGAAATTGAAAGTTCTTAAGGAAACACATGGCAGTGTCTAGAAATTGCTGTCAACATCAACCAGGATCCCTGGATTAATATGCCAGCCACATTACCCGTAATCTCCTTGAAGCAGCTTATGCAACTCTGGTTTTCTCTCAGACACACAAATCAAAGCTGTTGATTTGAAAGCAAATAAACAAACAAAACCAGCAAAACCTTTCCATTCATCAATTAACCACACAATGTCACTTACATGTATAGCACAGAATTATGAAATCTACATACAGGATTCAATTCCCCAGCAAGAATTACGGTCAGAAGTTCTAAATGCTGGGTTTGAGCACTCTCTTATCAGACGAAACATGAACAAGGACAGAAAGGGGAAGAGTCCTCCACATTTAAAAAAAAAAAAACAAACCAACCCAAACAAAAATCAATCAAACAAAAAAAACCTGCATCTGATTTCTTTAATTAAAGGTAACAGGGTAGTATTATGAGAAGACATGCAACTTCTCTCTCAAACTCACCTCAGGCAGGTGAGATTCTTACTCATATGCCCAATTAGCCACCTGTGTAACACCACTGGCATTTTACTCAAGTGATTTAAATTAGATATTATATTAGACAGCTTATTTAATCAACTAAATTCATAGGTATGCAATTACTAACCTGTTATTTACATTTTCTACAGTCTCACATTTTAATGAGATTATTGTCTGGTTTTTTTGAAGAACACTTCCTTCAGTAGGGAGTTTTGGAAACTAATATGCACAAGTGTTTCCTACAATGAAAATGTGCCAGACCTATGCTAAATTGAAATTCTGTGTTTGAGACTGATCAAAATAAACACAATTAATAAATTTGGAAAACTAAGAAGCCTTTCATGCCTCCCCTTTCTACAACTCCAATGCAAGGTGACTACATCCACATGTAAAATGAAAACCATTCTAGTTGTGTTTGAAAATAATGAACATGTATATTTAACAAGACAGAAAGATACAGCAAGGTGGGATTATTACTTCATCAATCTGCCTCTCTCTGATGTATATCTGATCTTTCCACTGCTCAGCACTCACTTTTCTTTCTAATTTCCCACTTTCCTCCTACTTTTCTTTACTACATGACAAACCTATTTAGAGGCTAAGAAAACAACATCAAACTCCACACAGATACCCCTAATGACCCACCTTTCCTCTCTGGTCACTAGTCTTTCTCCCTTCCATGCCTCAGCAGTTTGAAGTTGCTGGTGTGCAGCTCTCCAGCTCCATCCTCAGTACCCTCCAACTTTGCTTCTGCAGTTTAGGCCTTACACCATCTGCTCCTAAAGCCCTTAATGACCTTCTTATAGCCCTCATCACTTAGAGCCCCACAGCCTCCCTTCACAGGTGGCTGATGGGCCACCTGGAACATACACAGCCACACTACTCTCACTCCTCCTCTTCTATAATTTCCATAGGTTTACCTCCTGCTTCTCCAGGCATCTAACAAGGCAATATTCTGATGCTAAACTTGCTGCTTGATATCAGATGTTCATCTCTTACTTCCACTTGGAACCCACACTTCTTGGCAACTCCTTCCATTTTCAAACCTTCATATCCTCCCCTAACATTATCCCACTGGTTTGCAAGGGCCATCTCATAAGTGCATCTAGTGAATTCAGAGATGAGGACAATAAAGAAAGCTCTTTTTTGAACACACTTAGGAGGAGAAAAAAAAAAAGGGCCAAAAAAACCCACTGAATCTGGGTAGACAGCTGGTGGACTATCAAGCCTAACATAACTAATCTAAAACCAGAGTGAGACTGGAGTTGCAGTAACCCTATGTACACATTTGCATCTATTTTTAAAATGCTTGGCTGCACTGTCCTGTCCCCTATCCCCACAACTGGGGCAGACGTCAAAGCTGCACAGATTAGATTAGCAATCACAGATACATGTTAGCAAAGTCTAATGAGTTACTTCTCATCAGCCAAAGAATAGCAACTCTCCCTGGCTCTTTTGAGGATATTCCACATGGAAATTCAAGTGATGGCATCTATGGCTACTAACAATGAGGAGCAGGTGATTTAATCTTTGCAATCACAGTCCCCATACCCAAGGAGTTACTAAAACAGCTGTCTGAACTACAACTATGCCACATGAAGTCTGGCTTTCTGCAGACAAGCCGTAGGAAAATTCAACAGTTAAGTAGCATGCAATCTCTTTTTCCTTGTTTAAATTATCTGTAGGTGGTTTTGCTGGTTTTGCCTACTTTTTAATGTCACTTGCAGCAGGAGACCTACAACTAGGAAAACAGCATACAACTAAGAAAGCAGCGACTGCCTTGGTTTTGTGGGCAATTCAAATGAAAATGCAGAAAGGGGAATAGGAATTAACATGAGATGTTCCTGGACACAGAACTGAAAATAAACAAGGCTGCAACAAGTGATCCTTGTCAGCCAGCCAACCATAAAACTTCTTGCAAACCAACAGGCACACAGAATTGAGGTGTTCCAGACTCCCATTGTATGGCCCTATGGACTATTTACAACTGCCTGAGGATCAGAATTCTGAAAGCAGTAAGATGGTAAATATAACACATTTGGAGCAGTGAGTATTTAAATCTCATCATAGATTAAAAATTTCTATTTTTCCCAGAAAGGGAATAGGCAGCTATCACCAAATTTTTGATCCAAATCTAGTATCTTCAAGATACTACAATTATCTTCAGAAGATGACAGATGCCTAAAAAACCAGTGTTTAATATGAGGAAATTCTGAATTTTACCTGCTACTTGTGCTCAGTGTCCAACTGTAGCAAGTTATTTCGGCTTCTTTGCACAACAAATGATGAACTACAACAAGATGATGAATTTTGCAGGCATACTCACAAAGTAGTTTGTGGACTTACCAAAACAGTGTGGGATCACTCCAAAAGAACTAGAGACACAGATAATTAGAGAGAATTTTACCTCGTCTATCTCAAAGGAAAGCCAAGGTGAAAATCATATGTCAAGATTATCACACACATCAAAAACATTTTTGTCTAAAAACAAAGGCTTTTAGACAGCATGCTTGGGCCACAGACTGGATGAGGAGTTATTACTGAGCCCACTCATGTTAGGAAGAGATGTTACAAGTTATCATCCCAGGGGACAGACACCATTCTCACAAAAACAGTAATAGCTGTAAGTGGCCCCATATATCCAGGCAAAACAGCACCTTTACTTCCTCAGCTTTACAAAGGCCACAAAAACTGACTGCCTCTGTCTAGCTCTGTCAGTTGTAGTCAGCAGCAACTATGTTTGTCTTCCTCATCCCATCTTCAGAAGGATGGAAAAAAGGCACATATGGACTAAAACTAGAAAATTAGAAGTAAACCATCTCCTCTGAAAAATAAGCAAGTAACAAAATAATATGCAAGCCTTCAAAAAGCTAGGAAAGAGTCAGACATCTTGTAAGCTGCTCCAGCTTAGCAGGATGAAAAGTTCGGTCTGGTATTTGTTGGTGTAGAAATCCTGACCCCATAACAAAGGAAGAATAAAACATCAAAAAGAATATTTCATTGCCCAGAATCAGAATCAAAAATCTGTTCTGACTGATAGAATAAACTGACTTATGTCTCTTTTCCCCAAAATGAACCTCTTCTCCCCAGTGTTCATACTTCCTTGTCATCCAAACAAATATTTAACAAAATCCTCAGCAGATTGATTCCTGAGCAGCTCTGTGTTTGCCTTTTATTTCAGTAGTCTTACACTTGTGGATGGTTAATTTCTGTTTCCCACAATTGTCTGGGTATAGCCGCTGCTGGTTTTGTTCAACCCATGACAGCCACATTGTAAAAATCCATCCATTAATATGAATCCACAAGGTATCACTAAACATGTTACTACAGGAATCACTATCTGCACTGTCTGCAAACTTTAGCAAGGATGTCTCTAATAGCAGAAAGGAATTCATATACAACCTCCTCCCTGTGTCATCTGTCCTTGTCTCCATCAGCAATCATCCTGACATTCCAAGAACTCACAAGCTTCTGTCAGCACATTGCACTTCTCCTGCTTCTCACTGTAATACGTGCTTGAAAGATTTGAACTTTTAAGCTACATCTTCTAGTACCTAGGCTATCTGTTACAGGTGTACTTGAATTTTTGAAAAAACAAACTAATGAACAAACTGCTTTAAAAGCTTCACTTACTTGTCTTCTCTGGAAATGCAGACATTGCTTGATCATTAGTGGAGGGTTTGGACAACATAAGTAAGCTACTCATACTTCTGAACATACCACCTTACTGTACTTTGTTAAAAAGCAAACAAACAGACAAAACCCCCAACCCAACAAGCAAAAAAACCCAACAATAAAAAGTACTAGTATTAGTAGAAAAAAGTATTAGCACTGCACCTTAAATCAGTGCTCAGCTTAAGAATGAGTTGCCAGGAATCAGCTTATTATCTCCTGCTCCTTAAAAAAACTCCCTTCTGCAGCTTCAGACTAAATGTTGACAACATAAACTCCCAGTAATGAGGTGTCCAAAGAAACAAATTTTTCCAACATTTTAAAATCCAATAAAGTTGTCTGTGCTGCACTGTAGTAACACTTACATTGCTATTGTTAAAATCTGCCGCTATTTTATCATTATCAACTCATAAATTATTCAAATTCCCCAGTTAAGGTTATTGCTGCCAAACTCTACAAGAGCCCTGAGAAGTATCATTCAACCTAGGAAACATTTCTCTTTGCAGAATATGCGGGCTAGAAAAGAGCTAGACAAAAGACTGGTCTTCTAGCAGAGCACTTGCAAACCTAAGCACACTTCACATTTTTACACTGGTGTTTTAGGAGCATGAAGCCAGTTAGGGTGAAACAGCATTTCATACCGCTCAAAGTTCACCAGTTCTCCGTGCTGGGGAAAGGCTGGTGCAGCTGCAGGCTCACAGCCACTGCCGCACCAGAACTTCTGAACTGGGTGTATTCATCTAGCACTGCCTCAGGGGCTACTGACTGCACAGAGACCACACCTTTACTGATTATTCTTTCTCTTCAGTAATCCACAGAATTAAAGAAACCTAATTAACCACCTTTCTTTTACATGTTTTGATGGAGCCTAGAAGAAAGGGTAACAGTGAATTCAATCCATCCTGGTCTGCAAAAAGTTTCTAATCATAAGCAGCGGCAAGAGATGCCAGCCCTATGAATACAGAGGTGCCCTGTCTTACGGTATTCTGATATAAAAGGTTAATGTACACCAAAAAAAAAAAAAGTATAAGATAGACACAACTCACATTTGAAAACAAAACAAAAATCAAAGCTATTTCTTTGAATGACTGTACAACACACAGTTCAGTATACAATTCAGAGAAATGGGTTTTCCTAGATTTTCAATTCAAGGAATCATTTAGAACTTGTAGACTTATCATTCAAATCAGTAGTAGGTTTTCCAGTTCACTTTGAAAGGAAGGAAACAGATATGCTAGTCCTGACAATTCTCACTAATTTTATTGGGATTTTAGTAAAGATTTGAAAGCTCATGACTCTTTTGGGACAGGATTCTTTTACATATTATAGCAAGCTATTTAAAAGCTTCTCTGAAATCTCAGACACTCACTGGAGAACACCAAGTAAATTTATAATGATTAAATAAATATATGCTGTCACATCCCATTGTTCAGGAAAAAAAAAATCAGCAATAGCAGACAAAGCTGCAAGAGTAAGAGAGAATAGCTACAAAGACACTGCATATGCCATTTTGGTTATGTTTAAAACAACGCAGTAGAGGAAACACATTAGAGCAGGCTTTTCCACTCAGACTTGTTTAATCCATGCTGCATCACCAGGAAACGTAAGTTTGAGAGGAGGGTTCAATTCTGATTGAATTATTTATTTTTTTAAATCCATTTCTATTATGAGAAATTTTTTTGTTGTTTTTGAACAGGCTACAAAATGATTACCCTAGAGACATTCATTAGACAGAAGTAGTTCCAAAGGGAAATGCACACCTCTACCACTGCTGCCCCAAACATTCACAGACAAAAGGATGACAGTGGCTTTCCGGAATGTAGAGTTGATACAATGTGATGAATAAGTGACAGCCTTGAGAGTGAGGAGTAAAGTATCTTTCTGTGAGGAAACAAGAAGCTAGTATTTTGCATGAAAAAATGTTTAAGGAATGCCAATGTGAAAATAAGCGTAAGTAGGTATCATTCAGCTCCAATGCCACATTTGTACTTGGAGTTTAGAAACATAATTGGAAACAGCTTTAAATTATCACCACTACTTGATATTCATTGATTGGTAGAAAATAGAGATTGATATCAAGTCTTATCATATCTAAAAATGTAAAAAAATGGAAGGGCTCCTCTACTCTGATGAATTTCTCCAGCACCACCAAATCCCATGTTTGTCTTTTAGTGATTTTGTATCAAACATGGGAAAAAAAACCACCAAACAAAACATTAATAAGTGTTAGCCTTAGTACAGAAATGAAGTTCCTCTGTCTTTCACTGCCAAAGACCCTGCACTGAACTAGACACGCAAGTACAACTATTTAAAACAAATTGTGTTTATATGAATTGTGGATAAGAAGAGCTTTAAGATGATTTTGAGTGGTATTATCTTTACAACACTAACAGACATTAAAAAAGGAAAAAACCTGCACATATACATAAACCTACACTCTTTTGATTATTTAATCAATGAAATATTATCTACCTTGATGTGCTTACTGAAGAAATTAGGAGTATTTTCCAATTCAACTTGTAAAGTGTCTAGTTATGTAACACTCCAAAAAAGAGTTCTGGATCACGCATTGTTAAAGAGATATTGTAGACATACAGTAGAATCCCATCCTAATTACTCATCTTGCACAACAGGAAAGAAAGACGCTGTAAAACATTTGATTACGCATAAAGAAAATGATAACGAATATCAGACTGGAGAAGGAGAAACAAGGAAAGACTTAAAAGCTTGCCTATATGAGCAGCTAAATAAAAACAGTGTTGAAACTGAGATGCTCACTGACATCAATAATACTTAAATTCAAACATTAATTTTATTAACCACTCACTGCCCTAACATTTTTCCACTGTGAAACAGGTGATGAAATGTTTTTTTCACTAGCCACCAAGAGAAAAATCAATAAGTTCTTTGGTACCTAGAGGAGGTCAATTAAACAAGAAAAGGTACCAGTGTGGTTGAGGAAACTGAGAGAAGATGCACTCAGTTCCTACAGAGTTTGATGGAGGAGGAAATCCACAGTCACTCTAATCTGCAGCAATCTTTTATAGGTCCTCCAGTGAGGCAGCACTGATTTTATTATAATGATCACTCTGACACAATACTTATTCCCCATACAAACTGGTGGGCTTTTTACTAGGCTATGACCAATGGTACAGCCCAATGCATAAAATGAGCAAATGCAATTATGCAGAACAAGAAAAGAGTTCCCTCCTCCTGTGTACACGTACAGAAAAAAGCAAGTATCAGCTGAACGGTGTCTCCACACCAAAGGTTAAGCTTCTAAATTTCTGATTATTAATAACTGAAAACTCCACAGCTCAGAAGAGCTTAAGTGTAATTCTTTAATCGTTTCCTCTAAATAGAGCATTAATACATGTATTAAATTGGTGAGTTAATATATTTGTTTTCCATTAATGCTAGTAAAACCGTTTGCTCTAGCTCTCAGTGCAATCCACTTTCCCAGGCTGCATTTAACAGTCATAAGCAAGATAGCAGTGCTACGTCAATGGATATCTTAGGCAAGATGCTTCCCTACGTTTTAAGGAATGAACCAGCCCTATCTCGAAATAAAATTACAAAAGACTTACACGTCATATGTAGGAAAACATAAGAGTGTGCGTGCGTGTGCAGCTGCGTGTGTCCACATATATTTGCACACGTACACACAGCCATCTTTGTGGGAGACAGCAACTGTAGCACTGCAATTACTGTTTTCATACATGCGTAGCGGTGTATAGATATATAAATGGTTCTTACACGTGTGCGTAGCTATAACACGTAAATTTCAACGCTACAATAGAAGACCCCACAAAAGATGGCTGGTCCTGGCCAACACGGACTGGCCTGGGCTAGAACTCGCACCGAACTCGGCGTGCCTCAAGCTCCGCCAAGGCCGGGGGAAGCTCGGGGGGTCGAGCCCGGCAGCCCCTGCCTCGGGGGAACGGAGCTGGTCCCACCGCCCGGCCGAGCCGCATCCGCCCCCCGCCCGCCAGCCCGGCGCGGCCCTGCCCGCCCCGCGATGGCAGCGGCGGGGTCGGGCACTGCTTCGGGCGGGAGAGCGGCGCCCGGGGCGGCCACGACGCGGGCGGGGATGCGGGCGGACACCTGGCGTCCGCGGCGGACGAGGGGCCGCGGGGCAGCGGCCAGCCCAGCCCGCCCATCGCCCCCCGCCGGGCTGCGCGCCCCGCGCCCCCGGGCGGCGGCCGAGCGCTCCCCGCGTCCTGCCCGGCCGGGCCCGGCTAGGCAGCGGAGATGCGGGACGCCTCAGCAGGTTACCCGCGACACCCCGCCGCGCCTCACCTCAGCCGGCCGGGCAGCCTGCCGCGGCGGCGCGGGAATAAATGGAGAAGGAGGGGGAGGCGGCCGGGCTCCCTAACAGCGTTCACGGCACACCCCCGCTCACCTCCGGCTTCGCCCGGTCCTGCAGCCCGGCGCCTGATATCATCTCCCCCGGCGGCCTCCCCGCCCCTCGCAGCTGACGCACTCCCGCTGATTCGCCCCGAGCCGCCGCTGCTCGCCCCGCACAGCCCGCCATGACGGCTGCGGGCACCCCGCACCGCCCCCGCCCGCGGCGGGGTGTGGTACCAGCGCCACCGCCCGCCACCGCGGCGGCCAGCCTCCGGGGCAGACGTGGTACCCACGCCATCCTCACCACCGATGGGCTGGTGGCACCTGTCCTGTGGCCCTGGCATACAGAGGGAGCCCGGAGCCACCTCAGAGATGGTACTCATAAGGAGAAAGAATAAAGGCCATGCGTCGTCTCCTAGTGCTGGGTAGCTCACCGCAAAGCTAGGGGTGAAATATCCCCTTTGCAAGAAAGGTGACCTCATAGATCCAGGCAGTAAGGATTGCTTCCCCATTTCCAACAACTCACCATGGACAAGCCTCACTACACCTCCTGTTACCAAACTGGGGTGCTGACTGAACTCAGTTACTGGCAGAAGCCTGTTTTCCAAACAGAAACATTAATCCCTGTTCCCCAGCACTGACCACCACTGGCCACAGCACCTGAGTATCCACCCCCAAGAAGACCTGTATGCCAGGAAGCTGAAGAACACCAAAATCAAATGAGGAGTTTGTGGTTGGCTAGCGCCTGCCCTTGAGTTTGGCTGTAAAATGAACCCTTGTTTTATAGCTACAATGGTTTGTTCTGAGAATGGGAAGTAGTAGGTGCACACCTGTGATAACATCCATGGAAAAAAGGAGGCTAGAGGCACAAAGTGGGGTCACTGCCCAGGGGCAGCAGTCGTTTCAAGGGCTTCTCAGTGTTATTTGCCAGAGACAGCTGTGTAACACCAGGGACCAGAGGAGCAGGTATTCAGTGTATTTATAATGATTATATGCATGTCCAAATATATTGGGTTGGACCAAGGTTTTGGTCATGGGGAGGCTGCAGGAGTGAGCTCTCTGAGAAGCTGCCAGGAACTTCCCCTGTGTCTGACAGAGCCTATGCCAGATGACTCCAAGTTGGACCTGCGACTGGCCAAAGCTGAGCCCAACAGTGATTATGGTAGCACCTCTGGGGTCATATGTTTGAGAAGCTTTAGTTTGCACATCTCCAGCCCAAGAGAGGAGTGAAAACATATGAGACAAGACTAAAGCTATCAGACAGCATCCAAAGGAGAGCAACTGAGATGGTGAAGGGCCTTTAGGGGAAGCCTTATAAGGAACACCTGACATCACTTGGTCTGCTCAGCCTGGAGAAGAAGAGACTGAAGTGAGACCTCATTGCAGTTACCAACTTCCTCCTGAGGGGAAGAGGAGGGGCAGGTACTGCTTTCTTCTCTGTAGTGAAGAATGGCAGGACCCAAGGGAATGGATTTGTGTCAGGGGAGGTTTAGGTTGGATATCAGGAAACAGGTTCTTCACCCGCGGTTGGTTGGTGACTGGAAGAGGGTCCCCAGGGTAGTGGTCATGGCACAAAAATGACAGAGCTCAAGGAGGGTTTGGACAATGCTCTCAGGCACATGGTGTGACTCTTGGGTATGGTCCTATGCAGAGCCAGGAGTTGGACTCCATGGTCCTTGTGGGCCCCTTCCAACTCAGCATTTTCTGTGATTCTGTGAGAAACAGCTCTGCAGACACTGAGGACTGTGAAGAAGGAGGCGGAGGAAGTGCCACAGGCACCAGAGCAGATGTTCCCCTGCCACCCTGGTGGTGAAAACCTACAGGGGTTGTGCCCCTGCAGCCCGTGGTGGAACATGAGATCCACTTGAAGCCCGTGGTGGATCTCACTCACTGGAGCAGGTGAATGCCCAAAGAAGGCCTGTGACCCCATGGTAAACCCACGTTGGAGCTTCTGCATGACCTGTGGGCTTCTGTCAAGACCTGTGGACCTCTGGAGAGACTAGCCCATGCTGGAGCAAGTTTTCTACGAGGACATGTGATCCCAGGGACAGCACAGCTGGAGGCAGTCTGCTCCTGAAGGACTGTGCTCCATGGGAGGAACCCACGGTGGAACATTTTGTGAAGAACAGCAACCCATGGGAAAAGCTTATACTGGAGAATAGGGAGGAGTGTTTTCCTGAAGAGGGACCCCATGCTGGAGCAGGGAAAATGTGAGGAGTCCTTCCCCTGAAGACACAGCAGCAGAGACAGCATTGGTGAACTAACCCTACCCCCATTCCCTGTCACCCTATGCTGCTTGGCTGGAGGAGGTAGAGAAAATCAGGAGTGAAGCTGAGTCTGGGAAGAAGGAATGGGTGGTGGCCAAAGTGCTTCTAAGATTTGGGGTTATTTCTCATTATCCTACTCTGACAGGTAGTAAATGAAATTCATTTTCCCCAGACTTGAGTCTGTTTGGTCCATAAGAACAATAGGTGGGTGATCTCTCCTTGCCCTTATGTTTACTCAGAAGCCTTTTTGTTTTACTCTTTCTTGCCTGTCCAGATGAGAAGGGGAGAGCCAGAGCAGCTTTGGTGGGCACCTGGCATCCAAGCATGGTGAAGCCATCACACTAAAATGATGTAACTTTGCTGAGACAGATTACAAGTCAGGGGCTGGGATGAAGCATCAACAGAACTTTTTTTGAATGAGCAGTCATCTTAAAACTCCATTAACAACAAGCTTTGACAAAATTATCTTGGCTAGAGGAAAAGGGTCAACGTTTATGCTCTCCTAATTTCTTCTAATTAGAGTAATACTGATTATATTTTACACTTGCATTTCAAAGAGAAACCTTTTTAGTGCAATGTTATGTAGTGAAACTTGTTCTGCAATATGTAGTATGCAAAATAAGATATCTTAAAGAAGTAAGATGACAAACGAAACCTAGCAGGAAATTCCTAAAATAAGTACCTCTGTTTCCTGTATTTTTTGCTTTCACAACAAATGAATGAAAGAACCTATAAATTGGTAGTAATTGTTGCTAACAATTTCATGGAAGAACCAAGAACCTTTGTTCTTTTTTGGTGGAAAGTTTATTAGGCATGGTCAGTTACTAGACATTTTAAAGGAGATAAGGAGACTTGGACATACACAATTGTATTTTAATAAAAGTATTTACCTTCTCAGTTGCTTGGGATATGGACAGGTTATTAAAATCCTCTCATAAAATCTTTTAGAACAGGAAATGAAAGGCAGAAAAATTAATTCATGCAGAAATACTCCAATAAATTACTGTCTTTGCAGGCCATCTCAAATATTACTTAGAAACAGATCTGCATGTAAATTTGTTTTTAAACTATTAATATTTCTATCATGTCACCTCTTGTATCTGGAAGAATTTCCATGCAAAGCCCACAAATAAATATGTATTTTCGACTGTTGTGAGAGCTACAGAAATCTTGACAAAATATTCTTGTTTAAGACTAGTGCTTTTTCTGGTAATCACATTACTCTCACTGTGGGTTTGTGTATCTTCTCTCCCTCTCCCTCTCCCGCTCCCCTCCCCTCCTTATATTGTAAATTTTTAGAATCATGTTCAACCTTACTAGTACAAGTTCCCACAACAATACCATTAAGTAAGTGCAGTGGGGGACCTCACAGATTACAGTACATCGTGCTAGGATGATCCTCTGAATAAATGTACTGTAGATCACACACACACACACACTCACATTCCCATCTGCCACCAGGAGACTTTGGATCTCTTTCAACATTTTGGATTTACCATTACAATGGTAATTTTTACCTGGAAGACCATACGCCATGACATTTGTGGTAGTATATAGAAGAAGGTTGTGCTTCCACAACTAAATAGTTTGTCAGACCTTTGCATTAAAGAGAAAATGTAGACATGGAAGGCCTGACTTCTTACTCTGTATTTTCACATCTTCTGTCTCAGCATCTTTGCACAATTGATACCTTCCAAAAAAAGTCAGACTGGGAGAAACCCCAGTAAACTGTCTGGCACATCTCACTGTCTGATGTTTTTCTAGGCTAATTTTTCTTTAATCTCTAGTGACAGAGATGCCTACAGCTTGCCTAGGTAAACTTCCAGATTTAAGGTTTTTCCAGTAAAAGCAACTAAAAGGAAAGGTAGCAAGTTCTAATTATGCCACAGTCATGAACAGTGTGTGCTAAATGGCAAGCACACTGTGCAGTATGCTCACTATGAGCATGCCAACGTAGCTACAAGACATGCATCTGAACATGCATTCAGCATAACTCCTGTGACTAGTACTCCAAACATTCATTCAAGTGATACAGGTGCTTGGAAACACAGAATCATAGAACTTTTGGGGTTGAACGGGGGCCTTAAAGATCATCTAGTTCAACTGCCTCTGCTGTGAGCAGGGACATCTTCCACTAGACCAGTCTGACCACAGCTCTCTGCCTTGACCTTGAGCATTTTGAAGATGGGGCATCAATAACTTCCCTGGGCAACTTGGTCCAGTGTCTCACTACTCTCACAAAAACCAAAACCAAACCAACCAAACCCACAAAAAACCCAAAAACAAACAAACAAACAACCCTCCTCCCATCCCAAACAAAAAAAAAAAAAAGTCATGGAAATAAATAAATAGACATAACAGCTAATGATCATGAGACTTCTCAATAGTGAAAATCAAGATTTTAACGTGCAAAATACTGGGTCAGGCAAAAATTGTTTGCAGATATTGCTGGGTGTCTCTGATGTCTATGCCTTGTCTGAAGGGCACAGGTAGGGCTAGCAGGATTTGGCAGCCAAGTAATTTATTGCTAATGACTCAGGAGTGCCTAACCCATCTAGGAAAAGGACAACACTGCTCTTGGCAAGATTTACAGACCAAAGCATAACAAAACAAGCATACAAAGCATGCAAAATCATAGCTACTGGCTAATTATAATTCTTTCCTTTCATCCTCAGAAAATGGCAATCCTAGGGATATTAATAAGAAAGAAAGGTTTGACAAAAGAAGCATGCATCTGCAAATTCCTTTTAGTAACAAGTTCTTTGAGAGCCCATCTAGCAGCTATGTCAGGCCCAACTACCCTCCTTTCTCTTCCTTAACCTCGCCCACCACCCTCCACAGCAAGAACAAATACAGCCTCGACATCTTCTGCACAGATGTGTTCATTCCAGAAGGAGTGATGTTACCTCCTCATCTTTATTGGTGACATATTTCCACCCATGTCATTTATTAGCAAAAGTCTGTGGCAGGTTGATCTTGGCTGCTGTCACATTCTCACCAAGCCACTCTACCACTCCTCCTTCTCATCTATACAGCGAAAAGAGAATATAATGAAAAACTCATGGATTTGGATAAGGACAGGGAGGGATCACTCACCAATCACTGTCAAAGGACAAGCGGGCTCAAATTGGGGTGTTTAATTTAAGTTGATTGACAAGCAAATCAGAGGTGAATAATGGGAAATAAGAACAAATCCTAAAAACACTTTTCCCCTTCCTCTCCCTTCTTCCCAAGCTCAGTTTGTAATTTCCCTACCCTCTCTCGCAGGTAATGTAGAACTGGCGTTGCAGTCAGTCTGTCATGCATTGTCTCTGCTGCTCCTTCCTCCTCCCACTCTTTGCTCCAGTGTGGAGTCCCACACTTGGGAGAACAATCCCCCACAAATTTCTCCACTGTCAGCCCCCCCCATGAACTGCAGTTCTTCACAAACTGCTTCAGCTTGTTCTGTTCTAGGGCTCTCTGCATGTGCTCTGCCTGGGACCTCCATGGGCTACCTCACCATTGTCTTCATCACAGGCTGCAGGGGAATCTCAGCTCCAGCATGTGAAGCATCTCCTCCCCCTGCTTCTTCACCAACCTCAGTGTCTGCAGAGCCTCTGGCATTTTCTCACTCCTCTCTCACAGATGCAGTTACTCTTTCTTAAATACACTATAACAGAGGCACCGAGATTACAACTAAGCACCACTGATGTTTAGCTCAGCTTTGGCCATTGGTGGGTGCATCTTGGAGCCAATTAAAACTGCCTCAGCTGGACATGAAGAAAGCTTTTTTTAGCTTCCCAAAGAAGCAACAGCCTGCTATCAAATCCTTGCAACACAAACCCAATACAATCACCATCACACTGCAAAGTCTGTCTTTCTCTTCTTACATTCCTGTAGCAAGGCTAGAAACATCTCCTTTTCTAGTCAGCATATTTCATACATGAAAAGATTTTTATGTCTCTTTGGAAGTTTCATTATCCAATGCATGCAATAGAAACAACAGTACATCAGTTAACACTTCTTTTCAATTTCCAGTTTCATAGTCTGAAATCTCCCTTCTCCCTCCAGGTACTGTAGGAGTTTTGCTTTCCCAGTCTGACCTTATTTTACCTAGCCCCTATTCTCTCAAAGACTCCATAGTCTGCCTTCTGGTATGAGAACATTTTTGTGTGATTATAACAAGTTTTACCAGGCGGTGAAAATATTGAAGCATTTTAAAATTATTTAATAAACTTTTGTATGCATCTTCCATTTCTTGACAAAAACTTCTTATTCCCCAAGTACAGAATGGGCATTTATAGGTGAACCAAAGGTTCTCTAAATGAGCCAAATAGAAAGATTTCTCCTGCAAAAAAACTGTGAAGCTGAGAATAAAATCTGGACAGCTCTTCCTTATCTTGTGTTGAGGAGTCACTTCATACATTTGGAGGTCTTCTGTCCTCAAGCAAGTGGAACAGCATTGTTAATCACCAACAGAGACTCCCTTTGCACCATGTTGCTGTTGCAGTCAGAGGTGTGGCTGCCACACAGGCAAACACATTAATGTGCCCAGTGTGCAGGGCCTTTAACCAGGTCAGCTCTTTTATTCATAGCAAGAGGGCATTAATAATGCAAAGACCTGTGGCTGTTTTGAAAGATGCCACATGGAATTGTCGGTGTAGCAAGTCTCTAAAGGAGCTCCATCATAGCACAATCCAAGAGAAGACACTTCACAAAGCCTGGTGAAAATAAAAATCTTTACCATTCTAAGACTGGTCAAATTTTGTTACTCAGACTTGTAGGTTCATTTTTTTTCTCCATTCTCCACATCTGCCAATTAGGACTGCCTGCAATCAGCAGCCTGACTTCTGCAGGATTTATATGCCCTGTTCCCCCACTCTCCCAGTACAAAGGTCTTATTATGCACCTAATTTGAAACCTGGCCTTGTGGCTCCTGCCCTCTTGCTGGCCCCTTCTGGCTTACTGTTCCTTCTGGCTGCAAAACTTAGGGCCCCTCACAGCTTTCCTAGTGTGAAATGAAATATGGCATCAGTCCCATCTGCTCTGTGCAGGAGAAAGTCAACAAGTCATTCAGTAGTTGCAGTCCTTGGGAGTTAGAGGGGCCCTTATCAGAGCACAGATGGGAAGAATGAGGGAAAAGATGCAAAAGGAAAAAATTAAAGTAAGCTGAAAAACTTGGATCTGGTTTGCAATACATAATTTAAATGGTAAAGACTAGAAAGCATTAAAGTAGGCAAGGTCAACCTATCTCACCATGTAGTGACAAATTCAGATTGAGCTCAGAGGGTTAGAGCAGGGTGTTAATAACACTAAGGTTCAATCCCTGTATGGGCCATTCATTTAAGAGCTGGGCTCAATGATCCTTGTGGGCACTTTCCAACTCAGAATATTCTGCGACTATAACAGGATGGTCTGAAACAATTCTTCATGTGGATTTAAATCATCTATAGCAACTACCTGTGAAACTACCTGTCCTGATTTAAGTCAAATCTGGGAGAAAATCTTTAAAGGCGTTACTTGAGAAAGCAGATTTAAGTGGTCCTTTCCCCATTTGGTTTGGGAAAATATTTATTTGGAGAAAAGTGGAAAAAATCTGTTTATTTCAAAGGCAAAGCATTCACCAGCACAAAAAAAAAAAAAAAAAAAAAAAAAAAAGAACAGTATTAAACAATAAAACTGCTTGCCAATCTGAAGAGATGACAAACTCAGAAAGTCCCCTTGGTGGGCTATAGTTCTGCTCACCCAGCCTGTTATCAGTCTCTCCAGCACTGGAAATGCCACGGCCCACGCCCGGCCTGGTGGCCACAGGGGTGAGCTGCCGGTGCTCTGCTTGGTGCTCAGTCCTGAGCAGGTTTGAACAGTCCCAACAAAAAGAGAAACCACAGTTTAGGGAACTTCTGCCTCAGCTAGCTAAAAACTACCTAAAAAGCAGAGGAGAGCTCTGTCCCCTGTCTGTCTGCAGACAAAACAGCCGGGAGAAGGATGCAGGGGAGCAAGTGCAGGTTCTGATCTCAAGCTGCACGCTTCTTCTCTGCCCCCCTTTGATCTTGGAACCAGTCTTAAGGTGTAAAATTTATTTCTGGGCTAACAGACAAATGGGGATACGAGCATCATCATAAAGTCATTTTAGGACACTACCTAGGTTTGAATAAGGCGACTCTAAGGGATACAGTCAGGTTTTTTTTTTTTATTAAAAACCCTCAAACCAAACTACTGTGCTGTTACCCTAACTTCTGCAGAAATACACACACTTTCCTTGCACTTACATGGGGTTTTTTTGTAAGTACCAAAGCAGTTCCCCATGGCCACTCCCTGTCAGACTGGTCACTGTTGTGTCCCTGTTGCCTCATGCCCCTTCTGTCAGCCCATAACCCCCCATTATGTCTTTCCCTATCATGAGACTGTCAACTCTTTAAACAGAAACCATATTCTGGTCATAGATAAGATTCACTTAGGAGAGGATTAACATTCTATGGTAGAGAAGAAAAAATGAAGAATGGCTTTTGCCCTAAAATACCACACACAAATTACCACAGTCAAACAGCAACCCTGAAGCCAGGATTTATCCTGTAGTTTCAATAGAACCAGAAGAACCATAGATGGTTGGGCATGTGGCAGGAATGTGGTTTACACTGTGTTTTTGAAGATAAAAATGTCTCACTACCTTATCTTTTCACTCATCTAATACGGTGATTTTTAACACGGATAGGTTTGTGTGCGGGTTTTTGAAAACTTTTAAAAGAATATTGAAATATAACTAAATAAAAGGCAAGTCGTTATTGTTATACTTAATTTTACCAAACAGAAGTAGGCATTGCATTGTAGAAGTCTGCAACACGGGAAAGAATGAAAACAATTGCTCTGACTGAGTATACTTTTAATATAAAAGAGCTGGAAAACAGCAAACCCTTGGCTCCACCCTCAAGTTATCTATGTGTATTTATTACTACAAAACACAAATTTACTTACTTCTTAGCACTTCAGTGGCCTTACCTACTTTATCAGGAAAAAAAGTCCAGCTTTTTACTCCCCAAATTCACAGCACAAATTGCTTTTAAAATTCTCTTGCAGCTCTCCCTGTGCAACATGTTTCTATACATCAATTCCCCCACTGCTGCAGAGGGTGTGCCTGTTCATCCTGATGCATGGGACAGCGGTGACATTGGCTCTCACTGCTCTGTGGCTGTGCCTACAGTCTCACACTCCAGAGGGAATGTCCATGTGAGAAGACACAGCTTCTGCTGCATGTTTCTGAAGAGAACATACACAAATCTCAAGTCTTAGTTCTTAGTCACTACCAATTAGCATTCTGTGTGAGGAAGAGGGATACTTCAGCATCATCAGGTGTTCTGTGGAGTTTGTGGAGTTTCCTGAGAAGCAGTCTTCACAGACAGGTAGGATCTGTGGGCTCAGTGATCTAGTCTTGAAAGCAACACTAGAACTCCAGTCTCAAATGTACTTTCATGTTCCATTCTCTTCAAATTATGTACATCCTTCAACATGTCCAAACACAAGCCTGAGGTTTTCATCCTGCAGAATCAAGAGGATTAGCAAGTTTGTATGTAGAATAAAATGAAACTGTTGGCTAAGTGACTCTGACCATGCATTACCTTAAAATGCTGCAATACCTTTAACCTTAATTCAGGTCTTCATTTTTTAAAGGATGAGAAAGTTTGACACTTAAGAAAGTTTGAATAGAACCTCCTCACCTGGGAAAAGGCAGATCTCAACACCTGCCAAAGAAAACATTTCAAGTCTCTGGGAGGAGTGATCTGCAAGAGCTGTTCTTCTTTGAAGCAATTGTGATCAGGAGCCCTAAACCTCAATTTGTCTACAGACAAAGGAATTAATGATTAATTCTTAAAACAAAGATAACCTTTAGTCATAGGTGTTATGTAGTCAATCTCCATAAAAAAAAAACAAAGCAAAACAAATCAAAGCAAAACAGAAAACAAAACACCCAACTTCTTTCTTGATTTCTAGAAGCAATTATAGGATTACTACCTATACTTGTAGGTAGTGTTTAGCATTCTGCTTGTTCAGAGTGAATACTGTTAAGAAATTTAGTACTTGTGTATGTTCCTGCAGGACCAGGAGCTACATTTGTTTTCATTTTTGATGTTATACTCTTTATATAAATGACAGAAAGACAGCTACATTATCCAGGTAGAAAAGTAATAATTTCTTGTTTTGCTTTTTTGTACACACAGCTCTTGCTTTGCCTACTAAATTGTCTTTATTTATATCCCTAAGTTTTCTCACGCGTACCATTCTGATTCTCCTGCATCAGAAGGAGTGGAGGAGGAGGGTGGCATGTGAGTGAGCAGCTGTGTCAGGCTCATCTGCCTGCTGTAGATAAACCATAAACCATGATAAAGCTATTGGGAAGAGCATTTGGGGATTATTTAGTACTTAATTAGGCTTGGTTAGGGGAGAAAGCAAGAGATCAAGATGTTTTAGGGAGGAACAAGTGTGGGAAGTAGAAGGATAAGAGGATAAAAGGCATAGTGACATTTGAACATGTTCATTGCTGCTCCGCTTGCTTCTCTGGCCATGCCATGTGCCTGGTCACCACACTCAGAGGGTGTTGTCTTCCCACTAAAGTCCATTCCTAAGCAATTTCCTGGATGAAGGACTGTCCATTCTGTGTGCACATGCAGGCTGGCTGTCTGAGTGCCAGCTGCACCAATGGCCTTGCACTGTTTCCTTCTCTGGCTCATCGGGATGGAGCGGGGACCATGTGTCACAGGAGTCCTTTCCATCCACAGTGCCAGGGACTGGCATGGGGGCAGGTGTGCTAGCTGGCTGCTGTAGGCATTGGGAGGCCAGGCCAGAAAGTGAAGGTTGGGATCAGCTGAAAGACCTGTTTCTATCTGTATGTGTGTGTGTCTCTGTGTGAGACAGCTGGAGACGAGGATCCAGGTGACACTCACTTGGGGAGCCATAGTGTGCTGATGTCCATGAGTAAAGCTGCAGGCACTGGGAGCATGTGTGCAGTAACCATGTAAACTAAGGATGCAGGGCCCTTTAGAGAGGGTTTCAGATGCTGGAGCAATCTATATTTTGTTTGAACACACAGATATGTTTCCCACCAATTGACCTTCATCCTGATGAGCCAGAGAAAGCAGCAGTACAAGGCCATCGGTGCAATTTGTGTGAGTGGTGAATTTTTGTGTCTGACTTCATCAATGTAGCCAGCTATGTGCATAGTATAAATACTTGTGTGTGTATTGTACAAAAGTATCTGAGTATGATAAATATGAGTGTGTAGTCTTTGAAGGGCCTGGCAGTGTGGAGCTGCAATGGCTCTCCCTCTCCATTATTAGGTTTTGATGTCATATGAATACAATCACATTTCAAGGAGTTTTTATTTTGTTAATAATAACAAAATCTCACCCCAGGCTCAAATTGGAGAGAGGTATTTTGGCTTCTTGTTTCAAATTAAAAGAAAAAGAACCCCAAATACAAAATCTTTAATGGGGAAAAAAGAATTCCTCATTCCTCTCATGCATTTCTGAGAGTCTCTGCCATTTCCAGAAAGAGTAAACAAATTACTAGAAATTTTGCAGTAGTATGTACTTGTTAACCTGTATTTGAAATTAAAAAAAGAATTGCCGCAGGTTGAATGGAGCAAACAATTCCATGGTAGAGTTAGCAAGTACTGGTATCTACATTGACAATAATTTCAAAAGGCCCAGGATGACCTGAGGAGAATACCCTCATTTTACCTCAATCAGTTATGCTGCAATTGAAAAGTTGTTGTCCTAGTTCCACTGCAATTAAAACTCTGCTCATTAGCCCCAGTGAAAATATCTTCTCTTACAACACCCCTTGTGTACTATAATAAATGAGGAGCAGACTGCTCTGGTACTGTATTCCTATTTAATGGGCACTGATACACAATGGGATGCCCAGTATCCTCCTGGGGGAGGATTAAGCCACTGAGAACACAAGCAGCAGTTTAGGACAAGATGTGTCTCCTGTCCTGTCCTGCGGAAATTGTGTGCCACAATTTAAATAGGCAAAATCAAAATCAGCCATCCTGACTGGTATTAAAGTGGACCAGGCCAAAAAAATCCTGGCATTTTTTTGGGGTTTTTTTGGGTTTTTTTGTTTTTTTTTGTTTCCCAGGGAAGATCCAGAGACATCTAAAAAGCTTTTGTAAAGGTTGTCCAAAAAAGTTGAACTTCACTTCTGCTTGTAGACTTTAGATTTTTCTGAGGACATATTAGTTTTCTGAGGTACTGCACAGAATTTACAATTAATTCAGGCATAAAACACAAAAATCACATGTGGTAAACTAACAATTTCAGTCTACCATTTAGTGCTGCCTCTAGAGCTCATCTTAAAATCAAGGTGGTCTGTCTAAAGAGACTTGTTCAAGAAGCTAATCGCAGTTTTATTAATTAAAGTATATTACAAATCAGATCTCTCCAACCTGATAAGTGATAAATTCTGTGATAAGCCTAAAGTTAGCTTGGAAATTTCAATGTAGACCAAAATTAATCCTCAAAATCAAAAAGTGAACAGTAAGTATTAATACAAAATACTGCCCTTGCTTAATTCCATGACCAAATATGATCTTTTAAAGTAGGTCCATATCATGTGTATTGACACTTTATTTATAGCTCGCATTTATTTATGATTGAATGTATTGTGTTCTCAACACTACAAACTGAGATCTAAACCTAGGCTTTCAAATGCATATGAATAAATCTGACACAATCCCTGCATATAGATTTTGTTGATTTCAGTATTTTGCTGATTTTTCCATCTCCTTAGCTGTGCGACCAAGAAATTCCCAGAGTTTCAGGATTCAGCAATGTTAGTGTGATAATGTTATATGAAATTCCTGAGGCACAGCTCACTGGTCCCTCTCTTAAGAAGAGCAAACCTACCCAGGATTGTTCACCTTTGTTCTGGAGCTCACACTGTGCCCACTAGCCAGAGACTGAGCTCTGCACCTCCCAGCTGACTCCCATCACCCTGTTCTTCTAAAGTTCTGCTAAGCCTTCTGATGTTTACATTTTTGTAATGGAGTTTCTCACGCACTTTTCATGTAAGTAACGATTGTTTTGCATTCCTTTCTAGAAGAAGAGAAAATTAAGAGATTGTTAGTTTGACCAGTGTGGTTGGAGACACAACAATTTCATCCTCCAATTCATGTCACTTTTAAAATTCTATAAATATCAAAGTCCAAAAACAAATGTGCCTTAGACACCTCAGCATGTGAGTATCATTCATTTTATATCATATTGTGACAGACTCCTGCAATGACCTTCACTAAAGCAGTTTGGCTGGCAGAGGGGAAGAAGCATGAATTGTAAATCTGACCAGTTTGACAACTGAAGTTGTTAATGTCTTGGAAATGCTAAGGTGGTCCATTATGGTCATCAGCACCTAAACCAAAATAAAACCACAGCGAATTGTGAAGCACTCCAGGTTTGCATAGGTCACTTTACAGTATGTAGAGAATTGTGTAGGGAGAGAGAGAGAAATTAAAAGTGACACAGAAAGGAGAAAATGACATTTCCACATTTCTCCTGCTCATTGCTTCTTCCTATCCCCAGCAGAGGCTCTGGGTGGAAGTCTGTTGAACTCATGTTTCTCTCTTGTGGCACCAGAGTCTGCAGATCAGCTACCACACAGAAGGAACTGTTCCCCATTTACACCACGAGCTTCACCACTGTACCTGCATATGTGTTTCGTAGTGCTCTCCTCTGGGACTGCCTTCCACTGCCCAAGAGACAAGCTGGGCTGTTTGCTATCTGATGGCAAGGGGATAATTGTTTGCACTGGTCTGAAAAACAATCACCTTCCATCTCACTCCATTGTCTCAAGGCAAGAGGGAGCTCATGGAAAGGTCTTGTCTATGTCTTGCTCAGTTTCCTTAGATAAACTTGCTAAGTGCATGCAAGAAGAAAGTAGCTGCAACCTTCATTCTACTTTTCCATTAGCTTCTCCTATTTCCGAACAAGCCAGACATATATACCTTGTAACAGAAGCCAGACATCTTAACAGAATTGTTAATCACACTCTTCTGCTTGCTTCTCTTCTAGGAATTTCTGCTGTACTGCACTGCACTCCATGCACAAGCACTCGCATTGAAAGACCCCTAACTGTGAAAAGACAGCCTGAGTGTTGCTAATGGGAAATCATGGGAGAAGTTACCAACAAAAGGCAACACATTATAGTGCTTGTTATCTCCCTGAATGTCCTGCTGTATATTGATGGGACTAGTGCCCCCATTTCAGGTCTCTCTAAGCCTGACATGGGCACACTGCCATGAGGATGCTTGAGCAGGAGAATAACAAATTCATCACAGGAAGACATGCAAAACAGACCTTGTCAGGGGGACCATTTTGTCATCTGGGTGCAGGGCAGAAGTCACACAGGTCACTTTCTGCTACTTAACCACTGCTCTCCTCCGCAGCCAGTGAGCCACTACAATTACTCTCTTGCTTTTTATAAAAAAATATTTATTTTCTTAGTAACTATACACCCAGCCACCTAAGAAAGGGCAATTATTTCTGGAAAATCTTTGGGTTGGGCATAGAAATCAGATATGATTCCTTCAAAACGTTTTTGCTTCACCTACAGCAAAACGGAGCTCCAGTCTCTTATTCTGTCTGAAGTCCATGTTGAATTCACTATGGTTTGTATATTGTGAAATGTAAGATTATACACCATCACCAGTGGAACATGAAGGGTGTTGCCTTTTAGACAATCTATTCTTAATTCTGTAAGCCATGGTTTACTAGCTGAAGCAAGCATAACACACATGACTGACAGCAGTAAAAGTGTTAATTGGAATCAGATTGACCCTGGGTTTAGTTTTAATCATATGGTACAAAGACAGATAGTTTAGACTGGAAATGGGGAGGAAAAAAAAATAAAAGGGTGACGCTGATTGGAGTGTTAAACCAAACTGCTACTTCTGTCTCTGAATGAAAACAAAAGCAAGTTTTGTTGCAAGTCCCTTGTTTGTCTTCAGTAATGCAACATTTTGTGAAAGAGATTCAAGGGAATGGAATGAACATAAAAGTCTTCTGTGAAAGGTCAGGCTGAGAGTCACAGACTCAGAAGAAAAACAGAAAGAAAAATGCAGCATCAAAGAACAGACTTGAAAGCTAGGTATGAGTATCAGCTGAGATTCTAAATGAGTTGATACACACTTACAATAACTATGGTTTCTCATAATGACTTTCGGGGAAAAAGAAGTTACCCTGGGAATTACATAACCTCCTCTCATTTGTAAAAGAAGTGAAGAGCTGACAGTATTTATAGGATACAGAAGGATTATCTGTTTTTTTCAAGGTATATTTTAAGTCGAAGCAAAGCCCACATGGAGATCTGTGTGACTTAATTATTGAAACACAGCTTGGTTGATGAGTTAAAGCTACGAAAACAGAGTGTCTTGTCCTAGCACCGTAGTCAGCTGCTTCATTTCAGGCTAGGTTTCATCTGGAAAGAAAAGAAATTAGTCACGTCTCAAGCATTAAAAAATCTAGCAGGTAGTATAAGGAGAGGTCTTCAAATTAGAGGATGGGAGAAAACATTAAATCAAAACATTAATGTAATGGCAAAATAAAAGTCTGCAGCAAATAATTTTGCTACTTGGAAAATCACTCTAGCAGTGAGCAAAGAGTGCATTTAGCTAGCCTTCAATTAATGTGGTATAAATACAAAAGGCAAAATGCAACACTTGACAAGAACAGTGTAGGCACATCTAGATATTTATATTTATATTGAATTTCTACATAATGCCAAATATAACATTTCTAATTTCAATTTTCAAAGTATCCTCTCAGGTTAATAATTGGCTAGTAGTCAGCTAATTTTCAAGAGGTTGGTGTGTGTTTAATTGATAATTTATATGTGATAACTCACTGGTGTGGTAAATTTTGTTAAAGGCTTCATCTAAATAATCTGACTATCTAGTCACTATCTATTTACATGTGTTCAAGTGAGATAAGTGTTCCAGTGCTGTTCTTAGGAAAAAACTTGCCGTGGTACAAGGTGGGCATTTCATGGAGCATATTCTCACTCCTCTCTTTGGCTGCAGTTGCAGCTGCCCATAATGTTTTGCCCCTTGTCAAATACATTACACCAGAGGTGCTACCACCACTGCTGATGGGCTCAGCCTTGGACAGTGGCAGATTTACCTTGGAGCTGGCTGGAACTGGCTCTGTCACATACAGGGGAAGCTTCTGGCAGCATCTCATGTATGTCACCCTCACAGCCCCCTGCTATAAAGTCTTGCCTTGCAAAGAAAATACATTTTTGTTTTTCTGTTATTTTCTTTGTTAGCTCTAAGAAACATCAGGTTTTGGATGAAGGCTTCATAGAAAATGTAAAATTAGTTTAGTTTGGGTTGCAGACTACTATCCTAATTGGACATGTCCCTGTGGTGAACATGATGTACCCACAGCTTCTACACTGACAAAACATCCCTATGCTTGTGTCATGTTTGGGTCACAGTTAACGTGGGATACAAGAGAAAACGTACATGGGTTATGCTGCATTCAGCTATTGCTGAAGCCACACTTTGGTAGTGGTGGGGAATACTTTAACTACAGTACCTGTTAAATTATAGTAGTTTCAGGAAAAAAGTGTGTTCAGTCATCTCAGAAAAGCCAAGCCATATGAGGTGTTTCCAGGAGATGGTGCTATTCTCCAGCCTTTTGCTTGAGCCTCTGCCTCTCAAGGAAAAGACTCAGAGGATCACCTCCCTTCCCCTTCTAAAATCCAGGTTTGTACCTTTTATAACTAAAATAACGAATTTATCAGTTAATATATCAATTAATAAATGTATTTGATACCTGAATTCCGTCCACCCACATGGACGGAATCAGTCTCCACTAGAAAGGGAGACTTAAGGGAATGAGCCTCCGGGGTTTTTTTAGCTTCTCTTTTCTAGGATCAAGCCCTTGGGTCTTATTCTAAACAAGAAATTTAAGCCCAGATCTGTAATGTGAGTCAGCCACTCAGTCTCACAGCATCACCTCTGCAGAGAGCTGCCTCCTCAGGTGCCCTTCAGCTCCCAAACAAACACCAGTGGGAATAAACCAGAACAGGAAAGAAAAGGGAGTTGCTGAAAATAGCCTGAAAAGGTGATGCCTGTGCAAAGAAACGCCTCTCAAAACCTTGCCCACATTAAGCCTTCCCCACCACACTGTTCTATAGGTCTTTCCTCTACCTCCAACATAGCTCCTGGGATCGGGATGCACCCCCCTTTCAATGCCAAATGACTCCTGCTCAGATGAGTTACAGGCTACAGAAGAGACATCTCCTATTCTCACTTCTGCCTGACACTGCTCAACCTCGCATGTCTCCAGAAAGTTTTCTAGACACCTGCTAGTCCGTTTTTTCAGGAGAAAAGCTGGTTTTGTATGCCAAGAAACAGTTGTGAGAGAAAACTAAAGGTTAGGAAAATCAACTGGAAATTAGGGACTCAGTTATCAAAATTGCACAGGGAGGATTTAGAGCCTGGATGCCCATTCCCAAAGATCTACATTTGGCTGTAGTCCTACATCACTCTACATCTTTTTTTTTTTTTTTGCTAGCAGCATGGCTTCATGTGGAGACCTAGGTCATTTTCCCCAGTTTGTCCTTCAACTCCAGGGAACCTGTCTCCTGCTGGTTGGAGCAATCTGCAAGGCTAATGTGGGAATTGAGGTCAAACCTCCTGGCTCAAGCTGTGAAGAACACAAAGGTCTTGCCTCATCCATTGCTCTGGATGGAAGAACTTCCATTTAACAGGAAGGCCAGTGAAGCAGGTGTCTGAGCACACATGACAAATGGTTCTTTAAACAGGCTGAGTGAGGAATCAGCAGGTTTGTGAATCCTGACAGGCTTAGTCTTCAGCCTCAAGATGATCCATGCAGCCGCAGGAACAAAGAACCTCTAATATGCCCAGGAGAAGTCCTTCAGGCATCAAAGGGATTTCAGTTTCAAAATTTCAGACACTGGGAGGCTCAGACAGCAGACAAGGGGGCAAGTAGACTTCAGATAGTTCTGCTTAAATCTTCTGATCTCTCAGAGACTTTGTCTTTTGGCTGTAAAAAAGGAAAGTAAGGTTTATCTTAGGGTTGCAAGACATGCTTGAATAATGTCCTAATTCTACTAAAGTCACTGAAATGCTCAAGTAAATGAGGCGACAGAACTGGATCCAGATTCTGGGTTTGGTGGGGAGCAGAACCCCAGGAATTTCACTTGCCAGCAGAATTCAAATTCTGAAGGTGAACAGTATGTAGTCTCACCTAAAGATGAAAAGTCACAAGCATTGGTTTTGCTAAAAGAAAATTATAAATTCTAAATCCACAACTATCAAACACCAACAATTTTTTTTATAATAAAATTCTGAGAAGTTTAATTCATGATTGTATTTAAAACAGGCTAAATTTAATTTTATAGCTGAGATTTAACAAGGCCCAAGCATTAGAACAAAATTCTGAAATATGCAAACATAGTTCATGGGCACTCATGGTTGAGCATTTCAGGAAGAAATAAACAAAGAGAAGTTCTGGTGTTCTCATGGTCAGTTTTCTCTTATTTTTGCTGCATTTTTTGCTACTGCTTCTTTTGAATGTGTAAGAGAAATTCTTGGCTTCTGTTCGCCTAATTATAGAACCACATGGAAGACTTTCATACATTTTAGTTAAGGTGTGTCATTGTAATTTGTCTTCTTTTGGTTTCTAGACAAAACTTTCTGGTTTTGGTACAAGTTCAGAAAACCCTCTTTGCTCTGGGAAGATATATAAACATACACTCCAGTTTTAAAATATATTTGGAGCTTATTGGAGTTGTGATCAAACACTTCCCTGATGATTTCACTGAAAGAATTGGGATATTCAGCTGGTTTGTGTTTTACTTACCAGGAAAGTCTGCCACACTGAACTAGTGAATCAATATTTTAGACCAGGAAGCTGCTCTGAATTATGTTTTTCAGCTTTTGGAGTATTGAAGTCAGCTCTGAAAATGAGTCATTGGGGAAAAAAAGTGGATCATAAGAATCCATTATGAATATGTTAGCTACATTACATTTTAGTCTAGTAAAATAATAGTTTCCCTGCTCAGCTGAGGTTCTTACTGAGAAAAAAAGGATACAGAAGCATATGTTATGCTGCTCCATGACTCCTTACACCATTTGTGCCTGTGCAAACAAACTAAAAGATTGTTTTGTGTAATTTGTTCAAAATGCATAAATTTATCCACATAGTTGCTCCATTGACTTAAAAATAAGGACTGCATTTGGCTGTGTATCAACAACAGAGAAGTGGGTAAATGAGCAGAGTTTTGAGGGGTTTTTTTTCCACGTTTGTATGGAGTGGGTTGTTTATTATTGATGTAATTAGCAGACAGAAAACATTATAGCCATTCTACATGAAATCCATTTATGGTGCTAAGAAGTAGTAAAAAAAAAAAAAATTAATTAACGTATCTGTCAAAGAATCTCTACAAAAAAGAGAATTGTATAAAAAGATAAGGTTTGCAGCAGACATCTGTTAAATCTTATATATAACTTTCACGTGCAAGCATTGCAGCTCCAATGCTGTAAAGCACAAGACTAAAGGGAACAACTGCGCCTGCACAAACTTCTCAGGTCACTTTGCACCTGGACGGTGTGGAAGTACAGGAAAGGCACAGTGCCTGCCCAGGTTATGGTCCCTACCTCTTCCCTTCTGACTAGGAATTGTCTGCCAGTTTGTGCCAATTTATGTATTGGTTTAATAACTAAATAAGACTTTTAGTAAAATAAGGATATCCACTGATGTGGTAGATACCAAGACATCTCCCCTTTATGCCAGGTACTATCCTTTAGGCTAGAATATCTTGGCAAAACTGGCCCTGTTTTCACTGAAGATTCATAGAGGTTCAGGTTAGTCATCCATTGAACTCCAATATAATTAAGTTCCTTTGAAAATCTCAGATTTTTCCACTGATAGTGGAAATAGTATGCTAAACTGCAGATTTGCGTACAAGAAAATAGGTGCGAAAAAAGCTCCATTCAAGAAATCCACTCCTCCTCTGACCCAAGGGTAAGCTGAATACTTGTTCACCTGAATTAAATCAGAGCCAGCCAAACTATTAAAAAAAAAGGTCTGTATTTTTAATTATTAATCTTTATTGAGTCCTGACAGGATCCTGTTTATTGGCTCCTTAAGTCAGGTTTGCACAGAGAGACACAAGACCAAACACAGACATTCTGACTAGTGCTGCATCTGAGCTAACAGTCTCTTCACAGCCTAGAAGGAAGTGTGCTCCCAAGGCACTCAAAGTCCTGTCAGTCTGCCTTGTCAGTGCTTGTCAAGGTGGAGCCCCCCTGCCCCTAAACCCTTTGCTCCATAGACATGGATGCCAGCACTCTCCTGTGATGGCCAGCATTTGAATGTAACGTTGAGCAAGGAGACAAAGGCTTCATGAGAAGCAACAGATATTGTCAGCTTTCAGTGAAATGCTGAGGTTTGGCAGTCCTGACTGCACTTGGAGCTTCCCAGAGTAGAGCTCCCTAGAGACCTGTACTGCTGGCTCCAAGCTCAATACAAAAAGTTACTGCAAGACTATCCCTCACATCAGCTGAAGCTCCAACACAGCTTATATCAAGTCATGCAAAATACTGCATGACTGGAGAAAGTGTAGCAGAACATTATGGATGATCTCTGGAGACCAGAATTCCTGATATATGTTTGAGAACTCTCGAACCAGGCTTATGTAGGGTAGAAGTATCAAAAGAGTCTTTAAGCAATGGAATATCATGGAGATAAAACACTCTGAGACATAAGGATCACACAATACTCTTCTTGGATTTGTTCAAACTATAGAGTTTTATGGAAAGATTTGATCATTCTACACAAGCAATTTGAACTAGTTTCAATGTATGAACTACATTTCAACACAACCTCTGTTCTGCAGGTACTTTACAAACATCATGCATTTCCCCCCTCTCTAGCCTACTGAAGCTGGGCAGAGCTTTTCACTCATTAGGACCAGTAGCATCATACAAGACTCACTCATAAAGCTCCTTTTAATGTTACCTCATGAAGTTATTGCTGTGCTCAGGCTGCAGGTCAGGCAATGCTGCAGAAATGGCTCTAAGCCAGCAGGTGGTGGGGTCTGAGTGCACAAGCTCAGCCTGATACCAGGATGCAGGGGAGAGGGAGTCTCTATGCCACTCCTGTCCTCTCAGAACATTGTTTTGACAAGTTAAGCAAATTTAGCACTGTGTCAAAATATCAACTACTTACTTCAATAAAAACAGAAGCCACTTTTCTAGCTGTCTCCGTGTTTCATTGCTTTCATTTTTCACTGCAACCTTGTGTGAAAGGGCACCACATGGTCTCTGGCACTTTCCTGGAAAGTTAAACAGCTACAATTGCTCTTAATTTCATAGGACTCCTATTAGGGGTCGTGATTTATAGCAGAAAGTATTTTTAAGTGAGTTTGTTTTTGTGTCCTTTTCTGATGAAAATCAAACCACAAGGCAGGTCATAATTTCTGACAGAAACGGTAATGAGTGTACTGAACTCAGAAAATGAAATAGCCACTAGGGGACAGGAGAATTCCTACTATTATGGCCTACAATAAATAATATTTAGTGTAACACAGCGAAGAGATGTCAAACCCAAATACTTTGTTGTATCTCTCTGGACTATGATATCTCTCATTTTGTCAGGGAGTTGCCCATCAAATTTAATTATTTGGGTGATATAGCTAAAAATTGTTAAAATTCTGCAAAAATATGCAATAATGGATGCTACAAACCCTTACACAAATAACTTGAAAAACTAACTGCGCTTAATTTAATCAGAGACAAACTTCTTTCTCACTAACCACCTCTAGAGAAAGAGACAAATTAGTGTAAACTAATAAGTGTAAATTAAATTAGTGTGTATATTCTCAGACATGGGAGATAGAGATAGATTGCTGAAAATAAATCAACATTATCCAGACAGAGTGAGAATTTTTTGTGGCTTTAAATAGAATAATCTGAAGATGTTTGTAGTGAAGAGTTTTTAGAAGAGTCATTCCTCTAAACTATTCAGTTGTCTCATGCTGTTTTTATAGGAATACACAAGAGGTCATAATCTCCTGATAAAAATTTTCAGCAGGTTACCTGATTCTATGTACAGAATTGAGATTTGTTTTTATCCATAAGAGCAGAAAACCTGAAGAAGACACAGGCCCAAGAGACATGGCAGTCAGAGGATGATGTTATACTCTGAACTCTCTTTCTTCAGCTAATGCAAATCTGTTTGCCAGCCACTGTCCAGGCCCTTTCCTCCAGAAAAGAGGTTGGTTTGGAGCTGTTCAAGGCTCTTTCCAAAGATATGCACTGGCCAAGGTTCACATTAATTGATGAAATGTTCATTTCCCTGTAATGAATGTTTAAACAGTGGGGGCTTTGCTAATGCATTTTGCAACTGCATACTAAGATCAGTGCCAAGACAGTACCACAATCATAGTCTGAAACCAACAGACAATAAATAATCTATTGCTGCTCTTGTTATCAGATATTGGCTTGCAATCTAATAGCTTTTACAGTTTTCCATTAGACTTCCTGGTCATTCATTTAGTCCCTGGGAAGGGGTAGTGTGCAAAATGGAGGAAGAGGGATGGTCTGGTCTGGACAGAGGGAATTTAGGGAATTTAGCTGCCCAGTCTGAGCAGGCAGCTCTTGATGAACAGAGCAGCGAGGACTCTCACCAGGCATTGTTCAAACATGTCAGCAAAGACAGTAAATAAACACAAGGCTTTTTTGCCCACCACCAAGTTCAAGGCTAAAAGCATACCTGGTTCCTCTGAGTCACAAGAAGAATGGCTTAAATAAATTGTGATAGAAAACAACAAGAAAAGGAATATTTAGGCTTGCTTTTTGATTTGGGGGCCCTTGACCTTTGGTATTTCAAGTCCTCCTACAAAAGTGAGGAGGTTCCATACGTCTGGGGCTTAATCAGGACAGTAGTGAATGACCACTTTTGCTATCAGTTTAAATTAATGACACTGCAAAAACTCTTAAAAATTTTATAGAGTGCATACTTATACAAAATCTGAATGAAATCTTAAGTTTTTCATGGAATATGTTAAAAAAAGATCACTTTTTCTTACAATCATAATTGTACAGTGTGAACTTAACCTTACAAGACAGATGGTAATGAGTAGGGAATCTTTGACAAAATCCTGATATGATGCTGACATTAAAGACATTTTTGAAGGCAGGGAATTGACAGGTGCAAGAACTGCAGCTCGGCTATTTTGACATCAGGCTGTTGGAGTGAGTCCAGAGGAGGCCACCAAGCTGATCAGAGTGATGGACCATGTCTCTTATGAGGAAAGGCTAAAGGAATTGGAATTGTTCAGCCTGAAGAAGAGAAGGGTTTGGAGGGACTTAATTTCTGCCTTCCAGTACCTGAAGGGGTAACCTACAAGCTAGATGGAGCAGAACTTTTTACAAGAGCATGGAGTGACAGCATGGTGTGGTTTAACCCCAGCCAGCTGAAACCACTGCTCAGGACAAAGGAAAATGGCTTCAAACTGAAGAGAAAAAGGTTTAGATTAGATATTAGGAAAGAAATTCTTTACTCTGGGGGTGATAAGGCCCTGGATCAGGTTTCCCAGAGAAGTTGTGGGTGGCCCAGACCCTGGCAGTGTTCTGGCTGGATGGAGCTCTGAGCAAACCAGTCAAGTGGAAGGTGTCCATGCCCATGGCAGGGGGTGGAATTAGATAAGCTTTAAGGTGTCTTCCAATCCAAACCATTCTATGACTGTGATTTTCGTGGCCTTTCCCTTGCTCTTGTCCCAGCAGATCTCAAGTAATTTGTTATTTTTAAATCCCCCACACCTATGTGAGAGCTGCTGCTGCTGCTGCAAACTTACCATTACATGTAATAGAAGGCTTATCTCAGTGAAATGTTTGATCTCGAAAATGAAACAGATGCTGCAGCAACGGATCTTTGATGTTTTTACAGAGGCACAAAGTGACACCAAAAAAAAGGGACAAAGATTTATCTAGAAATGCTGAAAGCAAGTAACTGTTGCTAGTTTAGAGATAGGGAAGCTCTCCAACTGAGTAAAAAGTATATGGCAAAATATTGCCAAAAATTCCTTGGGTCAGTACTGTTTCTCATTCAAAGAAATTGTATGGGCAATATTTTTTATTGTTCAAACAGCCTCCATACAACTTGCTTTCACTGCAATAAACATTCATAAAGCTGAAGTAAAATAATCCTCTTAACCAATATTTCCATCTCATAACATTTTGGAATTTTGTGTATAGTTTCCCACAAAGAGACAACGTTTCTAAATTCTCTTGTGCTTTTGAAAACCTCTAAATCATCCAGAAAATAGGCATAGGAATATTTCCTAGCTCCAAGGATATTAGGTAGCTCTAATTCACTATATTTGGAAGAGGCAATGAGAATTCAGATGTGAAGGCTGCAACATGAACACCAAGAGCTTTTTGATACACAAAATTTAACCCTACAGACCCAGTCAGCAACTGGATACACCATAATCATGGGAGAAGGATACCAGAAGCGTGTGAGAAACGTCTAAAAGAAGTGAGGGCATAATATGTGCACTGAGGCATTGTGAGGCAAAGAACATATATGTGGGAGGTGGAATAGAGGCTGTGGCATGAAAATGAAACCATTAGAAAACTCTGGCTATGCTCCTCCTGCTGAACACAGGACCTCAAGGTCTACCGCAACGATGAACATGTTGGGACATTGGCATCTTTCATCCTGTTTTTTCAAGATATTTATGCTAAGAGCTTTTCCTCCTAAGACAAGCAAATTCCTGGAAGATAGACTCTAGAGTAAACCTCTAATGCTTGAATAATTTTCCACATATGAACATTACTGAATTTTGAACTGTTCAGGATTAATTTACCTTCACTGTGAACATCATTATCTATAGTTAAGATGCTCTAAGTTCCTAGCAACCAGTCTCATTTGATAAATGAAGCATCACTCCTTCGTTATGGTGCTGAAGATTTTACTACACACGTGAGTCAACCATTAAGCCTTGCTCTTAAAAAATCAATAAAGACAATGACCATCATTGTGGTAAAAGACTCAATCCTAAATATAATGATTTTGCAAGCAAAATTCATCCTAACCCAACTTTCTTTCAAGTTAACTTTGGGGTTACCTATTTCATTTATCAACTATTTCTTTATAATAAATATAGTATGAATGACACTAGAAAAGTCTTGAAGTGTCAGAAAAGTGTTTAAATTTTTGGGTGGAATATCTCAAGATATTTTAGCCTATAAAGAGTGTTGAAAGAATATTGTTGTTTTCCTTTAGGCTTTGATTTTCTTACACAGAAGAAAACTGACAGAAAATCTCTCCCATTAACATAGGAGGTATATGTTACAGGCATATCACAATTGTTCATGCACTCCTTTTTCTGTGTTTTCCTCTGCATCAGCTTCCAAAATTTTACTTGAAATTTCCTATCTTCTCATCTAATGTCTGAAAGCCATTCAATCTCTCAATGGAAAAGTTCTTTTTAAAAATTCATCTTTGTCTTTTACCTTCATGGCAAAACTTATATCAGGTGACCATACCAGCAAAAATTTTGTGCAGGACCCAAGAAAAAGGAAACTTTTTTTATATTTTTAAAACTCTTATCCTAAATTTCAATCAAAAGCACAGATTCAAAATCTATTATATGATCTCTCCTACAAGACAAGGTTCGACACATCTCTAACAGCACAAAAAATCCACACTAAATTATGGCATATTTTCTAAGCATTTCCCTTCTCAGTTTGAAGCTCACATGTGCATAAAAAATTCCACGGGGAGAGAAAAGGATTACATTAGGTTCATTTAACAGTTAACTGTACTAAAGTGTAAGCCACCAGTCCTCCCTCCTCTTTCCCCTCCCTCCTAGATCATTGACAGTCACTTTCAGCTCTTGCTATTTCAGCCCTTGTTCCAAGCTGGCTGTTAAACCCTTCCCCTGCTCCAATTGTTAGACAAGTTTGATAAGCCCATCTATTTTCTAACATAAGACTTGCACTGTGTGTCTTTATTGCATTTTTTTATTAAACAACGTATGAAACCTCCTTATGAAGAGAGTTCATTTCCCTGGAAACCTGACACAGACTCTTTAAAGGCATGTGACTCAATTTCTGCCTCTCTGCAGTTTCAAAATTAATTTTTTTAATGTACTCAAGACCTGGGTAATTATTCAATAGAGATCAGCCTGTCCCAGTGTCTAAATAATAGTTCTTGTGAGATAGTGAAAATTGCTTATTTCCAAGGACTACAAAAGCAAGGCTTCTGTTAAACATTTTACAATAATTGAGTATTATCTCTATTTCAAATGAACCTTAAGTTTTATTATTACTTACCTCTTTATGAATCTTATTCAGTTAAATTGTGATTAAAAGGTCATTGAGATCACATTGCAGGTATCCACGCTCAGCAAGCAC